>NC_054057.1:99907743-100510114 GCF_017639655.2 Falco naumanni
CTGCTAGCTCTAAGCCTCCAGCATAAGAAGGACATGGACCTGCTGGAGCAAGTTCAGGGGGAGGCCATGAAGGTGACCAGAGGGATGGAGCACTTCTCCTATGAAGATGGGTTGAGAGAGTTGGGGTTGTTCAGCCTGGAGAAGAGAAGGCTCCGGGGAGACCTTATAGCAGCCTGCCAGTACCTAAAGGGGGTCTAAAACAAAGCTGGAGAGAGACTTTTTACAAGGGCCTGTAGTGACAGGACAAGGGGTAATGGCTTTAAACTAGAAGAGGGTAGATTGAGATTAGATATTAGAAATAAATTCTTTACTGTGAGGGTGGTGAGACACTGGAACAGGTTTCCCAGAGAAGCTGTGGATGCACCATCCCTGGAAGTGTTTAAGGCCAGGCTGGATGGGGCTTTCAGCATCCTGGTCCAGTAGAAGGTGTCCCTGCTCACGGCAGGGGGGTCGGAACTAGGTCATCTTTAAGGTCCCTTCTAACTCAAGCAATTCTACGATTCTATGACGTGAGACTATACCTACTGTGATGCAGGACACAGACAGTATGTCCTAAAATTACAGAGATTGCAGTATGATATAATAGCTCAGGACAGGCTGAGAAGAAAAAAAAAAAAAAGCACTCAGAAATTGGACAAAATGTATTCTGGCAAAGATATTTAAGGTTAAAAAAAAATAGTAAGAACAATCTTGCTGATTACTAAAGTAATAACAAAGCTATGAATTGCTTCTATTCTCTATCACCTTCGCTTTAGATATAAAATACAATCAGTTTGCCTGTTTGCAGCGTAACGCTGTAAATGCTGCATGTTCTTCAAATACGGCAGCAATACTATATTCAACTACTAGAAAGCTACAGAATTAATAAAACCTAATGTGCAGTAAAGAGTAAAACACAAGAGACAATTCATTATTATACACTGCGATGTAGAGGAACAGATAGCAAAGCATTTATCAAGAACGTTCACTGATTCTGGAAGAGTCTCTCGTCTTCCATCCTTCAGGGAACCATAGAAAATCTTGGGGGGAAAAAAAAAACCATCTTCTCCTATAATTACAAAAGCTGTGGCTCCTTGGGGAATGAAGATTAAGTGGTGATTTAGATGGGCATAAGCATTAGGCAAGTTTTCCACTGTGCACAAGAATCTCACCTGGAAATGAAATTTAAAGAACATCCTCATGATGGAGATTTTACATTTGAAGAGTAACACAGCTCTGAGTATTTATTTGTTTCAATTTGAAATGAACTTACTTACTTTAAGGAGAAAGAATGACAAGAACAACCATGGAAAAACATTTCTACCTTATTAGAAGTTCTGGGCTTCGCAAAGATGCCAGCATCTTTCAGTAGCTTTTCTTTCTTGAATTCTTCTTGCTTTCGGAAGAGTTCTGCTTTGAGATCCACTAACTACATCAACAGCAAAATAAACAAATAAATAACTGAGACATATCACATGCATATGCATCAATTACTGTAATAAAATAATAACTATTTCTAGTAAAAATCCAGCATTTACAGTTATATGAGCATTTGATTGCATTTTTATGCAGAACTTCGAAGCACTGATCTGGTCACAAAGATCACTTAAGTTTACAGCAAACAATACATAAAACCCAAAGAATGCAAATTATTAGGGATTAAAAAACCCCCCAACAATATCCTTGATTCTTTCAAACCTAATGGGAATAAGAGAGACATCATTCCTCACAGATTTTACCAGCCTCTCAATAGCAAACAAAGAGAGAAGGACTAATGAAATAACACTACTGATTTTGAAAATGAAGCTTCTAATTGTTAGGTATGAATAAAATCCTGCCTCAGAAAATAATTTTGCTTTCATAATATATATATTTTTTCCCCGTTTTATATCCTGTTTATATAGTTTTAGATTTTCTTCTTTTTTTTTTTTTAATAAATTTGTAAGTAGCACTGCCACCTGTGACCAACACCCACTCATGTTTTGTTAGGAAACATCAGCAGGGCTATTATCTTGAAATTACAATAAGAAACCTAGTCTGGAAGAGGATATCGTGCCACTTTCCCTTCAAGTGTCAGAAGACAAATTTCACAGATGTACATTAAATCAGGAAAGCGGAAACTTGCTTCCAACACTAAAACATTTGCTTTTCAGGTCCTTGTAAGAATGATGGCTAGTGTTGTAAATCAGCCCTTTTTCTCCCACTACTTAGAAGCGATCACCCAAACATTCAATGTTGGATCCTTCGTATGCAACAACCCACAGCTGACACTAACTGTTTATTTGGGAAAATGCAGCGCTTGGCTGCAGCCTCCTGCCAGAGGCTGCCGGGGGAGCAGAGGGGCACAGTATCCCACCACCCCTCCGGGTCCAGGTTAGCCCGCCAAGGCACGGGCCTCCCGTTGCTTAGAAAAAACCATGAAATAAACTCACATTTCCTTCCCATGCCCTAATTTTATTATTACTTCAGGGATGGGGCAAATTCAGCTCCGGCACAGGCAGCCGCAGAGCGCGGCGCGTTCGGGCGGGGAGGGGGCGAGGGAGCAGCCCCCGGCCCCGGCTCGGGCCCGAGGTGCCACCGGGGCCCCCGCTCCGCCCGGCACGGCGCTCCCCGCCAGCCCCCGTAGGCCAGCGGCCGGGCCAGGGCGGGGGGCTGAAGGCCGCCCTGCGCCCTGTCCCGAGCCGCACGGCCTGTACCGGCCCGGTTCGCTCGGCCGCCCTCCACCATTATAAGCCGCGCGACAGCCCCCCCGCGGGGAGGCGGGGGGTTCCGCTGCTGCCCCCGGCCGCGGCCAGGCTCCCCCACTCACCGACGAGGCGGCCACGTCCAGCGGCTTCTTCCTCCGGTCCATGGCGGCCCCGGCTCCCGCGGCAGCCGCCCCTGCCGGACGCCTGCCTCCCCGCTTTGCGGTCTTGCCGTAAAGCGCAGCAAAGGCGAAGCGCTATTGCGACAGCGCTGTGAGGTGAGGCAGGCGCTTCCGCGCCGCCATGTTGGGGAGGGGAGATGGCGGAGGGAGGGGCTCGGGGCTCCGCCGGGCACCCGGGCGCGGAGCAGCGGTGCCCGGGTGAGCGGTGCCCGGGAGTGCGGTTCCGCCGGCAGCACCGGCCTGGCCTCGGCTGGGCTGCCTGCAGCAATGATAGGCCCTTCCTGCCTCAGAGCCTCTCGCCGTGTCCGCAGGGCAGCCAGTGAGCAAGGCTTACAGGGCCTGGCGTGGCTTGGTGGTGGCTGAAACCTCCCAGCCTGTGCTCAAGTTGTGTGTGAAAATGAGCGCTTCTGGCAGGCAGAGGCCAAATTCTTCAAGTGCCCCATTGGAAATGGCCGTGTGTGACCCGGGGCTGGAGCTGGCATGGGCTGTGCTGGGGGATGGCCACTGTGGCCAAAAATGAAATAGGGCTCAGCAGGATTTCAGGCCTGCCTGCAGTTGGGTTTGGGGCTAAATAAAGAAGTACATGGTCAAAATTTAGGTATTGATAAAAAACCAAACCAAAACAAAAAAAATCCTTCCTGCCACAGTTGATACACGGGGGCTATGGAGATGAGACCTGAAACGTCCCTGGAGCCAGAGACAGCCATCTCCTTCAACACTAGGCTGGGTTCAGCCCTGTGGCCAGTGCCCTCTGGGCTGCCTCAAGCCATTTACTGGGGATGAAGTGCTGAGGCTGCTGTCCTTGGCCCTCTGCCTGTGCAGACCCCTGCTGAGGGAAGTGGGGAGTTAATTAGCCACAGCTTTGCAGGACTGACATGTGTGGACCATAATAACCCAGTACAAACCTACCTATATGTGCTGGAGCCAGTTCTGTAACCTCAGAGATAAGCACAGGTAGCTCTTGGGGAGCGATGTTCAGTGTTTTACTTGTACTGGTTAGCTCATTGCATCCTTTATCATCCCCATGAAGAAAAAAGCCTGCATGATAGGTTTTAATTCAAAGTGATTCTGAAGATCATAATTATCTGGAGTTGCAAGAGGAAGCTGCCTTTCACTTGTCTTTATTATGGTGGAAAAATATAAGGTGCTCTGATGTTGTTGCTTGGCGATGTGACAGCTCATAGAAGCATCAGATACAGTTCTTTTGATTTTTGCAATGTATTGCTTTTGTGTTTGGGAAGCTGGGTCAGGCCCATGTTTAAATAGTTCGTGGACACAGAATTGCAGAGCTGATATATATGAAGAGATACTCAGTTGCCAAGTAAGCTACACCTCTGTTCCAGGGAGTGGGAAGTGTGCAATTGAGAAAGAGCCATTTCTGGCCGTGGTGGAGCCTTCTTGCTTTTGGAGTTTTAAAAGGAGAAGGGGACATGGTAGAAGACAACAGATATAGAGAAGCGCAGGTCATATTAGAGCCATAAAGTTTACTATTTTAATCTGTGATGGAAGAAGAGAAATGAGCATTACTGAAAAAATAGGACAAAGGAATGAAAATATCTGTGTTCTTATTAAGCCTCACTCCAAAAAATCACGCATTGTTGCCTCTTCAAACCTCACCTAGTGACAACACTAAGAAGAAAAACCAGTCCAGTGTTGGTTCTGACTAATTCCCACCTTTAATTTACAGGCAATGTCTGTGTGAGGGCACATTCCCCGCCGCCCGCCCCCCCCCCCCCCCCCCCCCCCCCCCCCCGAAATGCATTAATTCTCCACATTGCTCATGTTCTACATTACAGCGATAGGACTCGCTTGCTTACCTGTCAGGTTTCCAGTTCTGTAGGTGTTGAGTACCTTCAGGAGCTCAGGAGTATTTTTATCTTGAGATGCTCGTAACACTAGGTGTCCCTGAGGAGCTGATACTGAGACTTGGTCCTGTGTAACTGCTGGTGCAAAAACACATGAAGAAATCTTGGTCTCTTGAAAGCCTGGCCGGTAAAGTATAATGGCAGCTGGCTAAGCTTCATGTCTGAGGCTCTGGGATACAAACCATACATGATCAGTTTTAGAAATGTAGTATTAGATAGCTGTATAGGTACTTCAGTGCTGCTTTATATTTTCTGACTTAAATGTAAAATGATACAAGGGCTGAGTCTATTCAGGCTACTACTCTGGAAGTCACCTTTTTACCTGTCTGTCACTTCTCCCCTTCAGATGCCTGAAACCAGACCCTTGCTGCAGGATTCCTTGTTCCTTGGCACTGCCTAAGCCCCTGTAAGGCTGTTTGCATTCTGTCCTTACCGCATTCTGTCCTTGCTGTTGCATTCCCCCCACCCTGACCTGCCCATATCTCTTGGCAAACTGCTTGTGACACCATCCCGATTTCAATTCCTAGTAGCACTTTTCTTCTTTACAAGCAAACTGACCCTCTTTTGTAATGTTAGAAGCATGTTCTCCTTTTCCAGATTTAGAAACCTGGGTTTTCTTACTTGCTGTCTCCTTCCTGCACTTTATAATTTTGTGTGCCTGAACCACTTTTCCTTCTGTTCTGGGTGTTGCATAAAATGGCTCAGTACAATCTCAGCAACTCTTTATGTATCAGATGTTACTTGGATAGTTTTAGGGGATATTTAAAGATGGAACAAGGGCCTGGAGGTGTTAGCATCTCTCAAAATGTTCCTTTCTGATTGAGGGTGAGATGCGTGACCAGAGCTGTAAGGAAAAGCCGTGCTACTGCGTGGTTACATGACAGGATGCAGAAAAATGAATTAATCTTAAAAATTGCAAGCTAGCTCATGTTGTTGCTGTGAGCGAGGATCACAGAGCTGGCACTTCTGTGCTTGCAAGAAACAGCAGGTTATTTTGTGGGTAGCAAAAGTCTGGTTAAACATGCCTGAATGGGGAATGAGTCAATCAGTGTCACTGATGCTGTATATAACTGATGGACCTGTGCTATGAAATAACCTTTAGCTCATGTTCTCTCTCAGTTAGCATCAGCAGGACCCACAGGCAGTGACAGAAGCTGACCCGGACTGGGGGAGCACCACACTCGCCAGAGCCGTGGGGTTTCTCTGTGCGCTGTCATGCTTGCCGAGGTGTGGGATCCGGCACTCAAGCGTGTGCCCAGACAGATGGCTTTCAGAGCACTTTGTAAACGTCGGTTCAATAGTCTTGTATTTACAGTCTAAGAACTGACAAGCTTTCATACATACTGTTCCTTCAAAAAGGCTCAATGTTGACCCTAACCTGGGGAAGGCTGTTCTGTGCATTTCATTTTTTGTTTTATTTATTTTTTTTTTTAATCCAGCCCATAGGCATTCATAAAATCCCAGTGAGGGAGGCATAGCTGGAATGAGAACAACTCTAAGTTTTGAAGCAAAATCAGCTTAACTTAAAGAAATGAGGTAAAGAAGGGAAGAAATCTGTCTCTGTGTGTACAGTACAGACTCAGTGTGGCTGTGCTATGCTTATTTCTTACTATGAATCTTTGAAAGCTGTATAAACTACCATGTCTGATCTCAGTCTGCTGATAGCCCTGAATTCCTGGGGAATAATTGATTCAGCACTTCCAATTAGTATGCTGCTCATTTTAGCATGAGGACTAATTGTGTTTATTTCCACAAAGCTGCATCAACACAAAAAGCTTGTTTATTATTTTTGAGGAAGATGAGGGATCACAGTGGATTGTTCCAAGGGGATTTTGTAGGAGACAGTGGCGTTTCAGCATCTTGTAAGACTGGTGAGAGATGCTGCACAAATGTAAATTAAATCAGTTGCAAAGCTTTGGTGTGGACTTCTCTTACACCCCCCTACCAAAACTAGGCTTACAGTAGCCCAAAACCAAATTATATTGATGTTTGGGGGATTTTCTGTTCTGAGACTGATTCTCTTATCACAGGCAAAGGTTTCATCCTACCCTAAGGCTTTGATGTTCTATCTTACTTTCTACATCTTGGCTTTAAGATGAAATAGAACTGTGGACAAATAACAGCTGGACATTTTGTAAGATAAGCCATAGTGCTAGGGCACTGTGTCCTCACACACTTTCCTAGCCACTCAGCATAAGGCGACATACCTATGTTTCTCTGACAGATGGAGAATTTCCTTCTGGTTTTCTTTTTTTAGGCTCTTCATCTCAAAAGTTATCATATGAAAAAATTTGTGCTATGTCAACAAATACATTTTTTTAAAACAGAGCAAGAATATTTTTTTGCTTTCAATAGTTTGCCATATTCTTGGTTATCTAGAATATTAGTTTGATGAATTTTTGTGTCTTATTGTGTGTGAGGCCACAAATGACTGTGGCACAAGCAAAACTGTTTGCAAACTAATTCTTGTAACATGAGAGATCCAGAAGTATTTCATTCCTTCATAGAAAAGACTGCATCTCTTCCCAAGATAAAGTCCCAGCGTATCTTTTTCTGCTTACTTCTCTATATTTTCCTAAAGGCATACAAAGCACACCCTTGGGTTATATATTTTATCATTGCATTTTCAGAAGTGTTGGATTGCTGCAGCAAAACAAAAAAACCCACAAAAGCCATTTGGTAAAAAGTCTAGATGGATGCTATAGATAATTTTTTTTTTAATGAAGACTAAAATTTAAAATCGTTTGAGTGTGTAATTAGCAGGTGTGCAGGTTAGGAGAAAAATTGTAATTCTTTGATTAAATGTTTGAGGGATTTTGCATGATCCTAGGCAGAAAGTAAAAAAACAGAAGTGGTGCATAATAATAGGGTTTAACCTTTCCCTGGCACACATGTGGCTCTCTTTGCCTCTTGGGTCACAAGCTGCAATGCCAGACTGCTTTTGTGCTAGCTTATATTTGCTTGCAAACCATGAAATGGCCACAGAGGACAAATCTGATGGTGACAATGCTAAGTTGAAATGAGATCTAAAGTAGCCTTGTCCTGTTCTATGGAAACCTGTATTTTATGTACAGTTTTATAATGCTCTTGAAATCATCTTGTATCCCCTCTTCTCTCTTTGTATGTGTTATGAAAGAGAGGGAGTGTTGTTACGTGCTACTTGTGTAGAAATTGTAATTCTTCTCCAATACAGCTAGAAAGTAGGGATATCTTAAGAGCATTCAACAACTTAGATCAGAAATAGGCTAAATGTCATTCTACAACAGATTCTGTAGGAGGGACATAGTTATTTCAGCTGCAATTAGCTTAGAAAACAGTTATTGATAGCCATGATTTTTTTAGTATGCATCTTAGCAAGCCTTGATGCCTTAAAATGGACATAATAACCTTTCCTTCTCTGGGGACCATATGTGCATGCTCTGAAGTCTGACATGTATAAGAAAAGATACAGTACCAGTTCAAAAGACGGGTAGGTTTCTTACTATTTTTCTGAACTGAGAGATATAAATACATACATTTTCTAAAATGGAGATATAAGAAGCAAGTAACTTCCAAAGAAAACTGGCTTATAAATTACACTGCGGGGTGGCTGTGGATACTTTCATCCTCTGAACAGGAAGCCTCAGGTGATGGGCTACATTGTGTTGTCAATATATTGTTGTCTGTGGTTTCTGTGCAGCTGGCATAAAAGACAAACATGCCCTTTAAGGAATTGCTCTGCTCCTTGAGATTTACCCATTCATCTGTCCATCCTTCTCTCACCATCTGTTTCTTGCACTGTGGACATGTGAAGTTGCTCCATCCCTGCAGCAAAACACAGCCTGGATGGTTCACAATCAGGCTTTCACATGAAGCAGAGTTTTCCTGTCTTTGCAAGCATAGATGAACTTGCCTCTCCTTCAAGGTGGAGCCCTATAAAGAAGCTGAATTTTGCATTCCAGCTGCACATCTGCAAGCTCCTTCAAGATACTAGATTTGTATTTCTTTGTTTCTATGTCTGGGATGCCAGGCTGGAGGAAGAGCCTTGTTTTTTGTCTGCAGAGAATGCAGGACAGAGGTAAGGCAAGAGGGGAATGTGACAGTGAAGGGGAAGACTATAATCTAGGGGATGCTCATGAGAAGGAGTTGAATTCAATGATCCTTTTTCTACTCAAAAATATTGCTGAAGCTGCAGGATATATCCCAAAACTTTTGACTTATTATTTAAAAAATCAAACAAAACCCTACAATAGTTTTCCAATTACAAAGCATATTTTTAACCTGAAATCTTTTCCTCTTCTGAAGTACTAATTCGTATCTCCAAGAGGATGTTGTTAATGAATGCGTGCCTGCTTTGCTTACAGCTCTGTCTTTAATCTGAACGTGGCCTAGCAGATACAGCTTTTACAGTGGTAAAGTTGTATCTATTAAAAGGCATCTACCAGAGCATAACAATTGGCAGCTTTGAAACTCATGTACCTACTTCATGCTCTGCTTTTCTTCTTTTGAAGAAAACACTGAGATATTGATTGTGTCAGGTAGACAGACGCATGATTGTTGTAGCCACAACTTTGCAAAGAGGCTACTTTCTAGCTTTCAGTTTAAACCCTGTTATTTATGTTCATTTAGTGTCAGGGTGATGATGCGGGCTGTATTTATGTCACCTTCACTGCTTGTGAAATGCTTCTGTGTATATATCCCACTATTTGAGCTGAATTATTTTCAACCAGCAGGTTCATGGCAGCAAATTCAGGTTTCCTGACATGGTGGCAGGAATCTGGGTCCTGTAGCACATTGCTACACTACTTTGGAAGAGGGGGGATAATTTACATTTACTTGTGCTAGCACAATATTGTTGAATTGCTGTTGGTGATTTTAAACATATATTGAATGGTATCATTACAGTGTGAACTGAGCGGGATTTCAGTTCAGTACAAAGCAGCATGGGTTTTTTTTCCTTACAACCACAGAAAACTAGCCTGAGGTTTCTCATTTGTCTTCTGAGGCTAGAAACACCAAAGCATGTGTCTGTTTTAAGAATAAGTGTATATATATTAAAAAGTCTTTGTTCTGCTGGTTATCAATGATCCTTGAATGGTACTTCGAGATGCAGACATGAAGACATCCCTTCTGTATATTTTCTGTTTATGCAGGGTCTAGTTCTTGACACTGAGCAGGTGATGGGCTGGCATAATAGAGCAAATTATGGCTCTGTGTGATTTCCTGATGCATTGGAATGATTAAATCTGTATAATTGGGCAGGACATATCTCTGGCATATGATCATTTTTACCTTGATGCACCGGAGAGATTTAAATCGGCATAATTGGGTATGGGGTTTCTCTACCATATGGGCATTGGTTACCTAGCAGTCATCTGCCATATGCCTGGATAGATGGCCAAGTGGCAGCTGTGATTCATTTATTAAGCGAACAAAACTATCCTGTACATATATTCCTTTTTTTGATATTCTGGTAGTGCTGCTGTTTAGATGTTTTAGAACCAAGGGACTTTTTTCCCTCATATAGCTCAAAGCCTTGATCTGTTCTCGTTTGGATTCCTTTTTGTTTTTAGCAGTCAGATTTATCTGCAATCAAATGTTCTTTCACTATCCATCAACTCATCAATTGCCCCCAAAACATGAAGTGAAGGAGATAAGTTCTCTTTCTGGACAAAGTAGTTGAGCACTGTGCGGGTTTGAGTTGATGCTCGAAAGGCTGTATAGCAAAATCTTTCCCAGGAAGAGAGCAGCATCTAAGGAAGAAAGGGATAGCTGTGGATGGCTCACTCCCAGCTTCCCTCTGCAGCAATGTCGCGGAGCTGTCACTCGTGCTAGTAATGGGATCGCAACGCGGTAGATGGCACTATGAGACTGTTATTAAAGCCACGTAGTTCATCTCTCAGCGGTACCGTGAGCACTTAGCAGAGGTTACCTTACATAAATTAGCATTTCTCCTTGCAGTTCCCTGTCATCTCTCCAGCATTTGAGGATTAAACTGGTTTCTTCTCCCCATTCCTTCAGTCCTGTACATGTAAAGTTAGGTGAGAAATAAGACAAGTGAAGAACCCAGCAAGAAGAGCTGACCCTGGATTTCAGGGTGCCAGTTCAAATTCTGCATGGGTTAGTGGGACTGGAGTTTTGGCTTCTGCTTTGGCCAGCTCTCTGAAATAAAAGTTGGACAAGTGCTTGTATGTTAAGTAGCGTGAGCAGCTGCCACCCTTTCAAACTCACAGCTGACTGGCTTTGCTAGGGATAAGACTGAAGATTAAGTGTGGTATTCTCCAACAGAGCTGTTAGCTTTGGAGGGACATGAAAATACACACCCTAAGGAAATTCACATTTTTCTTGCTTGAGTGATCCCTGTCTGGCTGTTGAACAGGACTCCAGCCCCAGGGCAGGCCTCCTGATACAAAGGTTACTAAAAATAGAAGCCCGGAAGGCACCAAAGTGTTGCTATATGTATCACAAAAGAAAGCTTAGAGTTATTATAGATGTTATTTTAGAAATAATTGAGAAAAGAAATATTGAGTCTCTGTACATAGAGAGATTGGAAGTGTGTGTGTGGCACTGCTGTCATTAGTCAAATATAGACAAGCGGAATGAGAACTAGAATAATACTTCAAAATGAATAACTACATCAGGCAGAAGTCCAATGATTGCTTTATTAAAGCCTTGATGAGTGCCAAGCAACTCCTCAGTATACCAAGGAGCTGTACAAAATGTAAATTCAAGTATTTTATGAAACACTGGAGGAGGAAGCCTACGTTACATGGAAGTGAAGGGGGCTTTACATTTTTTAACTCTTGCCCACAGTACTTGTTTCCTTGCCAGCTAGTTTGGGAGAGATCAGAACACTGAAATGCTGATTACTGTCTTTTTCCATCCCCTTGAATGTACATGTGAAAATACAGAGTGTTTCCATTAAGACCAACAGTCAATATCAATGATTTGCAACTGTCTTGCCTCCTTCTCTGATCTGAAATAGACTGTAGTCATTAATGTGTTACTGACAGCTGGAGCTGGGTCACAGTGAGAAGGACGAAGAAGCAAGACAGTCATAGTAATGGCTTTTAGCATATGTTGACAGAGCTGTAGTGTTGCTTTCTGCACTCTGCTCATTTCTCAAACTGCTTCTGTTCACCGACCAGAAAAAAGAAAAACATTGAATTTTATCTAGTGACAATATTGAAAGCAAATGCTGATGTTCCTTACTGAGAGATGGATGGATAGTGTTTCTCTGCTTACTATCAAGTGCAATAGTTGCAACTGTTTTTTGGTGGAACAGATGAGTGCTTAATGCCAGCTCTGGTTTAAGGGAAGCTCGGGAGCCTGAGACTGTGGCATGAATGAAGAGTGGGTCCAAGCCTGTCTCCATGTCCTGAGCCACCTCTCACTGATGTGCAAATGCTAAACAAGTTTGAGGTGAGTTTCATAGCTCCTTGTTCATGGGGTCTGGATAGAGCAGGATCAGCAGGACCATACAAGTCCCAGTCAAACCTGCCAGCTGTTGTCCTGAGTCTGACTGTCCTGAGCACCTGGGTTGGTTGGTCTTGTCCTCCGTTCCCTTCCAGTGTAGTTGTAAATGGAGTTCTGGGCATGGCAGATACTGCTGTCACGTTAATAGATGGCACAGAAGTACTTCTGCTACATATTTTTTCCGTAGTTGTTAAAAGACACTAAGCTATTACTGGGAGAAATGACAAACAGCAGGTGAGCAACCTTTTTTACTTGCACAGCTGGTAACCAAGAAAGATGCCATTTGGCAGTATAGGGACAGCTTAGAGATCCTTCCCCATATTGAAAAATTTGTCAATCAGGAAATCAAAGCAAAATGTAGAGCATGTCCTAATTGGAAACTTTCGTAGGCTGAGATCTGTCTAATACCTGGGGTTCTTGGTGGTGCAGAACCAACTGTCCTGAATCTGATAACTCTTTCTCTTAACCGATTTGTAAAACTTCCCTGAGGCACCTCTGCAATGAGGAGCAGAGATGAAACCGTATGTAGCCAGAGGCAAATCTTGCTGCTACTTGAATGCCTGGAATGAAAACCTTTATATACAGAGGGATGGTATGGGGATCTTTACTGTGGGTAAACAGTCATAAGCGCTGTTCTTGCTTGACAGGGTTATGTGACTCATGAAGGTAAACACTTAGATATGTTGCAAACGGGTGATGTTTTATTAGTGATTCTGTGTGTGTGTGTCTAAGGGGAAAGATGGTGTGTACAAGGGAGAAATTAACAAGCAAAAAGGGAAGGAGGGCATTGTGAAAGCAGTTTTGAAAGGAAAAGAAAATATTTCCAGCAATAGCATCTTTAATCACAAGTTAGAAAAGTGGCTTTTGCATTGCTGTGACTGAGTAAGTTCAGGCTTGGTTTTTAAATTCTATACTTCTAAGTAAGTCCATATCATGCAGTAACTTCACAGTAACCCCGATAAAGCTGTCCACTGGCTGTCCTGAGGAGGCCTTCACACAGGATGGGACTAAATGGCGTTGTGTCTTATGTTGTACAGTTGTAAGCAAATACTAACAGTAGTAAACAACTGTATCAGCTGCTGGTGCTTCAGGCTCTGCTGACTGCTTGCATTGGGAGGGTACACAGAATAACATGTAATATACACAGTCACCTCGGTGTATTGAATTTCTGACATGTGCCTCAATAGCCTGGGAATCAATAGGCAGCAGCTGCAGTGGACCTCTTGGCACTGCACAACCTTCACAACCCTAAACCCTGCTATTAGCAGGGCAGGAGGTATGGACCTCTAAGTCTTGCTTAAACACTGAAGTTTTGGGGCAAGCAGTGAGAAAGATGCAAAGCTTCTCTGGATTTTTTTTTGCTAGGCTGTGTAGTCCTCCCAGCACCATCTTGCTTGTTGCTAGGTCACTGATTTGTAAATGTGGAGAATGTCTGTAGTGGAGCACTGGCAGTAAGTGACGAGATCATGTTTGGGAACACAAGGTGGACATCCAGTCCAGTGTTGTTGGCAGAAAAGATATTTGACGTTTGTGACTTGCTCTAAACAGCATCTAGAAGTTAAGAACCCTCAAAGGAAGGAAAGCCAAAGCTCTGGGACGAGCATCAGCCCAGCAGTCAGGTCAGCAAAGACAGACTTTGTGCCCAGGAGAAGAGACCTGATGACAGTGCTGTTGCAGGAGGAGGAAAGTGAAGTGGAGATACCTCATATCAGTGGGTTTGCTGGCTGGCAGACAGCCTCACTGCTTCAGTGCTCAGAGCTTGTTGCACACTTAGTTTTCAGGGCTCTTGCAGAACAAAGATGACTTTGGAAGGAGGTGAGGAAGGAAAGAAGGTGAAGAAGGAGGATCTTAGCCTCTTCATGCTTATGCTGTAATTTCCAAGGAAGGAGGTGAGGAACCAGCTTTGGAGCAACTCCAAGTGTTTGGGACAGAAACAAGGAGCACCTGAGCTCCCTTCCAGCAGGAACAGAGCACAGCAGTGACCATATCCTCACAGTGCCTGTAAATGGGGTATGTACTTGTGTCAGTGAAATCCAAGGACATTCTCTCTGTCTGTCTAAAAGCTATTCAGCCTTTCAGAGAGATGAGCATCACTCAGAAGAGGGAGAATGACAGATTGCTTTCATTTTTCAAAACCTAGTTGGACATGAGTATTTCTGCAGAAGTACGTAGTATGAATGTACGCCCTGAAGTTTCTAACAGGAAGCAGGCAACAACAACAACAACAACAACAAAAGCAGGTGAACTGTTTGCACTGCCTGTGTTTAAGGCAAAACAGAACCAAGTTAGGTTAGTAAGTAAACTTGCTATGAATCAACCTCTGGTGGTGGCAGGAAAATGAAGATAATCCATTTTAAAACTGCCTTTAATCTTCTTCCGTGACAGGATTATTTTTAAATTCCATGATCTCAATGCTGTTCACTGCTGTCTGTGGGTTATGGGACACACAACTGCATACAAGTGAGAGTGTAGCAGTCTTCAGTGAAATAAACCCGTTCTGACGCTGTGTTGTGACAGAGATTTATGCCTTGTACCCCCAGTCGCAGTGCACATGCCTGGGATGTGAAAGTAGAGACTGGCTCTTTGTTAGAGCAGCTGTGTGCTATTTACATGTCATGGTGGGATGGAAATACATTGCCCATAGTCCCCTGTCCCCCCCACATACAGTTGTAAGGATACAGGGTGCACTGCTTCAACACTCAGCAGAGTAGCCCAGCCTTGGTAGAGAAAGAAATTTTTTTTTCTTTTTTTTACTTAAGTCCAGGAGGGGGAGAGAGAAAGGAAAAGGTTATTCAAGATATCTAAATAGATTTCCTTTGTGCAGGACTACATAGGTCAAAGTAATTTCTAGCTTGATCTTAACTATTGAATGCTGCCAGGCAGTAGCAGTAGGTCAATATGGGAGGAAAAAGCCCACAGCCCTCTCTGTTTCCCTGGAGGCTTTCATGATGCCTCCAGATCACTGTTGAAACAGTGTGGCCTCGGGGGGGTGTCACCTCAACTACTGGTACATTTTCACTCCCAGTCAAGCTGCTGGGAATGGTGGGATGCAGAACACCACTTCTAAGGGACTCCCAAGTGCCAGATCACCACTGACTCAGAAATCGCAAAAGGGGAACTCTCAAGTCACTTGGTTTGGGGCTGAAAGTGAAGGTTGTCTCATTTCACTAACTTTCCTCATTGCAGGGAGTCAGCTTATTCTCATTGTGGGATGAGGAAGTGAGTGACCTCCAAGGTGAGGGAACACATGACAGAAGAATTTGCTGGAGATGTCTGGAGTCTTGTAGATCAAGGATAAAATGGAAGCTAAAAGGCCTAGACATTCTCCCTTAACCCTTGCAGTTTAATAGTGGGATTTGTACTTGGGAGCCTCCTCTCACCACACATGCGGTATCACTGTCTGCTTACTACCCTGTGCATACAGTGTTCAGAAAAGTGTGAGATCTATCTGACTTGAAAAGCCTGGTTTGCATGCTCGGTCAGGCCTGAACCTTTGCTCAGTAGCCATCTCCTGAGACTGGAAAACATGGTGTTTTCATCTTTAATTTTTACAGCTTTAGCAGTACTTAGAAGAACAGTGGATGCAACTCCCTCCTCTCATATGCCAAAGAAAGCTGCTGGGAGGGAGGTGCAGAACTTGAAGTTACCTAGGATTATAGATACTATGTTCTTTACAAACCCATTAAGAGCAAACCTGCAACTCAAGACCTACTGTCATTCCTCCAGTCATTTTGTTCTGAACTATGCTGCTTGTTTAGGCTGCAGGCACTGCAGGGCAGAAACCTTACTTTTTGCCCAACATACAAGCAGCTGGGATTTCAGCCATGTTTTACTCCGTGTGCAAGGACCACCAGCTGGTGAAACAGTCCATGCACAGGGCATAGTTCAGTCCTCAGTTGATCAAGACAGGTCATCCTGTCCCAGGGCGTGTGGCTAAAGAGGAATCTTTGCCTCATAAATTTGGTTTGATAACCATTTCTGCAGGATGGTGCAGCTGAGTGGGAGAACAGTAGCACCTTCTAAAGCTGGGGCACTATCCATGTCACAGTGGTGCCCGAAGTCCTACAGCTGGACAGTTGTCATATAGACAGATTAGACACTGCTCAGGCTTATGGATATTCACTTCTAAGGTTTCCTGTGGACCTTCTGCTGCTTGAAATATCCCTCCATGGCTTCCCTCTGAAGATGTACCATAGCATCTGTCTTGTGTTGATTCTGCTTATGAATTCACTACCAGTATTTTTAGCAATGTTTTGTTTTCTCTAAGTTTCCCATGTGAGTACTGAAGTCAGGCTAATGTCCAGCGCTTGAGAAAATCTCACCACAGTAGCTTTGGCTCTTTCTATAATAATGTATGTGCCAAATCATCAATTGTTAAAAGCCCTGAGCTACGTTTTCAGCTAGTAACATGCCTGCTATTTTCATGTTTCTGTGGCACCAATGTCCTTCAAAAGTACTACCATTGTAGCCATGGTGCTCTAAAGAGATCTAAGGGAAAAAGTCTTTTATGAGATCAGCCAGTGTAAATGGCAAAAACAGATGAGCCTTTAGATATAAAAAATGTCAACTTGATCTTACTTTTAAAAAAAGCCCCTTCCTATGTTGTGTTTTCCTCAGACTCTCATTACCTTTCCTGAGAGCAATGCTAGATCAATAATGATCACTTTTCTGGGAATCCTTTTCTAATGCCAAGAATCTGAATATCATCAAGCAATTATAAATTACAGCTGAGGAAACTAAGGCATAGAAAGGACAGGTGATTTGCCTGTGTGGGTGGTTGAGTCAGTCATAACTCAACAGCGCTTGTCTTTGTGTGCTGGGTTTTAACTACTGAACATCATCTCCTTCCACCAGGATATATCCTGGCTTCAGATTAATCCTTCCCTAAAAAGCTTCTGAGTTTTGCTGTCAGCTCAAAATATTTGGTCCAGATCACAAACTTCCTATAAGTTAGTGTGATGTGCCCTGATCCAATCCAACTATGGAGTTGTGATTTGTTGCAAGTCCCAAAGGTACCAGGTACACCTGTAATGAAATTACAGGGGGCTGTTTCCCCCAAGGATCAAACTGCAGAAATATGCTATATTTAGTGCAAAGAAAGGAGCTTATTAAGAAGTTATAGCTGGGTGGGCAATCAATCCCTACTTAGTTTTCTACTCCGATGGTGAATGTGGACAAAAAATTATTTTTGTTTCTGTGAAGTTTTCTGTGCTGCTAGTGGGAGATGGGCAGGGCAGAGCTACAGCAGCGCTCCTGACTTCTCAGGAAATCTCCTGTAGAAGTGATGGCTCCAGCTGGAGCAATAAGCCTTCAGGTGCCATCACTCCAATCACTGTCGTTGGAACTAATGGGTAACTCCCTGGCTCCAACGTGCAAGGGAGTCAGCCCTACAGCACGGCTACTCTCTGCTGTGAAGGGAACCGGGCAGTTCTCAGGCACTGCATGCTGCTGTCTACCCTCTGCAGTGTTGCAAACTTGTGCTTAAAAGAAGAGGGCTGTTCTCATGTGTTTGCAGTTATCCCAGCTTAAGTCACTGGGAGAACACACTATGTACTGTTAGTAACTTTGAAACAGATCCTCTACAGCCCAGCTTCCATGTGGCTCTTCAAGAACCTGGGAGAGTGAAATAATAATAATAAAAAAAATTAGCTAATTTAAGCATAGGTCTTTAACTCAAATACGTATCTCAGTTAGGATCCTCATCCCTTTCGACTCCCCCAAAGTGCTGGACTTTCATAGGTTCCTGCTTTCAGCCCCTTTCTGCAGAAGCAGGTTTTCTCCCTCAGTGCGCACAGAGCTGCAGGAGGTTGTTTCAAGCTGCCTCTTTGTGAAGTGCCTTTGGGTTGAGTCACTTCAGCTTCCACCAGGCAGCGGAGAGGTTTCCAGACTCCTGCTGCCCAGCTTGGCATATGCCATGTCACACTTGGCTGCCCTGTAAACCTGGCTGCCAGTGCCTGAAATGGCAAATGCTTCTCGGATGTGAGCTGCAGGCAGAGCATGGAGGGAGAGTCTGCTGCCCCTCAGCAGCCTGCTCGGCTGTCCTGCAACAGCTGCTCAGGGAGGGACTGAAAAAGCTGGTCTGAAATATAAGTTGAAGTCTTATGTATGGATGTGTACGGATGAACGTATTCCTTCGGTACTGTAGCTGTCCTGTCCAGACCGGCTGGTATCAGATGCTAGCTTTCTGAAATTGAATTAACTTCTGCTATCCCAGGGTGAGCTTGGTCCATAATATTTTAGACGACAGCAGACATTGCATGGAACATTATCACTCTCACAAAGGGAGGTAGAGATGCAGAGTGAGACCTATGAGCCAGTTAATAAAAGGCCTAATGAAGAACAAAAAGAAGCTGCTAGTCATTGCGGAGATATGTTGCCCCCAGGAAATTAAAAACATGATTACCCTAGCACATGCAATAAACGTCTCCTTTGTGTCCATGTAAAAGCACTGAAGCGTCTGGAATATTAAGAAACGGCAAAGATGCTTTTTAAGACCCCCCCACCCCTTCAGCTGCTGACAAGTGGGGGTGAAAAAGATGAAATAGATCAGCCCGACTATTGTGCAACTTTATTTACCGGAGAACCCTGAGAATAAATGCATGCATCAGTGAGCACACCTGTGTCAGGGCTGCCAGGCAGCTGCCGCTCGTTAGCTGCCGCTCATTACAGGGGAGAGGCGCCAGGTCGGGCGGTACGGCCGATGGACAGCGTGCCCGCCCTGCCTTCCCCGTGCGGCCGTTTGCTCAGCGTCAGCCGGTGATCGGGGACCCGCAGGAAGGCTGGTGCGGGTCCGCGCCCGGTGCGCGGCGGCAGGCGGGGGCGCGGACCCCCCGGGCGGACCCCCCCGGCGGAAAACGTACAACATCTACGCAGGCGGGCTACTTGCTGGCCGCCCCCTGTGCTGGCTCGCCCTCGCCACCCGCGGCTGGGGGGGGGGGCCCGGCGCTGCGCCCCGCGGGGCCGTGCGCAGGCGGGGGCGGGCAGCGCCGCTCCCCCCGCCCGGCCCCGCCGCCGCCGCATGCACCGCCCGGCGATAAAGCGGCGGGGAGCCCGGCCGCGCTCGGCAGCGCCGCTCCCGCCGGCCCCCCCGGGCCCCTAGAGCCGAGCCGCTGCCCCGGGGGGCGGCAGCGCTGCCCCTGCCGCGATGCCGGGCTGGAGGAAGAGCCTCGCCCTGTGCCTGCAGCGGATGCAAGAGGACGGTGAGCGCGGCCGGGAGAGGAGGCTGGGGATGCTCGGATTTGCCCTCCGCCTCGCCTTTTCCTTATTTTTCAATTTTTCTTTGTGGGAGGGGGGCAATCCTCTGCTGGCGTGGGGCTCTGTGAATGAAGGGGGTGGAGGGGAGATGTTCTTCGTGCTGGTAAACTTTGCTGCAGCAAATCTGTCTTTCCATCCCCGCGCTGCCTTGGGCTCAGGTCCCCCCGTCCCCCTCTTCTTGAAGTGGTAGGGACAAGCCTGAGTGCGAGGTGGCTGAGCGGTCCTTTCTGGATATCTAGAGGGGCTTGCAGCATCTGAGCTCTAACTTTCTAAAGCTACTGGGGCTGCTGTTTTCAGCCGGTAATTTTTCTCAGTGCCCAACTCCAACTGGGGATTAAAGGGTTTGCGAATTGTACGGAGGACGTGTCGCGGTAATTTGATTCCTATTGTTCTTCTTACTGTTGCTCCCAGTGACTGTGAATTATTTTGTTTACATGTTCAAGAGTGTGATAAATAAATGCTGGACCTGCAGCTCATACAAGCCGAGAGAAAGCACCCACAAGGTGGCACAGCATAAGGGAGGCTCAAATCCTGCACTCTGGCTCTTGGATTTATAGATGAACAGGGATGCGAGTGGTGGGGAAAGTTTATGTCTCCGAAATGAAGTGCAGCTCTAATGAGCCCTAGTAAGGCTCAGGTGGAGGAGCTGATCTGGGATGGGCAGAGGTAAGCAGGAACGTGTCATGCCAGCTTCAGCTGCTTTGCTGCAAGCAGTTAACGACTGGGTTTTCTTATGCATCCTTTCCCCTGACTCCCTCTCTAGATCGTGCACTGCTAAGCAGATGTACTAGGTATCTGAAGTGGCACTGTTGCATCATTTGATGCAAGTAATGCAAAAATCGAGGAATTCTCAGGTCCTGCTGGTTAATAAGTATAGAGAGAAACTGTAAGGTGTCAGGACAGAGCTGTTGAGCTGTTGAGTCTTTGTAATGTTGCTTCCTTGCTCCCACTGCTTTGGGAGAACACAATTTCTGATACCGGACCCCTCTGGGACCATGGCTTCCACTCAGAGGCTCCAGCCACCTGGGACAGAGCTGTTAAAAATCTTGTCCTGTAGAAGAGTAAATCGATCCCCTGTTTGCTACCCTGAGACCTGTTGGTGTGAATTTGACCCTGTTACGGTGCAGTGCTTTGTAATGCTGCTCTGCTGCAGCTGATGGGGATGCTCTTGCACCACTGGACCAGGGATGGCTTCAGGGGCCTTATAAAACATCTACAGCAGCAAGCTCTTGATGTACAGCTGTACTGGGTTAGTGTGTTTGCCAGGTTACTTTCCCTGTGACTTCATATGTACGTACTGGCTCTTGTCTCTGGGGTCTGTGTAATGCCTTTTCTCATTGTCCCTTCCTCTGATTTCAGTCCCAGCACTGCGGTAAGTCTGTGACTGGTGTGCATCCCTTCAAGTATGCTGGGCATTTTTCCTACTGACGTTGCATTTATTTCCACAGATGCCTCAAGAGTAGTTGGTCTTTGGAAGTTACCATTTAGTTAATCACGGAATGGTTTATCTGGAGGAATAAATCTTGCAGGCTCAAGTTGATGTACTGTGTAGAGGAGGTGTATGCTAAAGAACGTGCTGAGTTTGTAAGGAACTCTCCCCCCCCTTTCCCTGAGGTGACCAGTTTGATGGTTGTATTACAGCATCTAACTCTGCAGGGGTAGCAGAGGAGGTATTTGGTAAGGTTTTTGTAGCACTGCAGTGTTAACAGTTATGGTGTGGGGTTTAGCTGGATGCTCAAGAAGGCTTCACATCATGTCATGTGTAGTGCTGCCAGGAAATCTCAGCAGGGTTCTGTTCAGATTTTGATTTTGTAAGCCAACCTCCAAACAGTCTATGAAGGAATACTGACTTCTGGGTTTCCTTACTCAAAACAAGTTATGTCTGCCTTGTTGGCATCTCCGTGGCTGTGCAGATTTGGTAGGTTTTGTTTCAGATATCTGAGCTGGGGAGCTTCTCCCCAAGGCATGCATGCTGTAGCCCATCAGAGTGTTAACTTCCTCTGAGGACCGCAGTCCTCGAGTTCCTGAAGGAAATGTCTCCTGAAGGAAATGTCGGGGCTTTCAGCAGAAGCACTGTTGTGATTAGAAGAGTGGTATATTTTGGTTACTGAATATTAATGTGATGAGCATCTCTTGCAATTTGCTGCCATTCAGTGCTGGGTTGGAAGCTTCGTTAATCAGAGTTGGTATTCAAAAGGTCAGCCACGGTAAGTCACATAGGGAAATACAAGGTATACATGAACTGTGCTGAAGTATGATTGCCATTTCAAAACATCACCCATAATGAGTTCCCTTATGCATGTTTTGCCTTAAAATTTCTATTCCTTGAGGAACGGGGGTGACTTCTGACCAGCGTGTTGAAGTTCTTCATGCTGTAATGTATTGTTATTCCCAACCACAAGAGGGTTGTACATGGGATGCGTTACTCCTTGCTCTGTTTCATGTAGAAAAAAATATTTTGTGCTTATGGATTTGGAGATTGCTGGTGGAAAATGTGTTCCCTCCATCCTGTACTGATAACAGCCCTGCTGCTCCTAAGTCAGGGGGTTGATTTGCTTCTCTCTGCGTGGCTGTGGAGTTGTCTCACACCTGGGATCAGAGGTTAGAGCATGCAGCCTGGCAGTTCCATCCATTGCTGTATGTACAGAGCTGTGCAGCCAGATCTTGTGCTGGTTTACCTTCCTGACAGCTAGTCCTCTCTCAGGGCAGCAGCGAGAACTAGCTGTTCATGCCAGACCCTTTGCCATCCTGATTTCCTCCCTCCCACCCCCCTTGTGCTGCTGTTCTTTATGTGAGGTCTGCAGGATCTGCACTGTGTTCTTGCTGCTTCCAGTAGCACAAGAAGCAAAGGCTAATTTCTGCTTTGGGAGCATGAATGTATGTGGGCAGGTGGGAAACTCTCTAGGGATTTTGGCACATCTGAGTGGTTGTGGAAACTGGATGCCTAGGAAGGATAAACTATCTGCAGACTGAGCAGTGTGGAGATGGTTTAATCCCAACTGATGAAAATAAGTGTTATCTAGATGCGTATGACTTGTATAACATGGGTCACAGTAGTGGGCAGACACTCTTTGCTAAACTGGAGACATCTTTCTGCTTCTGTTGGGAGGGAATACAGAGTCTGAGTAAATTTAGGTTGTTGATGTAATTCCCCTTCTTCCTCCGCATGGTTTTCCTTCAGTAAAACCAGAGAACTTGACTCTCACCTTAAAACTCCAATATGATGCCTTATTGAAAAAAACCAAAACCCCAAACAAGAAACCACAAAATCCAAGCCTGTAGACTGTTGTAATGGGATTAGAAGATATGAAGTGAGTTATCCACCCGTTGCATGAATTGTGGGGCATCAGGGAAGGGTCAACACAGACCTGCTCGGAAAAGTGACAATATTGCAGGATTGCGATGCTGCTGTTTGCTTCCTTCCCTTGTGTAGTGCTCCATCGGGTTACCTTGGAAACAGCTGTAGGAGCACACAGGGGTATTTTGCCGCTGTGCAGCCATGGGCAGCGGTGTCCTGCGGTGCGTGGGGAAAGGGAAGCCCCTCCTGGTGCATGTTGATGTGCAGGATGAGGGCAACAAAGTAAAAACCCGCTGCAAGATCTCCCTTTCTGCCTGCCTTATCTTGCTGCAGGTGTAATTTGGCAGGACCGGGACCCAGGGGAAAACTTAGCAGGGGGGTGGTTTTTCATGGTTTTGGCAGAGCTATTTAAATTTTTATAACGGGAAGGTAAAAATATCACAGCAGTCTGTCTTGAGGGGCTTTATAACAGCTGGGCTATAAACATCAGCTTTTTATTCTGTCCTCAGAACAGCATATTGGGATGTTTTGCTCCATACCTGTGAAACTATAATTATGACTGGAAATGGGATTCTCCTTGATGTGTGTGATTAAGTAAAGAAGAAACATTCCAATAAGATGGATATTTGCTAGTTATGCATGACTAGCTGAAAATTAGATCTTTCATTGAGTTCCATGTTATTTGTGATACGCACATGTGACGTGTGGAATAACTAAAATAGAGTAACTGTTAAAAATGATGTGAATTGTCTTCTGTTTTCTTACTCATCAACATTTTGATCTTGCAAGCTGTGTGGTGTGCATAACTTGAAATCAGTTGAACTATTCCGCTGCTTAAGATTGTTTGCTCTTGTGCTTGCCACATCAGAAATAATCCAGTTATTCAGAATTCAGGTTTTTGTATTTATCACACTGTCTTAGGACCATCTTTCAGTGCCAGGTTGAGTGTGTTCAGTTTTAATACGTTGCCTTACAGCGTCCTTTTGTCCAAACCTACAATGAGATGTGATCTATTTTACTGGTACTTAATTTTCAGTGAAGAAAATCAGCTGGGTGGCTGTTGCTTAAATAGTGTGCAATTGAACTGCTCTGCAGCTGAAGAGCTGTTATGTCTATCTGCTGAGTGCTGTGTATTAATATATTCCTGCATGCGATACTCTTACAGTGCATCCAAGCTTTGTCAGAGATGAGGACTTGCACGCACAGCGTTCGGGGAATTTATGGGCTGCTGTTTGTTGGTAATACTCATTATACAGGCCACTGCTTTTAAACAAAGTGTAAAAATAGAGGTTCTGACCCTCCAGTGAAGTGTGGTGGGGAATTAGGATCGCTTGAAGGCTGTGGTGGTAATGCTTAAGGGATAATGTTCATTCATCAAACTGATGGGACAGCCAGAGCAAATCCTGCTAGGCTTTGATGGGGTCTTTTTTTGTTCATTAATATGTTGATGTGGATTTGGCACCCATCGAGTGAGGGAGTAATAGCTGCTCCCAGCGCTCTGCTTGCCTGCTCCCCTCCTCGCTGGCTGTCACACTGCACTGAGTTTGGGCTGCTGCTTTTGATCCTGTACTTCAACAATCATCAAATTTAGCTCTGATTGAGAAGTCGTGTGCAACTTGGGGATGAGACCACAAAGGTTTTACAGAATGACTCTAAAGCCTCATTGGAATTCAGTTAAAGACAGATTCATCGTTTTTCTGCTTTTGAAGTGGTCTGCCAGATTTTACAACCCAAGTGTCATTCTGTATTCACAGAACTTGGCTGTATGAAAGTGGATGGACACTGTGCAGTTCTGCTCTCTCTAGCTTAAGCTGTTATATTCTGTAGGGCTTCTTGCAAAGGAGTCTTAGCAATATTGAGCGATGCTGCTCGATGCTGAGCAAATGCATCACCTGCAGTGGTTTGGCATGCTCTCCCTTTAGAGGTGCCAAGGTTGGAAAGTGTGGAGGGAACCTTTCAGAAAGCTGAAGACCTTGATGGAAACTATGAATTGTGGTAGCCAGGAGAATTTCATGGTGAGAGGAACTGCTAGATCCATCTGGATTCAGGCCATGCCTGTTGTTGTCCAGTCCTGTTGGTGTTGCTGCGGGCTCATGCCAAGCATATTGGAAAAGCATGTGGGCAATTCCCAGGAAATGGGCATGGTCTTTGAAACTGCTCCAGTCTTGACCTGTGATTGCAGCTGCTGACTCGGGGGTCTTCTGATGCCCTGGGCTGCGCGGAGATGAAGATTGCTGAGGTTAAACTGAGGTGTGCGGCAAGTTTGAGGTAGATGATTTGCTCCACCTTTTTTTTTTGTTGTTGTTGTTTACTGTTTGTCTCTTCTAAGTAGATGCCAAGTGCAGGGGAGCTGCTTAGTTATAGCCACAGCCAGTTCCTTGCTGAGCCAAAGTCAGGTTGTCTCTATAGGCCTTCCTATGGGTGTCTTGTTTTAGAATAAAAATGACTATGTTGTTAATTATTTGACTTTATTACAGTGCAATAAAATTACTTACTTTGAAACAGAATTGAATTTATAGAGGTATAAATATAGTAGAATAATTATCAGGTTCTAGTTCTATTGAAATTATCCCTTTGAAGATGAGCCCTAAGACAGTGAATTGGGCATTTTTTGAGCTCTGCATCACATAATTGGAGCCATTTCTTAAAAAGTGAGTCCTAACACTGAAGTTCAGAGCAGTGATCTGTGCCTGAAAGGCTTGTGTAATGTCTAGAGCAAGTAAAAAACTTGCTGTGTTTTTTCCCCACAGTGATCTCTCTTCCCAGAGAGGCTGCACATCTGTTCCAGTGGATGCTGGAGATGTTCCCGCATGTATGGGAACTGCTCCTGCACGTACATCTTGGGCCAAATGCAGTTACACCATGTAAACATCTGTTTGTGTTCCTGAAATAAGTACAGCTACTGTGGATTGACACTGGTGTAACTGGGGTTGGAGTCTAGGCAGTATTTGATCTGGAAAAATAAGTAAACAAGTCCCATTCTGATGGCCTCTATAAATGGCAGCTTCTCTTCTGCAGCGATCGGCCTAGGATAAAACACCTAGTCTTGGAAGGGTCTGCATTTTGTCCACTTATACTTGATCTTCTCATGGACTCCTTCCATTGAGAAGAAAAGTAATTCCACTGTCAATTTAAAATTCAGGTAGGATTGTTTTTTTCATCCCTCTTGTTTTGTCAAGAGAATGAATTAGCTTCCCCCGCCCCCATTACCCCTGCTTTGTCTTTGGAAGATGAAGGAATTCAAATAAAATAACTAAAAGAAATTTTACAATTATGGTGATTTCCCTGTTACTGACTTTACCCCTCATTAATGTTAGATGAACTTGGCATCTAGTAATTACTGGCTTTTGTTTTTTTGAGCCAGAACTGTTTTCTATCTCGCTGGTTCCATTGATAGCATTGAGAGAGCTACTTCCCACTGGGAAATTAGTTTGATCAAACATACTTTCTTTTGACAGCTTCAGGTATTTTGCATCAATATCACTCTGGATTTAAGGAGAAGGGGGCTCCCCTGTACTGTTTGAGATCAAGGAAGTGCTATGTATTAAGATGTGGTTAGATCCATCTGTGTATTTAAGTAGGGGTGTCAGTGACCCTGGCAGCTAAAGTGCTGTGTCTTGATGAATAAAGATCTCTTGCTGAGGCTGCAAGATAAATACAGTTCTATGCTTTTCAAGTTGTCTATGAAGTAACACGCTTTTTTACTTAACAAATTTATTTCTACTGTGAACAAGGTATTGCAGAGCTTTTGTTTTAGCAGTTGTGTTAACCTTGGTTGCTGCTTTGTTGCCAGAGTCGGAGGCTATTCTGAGTATTTATTTGGACTATAGGTGTTGTCACTTTTTCCTGTACATGGGATTCTATTAGTTATCTTGGTGACACTTGATTCAACTGTGCAGAGAGCAAAAAAGGTCCTGGCTCACATTTGCGTATTGCCTTGTACAACCCAAGAGGGAATCTGCTACTAGAGGCAAGGATTACATCAGGTTTGAGAGATCTCACTTGGGTCCTACAGGATGATGCTGAGATTGGCCTGTGGATTTTTTCTTCTGTCTCCCATTTTTTTTTTTTTTAAAGGTAAAATCTTTTCCTCTCTGTTCTTGGAGCAAAGTTTAGGTGGTCCTACAGTGTCTGGGCACAAAGGGCCTGTGTCTTACCTTTGGTCCCAGTTTGACAGGAGCAGTCCCCACAGAAGTAGCATGTAGACTTGAGGCAGGAGGCTTTGTCTTTGTTTGCATCCCCTTGCAGCAGAGGCTTCAAAGGTTTAGGAACAAATGAGATGCAAAGAAATGAGGAGAAAAATGAGAGAATAAGGCAAACTATCTGGCAGTGTGACAGTTTTACAGAAATAGTGATTGTAAGTTGTTCTTTTCTTACTTAGTACCAACGTGCTTTCCCGATGCAGGTTCAGTCTGTTCTGTGTGTGTCCTGGGAAATGTTTCCAGGAGCGGGAGCTCCCTTATTAGAACTACCTTGCCCAGATCTATTGCTTTTGACTACTGGAATTTGGGAAGTTCCCAGGGGCTGTCAGAGTGGGATGAATTTAGCAGAGCTGGGAGGATGACTTAGTAAATAATTGTAGCAGCTTAGTATCACGTAGTCTCAAGGCTATGTGTTAATCCTGAACAGAGGGCACTATTGGGAAGGAGTATTTTGTTTCTACGTTAAATATTCTTTTGCTTACTTTCATATTGGAACAGGAGGTAGTCATTCTCATTGTTGTACATGCAGTCATGTCCATAAAAAAAAAACCTCCCTTTGTGATGGGAGGGCCGGTAGATCTGTGTGAGGAAGGGAGTAGTGCTGCAGTGCTGCCTCTCAGTTTTCTTCCACCTTGGGAACATCATCTCTTCACCCGTCTTCTGTCTCTGATTTTCCTCTTCAAGCTGGGGAGTTATGTGGTCTCTTTGGCTGGCAGTCTTCAGTGATTTAGAAAAAAACCTCGTGGCCCTCACGCCGCAAGGTCTTGTTCCTGCAGGATGCATCCCTCTAGGTCCCAGGAGGAGAGAGAGTACTCTGTGCTTGGTGAGGGGCATGGCTGCTCAGAGCTGGTATGTGGTTGACCCGCACACCTTATATGAGGGATTTGGATATAATCAACAGCTCCTTGCCTCTTCTGTACCTCAGTATCCAGAGACGACGTGATTTTGTGGATACTGTCAATGCTCTCATTTGCTTCCTTATTTCTGTCAATGGCCAAGGCCCTTTAAACTGCATGAGTTTTTTCCTTAAATAAGAAAGTCTTTCTAGACCAATAAGAGGCAGTGGGGAGCAAAGGAACAAATCTTAAGACCTTATGCTTGGTTCCAGGAAAAGTGAGCAAATGACCAGTAGCAGAGGTGTTAGCAGCACTAGAGGAGATGGGAGATGAGGATTACTTTAACTCTGCGCTGCGGAGATCAATACAAGTTGATGGAGAGTGAATGAGTATGAAAGAAATAACTTGGTGTTCCTGCCTTTTTAATTTTTTTTAAATAACATTTGAAAACAGCTTTTGAATGACTTGCTTAAATTGGCCTTTAACACAGGAGCCACAAGCTGTGGAGGTTCCTTCTTGATGGGCTGGAAGGTAGCTGCATATAATGCATTTGGGCTCTGTCCCCGCATGGGGCTGGAGGCTGGTGTTCTGTCTCCAATTTTCAAATGAAAGCAGAGTTCAGGCATGCTGCGAATCCTGTGGCATGCACTTAAAGAGGTGCTGGGAGCATGCTTCAATTTACTGGCCATATTTTGCTACTCCATGTTTCATGGGCTTTGTGTCCTCTTTTACATCCCTTCCTTGTGTAGTAGCACCTGGTAGCTTCTGTGTTCCGCAACAGATGAGGTTGTAGTCCAGTGGTAACTACAGCAATTCCAGTGTGGCTGGCACTTATTAATTAGTCAATTAGTACTGGGGATTGAGCCACAGGCCTGTGCCTAGCTCTATTCCTGACTGAGTGTGGGGCTTTGAGCAAAATCAAGCTATCCTTTAGTTTCTCACAGTGGTGGGGGATTCTATCTGTCTGTTGAAATTAATGGGACTGAGGAGTTCTGTGCCACTCGGAAAACCACTCTGTAAACCTCTGCATGCCCCAGCCTTCAGGTCTGCAGAGCATGGGTAATGACTACACTTCAAAAGGTTTTTGATGCTCAGATCAAAACATGTAATGAAAGTGCAGTTATTGAGTGTGACTTCATGTCTGTCTGTCTCTGCTTAACATCTTCATACTCAGAATTATGCCAACTGTGGCAAATATCTGGGAAAAATGACCAAAATGTGTTAGAAAATGTCTTCCTGGCACAGGGTTGCAAGTGCACTGCAGCACGCAGCTGACAAAGTTCTGTTTCAGTGGGTAAAAATTTCCCTTTACAGTAATGATCTGTGTTGTGAGTTTACCAGCTATCTAATCTCGTTTCCATCCGTTACATCCAGTGATAATCCTCTAGCAAAGTAGGTGCTGTTAGCAGTGTTTCTGTCAGCCTGGGTCTGGCTGCACATCTAGGCAACCTGCCTTTGAGGAATTTCAAAATTTGCCCTAGTCAGTCATGCTGCTTCCTCAGCCTCTGGAGACTGCATTTCAAATACAACACAAAGCTGAGCTGTCTGTCTTGCTTATTTAATTGTATTTATTCTTTTTCTTCCACCCACCACCTGCCAAGGGTGTTTGGCCGTGTAAAGGGATGGCTCCTGGGTTGTTTTTTTGAAATGGCCATTGTAATTGGCTTTTTGGCATATCCTGTCCTACTTTAATGTAATTCCTTCACTGTCACCGTGCATACACAGGGGCTTGTTAGTAAGTGGGCTGGGGATCGGAAAGCAAAAGCTCTGCAAACCAGGCTGCGATGCTCGGTTTCTGTAGGGCTGGCTGTAAGGTGAGGCTTGCTGGCTGTAGCGTGCCCTTGCCTGGGGACGGGCTGTGCAGCTGCTGTGTGCCTCTAGCTCGCAGTCAGGCTCCTCCGTAAGGAACCCTGTGCTGCTCTGGCAGCTGGCACTACCTCTGCACTTTGGGGGTGCCCCTTGCCAAGGGTCACATACTGCCACTGTCTGGGAGTAATTCAGTGACAGGCGACACCGCAACGAATTCCATCCAGTTTCTGCCTCTGAATAATTAAGAGGGAGTGTGGCTTTTGGCCAGGGAGTGCTGTCCTCTGCCACCCATCTGCTTCCCTGACTGTTGCTGAAAGCAGCTGCTCCTCTCCAGAGGCTTCCCAGCGGGGGACACAGATTTCTGACTACCCTTCATTGCCTTGCTGCTGGCTTATCTAGTGAGTTTGGAGTCCTCAGGGTGCCGTTTTTCTGTGCTGCTGCTTTCCTGCAAAATCATGGCATGATGTTTAATTGCAAGCTGCAACATTGGTGCTTGGTTTCAGTGCAGCGGTGAAGGGTGTGGAGGTGGGAGGGAGGGATGGGAATTGGAGAATTGCAAAGCAAGGGGCCTTGCTTCACGGTTATCTCGCTCTGCAGCTGCGAGTTTCTTACAGAAATCCAGCTCTTGCACAGCTGGTACAGGCTGGAGGTACAGTTCAGTGGTGTGCAGGGAGAGCGGCGTTGAATTACGCTGCAGGGGGGTTGCTTGGGTCTTGGCATGATGGGCATGCTGTCAAAGCCCCTGTGTAGAAGTGGGAGATCTTTTCAGCAGGGTGTAAAGGAAAACGACTGACAAAGCAGCCCTTGCATTACAGGGGCAGGTGGCGATGGCTGCCTCTGCGCTGTTTCAAAACAGCTGAGACATTCCTTCTGTGTATGAACACGTGCACATTTTTCCTTATGTGAATTTAACTCTAGGGTGAATTGGCTCTTGAGGCTTATCATAGCCCCTGAGTGTAACGGTATAAAGCAATGCTGTTATTAGCTGCGCCCAGTACAGCGAGTGGGGTAGCCCAGCAGTAGAAAAACTCATTTATGCAGCCAAGTAACCAAGAGAATGGAGGTGGTTTTTTGGGTAGTGCCATGGCTGGTCCAGTTTATTACAGGGCAGCTTTCTTCTGGTGTATGATATTCCTATTTCACTGCAAGAGAAAATAGACGAGGATCTGCTCAACATCCACGAAAACTCCTTTGTTGAAAGGTGTCCACTTACCAGGAGGTGCTTGCTTCCCACCAAGAGTAAGTCCATCTTTCTGGCCATTTGTGGTGACTTAGCTTTGGAAGGGGCCTTCAGGGTCTACTTTCCCTGTGAGATGTTAAAACAACAGTCGTCCAGGATCATACCGTTTCAGGAGCTCATTGATTTGTAGTGGAGGGAAGTGAATTACAACGATGAGTCACTGACCTATTCGAAAATGAACCACCTCCTCAGCGTCATTAGGAGCTGGTAATAGATCATCCTGGACAAGAGCTGGTGAAAGGGGACTAAGGGGTGTCCTCGTGCCTGCTGTTGCTCTATATTGTGTGTGACTGCTGTTGTACTCACTTTTTTTTCTTACGGGTGAAGATGTGGCACAACATGCCTTGTATATGAAAAGCCAAAAGCATCTTTAAGTGTAATTGAAATTGTAATAGTCTAATAGTTATTAGTCCTGCAGTAATTGTTACAGAAAAAGAATAATGCGGTTAAAATTGTTACATATGCATGTTACTCACTGGGGGATATGATGTTCATATTGACGGTTTTTTCTCCTCTAGTCAGGATCTGCTTGGGGTCATTTTTGTTTGCCAAGACACTTTCACACCTTTGCTCATCAGTCTGCAGCTCCAGGTTATGTTACAGCATACGTATGCTGGATGCTATTTGTTCTCTTCATTATCCCTACAAGCGCTTTAGTCCAGCTCCAGGTGTGTTTCTTTAACTGATCATGAGTAAGTTATTCAGAGCTGTGGGGTCTCCAGTGTCAAGTCTGTGTCCCATCACTTGCCATCCTGTGCTGCTGTTCCCCTCTGGCACATCCTATATCTCTGCTGCTCAAGTGCACTATTTCTCTGCACTGTTATCATTAAAATACCTCATTCTTCATAGAATAACTGCTTGTTACAAGTGCTCGTATAAAACTAAGGTTGTACTGTACAGACCTGTACAACCAAGCCATAGTTATTTGGTCAATTACTGAAATTGCTGCTGAAATCAAGTAAAACAAAGCTGTGGGCAGATCAAGAAAACCTCAGACACAGCAAGCCTGACGAGCCTCCGTGCTGAGGCCTTGCAGACTCCGTACAGAGCTTATGGCCAGTTACTGGCCGTGACAATACCACGTCACAGGGCTGCGTGGTTACACTGCTGGAAACGGTGAAGATGCACCAAAGAGTCGTCAGCAATAAGGAAAGAGGCTGGTGCTGTTTCGTCCTGGGAGGCAAAATTGGGGATATGCACCCTGTGCTTAAGGGTGGCTGTGGGCTTTCTGTTGACCTGCTGGTCTTGGATGTTGTGCCCTTGCTGAGGAGACGTGGCAGTGGTGGATAGTGGGGCTGGAGCTGGTGTAAAGCACCATTAGAGAGCTCCTTTGGCAGGGGGGATGTCTGAATCATCTTGCAGGCAAATTTCCTGCAGCTTTTCTTCTCCACGACCTTGTACCTGCCCTCTGCTCCTCCCTACCTGGGCTGAGCTGCTGCTTGCTTGTTCTGGGCTTTAGGTAGCCACAGGAGGTGTGGAGAGGATGTGGAGGTCTGGCCTCCTTATTAATTTGTAAAATACCCTAGGATCTTTCTTTGTGAGAGGTGATTTTAAAATTTTTATTTTAAAATTGGATAACACTGTAATGATTTTTTTTTCTTCTTGTAATGTAGATTAACATTGAGCGCATGCTTATTTGCTCTCTTGCTATTAAAATGTCAGTCCCTGCTTGTTGATCACTTTTTTCCCATCTCTGGTACCTGCACAGGGCTTTGGGATAATAAAGTGGAAGTCTGCTACTGAGGTATCTTTTATAGGTTTTATGCCAAGCTGTGACTTTAGGAGTTCGGTCAGTGTTGTGTGCAGATATGATCAATAAAGCTCCTAGTTATGTACTTTGCTATTAAGTCATAGTTCATTGATTTAAGGACTTACCAGGAACTAGGGAAATAACATGGTTAATTAAGTTAATTGGATGGTAAGGTCTACAGGGATTGTGTCTTTCCGTGTGCTGTCTGAAGCACCTCAGATGCCTCTGATCACTATAAAATAAGACTTTTTCTTTCCACACGCTGACGGTTTAAACTATTTAGTTGCTTTAAAACTATTTGCATTTCAAGGAAACTAATTTCTACATGGGCTGCAGAGTTATGGCTTTGTAGCCTTTGGCTTTAGAGGTTCAGATAAAGCTGGAGAAGGGGATTTCTAACAGGGTTTAGCTAAACGATCCCAAGGAATCTGAATCCTTGTATTTGTTTGCCAAGATGTTTTGCTAAGTGGTTACCTATGCTGTTAGCAAAAAGCCTGTGGGGCAACTTCTAGTGTGCTGCTGTTTTATATCTTGTCTTTGGAGTTAACTTTAATTACAATCTTCTTGCCACCCAGCAAGGCCTGTGAAGAAATAATATATCAGGCTCTAGACAGACCTATTCTGTGGCATCTATTTTTCAGGGAAATAAGTAAACAGATCTCCCTCTGTCTAAAATGGAAATTTATTTTGGGTATATAAAGTGAAATTTAGCACGGAGGTATTTTTCTGGAGCTTGTATTTCTTCTAATTTATAGCTCCTCTTCTTTTCCAAGTGAACTGGAGACTTAAACCTTCCGTTATGAATCTGTAATTTATGTTTTCAAAATTTTACAGTTGTTATCTCTCAATGTTTTTATGAAGCTCTGCTGTGGAGGTGCTCAGATAAGGTGGTGTATTAAGTATTGGCCAATTCACTAGAAGAAAAACTGGGATTATAACTTACCAGAAACATTCTCCCTCAGTGTGAGCTTGTTCTCATGTTAATTTCTTTAACCTCTTTTGCAGAATTAGGCAAGATGGGCTTGGAAAGATGGACTGGATGAGGCTATTACGCAATGGCTGGAAAACTACTTGGGTTTACCTGCATAGAGATTTGTTGTCACTGTGGTCAAACATATTGTCTGGTAAAAGTCCACCCTTTCTTTAATGACTTCTTGAAGGAAAGGAGAACATGCTCATTCTGTTTTTAAGATGGTACCAAGTTGTAAGCTGCTGCAAAAGTATTGGTGAGGAAAACATGGGCTTGGTGATCTCTTGAGACACCTTCAGGAATATTTTCTGATTCCCATGGCTTTATAGGAAAATCAAGGAGTAAATGATCCAGAGGATGCATGGGGACTGCATTTGGCCCTTGTATAAATGAGGGCTGCTAATTTTCTTCCTGTATTCACTTAGAAAAAAGGGGGGTGAAGGAAGAAAGCACTTCTGTGCTGCTTGGCAATGCACCAGTCAAGTGAAGAAAATTCTTGAAATTGTGTTTATCTATAAGTTATCTTGAAACTATTGATCCTTTTAAGTTTTAAATTTATACTGGTGCTATCTGTGCCTCCTGTGTCACCCTTTCTGCATGTTCTGGAGCTCTGCCCCATGTTTCCAGTCCCATAGGAACTAAAGAGTCATCTGAACCTGGAAGTTAAACAGTTTGTTTTGTTTTGGGTTGTGTGTGTGTGTGTTTCTTTTCTTTGGTTTTGTTTTCCCCCCTTCCAGCCAGAAGCTCAACACCTTTTAATTTAGGAATAAGTCTGCTGCCTCAAATCCAGTTGTGGGGCAACTTAGCATTTTTCCTCCTGGCTTGGCTGTTGGTTTTCTTACTGCTGTTTTTCAATGTGAAACAAACTGTCATACACAATTTTACTATACCATCACAGATAGCACTATGGAAATAAATGACCCATTCTCTCTTTTTGCCCCACCAATTTGTCTTGTCAAGAAAACACTTAATCCTAAATCTTGCTGGTGAAACTTGTGTGTACTACTCTGCTACATGTTGATATGAAGTGGTGCTTTTAAAATTAATTTCTGTGTCAGGAACTTGATTTTCAGTACTTTTTAAATTACAAAATGGAAAGCAAAGCTTATTTTGCATGTGGCTGTTTTTTGGTTGTTTAGTTGTTTTTTCCTAAGAGGAAATACTTCTTTTACAAGAATGCCTTCCTTGGAAAAAGCCACTTGCTTCTTCCTGGGAGAATGCATAATTGCTGCATGTGGTTGGTACAAAACCAGAGATATTGAAGAAATGCCAACCCCAACAGTAACTGAACTCCATGTGGACAGGTCTTCTGAAGCATCTAAAGTGTTGCATGGTTGGAAGCAGGAATTGGTGGGTGTGATGGGGTTTTCTCCCTGTGGGGGTGTGTTTTAAAATCTGGCCTGCAGAAACAGCTGTCACTTGAATGAAAGACTGTCTCCTTGTCTGCCGTGCCTTGAAGTATGGGTAATCTTACTGTCATCAGTGGCAAATTTATTGTCAGTACTGTGATTAGATGGAGGACAATGGAGCTGTGCAAGCAGTGCAGTGTACCTTGCACTCTTGCATTGCCATCCCCGTGGACAGGAGCAGCAGAGGGGAGGGGGCTGGGGTGGTCTGCCATCAGTTCATTGTGGGTTTTGGCAGTGAGCATCTATTGCTCTTCACCAGTTCCCTTCAAAGCTATTCTGAGATATGCATGACCAGATATATAAGGCTTGCTCTTCCCAGTGTTTAAAGGTTCCTAGGTGTTTCTGCAAACGCCTCTCCAATTTCTCCTCCATCTCGCCCCTAAATCCCATTATGCAGGGGTATTCCAGCAGCTGCGAGAAGCTCCTGTAACTAGCTAGCTAGGAGAGCCAGTCTGCTTTACTGGCTCTTCCCAATGTTAGCAAAACCCCTTTTCTCTCCAGTTTCAACTTCATGAATGTTACAGGCTCTCAAATTAGTTTTGAGAGCTGCTGATTATGTGTGGAGCCAAAGCAGGGCGGGGGAAGCGATGCTTTTGGAGGGCAGGGTGAGGGCTTGCTCAGGGCTCATCTGTTTTGCCTCTTCTAGAAACCAGTGGACATCTTAAGTTTCCATTTCTGTAAACCCAGTGGAATACAAATCTCTGTGGTATGGATCAAGGAGCTTTTGGCTTAGTTTTCTGACATAAGTATTTTAGATGTAAAGAATTGCATTACTCGGGCTGCAATCTTGCAAATTACATGCAGAGCTGAGCAGGTCTGTCCCTTCTTCCCAGGCTACTGAGGCACCTGGGAGGCTGCCGCTTTCCTCTCGCTCGGTAACGGTTAGTGGAGTATATACTGGTCACATTAAAGCACTTCTGTAGCAGCATAGGTGTTCTGCTAGCTTTATTCCAGTGGTGCAATGCTGGTGTGGGCACTGCATTACCTGTGTGGGTACAGCCGGCTTTCAAATGGCAATCCTGAAATCCTCTTTTCTGGCACCAGTGATGGCTGTCATCACAATCTTTATCCCAAGGGACACGGCAAGCATAAACCTATCTCTGTTTAAACCCCTTGTGCACACTAAAATGTCTTTGCTCCTACGTATCTCTCTGCATGCAGCTGCTTCTCAGACTGCAGCTTCATCTTGAACTGTGAGATGTCCTGGATTTCCCCAGGCTGCAGGAGTTACTGTCACTGGAAAACTCCCAGTGGGATTCCTGTAGGAATGACAGTGTTTGCTCAAGTGTTGCAAATGTCTGTGAGAGGGATAGACACCAGTGTGGGAGAAGAGGAAGGGGCTGCAGGGAAAGGAGCTGAGCTGGTGCTGATCCTCTTGCCCAGCACTGGAAGCTGCATGAGGCAAAATGCTATTGTTGGTGACCTGTGATGGAAATCCCATGACATCTGGAGGAGGAATGCTAAGGTGCTTCTGGAGGAGAGAGATTGCTGGTGAGAATGGAGAGCTCTTGCAAGTGCATTGCTCTTAAGCAAAGCGGAACTTGGAAGTTGAACCTGGTGAAGGGATGTGAGATCAGGTAGGTGCATTTGCTCTATGAGCCCCCAACTCCCCTTGGCTCCATCCTGAATACCTGCTCAGTAGGGAGCCTTTTGAAGGAGTCATTTTACTTTATCTATATGCGTAGGCTGTCTCAGGCAAAACACCAGAAATCCCTCCAAAAAAACAAGAAGAAAGAGAATAGTAAAGTGCCTCCAAACTACTCCCAGGTGCTGCCTCTGCAGTGGATACAGCTTCCAGCAGCAGAAATCACTGCATTGCAAACAAGCAAAACAGAGGAGCTTGCACCTGGGTACTGAAATAAGCCACAAAACTCAAAATAAATCCTTGCAAGCAGGTTGGAAACAGCTTGTTTAGTTCTCAGGATTGGTTTTTTTGGGAGGAATGAAATGAAACAAGATTTAAGCACTACTCCAAGTTGGTGGGTTTTTTTCCTAGTCTTTCCTCACTGTGAGTTATTCTGCAGCAGACTGCTTATGTCTGGTAGTAAGATTTGGGTGTAGAGAGAGGAAATAAATTTGAGGCAATTTTGAACTGACTTGGGAGACTGAGAAGTGCAATGTGTCTTCACTTGGGGTTTCAAATAGATTTTGGGACAAGTCCCTTTTGTGCCCTGGCACCACCTTGGTCTACTCTTCCAGTGAGTGTTTCAATCTTCCCTGTCCACAGAGTCTCTGTGGTAAACACCAGGGATGCTCTTGCTTGCCCAGCAGCCCCCACTGTGTGGATCAAGCCTTTGTCTGTCCAGGGCTGCTGTGACCCAAGCAATTTGTCAGCCAGATTGTCTCACTGCTCTGCGTGTGCACTTATGCAAGGTACTTGAGAGTCCACAATGGACTTGAAAGCTTACCCGTTGTCTTCTCTCAACATTGGCAATGCTGAAGTGTCCAGCGTGACTCACTCCATTATTCTCAAGGTTGTTATGGACCTTTTCTGGGGAGTTTTCTCACTTCTAGGCTTCTTGTCTGCTAAGCCCTTAAGTCATCTATATCAGTGTCCCAAACTCCTGGTGGATGCTGTGACCAGAAATAAGAGGCCATCTAGCTTTAAGAGCTTAGAGGCTGGGACTTGAAGGAATGAGGCAATAGAAGACACAAAGGCTGGGAGGAATGTAAGAAGGTACAAAAGAGTTTAAATACAAGCTGCTGGCTTTATCTCATGATGAAGAGATGGAGTACCTTTTAGAAATCTTTGTTACAGCTTGATAAAGTAACTTCATAAAGGTGATTTAGTTATTCTGTTCTTCAAACTGGATCACCCTTTACTGCCTCCTTGCCCAAATAAGAATTGTAAAATTCTTAAGCCAGTGTTGAGAAATATCGTTACAGCTCAAGTCAGAGGCAAGGACATAGGAACACGTGAGGACTGCTCACCCCTCTACAGTGTGCTTCCCGGCTGTGGCATTACTTCCTTGCTCAGGACTGCCTTGGCCTTGCTCTCATGTGCCCTTGTTGTTGTCCTTGTATCTGACTGTTGAGCATCATCGGACAGCCACTCTGAGCTAGTCTGCTGGACCCCAGTCCTCTGCCAGCCCTCTGATAACACTTCACTTTTTGTTTTTTTTTCTGCGGGGTTTTAAGGCATCACACACACAGAAGCATCCTTTCAGCTCATTAGACGCATGTAGCTGTAGCACTGGCAGTTTTCATTCACTGTCAGCAACATTTGCGTCTCTGGTTCCTTTTTTTATTTTTCCCCAACACTTCATCTTAAGCAGGTGGTTGGAGTCTCTCCCTGTTGGCAAGCTCCAAATGAAGGTGCTGTAGGATGGGATTTGTTTGCCCAACTTTGCCTGTCTGTCCCCCTTCCTCACTGCAGAAGGGAGATCAGTGGTTTATCTCGTTTTGCCTCGATCCAGGCACCCGATGTAGCCACATGAAGCTTGTCTGCAGGAGCTGCTTCTCTCTCGGGCTGTACGGGGCAGCTGGGGTGACCTGAGGTGGAGACACCCGCGCTGCAGAGTCTGGCTGTCTGGCCAGGCACGGTTGGTAGTAAATGATGGGTGTAATAAATGGGCCCAAACCATCTGTTAAGACTAGAGATATTTTAATGAAGCAGGTGAAGGCATCCAGAGAGGGTGGGTCTCCCTGGCCGGGAAGCCTCTTTCCTGACTTTCAGGCAGGAGGGAATGGAACTGGAGAGTAAAAAAAAAAAAAGTGAAATTTGAGTTGTTCTTCAGTGAAGGCTGTGATGAGTGATACAGAGGTACTAGTTACTCCATTAAACCCTAACCTCACCAAGTCCTCGGAGACCTCACTTACAAAGCAGAAGGCCTGTGAAGGTGGCGAAGGGCAGGAAGAAATGAATGAGGGGAAGATTTGGGGTCCCAGGTCGGAATGGTGTCTGGGAAGAGGCAATCTGCCAGTCGGCTATCTTTGTGGGCAGTCTCAGAAGGCCAATGACTTGGTGTAAATCCCTGCCCTCCTGCATCCTAAAGATCTTAGTTTAGGGTAGTCCCTTCTGCCCACGTTTCCTCTAGCATATTGCAGGCATCAGTTTAATTGGAAATAAAAATTGATTAGTGTGGTTCCTAGTGGCTCTTTCAGAGGCTTAGCAGCAACTGCGAATAATGTGTGCAGCAGTTTAGCAAGGGCGTGAGATGGCTGTTACTCCTCTTAAAAATTTATCTGTGCTGTTCCTGGGTATTGATCTGAGCTTCCTGGACAGAAGATGAGCCAGCCCTGGCCAAGTGCAGGTGGGTGGCAGCTTCTCAAGGAGACTGGGAGAACAGCCTGCTATCAGGGAGAAGAAAGTAAACTCTTCTTTGTCCTGTCTTGTGTTTTAACCTTTTTTTTTTCTTTGTTTCCTTCCTCTAAGAACTTCCCTTACAGTCATGCTGACAAGTTTTGGGTATGGAAATCCCCTTGTGTTTAGCACCCAGTGGAAGCTGTAAATGGCACTTCGGCTGTATGGATCTAGCATATGTCAACGTTTTGTATTTGCAGGGGGAAGATACACATTGCATCTCCCAGACATGATTCACTGTAGCAGATACAGGCAGGATGCCACTGCACCAAGGAGCTTTGCTCTGGCTCATTCCAGTGTTGTATTTAGTTTGTTCGTGACAGTAAACGAATTGATGTAAGTCTGTATTGGCACAGTGGGAAAAGCAGTTTTAGTTGGTGGCTCCAGTGCTTGTCATCCTTTCCTATTGCTCTTCATTCACAAAATTCTTTGTGCTTTGCTGGGCTCCTCCCAGAGCTATGTGTGTATTTTGGCTCTGTTAAATGAGGAAGGGCGGGCAAGGTGAGGTGAGGACCTTGCATAAGGAAGAAGTATGCCCCCAAACCAGGAGCGGGGAGATCTTCTGCACTGCCAAATGTGATTGGGATTAAATGCTGCTGTACAGCTCATCTTGTCAGCAGGAGGTCAGAAGTGATGCCCAGTAAACAACCACCTCTGTCACATGTTCCCCTTCCTTGTCACCTCTGTCCCCTCCTGACAGCTGAGCTTAGCTTTTCCTTTGTAATAAAAGCTGATTAAGAGAACAAGATACCAGGGTGGGTTTTCAAGTCCAGATTGCTCGTTATCTAGTCAGGTATCCACAGGTGAGTATTTCCTATATTGTACATCCCCTTTTGCTGAGTCCGCTCTGTCTGCAGAGCCTCTTCTCTTTGCTCAGGCAGTGCTGGCTTTGTGGGAGCTTTTAGCTGGATGCTGGTTCCAGGCAGCGCCTGGCTGAGTGGGAGCTGTACCTGACCCTAAAACACTGGGTGCAGTTAACAGCATGATCTCTTGTGTTGGAAATCTGTGCCCAGGCACTGGAAGCTAGCAGGGTGTTGGTTGGGTTTTTTTGGGGGTGTTGGTGGTTTTTTGCTTGTAACCCAAAGCTTTAATCCACCTTGAAATGAAGAGTGAATACATTTTTGCTGTCCTCATGCCCTGGGGAAGTGTGTGTGGAAAGAGAAGGTTAGAGCTCAGGAGTTTGTATGGGATTAGCTGGAAGGCAGGTGAGGACCTTTTTATTCTCTTGGTAGTATACTGAGTCTCTGTAAGGGTACTAGATTTGTCTGTGTTAATATCTTTTTATAGAAATTTATTTGGAAATGCACCCATTCATAAAAATAAGTGCTGTTGTGCACCTGGCTGCTCCTGTGTGGTCAGCAGGAACCAAGCGGGTCAGCCGTGTCAGCAGCAGGAGTGCCGTAACGTTTGCTTCTGCACCGGCTCTAACAAAGCTCACTGTGCCTCTCCTGTGGAGGGGTGCCACCATCGGGGTCCCTGGGTGCTGTGGGGCTGGACATGTTGCCTAATTTAGTGCTGCTCCTCAATCCTAAAAGTGGAGTTGCAGATGGACTGGGCTGTTTCTGAGAACATGGCTCACTGGCAGAAGTGTCCAGCTTGGCAGGAGTGGTGGGAGGTGCTGTGGGCAGTGCCCAGAGCCTGGGTTTCAGCTTGCAGAATGCCAACGCTTGCACCCAGCCCTGGGGCTGGCTTGCCCTGCTCTATGCTTGGCGCGATGTGTTGAGGCCTGGCTTTCACTATGTGCTTGTCCTCCAGCCCCGTGCTCTTGAAACACCTCCTGAAGGCTTTGATGGATGGCAGGGTGGGAAGGGATGCCTTTGGGCTTCCTGTTGAGATTTACCGTTGCTCTGAGCCAAGGGCAAAAACCTCATTGGGCTTGGAGGAAGCAGGACTGGAAGAGAATTTGTGTCCCCAGAGCACTTACTTTACAACTAAGTTTTTAGCTGCAGAGGAGGAAAAAGTACAAGCCAAATGTCCCAGGATAAATTTCCCAGTACCAGAGCTTGCTGAAGGGGCAGCAGCCGTGCCGGGGCAGCCAGTATGTGCCTCTCATCCTCAGCATGGCATGTGAGCGGCACAGGGAGCAGTTTTCCATTGCTGCTTGGTACCTCCTGCAGGAGGCTGCAGCAAACTTGTCCTTACCTCCTCCTTGTGGTTTTCATGACTGTTAATCATTTATTTCCCTCTTCTCAGGATTTTTGGGTGTATGGTGGTATTTTGGGGTGTTTTGTTTTTATTTTTGGTGTGAATCTCATTCCCTCACCACCATTGCATCGTGTCTAATGTTATTTAATAATCTACAGATATCTGCATAGAGCAGAGCTGCTGGCTTTTAGGTGATGACTGTATTAGTTGTGCTGCTGACAGCTCCTTACATTTTGTGTTAGAGGATCACTTAAACAATGAATTAAGCCCCTCAGGAAAGAGATAGGAAGGCCACTGTTTGATATTTAATGCCCGACTGCACAAGGAGGGCATGGAGAAATCGAGCCCCTTGGGAAGGTGCCAGGTATGAAGCCCATGCGGAAAAGGATGTTGGAGCTGCCTGGGTCACGGGCTGGCTGCCTCCATCACTCTGTCAGGCAGCTTTGCTGTGACAGTAAGCATGACCCCTGGACGATGCTGTGGGAGTGAAATTGCTATTAATTGCAGCAGTCTGGTCCTCTGGGTCTGGCTTGCCAGGATTTCCTGAGAGATTTGCTCTACCACATCAGACTTCAGGGGTGTGAACCACAGCATACCATGGTGGGTGGTATCGGAAATGGCTAATCTTATTATGTCATTGTGTAATCTGTTGGACATCTTATTTGGACCAGTGGGTGATGGTCACTCCATGCTGGAAAACATATTTCAGAATTAGGGAGTAATCAGAGGAAGGAAGAAGAAATGATGACATGGAAAAACTTTCTTGGTAAGAAAGTAAGTAAAGACTGGGAGCTGACCCCAGAAAGGACATCGGTAAACCATGTACCATAATGGCCAGTCTGGGGAAGACCAAATGGGAGTGTTCACTCTTTCTGTTCTGGCAATAGAGGAACAACGAAAGGGTGTAAAATGTTTGAAGATGGTGAAGGAAAATGTGATATGAGCCACACAGTGAGGCTTTGTAGTTTTACAGTCCTCCAAAATGATACTGAGAGCAAGATGATTATTTTGTTTTTCCCCTTAAAGCTTCAAGGAGGCATTGCAGGAGTAGTTGGAATTCATTCTAGTTCATAGCGTAATTAGTTTTAGGAAAGGGAGTGAGGGAAGGAACCCCAAACAACCCCCCTTCAAGGTTTTAGTCTAGAAGATAGCAGAGTATAGAAGCATTGAACCATCTCCTAAGGATTAGGGCAAGACTTCCTAGAGGGCAGAGTATATCAAAACAAAGCGTCTTTGGCCTCTGAAACCTTAGACCCACCTGGTTATTTGGTGGTAGTGTGCTAAAGAGACAGTGTCTTCTCTGATCTTCCCAAGTGATTGTCTCGCATCCTAAAGTGTGAGAAGTGAGACATGTGCTGTGAACGCCAACTGCAAACACAGGATACCTACTGAGAGTACCTGCGCTGATAAGCTGGTGAGCTGCACAGAAATGCCATCCTGTGGAGCCAACCAGCATGAATATCCTAACAGCGATGGGACCAGCACAAGGGTATGTATTTCTGAACCATCGATCGACATGCTTTCTGTTCCTGACTGATCTGGAAGCAGAGCTGATGTGCCCTCCTGCAGCTTTGCGGGTTGGCTACCTGGTACTGAAAACAATGGAGGAGGTGCTCTGAAGTGCTGTTGTTATCTAAGATGCCTGGTGGCCTCGCCTCCTATTTCTGAATTGGGCATTTGGTCTGTTCCAGTTTTTGGTGCCCATGAGCCGAGGTGTGACACCACACAAAGCTGCTACCAACCAGCCTGTTTGGTTCAGTGCATCATCCCCTGCTATTTTGGGGGTGGAGCTGTTTGCAGTAACAGGGATGCTAAGAAACAGCATTGCTATATATGGCAACAGAACATTTCTGTACGCAGCGTCTTGTTTGTTTTTCTCCTGTTAATGATAGCTGTAATGAGGAGGGAAGGATCTTTTTGCTCCAAATACAGAAGAAAGCATGGATGGCTCCCTCCTTCAGCAGCATGGAAGACATAAAGGCTTTCATTCTTCAAAACCTGGGTAAATCTTCCATGAAAATCAATGAAATGGCTTCAGGTGATAGACATGCAACAGCAGGTCAAAATTGATCTGACTGAGAGGTTCACAACAGTGTTCAATCCATTGGCTGATCCACGGCGGGACCCATGTTTTATAGAACCCTTCTATCACCCACTGGCAGAAACCCCTTTTTCTTGTGTGCTCTCTGCTTTCCCTACTTGGCTAGTTCTTTTTCAGCATGGTGGTAAATTATTTTCTTTCTAGGAGAGGAAAAGAGTCTAGACATCAGGGTAGTGAGGAGGGTGCTGCAAAATGCTACTGGAACTGACTTCCTAGGAGTGGCAGCTTTGTCATTACTGAGCCTGTGGATTGACAAAGCAGCCAGCTACTGAGCTGTGCTGTGTTGGTTAAAAGCCACGGTACTGCTGCTGTCTTTTGGTGCACATCTGATCTTACGTGGCATTGGCCAGGGTCAGAAATAACTTTCATGGTAAATTCACGTCAAAATTTCCAGGTTCTTGTTTTACTTATGAATTTAAGATGTCATAGGAAAATAAATATGGAAGCACTTGGAAACATGACTTTTCATGTAAGTGTGCGTATGTATATATACACATTAGAATTTAGGTGTTCATCCTACTTAAATGGAACTGACTTTAACCAGCATGCTGAGTCAAGTTTCCAGTGTTGCTTGCTTCCCCACATTTCTGCTGTGACTTTCTATCAACACATTTTACAGAGCAGTGGGATGCATCTCGCAGGTAGGATGTGGAGATCTGGAGAGATTTGCCCACATAGCAAAGCTGTAACAAGTTTCTGATGGCTTAGTAGACCATACTGTCTACCTTGCAGGGATGACAGAGGCCCGCTTTGCAGCCTCTGGGATTTTAGTGCAAGGAGGTTTTGCCGCTTTTGTGATCTGGGGGCAGGTTTTGGATGGAGAAGTTGGAGCTGGTGTAGAAAACTAATTATCTTCCAGATTGCTGTTGTCAGGCTGTGGGTTTTCTCTCATTTCTTCCCTTCTACAGAGCCTGTGCTTAGTAACAGCTCCTCATTGAAATAAAAGGTGGTCCTGAAACTTTACAGTAGCCACATCATTGTTTAGGGTACTACTATAATGGTCATTGTAGCACTAAGGAAACGGTGGCAGCTCTACTCTTGCTAGTCACTGAACTGTAAACCTAGTTTATAGCAGCACAAAAAGTGGCATTAAACTGGTCATGAATCACTTGATTTGCTGGGAAAGCTGTTAGGACTGTTCCTATCCCATGGAAGAGATGCTTAGTTTGTGAGGGGCAAGCTGAAATGCAGCTATGAAAAAATAAGAGGGTTGTGTGCAAGCAAGTGATTGGTGTTGGCTGGAAGAAGTCTGTACTAGCTGCTCTGGAGCTGAAATAAGCAATTTGGTCACAGTGGATGAGTTTATAAATCCTTACCAGGCTTTGCCGTTCCTGAGCATGCCTGGGTTGGAGGCTGGGATGACTTCTGCAAGGAGCAGTGTAAACCACCCGGTGATGCCTGCACAGTGGAGTGCTCCTGTGGCCACTTGATTTTTCACATAAAAAACTGGAATTGTTTTTCTGCCCTCCTATTCTGCTTTTGGTACAGAACGGCTCAGGTGTGTGCTGAAGGCGTGCAGAGTTCACTGCGTCTGCTGGAGCTGCTGCTGCACGAAGGAGCAGTGCAGTGCGACTTGCCTGCAAAAAGCCTGTTTTATCTGCTGTCTGCTTTTGTACCGAAAATTTCGGTGCTAAAAGCTTCCAATTAGACTTCAGGTGCATTCAGAGCTGGGAGTTAGTTCAAGGTAGATTATTTAATGTTCACAAATTCATAACCATTTTAAATTGTCCTAACAAACCAGTGCTCTCCCTATTCAGCTGCAGCTGTACGGTGTGTGGCTTTGTGACCTCCAGTTGTGTGCCTGGGCCTGGAAATGGCAACTGCTTGCTGAGTGCTGTTGGGCAAACAGTCCTGAGGATTACGAATAAAATAAATCTTACATGGATAAAAATAAAATGCCAACTCTAGGACTGGAAGAAAAAGGAAGGGGGTTTACTCACAGCTCAAATCTATTACACAGGGCTGCTGAAGTGCTAGACACTTTGCTTTCATCCCAAAAGTTCATCTCTCGCTGTGCCTGAGTTACCCTGCTTCATTTAAAATGGGTCTTCAAATCGGTTTTGTTAAATTGCACCAAAATCCTGTGTGGATGCTCTTCAGTTGATTTAATCTTGGTTTATGTTGATTTAGTTTCTTGCCAACTTTTGCTAAATCCATTTGAGACAGAGTTAAATCAACTTATGAGTGTCCTTGCAATTTAATTAAATAGACTGATGTAGCTAATGTAACTGATTGTAATTAAATGCAAGCAGCTTTATATAAAAGACAAGCCCTGAGGGTGTTCAGGAAATCCCGTCTCATGTTCCCATTAGCCCCTAAAAGGAGTTTGCTCACAATTCACCATCTCTGCCTCTGATTCTTGTCCCAGAGCAGACCTCTGGTGTGTTGGGCCATGCTTTGCATTTACGATAAGCCCCATCTCTGGTGGCTCAGCCCTGCAACTCTGCCCCACTGCCTGCCACCCCTTCCACCACTGTGCTTGTGTAGTCATGTGCCAGCAGCCCTGTGGGGAATGGCACTGGCTTCCTTGCTGCCCTAGATGAATAATAATGTGCTTAAATGAAGAGTAAGTATGCCCACAGAAGAAAGAGTGTGTTCCCCTCACCCTGTGGCATCCAGAGTCATCCTGTGGAAAGCCTGAGCAGTGATAATGCAGAGATGGGTGCGTGTGTGTGTGTGTAGGGGCTGGAACAAAGTATCTTGTGGAGGATGCTTATATCCAGCATGAGCTTATACACATTCACTGATGGAGGATTTGGCTGTCATATTATTTGTTTCCAAGTGTTTAAGACCTCTTATTTCAGAATGACTGACCTCATATGAATATTGATTTTTGCTTAGAAGTGCATTGCTTTTTATTGTTCTCAGCCTCAAACTGGAGGCAGTGGTCTGTAATGATGTAATCTCTCCTACAACAGCCAGATCCCATACCCCAAAGGCTGCTTTTTGCTACCCAGCAGGGAGCCTTTCTGTTCAAAGGAGCAAAGGTCCTGTGTTAACGTGAATTTCTGTGGCTCTGAGTGATAGAGAGGACCAGATGGGGCAGCGGCCAGAGCAGGCTTGTAGTGTCCTGCTCTCTTTTCTAGCACTGCATGGCCTCTCTGCAGTGATAGCAGTAAAGGGAAAGCCAAGGAACATCTCTTTTCTCCCACCCACTGCTACTAATGTCTGGGTAAGTCTGAGTAGCAGGGGAGGTACCACCCATGTCCACGCAGGCTTTTAATTTTTTTCTCCCTGCTCTCTGTTTTCAGCTTAGTTCACATGTTAAGAAAACATTAATAGCCTCTGATGATAGTTTCATGTGCTGTTTGCATCCCTCCTAAGGAGACATCTGCAGGAGTTCTCCCTCTGTGAGCTGAGGTGCCACTAAGCAACAGCCCCACAAACAGAGGGAGAAACCTGCAGGGATTTGTTGGGGCTGTTCATGCCCTGGTGCTCAAGGCTGCTCCTTCTCAGGGTCTTCAAAGATCAGCATTGGGCCCTGGGGCTCTGGACTCGGCTCTTGTGCTGCCTCTGCTGCCAAATGGTCAGATAGTTTCTTTTCCTAGAGCATCAGCTCTCCATGGGGTCCACCTTTCCAAAGGATTCTAGGCTCTCTTCCCTCTCGTCCACCTCTTCTTCCAGCCTGGGGTAAACCTGAGTTTTTCCTGTGCCCTATTACCTTTTTTTGCAGCTGTGCCATGCCTGCAAGAGCGGTGGGAGAGCCATGCTTTCAGCTTGGTGAGCTGAGCAAAGCCATTAGCTCAAGAGAGGACGTCTCAGAGGAAATGAAAGGGGAAAGTGATGGAGGAGAAAGCGTGTGCAGGGGGTGCAAAGGTGCATTTGTGGCTGAGGAATCTGAGCTCCTCTAAGGAGGTGACGTGGGAGCTAGCAGAGCTTGAAGAGCATCAACAGGAGAGGATTTGTAGACAAAAAGGGAAGTGAATGGATTTAAAAACAAACAAAACCCCCCACCCCCCTCCCTGAAACAAAAAAAATGGTTTCTCTATATGATTATTCATGGAGGGGAGTGGGGGACATGCCAGAAACAGCTTTTCTACGATGGAGTTACTGGTGGAAATTAGGGTCGTCTTAGAACAACTGATGGTGAAATCCAACTGTCCGAAGGGTGGTAAGTCCCAGATCTGAGTGGTGTGTCAAAAGAGATAGGGCAGCCTTCCGCACACGTATTTCAAGAAAGTGCTGGAACTGGGCCAGGCTGGATGGGTGAAGTGAAGCTGACATCTTGCAGAATAGCTGAGGAAAGCGGAGCATGGAAGAGGTGAACCTCTGAAGCAGTCAGCATGAGGCTGGTGAAAGCCTTTGCGAGGGAGGGAGGAAGGGTGCTCTGGAAGGCACTAAACATAAAAATGAGCATGAGGTCATTCTTCTCAATCTGGAAGTTGTAGAGAAAAAAAAAATATCTTAAGAACAGACATCCCAGACATTTGTCTGGGTGTTAGGAGGAGCTGATCAAGTCATTTGCACCTAAAAAACAGGTTTTCTTTTTGGAAATGCTATCTTAAAGAATGAGCTCAAAACACTGTTTTGTTCATTTGTTCAAAACCATTCTTGGCACGTTCTGCTCACCCATAAAAATGCATTTAGATTTTTAATGAGTGAAAAAAATTTAGGAAGTCATTTTGATTCTTTTTGATGATGTTGAAAAAGAAGTACTTGCAGAGAAGTTAATGAAGGAGAGAAGAAAAAGGAGGCTTATAACATTACTCAGCCCTCTAGTACCAGGAAGTGTTTTTGTACATCAGGACCACAACTGCCTCGCTAACCAATATCAAGGCAGAGAAAGGCAGCTGTCGGCAGCAGTGCTGTGGCGCAAAAATGGTAACACACAAGATGAGTATGTGCCATGTGCAGCATGTATTTGTGATGTGTATGTAGCATCTGTGACAAGTCCAAGACTTCAGTTAAATTATGGAAACAGCATATAAACATTATAAACATGGAAAAAAGCTGTGGGGCTGCTGGTGCAGGGATGTGCCTTGAGATACTCTGAGCATTTAGGGCAAAAAAAATGGGGAGGTGGTGGAAGGGGATTAAAAACCTCCTGCAGTTGAGTGCAGAGCCTGCCCAGTAACAGCATGATACATTTGCGTGTTACCTTAAACGCTTTTCCATTGAAACGTCTTTTCCCTTGTTTTGAAGATTTTTCTCCCTGAATGTTTTTAATTTTTTTTTAAGCTAAAACCCCCTGGAAAACCAATAGCATCAGTTTGTCACAAAGAACCCTAAGCCAGTTTCCTAGGAGTGTTGGGCCAAGATGTTCTACTTGGTGGGGGGGGGAAGAAATTTTATGCTGAAAACTATAATCTTGCATGAAAAGGAGATGGTTTGGGATTTTTTTTTTTTAGTTAAAAAAAAACCCAACCTCACAGCACTCTTGTCATTGTGAGTGTATCTTTAATTATCTGGAAAACATGGCCCCATCCTGTGGAAGAAAAGATCAGGGAAATCAGTGATTGCATTTTGAGAAGTACACTCGATAGATATTTCCTATTTTAGCTGTAGAGATGTAGAGCAGGAGGGAGAAAAGGATCGAGAGGAAGGACTACAGAAAAAAGAAATGAAGGGAAAGTAAGGCATAAAGTAACCACTACTGGTGTGCTAGTAGATAGTATTTCATTTATTTATTATTCTTTTGTTGTATTTCCTAGTAGGAGTTCTCTGATGCTAGAATGGTTCTGAGGAGAGGGATAGGACGTGAGCTCTGAATACTGATATTAATGTAGGTAGCGGCTCTGGATTTCATAAAGAAATGAAAGAAGTGGATCAAAGTGTGTCGCTGACATTGACCTGGCTGCATGTGAACTCCTCATCTGCTGGCTGGTAACAACTTTTCAGTGTGAACCTGAGCTTATTTATAAAAACTGTCCCTTGGGATATTTTTTTCAGAGGCTCAATACAGTATTTGAGAACAGTTTCAGCAGATGTGATTGGTGATGCTGCAGGGTCTCCACTTTTTTTGGTTGCACATGAATCAGTTTGGTTTGGGGAGGACAGAGGCACTTGGCAGTCTGGTGATGGGATCCTGAGAGTGATAAAGCCTATGCTGCTGTCATCACCTGTGAGTTCCTAATGGAAGGAAGGAAGAGGAACACCAGGTGTTAATAAATATCTTATTCAGGGATCTGCAAAGTGACACAGAGTCCCAAAAAGGGCAGGAAATGGAATACAAATCATGTATGTGCACAAAGGAAGCATACCCTGTGCAAGAAGGGAACAAGTCATCCGGCAAGAGCAACTGGGTGGGTTTTGGAATGTATGTTTATTCCATTAAACTTACTTGTTTTCCAGGTTACTTCCCTTGGCCGCACAGAGCCTGTGTGGCAAGTGTATTCATGTTTTGCTGCTTGGTAGACCATGAAATTTACTTAATCACAGTGCTCTGTGCCTGATTGGAGAATCACTCTGATCTCCTGCTAGTAATAGTGGTTTTATTTTTTTAGCTTGACATCTTCATTCCTTGTGGAAAGGAGCAAATGCGTATTCTCAGCAGAACTCTGACATTCCTGGGCAGTAATTTCCCTCCTCTCTCTATGCTCCAAAGATTTGCAAGACTGGTTTTAAAACTAAAAGAAAAGGCAAGGTAGACGTGTGCGGTGACTTTATGGGGAAGGTGCTGGTGTTCCCTGGAGTGCTGGCTGCAGGATGCCACTAGATTTGGCGGGGACCGAGCACTATAGAAACTGAGGCACAGGCACTGTGTGACTGCTGGTGGGTGGTGCTTTTGTGCATTCTCCACCGCCAGGGCTCAATTGATGGTATTTCTTCCTAGAACACGCTTAGAATAAGGCTTGTAAGTACATGGAAGGTTTGTTATGCTGTCTTTGCCCAGGGTTCTCCTAGGGCTGTGGAAGCCCCACCTCCTCCATGTATAGATCCCGCTCTTTAAAGCTTTATCTTTGCCTTCAGGTTAGACCATGTTTTTATAATAGTCAGCTAGTTTTTCTTCTAGATTTCCATGCAGGGAGACTTTCCCTCACCCAGGGAACCCATATTTCCCTGATGTTACATTCGGGTGTTCTGCAAAGCAGATCTGATTAAAGCAGCCTTGTTAAAGACAAGGTTTGTTTTACAAAGATGTCCAGAATTCCCCTCCCAGATTGTGCAGTTCAAGAGGGAAACTGGCTCGATGCAGCCATCGCATCATGTCTGCAGCATCCCTCTGGGGAGATCTAGTCTTCTTGCAGCAGTACTGCTATAGCAGCATTGTTTGGCCAACTCCAGAGCCTTGTGCGTTGTGCTCAACTTGGTACCCAAACCTTCATTAACGAAATGATAACATAGCATGAAAGCCCTAGTGGGAAAAAGGTATTCCTATGGTCTTGTTGTCATTTGATGACACTACATTTGTAAAACCAAGGGGATTGAGAGGTTTCAATATCTTGCAGACTCTTGTGGGCACTGGAGCTGGGCTGCAGCCTGGTACTGGGTGTGTGTGTGTGTGTCTTGTCACTAGGAGCTGGGGTGGGATCCCTCAGCAGGGCACATGGTGCACTTCTCAGGATGCTACGAGGATCTAGGTGCCTGCATTAACCAGTGTCTCTTGCCTCCTTGTCCCCAGAGTGGCAGGTGGGTGGCTGTGGCAGCTGTTCTCACTGCCCTGTTGAAATGAGAGTTGCCAGCAGCTGCAGCAGCAGCTGTTTAATCTTCAGGCCTGAAGCTCAGCCACGAGGGATGGGCACCCTCAGCCGGGGCTCCTGGCAAGGAGGGGGTTTAATTTTGCATCCTGCAGGGGTCGTGGGAGCTGGTGAGATCTTACTAGTGGGGATGCTTTTGCTTTGGGGAGAGGAGACGTGGCAAGGAAGCAGGCAGAGATGCAGAGCTGGCTTTAAAGCAGAGGTGAGAGCTGCCAGGGTTTTATCCCTCCCCAGAGCATCAGTCTGTCTTGGCGACCAGCAGCCTCACACCTGGGGGCCAGGTAACATCAGGGAGAGGAGTTAACTAGCATCTGCCAGTCAGTAGGTGCTTTATGTTGTCTGGCTGCTTATTTCGCACAACGAGTACGTGTTTTCCCTGCCAATCCCCTAGCTGCTGGTGTAAAGTAAAAGTGAAGCATCACCTTTTTGTTTCTATAGTATTACCTCTTGGAATAAAAAAAAGATTCAGTAGCACTGCAGTTCTTGTATTTACATGTTGGTAATTGGAGCCAAATGGACCCAGGGTGCTGCTGTCCCTGAGCGGTTTCCTCTGTGGTGGCTGGTGACTGCCCTGTCCCACAGGGAAAACAAACCCACTGAGTCACTTTGGGGGTTGTTGCATTGGCTTGTGTTTTGTAGGCACCCGATAGCGCTTGCTTTTAGCAGCTGTTTTAGGAATGTGCATCTGACTTCTACTTCTCCCCCCCCCTCCAAACACCGCTGTTGCTGAGGATTTTATATCAATCCACAAAGAGGCTGAAGCTAAGCAGGAATAAGCATGGGAATTAGCTGTGAGGTAACCTAATAGCTGTTAAAACAGAAGCTCACTTGCTCCCCAAATTAGAAAGGAAATGAAAACAACTTTTCAGATGTGCTTTCTTTCCACTTTCCTCTGCTCTTCTGGGAGCTGAATTGAGAGAGGATGTGACAAAATATTGAGCTTGAGTTGCTTTCCTGCCAAGTCTGGCCTTGTTGTAATCCTAACTGCTTGTGACTGAGCAGTGTTTGAAGGATCATAGGCAAGGGGTTTTGATGTGCTCTCCAAAGAGATTCATGTGTGAATGAAGCCTCCCTGGCTGTACGACTCTCAGCTGGTTTTTCATGAAACTCTCAGCTGGCTGTGTGGTATCTTCTGCTGCATAAACTGAAAGTCAACCTGCAGCCTTCAAATATGGGTAACTTAATGATGCTGCCTGGATTTTCTACAACCTCCCTTCAAATTTCTACTTGGAGCTGTTGCATACTGGTGTGTTATATTTTGCTGTGGCTAAGAATACCTAAGCCCTTAACTAGCACCGTTGTGTTTCTCTGTACAACTGTCTTTGTTCTCCTGACACAAATGAGGAGAAGGGAGCTGAGGTCAGCATGTAAGGAACTAACAGATGGGGAGAATTTGAGTGAAACCTGTTCGATGTAAGAAGACCTGAGGAATGAGTGATGCAGGGAGCTCATAAGTGCATGTGCAGGGGTTAATGCTCCTTCCTGCATCTTCACATCCTCAAGGACCATTGATCTGTTTCTCTGGGCCCTTGCAATAGCTCCAGTTATCTATGCTGTTGATCCTGCTCTCCCTGTTTCTTGGTACCAGCTGTACAGCAGCAGGGCTGTGCAGTTGCCTGGCTCTGTGTTAGCCCCCTGCACCCCTAAAAGAAAGGGGAGCTGCCAGCTCGGGTAGTACACCTGTAATGTATGGGTGTATGGTACCCTAAAGCTCTGCAGAGAAGTAAGAGGTAGCTGTGAAATCCTCCACAGCTGCAGAGCTCTTCTTTGAAACATTCCTGGTCAGCCAGGAAACTGTTCTGCAAGCAATAAGATGACATCCTCTTACCTATGGTTTGTCCTAACAAGGTTTGGTCCTTTTTTATCTCCTAACGGGCTTGTTCATCTGCAGCCTTGCATGTGCGGAGGCACAGGATCTCCCTTCTCTGCCGTTTTGCATCTTGTTGGAGCCACTCATCTCTCTGCTTCTCCATCCAGTGTGTCTGTATCTGGTCACGGTTGAGAAGTTATTGGGGGTGTAAGAGGCACTGATACAGTTGTATGCCCTTCCTTTGCAAAAAGGGAGGCAAGTAGGAGCTAATGTCATTTGGTTCATGGCCCATTTAATATCTGCCAGCATGTGTGCAGATAGCTGCTTGTTTGATTTAATGGTGGCCACTCGGCTGGACATCCTTTCCTGCCATTTATTCTAGAGCTGTGTCTGTCTATACCTATGCTATAAGCCTCTGTTTCATTAAGAAAATGGGCCAAAAATTACTTCTTGTTACCTGGTGGCCAGCAGCACTGAGAGCTTTGTTTGGAGCAGACCCATGGAACCTCTGCAAATACTGTTTTCCTGATTCCTTTCCATCACATCCACGCAACATGAATATGCTCTGCAGAGTATGCTTCAGCAGCCTTTTTATAAGAAGTTAAAAATACTTTCAACTCTCCATCTCAGTGGAAACATTTGAATGTTATCAACTAGCAGTCCGGGGAGCCCATCTTTTCTGTACAGATTCATGAACTGTATCAGGGTTTTTTTTGGTCTTTGGGCAGCACCTTTCAATTAGTTTTTTTGCAGGCTTGGAACGTTACTAAAAAGACTAATATTGAGACCCAAATTGTCATCAGTTTTTTTCATCATGGCTGAGAACTCATTTCCAGCCAAATGCTAAGTCCCTAATATGCTTTAAACAACTCAGTACTCTGTCATATAAATTGTTATAGTTTGTCAAATCTGTCTTTGCTTTAGGCACAACATGTGTTTCCTATCTGCTGTGAGGATGACTTGGGCAGTAAGTTTTGTGCCTTCACAAATACTCGGTGCCTCTTTTTCCTTCAAACTTGGGACAATATTTGTTTCTGTTCTGTACTGCAGCAGGGTTTAAAGGGCAAACAAAAATATCTGTCAGAAGAAAACCTGAATATTCAGTGAAATGAGCTTTTTGAGCTTTTCTCATGGATTTTTAGCAGGATTCTCAGATTTGCAGTCTATTCTTGGATGCAAAATCTCCTGGCCTACCCCTCCAAATTAAGAGACGCTTTTTTGGTATGACTGGGTCTTGCTGTGTGAGCATTAGCCAGCATGGCTCTGATGCGCCAGGGTCTTGGGTGTGGGTTGTGCATGGCTAGCAGAGATGGTGACAAACCCTCCAAATACAAAACTTTTCTGCTTATAGCTGGAAGACTGTGTTTTTTCAAACCACCCTGTTCTTTTTTGAGGCTAATGAGTTTCAGCCCTTGTTGACTAACAAGCTGTTTGTAAGCTCCCTAGGGGATGGCTCGTGCAGAGACCTTCCCTCTGGATAGTACAGTGGGTACAGCGAAATGATGGTGTTCCCAGGGAATGTCCTCCTCTGGAGAAGGCTCACAAGGGCTAGCCTTGCTGGTTCATTAGATGCTGCTTTTCTCCTAAGGTGGATGTTGCAACACATTGTCACACAAGCAGTGTTCTGAATTTAATTGTATTACTATTTTATTGCCCCCAGAGATGAGCAAATGGAACTTCTGTAGATCATTAGGAAGAGTGGAGGTGGTTTGGCTGCAAAAAGTTCTCAGTGTGGTGTGGAGAAGTTACTGCAGAGAACCACCTGTTTTTAATTAATCTTTTGAACCAATTTGGTTCTAGCAAACCAATTCCATTAACAGGCTAAGCAGAATAATGACAGGCACAGCTGCTATAATTCCTTGTTACGCTTCTAGTTAAAACAAAATCCTCTTTGCATCAGGAAACACTAATCTAATGTCATGACTGTGTTCATTATGAAATCTTTGGTAGTTCAGCACATTCAAATGCTTCACATGTATTTTCATAACTTTCCTCCTACCTGCTATGTGACCAAAATATGTAAATTATGAGACCTCTCCCTAGAGAAATAGAGCTAATTGGTGCATTAATGTTCCTGAGATAAATCAAATTGAAGTCCCCTGCTATGTTTAGCTATAGGGTAGACTTACATACTAGCTCTAATGTTCTTTGGGATGATTTAAATTTGATTTCAATTTTGTAGCTCACTTACCAGCCAGACATGGGTTCAAATGTTCAATTTACAGTCTTCACTTTAGAGAACTGGATTATACTGGGTCAAGCTTGAATTAGCAAATGGTCTCAGCTGATGAGAAAAAGATACTTGCCAGTCTGGCTCAGACGATCTGTCCTAGTCACCCCATCCCTGATAGTTCTGAAGGATGCCCATAGAAGAGCGACAGGGTCAGCATGTGCATTGGATGCTCATTCCTTGCCTGCAGCCTTCCCCCTGCTCCTACCTCCCAGGGGTGTCCTGGCCCTTGAGAATTGGCTGTGAGTTGGGTGATGTCCTTCTGAAGCTCACCTGTACTTTTGGCCTCCCTCCTGTCCTTTAACTGTTGGTTTCACAGGGCAGCTGTAAACAGCCCAAGAACAACAGCCCCACTTTGTTTGGTTTAAGTGGCATGTCCTTGTGCGTGCATCTTAAATCACCAGGGTGCCTGTGTCTTCAGCTAAAAGGTCAAACTCCTCAGGGAGGAGGGATGCATTGCAATGCTGGGGCATGTATGATCAGGTTGTGGAGTAGGAAAAATGTGGAATCCAAGGAGGCAAGAGGGGAATGTAGGTTCAGATCCAACTTGTGATCCAACACCCAGCTTTTGAATGAATGCTTGCTGCTTGTTGTACTTGACACGTGCCTGGGCCTATATGCGAAGCGTGCTGCTGCCCTTTGGAGATTTACAGCTTACCCTCAAGATCTGGTGCTGCTAATATCTAAAGCACTAGTTTTCCAGGCTGATTTATCACTAAGAAACAGCTGAGGTTTCATGGATTAGAGTCAAACTCTCCACCCTGAGAGACAGTGCAGAAAGGGAGGTCCTGGTGTGGGCAGTTCGCTCCCTCTTGGAGCGAGTGTGAAGCAGGAGCCAGGAAGGGAGCCCAGGTCCTCTCCTGTGCCTGAGGTTGGGCACTGCTTCTTATCCATGCTGCGGGGTTACTGCCAACTATTTGCCTGTACATGGCCTTCTCCTGGGACATGGTATTGTACTGGTCACTCTGAGGACATCATAAAGTTTTCTGGCCTTGTTAACAGCTACAGCATCTCTTGGTGCACTGACTTCAGGACTAGCTGGTGAAACATCCTGGTCACTGGCTGTGAGGGTTTGCTGGCTGGAGTCATGCAGTGAGGGTTTCATATTCAAAAACTGTAATTCAACTTCAGAAGGGATGCTGTTGTAAACTGTTCTAGTTGCCCTGTGTGTCTTCACAATGCAGAGCTTATTAGGGCCCTGGTGTGTGTCTGGGGTCCCTTACCCTACAAGTATAGGGTAATAATATAGTAAGAAGGGTAATACAATAAAAAGGGTATTGATGAGCTATTTGGAGAGGTACTGGTTGGCTGTGCTGTGCTACAGCTGCTCATATACCCTTAGGGATGTGATACAGCTCTCCACGTGTAGCTCCTGTTCCTTGCTACTGTCTATGTCAGGTAGCTTTTGCAGTCACTGACCGGGCTGACATTCATGTTAGACTTGCACTGTGCACAAATGTGGAGAAACAGGCTCTTGATTTTTGTGCAAATGATATTTGCCATGAAATGGCACAAGGGAAGAGGGAAGTCTAAGTCACTGAGATAATTCTGAAACTGTCTGTCCCACTGTAAGATTTTGCTGAGTGACTTGGGAAGTGATGTTCAGCACAGCTTATCAGCTTAGCTTAGTTAGGAGGAACAAGAAATTAAAAGGACTGATGAAGGCCAATCTTCAGAGAGCAGCTTTGCCAGAGAAGGCAGCTGCCAAGCAGAGCTTTATGCAACTTGTGCGCAGTGGAGCAAGACCGTGGAAATCATTATGGCTCCAACTTTAAGCAGCTTGCTGCAGATAAACAAATGCACAACCCTCTGCTGACCACATCCATCCTCTCACATAGGTGCCTGTATGTGTCAGCAGGCACATACACACCCCCTCTTGGTAAGCACATCCATACCTCAGCTTTCCTGCCTGAGGTAGCTCCAGACCTGCTCCAAAAAGATAAAGGTGGAGGGCAGATAAGTGATTGCTCCCCAGCTGGGCTTTGTCTCCGCTGTGTTAACTGGGGAGATGTGATGGCAGTGTCAGGAGGTGAGTGCAAGTGGGGGCAGCACCCCTGCAAAGGGAGTACTGTACCCAACTTGATCGGTACTCAAAGTTTCAGGGCTGCATTGCTCCATGGGACATCCCTGTTGCCCTTTCCCATGGCTTTCACTCTGTCAGTGCGGCTTCTGAAATATGTGGGTGTTCAGTGGGTACACAGATGGTAGTGAATCTGCTCTTTTTATGGTTAAAAAAATCCAGAGCAGCCAATGGAGTTACACCAGAAATATTTGGCACGGCAGGCTGCCTGTAAAATCTGTTTGCTTCTCTGAATAATCCCTTGACACCTCATTTCACTGAAACCTCTGGAGGGTGATGTGCAGCTTCTTCAGATAAATACTAGCTGATCAACAAGAAAGCTAAAAACAGTGAGGCCATCCATTGCTAATTATAAAGCTTTCAGCCAGGCTGATAAAACGTGATGGTTTATCCATTGTTTGCTATCAAAACTCACTGTATTTGCATGATTTGAAAACAGTTTCTATCTTTTAGGCACTTACTTTGAACGCGATGGTATTTGAACTACAGCTCCCAAAGTGTCCAGCATAATCCAACATCGCTCCCAAAATTAAAAAAGGAAGGAAGAAAATGCCAATAAAAAACCCCAACCAACGCCCCAAAAAATCCCAAACCCCTCACTCTGCAGTAGCAAGGTAATAATCACTGTTAACATTTTGAGGCTTAATGCTTCTGCCATGGTACTTAATCGATAATTGAAATTGCAAGAGGAGTGTAATGCTTGAAGTTCATGCAGTTAATTTTATTGCTAGCACTTGTAATTTGAAAGCAATTCTGAAATCGATAGCAATGTGACTTCCCATGAAACAGGAAAGTGTGGAGTAGATTCAACCACAAACAGGGTAATATTTAACTGGGAGCCACTGTTCTGTGAGAGATCAGGATTAATTCTACCCAGTTTTTTCCCCAGCTATAAAGAAGATCTTACCCGTTTAGGTGCATGTAGTGTTTTGAAATTGCATGACACTGTATTTCTCAAAGGCTTCGGATGCTTCTCTGAGGTTTTCTGTCCTGCAGGCTGTTGTGAGTGCTAGTGGGGCTGTGGGAGAGGGGAGAGGCCAGGAGAAGGTTACAAAAGCTCTGCCTGCCAAAATCCTGTTCTTTCACAATGAAAGCTCCTGCACAGCTTTCTGGAGCTTTAGGTCCCCACTGCTGCAGGCTCCAAAGGAGGTGTTAATTGAGGCAGGAGTGTGCTGGGATCACTTGTAGCTCTGTGTCTTCCTGATGAGCCCATTGCAATGGGCTCCTCCTGGGCTTGCTAGGGGCTTGACAGGGGCTGCAGTGATGGTAAAGTATAAATGCTGGAAAAGCGATGTGATGCCCTGGCTTTGCCTCGGGTCATTAAACGTTCTGTAATTACTCTGCATCTTCGGCAAACAAGCAAAGAGGCTGACGGGGATGGTTGCATCCTTCAGAGATTCTGTCTGTATTGCAGGTGTCACTGTGCCACAGAAAGCTGCTTGAGTTAATGGTTTGGGCCTCAGTGGGGTTGGGGGGCTCTGTGGGCAGTCCTGGTGGGCTTCCCCAAGGAGAGATGCAGGAGACCTGGAAAGGCAGCCATGGTGCAGAGGGTGAAGGGGCTGTTGCATGTGTCTTGCAAATACATTTATCAGTGGAAAAATGCCCTGATTCTGGCCTTAGAACTTCTCCTGTGGCAGAGTCCAACCATTTTCATAACATCCTCTTCTTCCCAAACTGCTGTAGCTTGGCCAAAAAAAAAAAAGAGCGTCATTAGTTCCAAAGATGAGCCGTAGTGTTGCCGCTGTAAATCTTGGTTTCAGTCTTGTTGGCTGGAAGACCCTTATCCCTTCCTGAAGCAGATCAAAAAGCTCTGTGCTTTTGAGCCAGCCCTCCTTAGATGTCATGATGCTGGGGTTGACAGCTTGAATATTCTCCATGGTTTACCTGTGCTTCTCCATTCCAATCCAACTACATTTATGGGCAGAGCAATAAATGCCGCTTATTTTTGCAGACTGCCTTTGCGGTGCTGAAGTTCAAAGGTTTTTTTTGACACAATCTAAAATTATGCGTGCCCTGATCAAGAGCTTGAACCTGATCTGAGTGCCTGCAGTGCAGGTAGAGAGCAGCACAGGCCCTTCATCTCCCTTGAGCAGGGATCAGGACCAAACACCTCCATCCAGGCTGATTAGCTGCTTATTCAAACCGGCATCCTCTTGATCTCTGTAGGAGTGCTGACAAATTTAAGAGCAGCGATTTCTCGATATGCAAGACAACCAAGTAGGCTAACTTTAGAAATATAACAATGCTGTGATTATTTTCCAAAATAGCTTTGGTGTGTAACTTTCAATAGCTGACAGAACTTGTAGGGTAAATAAGAAAATTCTTTGTTTATCATCGGTCTCATCTTTTAATTTATCGAGTTAATTGACTGATCTTACCCAGGGATGCTTTGTTCCTGTGCAGTGCCCTTCCCCATCTGAGTCAAGAGAAGACATCTGCACGCACAGGGTATGTTATTCCCATCCCGTAAATTGTATGCAAGTATGCTGGTGTTTTCTCATTTATTTGGCTTTGTAATCTTTCTCTCTTCATCCTCAGCTCAGCTGAAGTACATCACAGGTTCTGCAGCTAATTAGCATGATTACAGCTGTCCACATCAGGTTGGGAGATTGAGTTAGAAGCAGTTGGGATCCCAATGTACTGGAGTCTCATTACTGAGTCTCCAGTGCAGCCACATCTAATGAAATTCAAACAGATCAGGTTAAATTAGATTAGCTAATGGAATTCTCATCTTCTCAGTTGAATGTAATTCTGAGCAGTGAAGCTTTAGTTTACCTAGAAAATAAATGTTTCTTTGCGTTGGACTTGACCTAACCCTGCAGACCTGAGCTCCTTGGACCTCAGAAGTTACAGTCCAGGATCTGAACTTCGGCTCGGCTTGTTGGTGGCTTTTGGGGACCTTGTGCTAGGGGACCTGGGAATAACAGTGCTGGGAGAGAAGAGGAGGTTCTACAACGCTCGCTCTTGGTGGCCATGGGGTGGCCCCAAGGGATGGGTCCCTCCTGCCCTAGATAACCAGAGCTGGGACAGAAGTACAGAGCAGCTGCCTACGCCACAGCTGCTGTAACCCAGTGTGGAAGCAGAGCAGCCAGGAGAAATAGCCTGCATTGCAGCACGCTTTAAATGTTTGTCTGGCCATGCTTCTAGCATCTCAATCCTTTCTCCTCGTACTGCAGAAAGATGAGGGATGGAGCAGGCACCTGAGAAGTGATTACCGTGCTGGGTTGTTGCTCTTGTTCTAACCTTGCCAAAGAAACAGGTCCTACTATATTTCCAGAAATTTGTCTGCTTTAGAAGGAAGAGGATATTGCAAAATAATCTTTTTTTATAGAGGCAGTCTTGCATGGTCCCTTAGCAATCCCCAGTGTAGGCAGCAAAAATAGCAGCCTTCAAAGCTTGATGGGGAGCTGCAAAGTTGTGCAGGATTTGGCAAAACTGCTGAAGTGCCTTTTTGCTGTGACCCCTTTTGTAATCAGCAAGGAAACAGGCAAGGCGTACTGTCCCTGCCTGCCTATTGCTGGCTTGGTGACAGCCTGTGCTGGTGGAAGATGCAGAGACTTGAGATTCACTGGGGGTGGCAGGGTACCGATGCCTGCCGTGGGCTGGCTGTGCTGTGGGAGGGTCCCTGGTGCGTGGCCACTGTTAATCCTGGAGCCACACATATGCTGGTGGAGGGTCACTGTTTCCCTCTTGGTGGAAATGGCAAAATTTGCCTCTCTCTTTCCTTAAAGAGCACATGGTGTGGGTAGGAAAGGGTTCGTGTCCTGGTACCCTCTTGCCAGCGGGAGGGCCAGGGAGGCGTGCAAGTGGTGGTGGTGGTGGTGGTAGTTGGATGGAGGAAAATAAAGATATTTGCTGTATTTCCCTGTCTTTAAACAAGCTGCTTTGCTTTTTGAACTCTGTCAGCATGGCACCTTTGGCAAGTTCTAAATCAACTTAATTTGTGATGGCGTTGTGAGTGTGGTTACTTGGTGTCGCTGGCTGACAGCATGAGGGCTTTTGAAAGTCTTCTTGAACACCAGACGCTTTCCCTGACCGTGTGGTGCCTGTAGCCAGCACACCACGTGGGTGTCTGTACTGCACCATCGTGATATGAGTACCCCTGGGATTAGATGAAGCGTTTGATTCTTTTCCCCACCTTCCAACAAACTGAACAAGTTTTGGTTAGAAGAGAAGTAACTTTAGGCCATACAGGGACACTAAGGGCTTTGAGGCTCTCTGCTGAGTAGTTTTGTTGTCATGGCATTCTTTTGGTAGCATCTGCTGGTATAAATGAAGGTCTTGAAGCAAAGGCAGCTGTCCTAATACCAATTTTATTTTGTAACGCTCTCCTTGCTGCAACATCTATGCCCTGTCCTCTGGGGGTTTTGTGGTTTGGCAGATGTATTTTGCTGTGTGCGTCCACCTGCCCACCCAGGCTGAAGAGCCTTGTTTAAGGAATAATAATACTCTTGCTGGTTATAGGGTGCTGTTGGGGCTGGAAGTGGTTATTCATAGCAGTACTCTACATTCCCTTCCTAATACACATTTCTTCTCGGCTGCAAATCCCATTGCTATCACAATAATTGTTTTCATTGCTTCACTGGGAGTAGTGAGGTTAACATCTTGAACAGCAGCTAAAATAGACAAGAGCAAACAGCACAATAGCTTAATCCCCTGGAAATTACTCTTTTCACTATGGAGTTATGTTTCCTTTTTATCTCTTCCCCCCCTTTTCTTTTAAAGGGCAAAATTACATTTTATTTACAGCTGAGCCCAGGACCTGTAGTCTGCTGCATCTGCATGCAGAGTCACTGAATAATCTTCTGGATAACTCTTTTTCTGAAGGGAATTTCCAGGCATTGGAGGGTTGTGAGACCTTGGCAGTGCAGGGAGGAGCAGTTCAGCGCTATGGTCTCACCTTCCCTGAACGTGGCCCATTGCAAATGAGGTACCTTAGTGGATCAGTGTCTCTCATCCCGCCTGCAGCGGAGCTGGGAGTGAGTTCAGGTTGTCATTGCAGAAATGAGCGGCTTCCAATGTACATAAATATCCAACCCTTCTCTGTTGACTCTGTCACTTTCCTTATAAACAGACATGCAGTCATTTTCCAAGTGAGCCATCTGGGTTTGACAGATGTCTCTGGCTTTTTCTGGGCCCATTGTTAAAAGGGAAAAAGGGAGTGGATATGCTGAATTGAAGGAAATAGCTTCTGATGGCAGTCTGCAATTTCATGGACTGGGAGATGAACTGCCCCTCTTTCCTCAATTGCCATCAGCTCCACTGATTGTAATCTGCATTTGGAGCCTGGGGAGCATCACTTCTTGTAGGAAGTGCTGGAATTGTCAATTCTTGGGGAAGAAAGTTCAGGTGTACTTTTACCCTCAATAAAGAGCTAGTGGGCTTTTTACACTGCTGAGAGATGTAACGCTGCTTCTGAAGCCATATGAGTGAGGTCTTTACAGCCTTTACCTGGGACTGAATTACCATGCTTTGCACGTCTTTTATCCATACTGATCCCAAAGCTTTGCAAACACTGGTATGAGGTAGGGGCATAGTCAGAGTGGCTTGCATTGGAAGGTACCTTAAAGATGATCTAGTTCCAACCTCCCTGCCATGGGCAGGGACACCTTCCACTGGACCAGGATGCTGAAAGCCCCATCCAGCCCGGCCTTGAACACTTCCAGGGATGGTGCATCCACAGCTGCTCTGGGAAACCTGTTCCAGTGTCTCACCACCCTCACAGTAAAGAATTTCTTTCTAATATCTAATCTCCATCTACCCTCTTTCAGTTTAAAGCCATTACCCCTTGTCCTGTTGCTATAAGCCCTACTAAAAAGTCTGTCCCCATCTTTCTTAAATCCCCTTTTAAGTATTTAAAAGCTGCTGTAAGGTCTCCCCAGAGCCTTCTCGTCTCCAGGCTGAACAACCCCAACTCTCTCAGCTCATCTTCATAGGAGAGGTGCCCCATCCCTGTGATCATCTTTGTGGCCTCTGGACTGGCTCCAACAGGTCCATGTCCTTCTTATGCTGGAAGCTCCAGGTCCCTGTTTGAGTTATTTTATTTATGTTTTCCTAATCTAGAAAGATCCCTGTGTCTGAACATTGCTGACAAACTGTAAAGTTAGCAAAGTTGACATTATGGCTAAATACCAACATCAAATGTCAACATTATGCCATGTATGTTTTTTCATTTTTTTTCTTTTTGGATTTTTTTGTTCTTGTTGAAAGCCCATGAAATACATCATTACTTACAGGAAGCTGATAATAAAAATAGAAGAGGAGGCATGTATGAAGTGCTTTCTATGCTAAAGGTCATGCATCAGAAGTGAATTTCGAAGAATACATTCAGATGAGAGGCTGTGCTGAGACTCCTTGCTTCTCCTTCCTAATGTGTGCGTGGGTGAATTCTCAAGCTCTCACCTCCCTGACACACGCATACAGGTTTTGCTCTGCTTGAAGTTTTCTGCCATCCTCACGGTGCCGCTGTTGGTGGCTGCAAGGCATCGAGCACGGAAGACTGAATGAATGGCAGTGCTGCAGGCGTGCTGTCACGTGCTGAATGTGAGCACACAAATTATAAAGCTTCGGTGAGAGCGAAGTGCGAAGGGCACATTTAGGACAACTTTGCTAAAAATGCAGATTTTTGTTTGCTTTTAGAGTTCATGCAATTAGCTGAAGAGAGGAGGAGAGCAGCGTGGGGAGCACCGTAATTATTCAGTAATGCACTTGTGGCAGCATACCGAGTGGGAAACTGTCAAAGATAGAAGTTTGGTGAAGAAATCTGTCGATACTGGAAGCCTCATTTCCTCTTCTGTGTTACCTTCCCCAAGGGAGGTGATAAGGCGTTATATTACATAATCTTTGTGTTTATTTGCTGTAACAACTTCCCGCAGATCAGCAATTACCAAATTATGACCTACAGACCATCAGTGGTCCAGCAGGTCATGGAAAATAATCCATGCAACAGTAGTGCCATTGTTAAATTTTCATTTGACATGGATGTTGAGAAGCCTGTTCCTTGAGAAGTGTGTGGTTGGACATGAAAGAAGTTAAGTTACCAGTTGTTTGATGGTGCAGAAACTTTAGAAGCACCCCTTTGTCCTAGAGCATGAGATATCCGCTGATATCTCCTGTAGCCCTTTGGCAACAGCACAGCCCACGTTTGGAGCCCTCTCTGAAGTCCTTGGATTTGGGTTGCTCTCTGAGAGCAAAAAAATTACGTAGCTCATGGAGTCCCACTGTTTGTACTCCAGATGCCTGGATTCGTGTTGGAGGATGTGCGTGGTAAGTCTTTGACATACAGGTTTTTCTAGGGGCTGCTACCCTGTTCTCAGATTTAAGCCATCAAACCACACATTTCTGTTCTGTATTTATACTACGGAAGTGTCTCCACTTTGTCAGCTTTTTTATGTGTGTTTTTAACACAAAGGTGCCTGCCCTGTATTGTAAACATTTCTGAAAATATTTTTTTTGCTACTGTGTATCACATAGTTCAGTGTTTTCTTGCCAGTTGTTCTGGAATGGAGCTTAGGTTCATGCTTTTATGTGACTCTAGGGAAAAATGGTAATTTCTACTGAAGGGTCTGACTGTACAGTAATTGTAAGGGGCACATGGGCAAGAAGGAAAACAAAGTGGTTAGCATTTTGTATCAACGGAAGCTTTCTCATGTTAAAAAACCTGTTCAAATATCATTTGCATTTAAGTAAGGTAGGATTTGGGGCATGCACAGAGATTCAAGTGCCTTTCCCCATCCATCTGCCACTTCTGTGGTGTGTGGTACCAGCGGGCCTTTCCATAGGAGCAGCGGAAACATGAGCTCGCTGTGTGTGGCCACCCTGGTGAGTGACCACAGCTCTGCCAGACTTGGGAAAGCTCTGGGTTTTTTTTTTCCATCCCTCTCACTGGTGGACTCTGTCCTGGTGGGGCTGTGCTGTCAGCAATGGGCTCTTCCCGTGGTTTCCTTGCTCCTCTCCTACAGTTCCTTTTTCATCCAGTCCTTTTGCTGCGCTCCTCTTTTATAGCTCACTGTGGTGCATGTTCTCTGATGGTTCATGACATGGGAATAATTCTGAACTCGTTTGCCCTGCCAGGTGTTGGAGGAGGTGCATCATCAGCCTGGGACACGTGCAGAACTGGCCGTACGTCTCCAAGAGCTGACCCTGAAGTGGGTTTCAGGGGCTTAGTGACCTACACGTGTGCTTGGATCGGGGTGAAACAGGCAAAACCACCGGGAAATGTAGAATGTTGTGGAGTCAAAAGGCACAGGTACTCTTCAGTACCTGAACTGGAAGGCGCATAGTCTGTAATGTTGAATAGCGTGAGAGGTATCTTCTGCTCGGTGCGTTTATTTTGCTTGTCGAAATCTGTTTGCTAGCAGCGCCCGAAAGCAGAACCTTCGCTGGCCGTGCTGAAGAAGTGAATGCTAACGCTAAGTTCAGGATTTCCAGTGGGCTCCATGGAAATTACGTAGCTAAGTGAGTAGCAAGTAGTAGTGTTTAGCCCCCTTGGGTTAGTTGGAAAACCCTAGCCTGCAAATGTGAATCGATGTAACTTTATGAAGTGTGATAAAGCAGTTTGAAAAGCTCCATGTGAGATGAGAGGTAGTGTGAGGCCACTGCAGAAAGGGATCTGTGTATTTAGGAGCTGAAATGCTGTCTGAATCAGCAACTGGATGAATTGGATTTGTTTCAGGGGTCAGTGCCCAAATAAATATTTGCAATAAGATCTCACCAGCCTTTATTAAACCTAGAGTAAGGCTAGCCTGTACTCTTAGAGGCAGTGAAGGAGAGAGACACAAGATAAATGGTTTGTATTACTATTGATGGTTATGTTTGGGCAAGGATTTTGATTTTTTTTTTTTTTTTTTGTCTTAAAGGGAAGATAGGTCCAGGAGGTGTTTGACAAAAGAGGCACTTTGGGACATAATTTTTCTTTTTGCATGAATTTTCTGAAAACATCTGAAACTAGAAAAGCTTTGCCCTCAATAGTGTCCCATGAAACTCAGAATTTGCTTTCAAGTGAAAGTCTGCTACAACACACATGGGAAGGCATAGAGCAAAATGCTGCTTTGAGGGAGTTAACAAGTGTATGGAACACAGTGTTCTATTGATAAAGCCTGCCTGGATTTTTCAAAGATACCTATCAAGGTTTTTCACAGAAGATGCTTAAGGAAATGAAGCAGCTATGGAAAAAGAGGAGGAGGGTCTTTACTTGAAATAGTTGGTTAAAAGGAAATGAACAGAGAGTGGAAGTAAATAATGAGTTTTCCGGTTGGAAGTCACCAGCAGAATACTGCAAGGTCTCATGCTGAGACCTTGGATCCTTCAAATATGCGTTGGGGACTTGAAAAAGGAACGAAAAATAAAATAAATTAGTTTTGGCAGCAGAGCAAACTATTTGTGGTAGTAAAGACAGGCAAAATGTGAAGATGTGCAGAAGGATGCTCTCAGAGTGATGGGATGCTAAAATGACAGATGAATTCCAGGGTAGGAAAATGTGAAGTGATGCTCATAAAAGTAATTCCACATGTACACGAGGTGATGAGCTGTGAGATGCCAACAGGCTCTGGGGGCTTGATGTCCTGGGTTATAACATAGAGCTCTGTGGTAGCATTGGCTCAGTGCTCAGCAGTGATCAAAACCAAATTGAACATTAGGAGTTATTAGCGAAGGCAGTGGGAAGAAAACATGATGCAGCTGTCTAAGTCTGTGGCTGCACTGTCTGCTGCTCTCTATCTGCTGGCTCTGGAACAAACCAGGAGAACTGGGAAGAGGCTATCAGAGATACAGGGTAGTTTTTGTACCAGGAGTTTTCAAGAAGGCCAGGAGGATTCCTTAGACAGAGATGGCTAAAGTGAAATACTGCAGCAGTCTGGAAAAACAGGAGATGGTGAGGGTAAATAGGGAGTGATTTCTGGTGGTCCATCTCCGTCCTGGTACTAGGGGGCATTGGTTGAAGGGTGAGACTGCAAGTTTTGCTTCTAAGGGGGAGTGTAGATCAGGATGTGTAGTCATAGCAATGCATGTGAAATTAAGTGCTAATCATGGGTGTTGTGGCCTTCTAGTAAATGTCTAGGAAGCCTATAACGAAAGGTTAATTGGGTGGTAGATCAGCAGGGAGGTGCCCTTGGAGAACCGGGCATTGCTGAGAGAAAAGGGTTGAGTGCACGAATAGAGACAAATGGACTTTTTTTCCATGTACCATGGTAGGATGGTAATATGTGCTGTTCCCTTGCTGATGTTTACTGAAATTGCAATGCCGCTATTCAGCCTGGCACAAGTGCAGGCTTGGTCCGTTGGTGACATGTGCCATTCCTTTGGCTTGGTTTGAGTCTCATGGTACTTCAGCCCAATGGAGCACCTGGGTCTCTGGAGGAGCATGCCCTGGGAGATTTGGGTGTTTCAGAGACTTGCCATATTGTGGGAGCACGTGTGATGCTGAGCTCTGTCTCCAGTAACCTTGTTGAGACCTGTTTGGAGTGGGAATGGAAAGCAGTGGGCACTGGCTTTCCAGAATTCTCATTGCCACCCACGTCATGGCATGTTGGCCCTGAAGAAGCAAATCTGGTGAGATTTTGTTCTTGGAAGTGTATCTGGATTTTATCTCTGTTAATAAAAAGATCAAGGTTAAAGGAAGCTTCAGAAGGGGGAACAATCTTCAAATTAATTTAATTTTCTAACTGGACAGATATCTTGAAGATCTTAGTGGTTGAATTCAGCTGGGATCTTTCCCCTTGCTTAGGGCGAGTGTTGCCTTGTCAGAATGAAATGTTTCTGGGGTCTGAATGCCTGCCAGTAATAGGGCTGCAGACCATGTCAGGCTTTTTTTGAAGTCTCTTTTATTTCAAAAATAATTGGCTGCATTTAATGAATTATCCCTGGGGTTGCTACTGTAGTTTTGTGTTAACTAGGCTACACCCGGTTCACACTGCTAGTTTGTCTGCTGCTCATTCTCTAACCTTCTGACTCCACATGATTACTGTTGAAAAGTTCCTTTCATCTGGCTGTGTAATTATTGATGCAGGCGTATGCTGTTCTGTCTCTTGGTGCCACCTAAAATCTGTGGGTAGGTTGAGGACCCTCTTATGGAGGGTTGACTGGCATTAGGCGTACACACCATGGGGCTGTGGCTTAATGATGCTCTTCATTAAGCGTCCCAGGAGCAGGGCTGTTGTCTCTAACATGGATTGGGGTCTTCACAGCGAGGATCAAGTTGGGTTGGGTTGTGTGTCAAAACTGGCCAGGTAAGGTGCCAGGTCTTACTTTAAAAATCCTGTCTGGTGTATTTTTGGCATTTGAGCGTGGTAGAGACGTCTGCATTGATCCTTGTATGTGCTAAGGACATATAGCTGCCCTGAAAGTAAATTAGTATTTCAGTGAGTAGTAACATTAGACCAAATGGATGCCCAGTGCACTTGGCTTTGTATGAGGCTGAGACTGTAATTGCTCTCCCATTAGGCTTAAGCTCTTTGGATTTTCTCCTTATTGCAGTTAACTTTCTTTCCCTCCAGAATTACTTTAGTGATGTGGAAGACTGGAAGGGGAGGGCAAGAGGATTTTCTCAGAGTATCAGCCCTTTGTTTAGAACCTAAGTTAATTTAAAATGCATGACCTTTATTCAGACTTGAGTCTGTCTTCTGTTTGATTGTTTGCTTCCATTTTTTTTTTTTGGCCTTGAAATTTTGGATAATCTTCAAATACCGTTGTCTGTTAGAAACACGCATGTCACTCCCTGTTCTTCTTTCTTATTTATTAGGTCCCATGAGGTCCTGTTGTTAGTTGCAAGCCTGAAAGTCCCCTTTTAGGCTTGGCCAGACAAAGAGTTTTTCCAACAAGTAGCTGGGGTAGCAGGTGGAAGCATTGTGGTTGCAATACTCCCCAAGGAAAGCTGACTTATGCTCTCTGAGAAAACAACGATGGAAAGTTTTTTTGTTAGACCAAATTTGTAGACCAGAAAGATTTCCCTTTTAATTGTTCAAAGGCTTGTCTGCTATTGGCTTTTTCTGAATTGCTCTAATAAAAAAAAAAAATCATAATGGAAAAAAAGCTGATAGTTACTGGTTAATCAAATTCTCTCTACATCTGAGAAGTAATAAATCCAGGATAAAAGAGTTCAGGCAAATAAGATTTGCAATATCGTGTAATAACCCACTGGCCTGGTGATGTGTATGTGATACTGCAGAAAAAGGTATTTTAACAATATGCTTTTGCATGCTTCATAGAGTGCCTGCACAAGCAAAGTCATGTTCTCTTCTGTGCTGCTTGTGGACCTGCAGTATTTCCTAAATCGAAACCTACACCCCTTTAGAAAAAGGTCATAACATGCTGGATTTTCTTAAATTCTCTGCTTTGAAGGAAAAACCCTGAAAATTGCACGATACCTGAAACTGTACCTGTTTTCAGGATGCTTCACCAGTTCCCTGATGAACAACCAAACTGAAGTCCCTCCTGGTGCAGGCAGGTGGAAGTGAGCATGATAAACCCTGATAAATGTTTAAGGAGGAGGTTTGAGCCTCCTTGTTCCTATGGAGATCCCCATGCTCTGTGTGCTGTTGTGGCTCCTGGATTGCAGGTTGGAGGGGCTCCCGTGCCTTTCGTCCAGCCCTGAGAGTGCAGGTGGGACTGAGTGCTGTCATACAGGCTGCAGTGTGCCCCTCAGTGTTTCTAAAAGCATGTTTTCCTCGCTGTTGACACCAGCACAGTCTCACGAGGTGGCACTTTGAGCATGTGTGTTTTCTCCTCACACTGTGCAAGAATAATTACCCTTTCTCAGCGGTGCAAATCTTTCTGTTCCCTCTGATTTATGGAGGCGAAGAACTTGCTTGGGAGGATGAGTTAGAAGTAATTGAGCTCCAGAGGGGCTGTATTTCATGGCTTTTCTCTTGTTATTTTTGCCCTGTACTGTACCTTGCAGTTACCAATGCTTTAGCCTTCTAGGGAACATGCGTTAAAGCTTGGAAGTCAGCTCAGGCTGTATGCTGTCTTGATTCACATTTAAAAACCAACCTGATTCTGTAACTCAAGTACACGACACAGATAATCTTTTAAGCTTTGTAATATTATCATAAATATAATTCATTGTCGGCTATTTCCAAACACTTGGCACCTTGTACAAAATTCGGGATGGGTGAGAGAGCTGCTCTTCAGGAGCATTCACTGCCGCTGCTGCTGGAGGGGGGATTTAGCAGCTGTTGACTTGCAGGGAGTGGTGCTGTGTGGAAGTGCAGGGCATGAAATAGAGGATTTCTAGGTATAGCTGAAGCTCGTGGAAAGACAGAGTCATTTAGAGGCCAGCAAAGGCTTTAGGGAAGGGCAAGTGCTTCTGCAGAGAGGAAGCCAAAGGCGCGTGTGTCTGGGCAGGGAGGAGATTTGCAGCAGTCTGTGCGAGTATGATACCATTTCACACTGCTTTTGCTCAAGTGAGTCGTGGAAACAGTCCTCAAGTAGGTGGGGACCCGACGGCACGGGCTAGGGCAGAGGTGGGATACAGAGCCGTCATTTGTCGAACTGGCAGAATTGATAGGTGGGCAGCAGATCTATTTTGCACCTTGCTGGCTAAGGTCTGTGGGGTTGACCTCCCCATGATGTTTTAGAAAATATCTGGGTCCTGCAGTGTCTGGGTGAACATCAGGGCGACATGAAAGACCTGTGGTGGGGTGAGCTTGAAATAATTCCCCTCCTGGCGTGGTGGTGAGCCAGGCACTGGTAGTCACAGGGGCCTCAGCATCAAAGGCAGGATTTGAGCTGAGTAATTTCCCCTACCTTTCTAGAAGGGCATGGCAGAAAGCCAGTGGTACCCAGCTAATCTGGGAACTTTGGGCGGTGCAGTTCAAGTTGCGATGTCTGCCTTTTTGGTGGTTTGGTTTCTTCTTCTTCTTGTGCAGATATCATCCTTGTTCTAGTTCGAAACTGTTCCTGCTGAAGCTCCCTGGTGACAGGAGACAGCGAGGTGGCTCTTGGCTGAAATGGTTGCTGGATTCAGGTGCTGGCTTCTCCCAACTTGGGGCTGACTGATAGACTTCTGTATGATCCACAGTGACTGACGACTCTGCTCTCATTTCCCTTTCTATTTACAGTTTAATTTATCCCTCCCTCTGTCAAGTGCTTCTTGAGAACGCTTCAGTGGCTTTTTCCTTCAAGTGTAGCAAAACTAAACAAAAGTCTGATGTTTCCTTGCTGGGCTGAATAACTCACTGTTATGATGGATAATAGTGAAACTGGTTTATAGTCTGTCTGAACAGTAATGTACACCATTAAAAAGCAAGAAAACTCCAAGTCCTCTACAAATCTGATTGCTTTAAACAGCAGATGATCTCTGGGGAACTCAAGAGTGGGAGATCTAGCTCCAAGGGTGATTTGAAGCAAGAAGCTGAATGCACTGTAAGAAGTAATCTCGAAAACTAAGGTGATGAATCAACAATTCATTGATTTATATGTGCCTATGATGGGTAGAATTGTCTGTTCCGAATGATTTTTGCTAGCTTTTAGCCAGTAATCTCTTGGTTGTTCTGCCCCGCCCCTGCTTATTTCTGCTAGAGAGACTGCACTGTCTCAGAATTAATCCCATTAGTTAATTACAGTCTTACTTTCTCTGTGGCTGCTTTAGTCTGTGGAACCAAACTGTGAATGGTGGCTTGGATGGCATAGTAATTTTTATTTTTTTCTCTTCTATGCTGTGGCCAGCTCAGATTTGGGATGTGGATGCTTGTGGGGATTAAACTGAAAGCACCAGTATTGTGGACTTTTAAGCTGGATTTTCCTCAGGTGCATCCACTTAATGCTGTTTGCCTGCAAGAAGAGTTTTAGGAAGCATAAAAACATGACGCAAATCTGGTTAGAGCTAAAACCTGAGAAAAATGGAAACCAGCACTTGTGGAAGGTGTTCTGGTGAAGCTACCAGCCTTCCTTGGATAAGCTTTGTAAACTGAATTTTCCTGGAAAGGTACCTGTAGTTGACCATGTACACAGGTTTCTGGCTCTAATCTGCTTTTTGGGTGATGTAATGCGTCCAGGTGCCTGTTGCTTAAGCTGTTCTTACAGGGTAAGGTGATACCTGGCGCTTTCTGCCAGAGCAATCAAACGATTGATATGTTTGTCCATTTACCACTGATGGCTTCTGTCACTGCCTGGTCTGACCTTTAAACCCGTGCCACGTCCTGCCATGTGCACCTTTCGTGGATGGAATCTGTTCTTTGCAGATAAAGGCTGGTGGTGATTTACCTTCAGCCATGTTAAATGTTAGGCAGAAATTTAAATCCAAATTCTCTGACCGTTGAGCTCTCCTTCATCTCTGAGCTGAAGTCCTCTGTGGACAGTTTTGTAAATGCATGGGTTGCTCACTCAGAAGTGTTGCTTCCCCCACAGGTGGAAATACATTCACGTTTCTCTCTGTTGCTTTGGCAGCAGCCGGTATACTCAAGATACCAGGATCATAGAACCGCAGAATATCTCAAGTTGGAAGGGACCCATAAGGACCACTGAGTCCAACTCCCTGCTCCTTGCATCCAACAATGTTGTTTTTTCAGAGCTGATTTTGTACTTTGCTACTCTGAACACAAATATCCCAAAATGGCCCAAAGATGCATGGTTGAGTAGCCATGTGAAAACTCCAGCCTTCCAACAAATCTAAAATACATGTGGCTGCTAAAAATGATGTTCTGTGGAAAGGTTTTGAGACCATTTGATTTACTGAGGGCAGTTACTGCTGTCAGACATCTCTGTGGCTTATGTCAAGGGACTTTGAAGGTTAGCAGTAGATTCAAAGTAAGAGATTAGTTTCTTATTACAGGGCATTAAAGTTGGTCCCAAGCTACTAGTAAATCATGTTGGTTACCAAGAGGAGTAGAGGAGCTGCAGCCGAAGGTGTAGAAGAGGTGTTTGCTGAATCTTGGCATGGAAGGCAGCATTGTAATTCAGATGGCAGAGCATAAAATACCAGATTGCTTTAAATGTGTTGCAATCCTGTGGTGTCAAGAGTTTGATGTGTCCCCAGGGGCTTAGCAATGAACAGCCCCATCTTTGTGCTAGACTTTGGAAACACAAGGTACACAGAAGGCTCTTCTCCACAAATCCCCAGAGGCAGGCTGGGTCCTTCAAGAAAATGGATTGCTCACAGCTTTCAAGGAAAGCCTTGTGCTGGTTTTGACGGCACTGCTGGATAGATGTGATCTCACTGCTGCTGGCATTCCCTTGTTAATTTTGCATTGCTCACCTGTGACAGGGATTTGAGGATGATTTAAGTGTCTTAGTATTGTTTTTTGTTTGAAGGAGGTGTGAGAATTACAGGGAAAGCGGTGTCAGATGTATGGGGCCGATGCAGGACAGGCTGGGCACCTGCTGCCCAGGGAAGGAAGGGTGTGTGGTAGGGGGCTAGCAGAGGTGGAGATGGATAATGAGGGACAGGCAGTATGGTCAGGGACAATAAACTGAAAGGGCTGCAGGCAGGACAGGCAGCTCCCTTGCCTCTGAGGTGGGTTGCTATGGGAGATGCTGCTGGACCACTGAGACACCCCAGTGCAAGATGCGTTTTTGCTGATACCGACTGGAATTCGGCTTGCCCAAATTTGGATGCCTGCACTGGGAATGAAGAGCTGGGGTCCTTTCGCAGTCCCTGAGGGGACAAGTGGCTGTAGAGCTCAGACATCCTTGTCCCAAGGTAGGTATGAAAGATAAGGTAAAGGGGCTTCCCTCTAGCTTGTGGAGGGAAGGTCAACAGAAAGATCCCACCTCCTGTCGGTGAGGACTGCTGAGCCCCGTTGCTCTCTTAGCAGTAGGGGTGTACACTTGTGCTTTCCCAAGAGCTGCTATGAGTCTGGACCTCAAAAAAGCACACTACAAAAAATCCCTTGCGCCTTTTGCATTGCAGTGGCTATGAGGAAACTGAAATTTTGTTAAGGAGGTGCAGGATGAGTCAGAGGTGAGCTTGATTCCTCATCCTGCTGCCAATCTATTGCATTATGTCTGTGCTTCTGGCTTTCCTGTAAAATGGAGCTAATGCTTCTTGCCACGGAAGCAGAAGCAGTGAGATGCTGTCAAGGCTTATGAGCTACCAGAGCCTGTCTGTAAGTGAGGCAGGTCCTAAAGAAAGCAAACCCTGCTCCTTGCAGTCCCATGTGAGAGTCATTTTCCCTCTGAAAAAGCTGCTTCTGAAATTAGAATGGCTTTGTCACTAATGAGTGCATCAAAGGACATCAGGGAGCATGTGAAACGGCATAGCGTTTTAATTCCCTGCCCTGCTATGGTAGGGCAAGAGGCCTCTTTAATTTGATTTAAGGTCCTTTTGCTGATAGAAATACAAAATATGGATGCAAAATACTCTTTTAGCTGATGACATTTGGAGAGGGATGCATTTCTTCCAGATTTTACCTGGAGGGTATGTTGTTGTGTGTTTTGATTTGTTATGCTAAGTAATTGCAAAATATCTCTGTGCCGGGCAAAGCTTTGGTGCAGTGCCACCACACGCATGATTACGCTGCTTCTTCCTTCCCTGCCATCCTACATCCCTGTTTCTCCCTTCTCAGTATTGTCTAGGCAAATTTAATTTTAACAGGCAAGTGGGCAACTGCTAAATCCAGGAAACTCTGAATGCCTTCCTTCCTGGGAGGGATCTCAAGCAACAGTTGGGGGTTTTTGTTTGTCCCAGTGTTTTAGATGGAAAAACAAGTTTGGAAGTTGTTATAGCTGTGGCATGAAATTATACAACCTTTGGATTAAGAATTTTCCTTTTTGTGGTTTATATTGTTATCCTGATATTTTATACCAGGAATGCTGGAATTATTTTTTTTTTTCTTCTGTGCTTGAAAACAGAATTGCCATAGTAGGGAGGAAGAGGTTTAGGACTGTTGATTACAATGCAAACTGAAATTGGGAGCCTTCACAGAGTGCTAAGACTTGAACTGCTAAGGCAGGAGACATGCGCTCCCCTCTGGGAAGAGGGCATTTGTGGGGGGCATGGGAGCTGGGTTGGAGCGTCCTTTCTGCAGGTTCCCTCCCACCAGCTCCAAGCCAGGCACAGAGAGGACTTGACCCTGCTTATACCTCATCTCCAGCAAACGTCCAACTGGTCAAGTCATAGAAGCACTCAATTATTTCAATGAGCAACTGCCTTTTGACCTGGGAAAGCGTTCTGCAGACGTTTCAGACTCCATCAGCTTGACGTGAATCAGCAGCTCCGCGCTGCTGGGTGGTGGTTTGCAGCCGTGCTTTTCCTTGCGAGGGCATCGATGGCGATTTTAATGAGTTTGGCCCTGAACAAGAGGAGCATTTCTTGCAGTTGACTGGGACTGACCTCGCTGGCCATCCTCCCCCGAGCCCTGGCTCAGCCTGTCCCCCCTGCCAGCTTTGGAGTGGCCAGATAGCCCTGAGGCTGCTGGTTCCTCCGGGAGCCCCTCAGCCATCCTTCCTGCGGGCTTCCCTGCTGACCCTGCCTGTTCAGAGCGCTTGTTGGGGGGTGTCTGTGTCTGTCCCCTGACACCCTGTCTCAGGCACAATTGCTTTGGGTTTGGTTACTCGGCAGAGCTGGTGTTTCCTGAGAAGGGTTACCCATGGCTTGCTTCCAGCTTGGGATCAATGCTCTTTTTATTATTTGGACTGAAATAAGTACATGAGAAATGTGTTTCTTTAATTGCTATTAAAATCTATTTGCTTTTCCCTTAGAAATAAGCAACCAAAATGCCATCTTTTTTTTTTTTTGGGTGGGGGGGATGGCGCAGGGGAGGGGGGCTTTTCGCTATCTGAGACTTAGAATGATCCTGCAGACCACTCCCTGTTCAAGCTCAGTCCAGCCTTTTCCAATTGCATTTTATGAGATTCCCTCCACTATGCCCCCTACGCCCCCTGAGGACAGTGGCTAACTTTGTCTTTATGTTCCAAACCAGCAGCTGTTCTGGGGTAGGTAGATCATGGAGTAGACACTATAGACCAACGCTGCACATAGACTGTTGAGTGTTGTTTCATAGATCTGGTGGTGGGAAACCCACGCTTCCTCTGCTTTGTCCTCTATGCTCTTCACTAATTTTTTTTTTTCAGACCTATCACAGCAGTTTCCAGAGGCCTTTGATCAAGTTTCTACTGTGCTAAGCATGGTTCAGAGAATCCCTTTGGCATGTTAAATCAGTAGTATGAGGGAGAAGAGGGTGGTGGTAGCTCCAGATGAGGATGAAGGGTCAGGCAGATGAAGTGCGTGGTACCTGAGCAAGGAACCGCTAAACACAGTATGTTCCTGGTGGCATCAGCTTCTTTTTTGGCATGTTTGTGATAAAGGTCTCTTGCCAAAAGGATCACTAAAGAGGGATCACTAAAGAGAGAGTCCCAGAGTTTAATGTGACGCTGGCATCCTAGTTACCTACACTAGCGCTAGCAGGGCTTTATTTGCAGGCTAGCACATTTGTGGCAGTGCGTGCCACCTCCATGGCTGTGCAGGTACCTTACCTCTGCAGACTTGTACTGTGGACTGCAGGTGGTGGGTCAGGATAGCTGCCCTGCTGTTATCTACAGGCTTGGAGGGACTGGGTAGAGGAAGAGGGAAGCTGCTTTGCTTGAATTCATGTCTCAGTATCTGTAGCACATAATTTTTTGTCAAGTCGGTGGTGTGTTTTTTTTTTTGTTGCTGTATTGCCATAACTCCCTCTGGTGGCTAATTTGACAGCTTATCTGTGTTGATTGATATTTTTTTTTTTATATCTAGATGCAGCATAGTTATGTTTTGGTGAGGAATTTGTGCCCTGTTGGGGCAATGTATTTGCTGCCTGTTCTTGCTGTGCAAGTTTGCCCCTCTCTGTGGTTGAGTAAACCCATTCCCCTGATTAATTGTCCTTTGCCTCCCAGCTCCTGAGTGCACCTGTAGCAATTGAAATCCTGATCGGAAGGGCTTGCTGAGTCTTCTCTGTGCTGCCAGGCTGCAGCTGGTAGAGCTGTGGCCAGAGATGTTAGCTAAGGTTCTGCCGGGGAGTGAGCTGCTCCCTCCTCTGCAAGCACCACTGCAAAAGGAAATCCCAGGTACAATGGGAGCACCGTGCCATGGAGATTCCGAGGAGTTATCTGACATAGCTAGCAATTATTAATGCCATGCTGGAGCTGAGACGGGTAGCTGTGCTGTGCAGAAATCTCTCTCCCAGCTGGAAAACTCAGAGGTGTTTGGAGTTTTGGTCTCTGCACTGCTGGGTTGCAGCTTGTGTGTGCTGTGCTGGGAGCATCACCTGCCTTCATAAGCGTCACTGCTCCCTGCTCAGATGGACACTTCTGCCTGCTGGCTCCCTGCCCCACAGCCCCATGGTGGAGATGGTTTGTCTCCCTTGAACAATGGCTCGTGTACCCAGCCACAGGGCATCTTAAACCACTGCCCCTTCTGTGCCTCTTCAATGTAGAAATACACACAAGTTGCCTTTGTCTGTGCCGTACAGAAACAGCAGAAGAATTGCTTAATGAATATTGGCTCAGCTACAGAGTAAGTACTACGCTGCTGCAAAGGCATCAGTTGTTTTTATATATATATATAATATATATATGCATTTGGTGCAAAAATAATAAATAACAGGTTCCCCTTTCCCCCACAGAACAGAAATAAGACAGATAGTATCTTTTTGTTCTCTAGGTTTTATTCCTTGCTGCTTGGTATTGAGTTTAGTTGAAATCTGGACATTTAATCCTTAAAGTTGATGGATTACATTTAAAACTACATGCTAGCTAGAAATATTGTGAGGATAGTGCTGAAATGCTCAGAACCATCAGGGCAGAGCAGTCCTCTCCCTCTCTGGCTCTTATGGGCTCACCTGAATTTAGTGCAAAAGTGCTTAAGTGCCAGGTCCCTAATCCGTGACTGGGAAGCAGAGAGACGTGAGTGTTTTGGATCAAATGTAAAGTCTGACCTGTACCTTGATGTGTTTTGCCTGCTTAAAAAATAATTTGGGGTTTGGTCCTCTTTCCTTCTGCTTTTCTTTGTGCTGACATAACTGCTGAACTTGTCAAATTAGTCTGTATGTCAAGCCAATATAAGTAACTGGGGGGGGAAAAAATCAGCTTTTTTGACACTGGCTAAAACCCCCAGGTTTGTTCTGGTGTGAGAAGAGGATGGAGTTGGCTGTTTTCTTCTGTAACTGGTAGGTGAGGAGGCTGAATCCTGTGTTTCCTTTTGTGGGTTCAGCGTGGCAGTGCAAGAAGTCTAACCTGGGATGCATCTGCCCTCTGGGCTAGAGGGGAGGGTGGGGATCCCCTGCCACCGTAGACCAGGAAGCAGTGTGGTCATGTCCAGGGATGCTGAGAGCATCCTCTCTGCAGATAGCTGGGACTTGTTACCTCTTTTTCTGTCTGACTTTGGGCTGTCAAGGAGGCCTTTGTAAGGCAGCTTGGGGTGATGGAGATGGTCAGTGCGGGAAGGAGAGGTAGCACAAGAAGGCGAGCCAAGGAGCAGTGATGAGGAGCAAAGTCTGAGCTGGGAAAAGGCAGGCAGTGGCTGTCTTGCCTGGTCCGGGCTGAGCTGAAATCCTTCTTGAAAGATCACCTTGCCCTGGTGGGTCACGTAAGGGGTAAGTTACAGGCAAGAGGTTAAGCAATGCAATTCCCTCTTTGCATTTGTAAGAACATTAAATCTGCTGACTAAAGCTGGATCTGTAAAATTACCAGAAACACCCAAATGGATTAGTGTGATCCATTACTACTTGCGGGTCTGGGGTGGTGTGAGGGTACCCGGTGGTGAATCCTGCTGGGAGGGTTAATCCTCCCCAGAGCTGCTGCAGGCAGGCCAGAGTTGTCAGTTCTGAGACCTGGGAAACTGTCACTAAGCTGGGCTGGAGGAGTTAAATGCTGCAGTAGCAGCAAAGCTGTGTTGCCTGTCAGCACCCCTCCTTGGGGGGCTACAGCCGCAGGTTGAACTCGGGGGCTCTGGCAGCAGAGCGGTGCTGGAGGTCTGCGGACCCAGCCAGAGTGCTGGTGTCCCTTGTGCTCAAGTGCTTGTCAGCGTGGGTGCGAGAAGGAGGAAGGTTCATGGTGACCTGAGTGTGCTTCTGCTGGTAGCAGGAAATCACCTCCCCTAACCCTTGCCAGACATGCATCCCACGTTCCCAGCTCTCCCTGTGCTTTTATCTGCCAGGGAATTTGTGCCTCTGGGGAAAATAGTGATGGAGGAGCTGCAGTTTCTTTGGCAAGAGAGGGAGTTTTTTTGGGTAAATGCTCAAAGATGATGCTTGGAGACTTTCCCGGAGAGTTTTGACACATCTCAAAAGCTGGTGGTTGAGAACTGGACCTGGGGGAGCTGCCTGCATTGTACTTGCTGTGACTTGTTGTGGCTGGAAAAAAAAAAATCAAACCTGCAGAACTGGGGAATGTATTACAGTAATTAACTTGCAGGGTGAAGAAAGTGAGGGACATCCTGGACATGGAGGAAATTAAGTAGAAAGTGGTATTGAGCTTATGTGGGATGGAATGGCGAAGAGCTCTGTTTGCAGGATGGAGGTTAATTATTGGATTTTGTTTAAGGCTGAGCTTATGTAAGAGGCATTTCTCAGTTTTACAAACTTTGCCACCTCAGCTCTTTGCTTCTGTTCACTAGAGGCACAGGTAATGGTCTACCTGGTGACAGCTCAAGCCAGCTCAGTGGGATTGGCTTGCTAAGACTGCTGATGGTTTCGTTCAGGAATGTTTAGTTTTAGATTAATATTTCGGTTGAACGAGAGCAAATCAAATCTGTCTGCCTGTTGCTCAAAATGCAAACCCCTGCCAGCCCTCCACGTGCTGCTGGGTAGTATGCTGCCTTGAACAGGGACGTGGTGCATCCTAGCAGAAGCAGGGTGAGGACATTGAGCTGACTGTGAGACCTCCCAGTTCCTCCAGGGATCTGGGATTGCCTGTGCCTTTCTCTGGCAGCCAAGACAAGCGGTTGCTTTGGCCAATGCTGTCTATGCTTTGGCTTCTCTGGTGTTGGACTTGCACGTGTTCAGGATGGGATATCCTGGTGTCAAACACAATGCGTGTGTTGGCAGCAGTTGACTCTGCATTGGTGACTATTCACTTGCAAGAGAGATTCAGAAATAAAGGATTTGGACTGTTACAGTAGGGATATTATTACTTGCTGTATATTTTTGTGGGTATCCCACAGGAGCCCAGGTCACAGTGCAGGACCGGTAGGCACCTGTCAGACACAGAGCACTGTTTAATTCATTGATCGTTCTGCCAGAACCTTGATAGTTGTTGTGCCTTTTTCCTTTTTCCTTTTCCCACATGCAGAGAGCAGCTCCGATTAATTTTTTTCTCTGTATGTTGGCTTTGGTTTGAAATGAAAGCAAAAGAAAATTGTAGAAAGTCCCAGTGAGAAAACCAGGAGTCGGTCTCCTTTAATGTACCGCGTGGCTTGTGTCTCATGGAAAGGCCATTTTTCTGGTTAAGATGTTTTCATCAAAATTCTTTTGCTAGGAGAAATGTTTTTTTAAAGGCAGCAAAACATTACTGAGAGTTCTTGCTATTTCATTTTTTGTTTTAACAAAAGACTTACTTGTTGCTTATTCCTTTTTTCAGCAAATCTGTGGAAAATGTCAAACATTCAAGATTGATTTCACCACGGAATATGTCCTTGCTAGTTTTCTAATTGTTCCTTATCAGTGCACAGAGAAGCACCCTCTTCTGACCTAGCAGAAATAATAAAAAAAGGTTTTTCATAGGCAATTATGATGAAAAGCAAAACAGAAGAAGAAGCAGCAATGCTCTGTCTCGGTGCAGTATACAACAGCACACATCCTACCTGCAAGGTTGCTTTATCCTCAGAAGAAGATGGGAAAGAGAAAACCAGAGCTGCCCTGAAGCTCTGCAAGAATGTATTTAAGTGGAATTAAAAATTATGCAAGGATTTTTTTCCATAAAAATAGCATTTAGTTGAAAACTTAATCCTTCCAAAAAGAAAATTATAATGACTAAAAAAAAAACAAACCACAAAAAACCCATTAAAAAAATATCTTTATAATAAAGTTCCCTTGGGGATAATGCAGTTATTGGTGGGAGATTCCTTTAGTGCTGCTGTTCTTATGGAAGCTTATTGTGTTTTATTTTTAATGATGAGAATGTTCAAAGTAAATCAGCAACAAAGACTATGTTCTCCTAAAATCCTTTCTTCCATTGGATGTGCATAGGTTTGCTGCTGAGGTGGAGGGTGGCTAGGGTAGCGGTATGGTGCAGTGTGCTGCTCAAGTGGCAGTCTCCTTTTACCACCATTTTGGTTTTGTGTGTCTAATATTTATGGAAATACATTTTTTTAATCTGTCTACAGTCAAAGAGAGCATTGGGTTGTCCTGCCAGCTTGTTTCAATATGGGGTTTTGCTGATTTCCCCTGCTCCCCTTTTGCCCCTTTACTGGAGCAAGCCTGCTGCAATCTTCTCTGTGGCTGGAGGGGTGGAGCAGGGCTACATTACACCTGTTTGGGGGATGTTGTGCTCCAGATCCCTCAGATTTATTTCCACGTATAGGGGAACTGAAATGCGACCTGCTCGGTGTCTCTGACCCCTTGCATTGGTTATCCCTGTACAACCTCTTATGGTCTTTTAATGGGGAGAAGTTAACCAACTGGAATAGCATGTTGGTACCTATAAAAAGGGTTATCTTCTGTAAGATTCCCAAGTGGTCAGATGACGGGCAGGTCACTTACTTAACCTTGTACTGGATACAGCAGAGATTCCACAGACCTCAGCTAAACTGTTGGAATCTGTGGCCAAACTGTATTAAAATCCAACCCTGTCATTTATGTATAAATGTGCCCTGAATACAGCCTGCTTTTAAGATGTAGGTGACAGACATGACGAGGAGCCCCCATGGAAGTGGAGTTGTAGTTTCCAGCTCGGCTTACCGCTTTCTGATGACAGGGCTCTGTGCGCGGACCACTGGAACGTGGCATGCGAGGGAGGCAAAACCTCACCAGCATCACTTCAGGCTCTGTGTGATTAACGTTAAAGTATGACCCTCTGAACGTATTTGGGGGGAGTGGAGGAGGGGCTTGTGACAGAATTTGATAAAAGATTAATGAAATGTGTGACTGTTCTCACTGCACAGCATGTGCTTGCCGCACCAGTGAGCCCTGCCGTGCAGCAGGATGAGACCTGCAGAGCTGAGAGGTACCCCAGGCAGGCAGCCGGTGTCTGGCATCGCCCGCGGTGCCACCCCCAAACCGCTGGGCTCTGGTGTCTGGGAGGCAACTGGCAAGACTCCCCTGTGCTGCTTGGTTTCAGGCCGTTTTGTTTGGATCGTTTAAACTGAATGATGGATGAGCTTCCCATGTGGATCTTGAAGGCTCTGAAAAATGTGACAGGATTGCTTCTATTTCTCACTTTATATTTTTGACATAGGAAGGGAAGGTGAAGAATGTGAGGTGCCTTCCTTTAAATTTGCAAGGCTTCTGCCTGATGTGCTTAATAATTAGTATTTCTGATAGAAATGGAATAAAGACCTGGAAGCCCGGACCCAGGGGAGCAGCGCTGGATTGAGCACACGTGGGAGGGGGATGTGCAGCAGTTGTTACGCCAGGATGGGAAGGCAGGCAGGGTGGGGAGACCCCTCGGAGCAGAGACCCTGGTGCAGCCGAGGCAAGTTACCAGCTTCCCTAAAGGCAGAATGTACAGGCAGATGCTCTTCTTTGTTCCCTTTGTTTAATCGGAGACAGACCCGCTAATTACTTTAAACCTTTCCTTTCATTTTATGGTGTGTTTTGATTGACCTGAAAAGTATCAAGTGGTATGTTTGACCTTCTTTGACTTTACCTAGCACTTAGTGGCTATTTCACTCTAATCTGATGTCACCCCTCACAACACTTGATTGAAGTCCTGGGGAGGTACAGAGCCTTTAAGCAGAAATATTTTTTTTGTTGTTTGACAGCATGCAGTGCCACAAAAATAGGCACTAACAAAGTAAAGTAAAAACAGATGAGCAGAAACTGTTCTGCGCTCTTTGCTGTGTAGAAATAGTTTTGCTCTCAGAATTTTCTTTCCATCAGCATATCAGAGACTGCAGTCAAAACGTGGGTGTTTTCTGCTTCTCTTCTATTAACTGGGATGTATTTCCTTGCCAGCCTCATGATATCATACTGTTAAGTCCTAACGATTTCCAATAAGTCCATAGATTTTGAAATGGTGAAGCTTTATGTGAGCGGTGATACAGAAATGTGGCACGTGGCCACACTTGGTTTGCTTGTTGATTATTTGCTCTGAATGCTCAAGTCGGTGTCTTTTGTGTGTGCAGTTGAAGGTTTGATTGAAATTCGGGGAGATCAGTGGCACAACAAAAAGAGAAAATAAGGTTGAAAGCTAGCCTGAGTCTCCTTTTTATTTCTCCTGTTGCCTTCTGCAGTCCATGAGGAGTCTTTACTTCAGTTTGCATGAAGTTGCCTTCTCTATTTGCATCTCTCAGTTTCTGGGCGTTTTACATCTGTTATTTTCTGATTGCTGGATTTTTGTTTTATTCAAATGTAATGTGTGCTCACACTTGGTATCTTTTATGGCCGCTTTTGGCTGTTAGCGCAGCTCCTCAAATTGAGGCATCAAGACTCAATAATAAACTTCATTAATCACTACACATTGGCACTGTGTAGGCACCGTACTGGGTGCAGCGGGGCTGCGTGTGCCTCTAGCGAGGGAGGCTGCTGCGTGTTCAGGAGGGAGGAGCGGGCGCTAGCAACCACTGCTGGGCGTGCAGGATGGTGAGGCTGGAGGAGATGGCTGGGTACCCCATGGGCGTTGATGCAGCCAGTGGGAGGGCAAACGTGTCCACCTCTTCTGCACTCTGTGGTAGACATGGACTTAAGCTTTACCTGTCGCAAAGCGGAAGAGGGTTGAATTTATCTGCTTACGTTTACCCTTGGTTATCTCCATGCAACTGGTCCAGCTCCTGGCTGTCCCATGTGAGCAGCTGCTTCTGCATCCAGGGTGTTTCAAAGCCCAAGATTTTGATTTCCAGTCTAATCACGTCAAAAGCTATCACCTGCTTTTTCTAATTCTTTATGCGATCTATCTTATCTCTTTTCAATATCCGCATCTGGTGCCTGCTCCATTCTGTGTGTGTTTGTGCATGGGGGCAGGGTGGGTCCTGACAGCAGCGAAGAGAAGCAAGTTGGGAAGAGATCCTTTTTTATTAGGGCTGCAGTTCAATGTAATGAAAGTAATAAAGTCGGGGAGGTGTAGCTCCATGTCCTGGGGACTGCGTGAAAGGAAGGTGAGAAGGGGAGTTGTGATGCCCTGGAAAAGATTTTAAATCCCTGTTTAAACTTTACCGAGTTGATTGAATTAAGAGTGGCACTTGGATTCTTACCTTTGGTGTGTGTCCCTCAGTGAAAATGCAAAATCTCTAGCATGAGAAAATCCATAGCAGAACACCTCCACCTTTTCGGGTATAATTGCATGTCAAATTGGCCCCTTTCCTGAAGAATTGTGAACATGATCAGACTCCCAGTGGGGAACCTCCTGTGATGTGTGTGAGATGGCTGTTGAAGTAATTGCTTTCCTCTTCCTAGCCTGCAAAAAGACCAAATTGTTAGATGAATGTGCACCTTGGGTCAATAACTGATAGTGTGGAAGAGTAAGTTGCTTTGATTCCATCAGTTGTAATGATGATATTGCTTTTTTAAGCAATTAGATATAATGTTTTTTAAGATTTCTCACTATTGAGAAGTTTCCACACTTTTTTCATTGTATCTGCCTCTACACACACCTCCTTCTCACCCCCACCAGCCGTTTCTTTTAAAATTACAGTAATTTCATGTTATTGAGCAGCACTGAATAGTGTTCCTGTAGCAGCGGAGAGATGCTGATGGTACTGTCGATGGAGGCGTGTGGCCAGTTGTGCTGGAAGGAAGCAGGATTTGGCTCCATTATTAGCTCCTTCATAGGAGAAGGTGAGACTGTGGGTTATTTGATCTCCTTGTATGTCCCAGACTACCCTAAGCCATGGAAGCCCAAATGATGTTTTAGCAAAAGGTTTTACACCCCTGTGCTGCTGTTCTTTCCTATTCTTTACAAGATCCGGGGTCTGTTACCAGTATTGTGCCCCAATCGTAATGCTTTCACGTTTTAGCTGGGTCACGGAGAATGATGTATGTGTAGATACAGAGATTTGTCTCTGCTTTCAGCTGGTGATAGAAATTAAGATCTCAGCTGTACCCCAAAATCATTGCTAGCTGGCTAGTTCTTGGCACAGGGAGAATTCTCTGTATAGGCAGTGTCCATAATGCTGCACTGCAATATGTGACAGTTGGAGAGTGAAGTGACCTGAAATAAGTTGGTGCAAAACTGAAGCTGGGGATGTGTTGAGAGAAGAGGATACTGGAGCTGTTTGGGGTGGGAAGGACACGTGTAGGACGTGGTTGGACTCAGCCTTCCCATTGCTAGCCTCAAACAGTTGAACTGCTTCATAGGAAATATCACCCTTCCTCCCAAATTACATCTATACATGGATATGTATATGTGTGTCTGTATAGCCTGAGGCAAACACCTGACACAAAAAAATGTCATCCCAATCCATTTAAATTTGGAAGAGATTTAAGCAACAAAACGCAGAGTCTTATAATGGAAAATAGAGTGCTCCCAGCACAGCTTAGAGTCCAGTGAATTGAGGGAAAATGCCCCTTGAGCTGCATTGAATGGGCTGTGTATTGAGCACTCTCATCGAGCTGTGCCCAACAGATGGCTGAGGGCATCGTTTCCAGGTGATGAGCATTACCAGTTGGTCCTTTCAGAGTGGCTGAGCAGAGGGATGTGTAATTGTGTGGACGGGTCTGTAAGCACCCATGGCTGGATTTTACCTGGGTAAATCAGGTCAGTTTTGGGAGTTTCAGAGTGGCTTTGGTGATAGGACCTTGGCTTAGGCTGGAGCCCTTGCTACTGAATTTAACGGGGAGCACCAGGCTCCTGTGCTGCTCAGTCTCTGTCCACCATCATTTCCTGGGCTGCCAGTTCAAAACTCATGGCTGGAGTGTTAAAAACTCAAGAGACAGGATTAAAAATGAGATTTCAAGGAAAAAAAAATGTTATCTTATTTGTCAATGGTTTTGAAACTTTTCTATGCACTTGGGTCACATTTTCAATATTTTCTGTCTTCTCCTTTGCAAAATGAAAAGCTAGCTTGTATTTGCAGAAACTTAGGACCACAGAGAAAATGTAAATATGGTGAGACTTGGGATAAAATTAGACTGGCAGTGCTGCGCTGCTGACTCCATACTGGGCTAAGTCATTGGTATTTGGATTTGTTGGACTCCAGAACAGGCGTAACTCATGTTTTGAGCAAAGCTAGCAGTCACATCCTGCTTTCTTAATTGCTATTTGATATGAAACATGATAACTTGCATTATGAAGCCACTTTTAATTAAGCAAACAAAACCTCTCTGCTTTTTTTTCTGGCCAGCTCTTGATGGCTTCTTCTGAATTGTGGCAGTCAGGTTTCAACGTGCTTTTCAAATGCAGCAATGTTTAGAAGCTGTAGTAAAGCAGAGAACCATGTGGCATGGCCTTGAGTAGGATTTTAGCTGCCCACGATCAGTAAGTGCTGCGTTGCTTTTGGGATCTATAAGGTGGTATGTAGCTGAAAGCAATAACTTAGAGGATCAAGGGGGCTTCAACGAGTAGGGAATTGTTTTGTCCTGGGTGCTGCAGCTTCTGCCCAAGACTGCAGTCCTAATTGCATTGGCAGGAAAGCCATAAATCCCCAGTTATTGTTATATTTTCTCTGGTAGAGGGAGAACCGGTCCTGGCCCTTGTTGCAGAGGAACAGTTGCAGTACACCAGGCTGTGGTCGGTCGAGGCTAAGACTGGCAGGTGTTTGAGCCATTTTCACAGGGTGTGTACGTGGGTTTTTATGCTCAGATTAGGACTCTACGTCCTTTTAAATGGGATTAAAAGCTTGTCTTAAGTGAGTTTATGGTGCTGCTTGTGCTGTGTGTGACCTCCACCCTCCTGAGAAAGCCCCCGAAGATGACTCCAGGAGAAGCAGGAGCCCCATCCAGGTGTCGCTCGTCAGGGCACGTAGGGAGTGTTTGTAGAGAAAGCCCCTCAGGATCAGCAGTGGTAAATCACTTGCTGCCAGAGGGCAAGAGAGTGGTTTAACATAGGCAGATAGATGTGGACAGCAGGTAATTTATTTCTCCCCATCATTAGTAAATATTCACGCTACATAAATAATGTATTACAGATAACCTGATACCTGACTAAATAATGGCCAAGGTAGAGCGTGGGCAGGCATGTGGCTTGGTTCATGTCTTGCTTCCCTTTGGAATAGCAAGACAGTTAATGAGACACACAGCCACAGGAGTCTTAAAACTTAAGAATCTTTTAGTCCTTCAGGTTGTGCCAGTGTTTTGCAGGAGAGCAGAGAACGGTGGCTTCACGAGTACAGCTCAGGAAACAAGGCTGGATGGGTACAGGAGGAGGAAGATTGAATCTCCTTATATTCCCCTGTGTGGTCGCACTGCGTCTGTTAGAGGAGGAGGAAGATAAATGACTATTTGCCAAATGTTATTTCTTCATGCACTGACAACTAAAGCAGTACTTTTATTGTTTGCTCATTTTAAGCTTGTGGGATTTCTTTTCCCCCACAGTTCCCTGTGAAAAAATTGAGCTAAAGACAAACCTTTAGAGATAATCCCAATTTAACCAGTTAGGATAATTTACAACTAATTATAATACTCCTCAGCTTGAGTCCTCCTTCATCCTTTGAGTTGCCTGATGATATTTAGCCACGAGTAGTCTCTTCCTGACCCATTTTTTACAATCCTTATAATATTAACTGGGTTCCTTCCCACGCTGGCGGTGCTAACAGCCACTTTAAATATTAATACCCTTTTACTAATAATATTGGTAATATAGCTGGGGCTGCCTACTTGTGATCCAGCTGTCCTAGTGGAATGAAATACATTAAGTACCATTCCCCAGTGAGACTGCAATTCATAAAAGCACAGTGGACAGTATGTTGTGCCTGTCTGTGTTGTAGAGACCATCTCTGCTGATGACTATATTTCAGGAAATTGGAAGAACATTTCCCCGGGATGTATAAAGTGGCTGTCTATTAGGGACATATAGAGGTTATGTCACGATTTTGAGAAACATACTAGAATGAGAAATTAGGTTTGAAAAAGCCAATGCACTGAGGAGGGCTGGCAACTCCTTTTTTTCCGAGGTGGATGGATCTGACTCCTGTTTAGGCATGCATGCAATTTTAGAGCTGCTTGTACAGCTCAGGAGGGATCAAAATAACATTTTCAAGGGGCTGGCAGAACTTGCCTGAAACAATGGTACCTCATTAGCAGATACTGATCCTATCGGAAAAAAAGTAAATGGTGTCTTTTGCTTCACTGAAAAACATGCTGCCTTAAACCCTTTCTTCTCTGGCAGGATGAGAGCAGTCCCTAGGCAGCAGTGATTAAGGGTTTGAGCAGAGCAATTCTGAGGGGGACCAAGGGTTCAGACAAGCCTGGGAGACCCTACAGAACTGTTAATCCTGTTTGATTTATTCATGGGCCACATTGCAGAAACAGGATGTGTTTGGAGTCCGTGTGCCCTCAGCACTCTGCTTGGGGAGCAAGCCGAAACACCTGTTTGGTACCACGTGAAGTCGTGGCTCTGAGGGGATTCCCATGAAGAGGGACAGCAGGGTCACTGAAATGGAGGGGTTAGGATACAGCATGTAAAATCGTGGAGACAAGAAGCACGCTGCAGTTCTATACCCAGAATCTTGCAGTGAAGAAACTAATGCTGTGACTGGGAAGTTACTTTGATTTTTACTTTTCCTTCTTGCTTTGTTCAGCGCAGCCATCGGGACAGTGAGGGGGAACAAGCGGATGGAGGAGGAAAAAGAGGACAATAAAGGTGTAAGTCAGGGTCTCAGAATTAATTTTTTATTCCTCAGGTGTATGGATCAGTTCAGGTCCAGTGGTAGAAGTTAGCCTTACTAATAAACCTTCTAGTCAGTTTTTGTAATAAAAGAAAAAGCGGTGAATGCATTCTTAGCTGTAAGGGTTGTGGCACTGATTTGCAGTGCTGTAGGGCTCAAGGGTGAAGATGCAGGGCAATGAAAAATTCTGAGCTCTACCTGGGCTATAAAGGAATCTTTTTCAGCAAATCTTCCCACCACTAGCAGCCAGTGAGAAGGGAGGAGTAATCAAAATAGCCATTATATTGAAGTAGGTTGTATTCATGATTGTCTGTTGTGGCGTGTACCTGTGCGGGGATTCTGCTTGCATCTTCATTCCCTCACATCTTAAAGGGTTTCATTAACATCTAATAACTGCTTGTTTTCCTCATTCAGAGCATCCAGGTGTTGTACAATGCACTTAATTGTGAAAAGACCATTTGTCAAGAAAGCTCCTGTTCCTTCAGCAAGGTGATTCTGAAAACATTTGTCCTTTGTCTGTGGTTATCTAGGGGAAAAGTAAGTAGCAGGAGTCTTGAACTTGACTGAAATCTTGGCTTAATCCTACCAACCTTGTCTCTGAAGCCTCATCTGAAGGAACTGGACCTAATTAAATAGGATGATATCAATGTTGGTCTCCTGGTGGCCTTACTGAGCAGCTTTTGGGACAAGTAGGCCACTCAAACAGGAGGGCAAGACATGAGCAATGTGAGATGTTACAAGAAGCCGTAAATCCTTTGCGTTGTAGGACTGGGAGACTGGCTGGGGAAATGCGTAGTTTTGAGCCCAGGTAGAGGCGGTGTTAATGAGAACAGAAGTTACATGGATTCCCATTGGCCTTGTGTGTCTTGTTTCAGTCAAAAAGGGTAAAGTGTGAGAGATGTTCTTGAACTGGCATAGCAAGGGAATAGCTCTTGTTGGTGTCAGGTGTCTTAGATTCAGACCTGCCCTTCATTTTTGCACGCTGTTGGTCCTGTTCAGCAGTACCTGACACGATCAGAATGATGGTGGTGATGGACTGTTCTTCCGTTGGCAGCACACGAGGCTTGAGGACTCGGGTGTGTTTGTCTGAGCTCGAAGGGTTAGTAAGTTTGAGAATACCATCCTTTGTGAGAAGGAACATATTTTCTCCCCTGCCTGATTGAAACTGACTGTAGAAAACACTAAGTGCATTTTTTCCCCTCTACCTTGCAGTATTAATCCAGTGGAAACAATCTGGATTTAAACTAGCATAGTTGGAATCAGAGTAAGTACATTATTTTTGTGGGCAATTAGGGTATTTGCTCACTATTGGCCAAAACCTCTGCTGATATGACTTCACCAGATTTGGTGAAGCTTGGATCAAGGTCTCCATTGGCATATTTTTCATCCAGTTCATTAAGCAGCAAGCAGTAGGATCAGATAGGAAACAGAATGCACAAAACTCTTGCTGAGAATGTAATATCCTTCATTAGTCAACTGGGCTTTGAAAAAGAGCAGGGGGAGAGTTGTACCCACATCATCAAAGTCATGTCAGCCCTCGGTGGGTGTCTCGCCACATGTCTCCAGTCCCTGTATGAGAGGTGCTGCAGCAAAGATGCAGCTATATTGATCAGTGGTCTGAGATGGCACGCACCTTGCTGAACTGAAATGGCATAGCAAAGAAAAGCTTCTGATAGGACAAGCAGAAAGGGACAAAAAGAATAAAAAAAGATGAGGAAGCGTATCAATCACCACAGAAATCCTGTTGATGCCATGTTGCTCTCAGGCGTTGCTGATGGCAAAGGGGAGCAGCTAGGATGGCTTTTGCAGAGCAGCAGCTGCAGCAATCAGCAGTCAATCTGGGACCATAAGGAAATGGTTATGGTGCTTTTTAAAATGAAGATCTGTTAATATTTTTTTTTTTTGAGCAAATGCAGTTCACAGGGAGTCTCAACTTTCTTTGGGAGAGATTTGATAGTGAATTTAGTAGGAGCTAAATGTGTCTGTGGGCTCGCACTGAACAGTAGCAAGTGTGCTGGAAAGGGTAGACATCCCACGTGCCCATCCAAGAGTGGTGTGCCAGTCTCTCCAAGCCCTTCAGCATGAGCGTCCAATGTGTGTGACTGTGGGAGGACGGAGAAAGGCAAGGGTGCAGGAGGGAGACTGCGGTTCCTTAGAAATCTGAAAAGGAGGATTACACCCACAGCATTTTGTACAGGAGAGGAAGGATTATTGCCTGTGTGTGACACTGCGTGGGAGAGATTAAAGTCATCCCAGACAGGCAAGAATTGGGTGTGAAGCAGACAAAGAGGGAGTAGGCTGAGAGGGCTGTGATACAGGTGGAAGGAGGAGTGTTCTTCTGGGTGAAACACGGGTGGTGTAAGGTGACAAGACTTGGATGGTGCGGACCACAAGTGAGGTTGCAGCAGAGGTACAAGGACATAAAGGATGTGCAGGATGGAGCTGGTGACAATTCCAGACCTTGAATGCCTCCTGGAGATTCCTGTCCTTCCAGCTCTCTGAAGCAGGTGGTATGAGGCTTACCAGAAAAAGGCTTTGATGTTCAGCTCCTAAAATTGGAACTATGCAGGATGCTTCAGGGTTAGGGTGAACTGTAGAATGTCAGGGTGCTCCTGTTCCCCAGGAACTGGTTGTTGCCCTTAGCTGAGACTTTAGAGGCTTTCTGCTTTTGGTGTGTGTTCATGGGTTCCCCAGGCGTCACTTCTTATCAGCCCCATGAAAAGCCTGCTGCCACTGTGAAGGAATCTCTAGCCTATTATCTTCATAGTTAAGATGCCTGGAAATTTCAAACAAATTAAGTCCTCACTGTGTCAATTGCTGCGTCAAAATGTAATAAGGGATAGTTTTTGCCCCAAGGAGACTTTCTGCTGTGCCTGGAAAAGAAAAAGTATGGTATAAACCAGCCCCAACGTAGAGGAGTAGTTGGGCTTGCCAGTACATCATCTCATGGGTATGAACATCAGCACATTTTGTACAAGGGAAGGTTCTGGAGATGAGCTTGGTGGGATTTAGACCTGGCTGTTGTGCTTGGCAGGGGGTTTGAGTGCAGAATTACAGACAAGACCATCTGCTGGGTGTCTAAGGCTGATGCTCCAGTTATGTTGCGTGTAGGGTGTCTACATTGTTTACTTCTGTTTAAAATCCAACCATAACATTGTACTTGCAGTGGCTGTTACACATTTCCTGCTCCAGGAGCAGACTTTCAAAGCCCACAAGAAATATTCACTTACAATTATGTCTGATTTAAAGGGAAAAGATCTGTAGCTTTGTAGCCTTAATAATTTGCTCATACAGCTGTAGATTAATGAAAGTGTTGCTCAAGGCATGTTTCCAGAAATAGCATGTAGCTCAGCCCTCTGAAGTCACATTGGGTTAGGAAATGTGTTTGTGTGTTCAATGCTGGGAGTGCACACAGGAGGTGATATACCGGAGTGCTGTGGAATGCATGGTCTCGCTGATCGGGTGATGTCTGGAAGAGCTTGAAAACTGTTCCTTTGTGGAGTTGCAGAGGTATTATGAAACACCTCGTATTTGGTTTTACATATTGCAGAGGGAGTATCAGCCTCACCCTGGCTAATGATGACCAAGTGCTCTGCAGCCAGAGCACTGGGAACCTGACGTGTGGGTGTTTGTAGTGGGTTTTTTTGTGGGTTTCCCCCCCCCCCCCCCCCCGTCTCAATAACTGCAGGATTTGCTCAAGTGTGGCAGTGGCCAATGTCCTGCAGTTGTTGCTCATGTCACAGCAGTCCTGGTGGCCCCTGATGGGTCAGAGTTTTGTTGTAGGTATTGGGTGTGCATATTGGGTCCCTGATCAGATAGTCTTACGGTGTTAGAGAGACGCACTGTGGAACCACACAGCCCTCCTGTGCAACCTGTAGTGTTAACCCCCACTTTACCAAAGGAGAGCTGCAACACAAAAGGAGCAAATGTCTTGCTTGATTTTGTCGAGATCTGTGGTCCCCAGCCTTGAAGGTGGGACTGTTCCTTCCCTGTGAGCCATGAAGATCTCCAGGGGCTCTGGCTGTACCAAGTCCAGCTGTGGATATGCTTTGGGATTGGAAGGTAAACCTGGATTTTGTGTTGCTAGTCTGCATGGCTGTAGGTGCGTGGTCTCTAGTGCCTTTTGGAGGACTTCTGTTGGGACTGACCAGCTTTCCCTAGCCCAGTCAGGGGTTAGTGTGAAAGCAGAGTTAGCATCTTCCAGCCAAGCGCCTCTTAAGGTCATGTAATACCCTGTTGGTCGGACACCTATACTGGAGATAGCTGAAGTCAAGTGCCTGCTTGGGCATGCTGCCATCGTTACCCCTTGGGATTGTTCCTGGCTCTGAAGAGAAGCATACGGTAACTGGTACAAATGCTGGGCTTTGCCAGGAAGGTAGGGACTGTGCTGGTCTTGCTCTGATCATGGGTTATGGACTCTTAAGGTGTTCGGTAAAGTACAGGATTGTCCCAAGTGGTACAAGAGCAGAACTAAGATTTGCTCCCTTGTGAAGATCTGATGACTCAATGAGTTGTGCCCAGCGGTGGGGCTGGTAAGATCTTGCCGCAATTGCTGCTGCTCATCGTTCCTGTGGTGTAGTAGAGTTGAAGATCTCTCCCTCCTGAAGCTAATATGCTGCCCCACTGCTCCACTTCAATAAAGAAACATCAGCTCTTCTGTGTAAGAAGCAAGAAACCTGCTCATCTGTTCAAATGCTGCTGCCCTGCAATAACACACACTTTTCTTCGTAGACACGCACTTGATTGGGATTTTTCCATTGATGTCTGGCCTGATTTATCTGTTTTGAACATGACCGCAAATAAAAGCAGCGCTCATTGAGCTGATCCAATTTGACCTGACAGGGACAAAATGACTAGAGCTGGATGGAAATTCTCTCCCAACAGAAAATGACAGTGGAAGATGGGGGGAGATAGAGTTTGGGTTGGTGTTTTCCATGGAAGTGGTCCACTTCTTTTTAATTTCTTTCATGAGCCTGAATACAAATTTGATTGTTTTCATTGGAAAGGGGAAAAAAAAAGCTTTTTGCTTATTGTGTAGTAGACATCTTTTTTTTTTTTAAAAAAAATTGCTTTAATTGGGGGGAAAAAGGTGCTGCTGGAAAATTTTGGATCAGCCTTAAAAAGGCTTAACTTTGTGATATGTCTCGCTGAGTGCATTGGCTCTTGTTTATGTGTGCCTCAGAACACCAGGCTTCATTCATCTGTTGAAACCTCTGTTTGTGGAGGTTTCAAAATATCTGACTCCTCTGCAATAAACCACTGGACCCAAATGGGAAGTGGGTTAGCATGGGGGAGGGGGAGGGTGTGGAGCTCATGCATGTTGCATTATTGTTTCTATAAAGCAAAGCGAAGGTGGCATTTGACCCCAAAGCGGTTGAGTTGTTTACAGATGGATTGATGTGAGAAGACCCTTGGTGATGAGGAAAAGGGGTGGCGGGGTCAGAGAAGCAAAATCCATTCAGATTGCATGGAGGAATTGGCTTCTGAGAAGTGGGAGGATTGTTTCATTTCTCTGCCTGCTGCTGTGTTTCACTGGAATTTATTGCAATGAAGATTGCAACTGTTCTCATTAACAGTCCTCTCTTCTGTGCTGCCATGGGTCACTACTAATATCTTCACTGGTGTCTGCATGGGCAGATGTGGCAGCTGTTCACGTTCTCAGCTGTACTTAGTCTTCAGAAACACCAAAAGGAAAATCTCCCGGATTGCACTGAATCCATCATATTTCTTGGAAAATGCCCTTGTTCCCCAAGGATGCGGAAGATCGTGGTATGGAGCTGCTGGTGCCAGAGGGAGTGTGTCTGGGTGGCGTGTGGCTGAGCAATAGAAACACAAAAGGCTGGAAGCTTTGCATCTGACCCCAATTGCTGTCCTGTACTCTGTTGGAGTAATGAAGTGATGAGACTTTTATGGGACTTATATTGTTCTGGGGAGAAAAAAGTCAATGGACTTAAGAAAAAAAAAAGTTAGGAAAAACCTAACCAAACACTAGATCCAGTGTTTCTATGAGAAATTGTCAACAAAATGAATTCTGGAACTTTTTCAAGAAAAGAGGGTGTTTTCCTTAAAACAAGTAGCTTTTCTGTGCTACTTTCTGGGAGAAGACCTTATCTCCTGGGGAAGTGGAAAGGCCTCTGCTACCTGCAGTTGCTGCTGCCTTTGAGGGCATCACCTTTTGTGGCAGTTACAATTCCAATGCTTATCTTGCAAGCCTCCTTGATCTGTCATCAGACCTCAAGCCCACCCTTTGCAGAGGCTGGGGTCCATGTCTCTCCACCCCCTGCTCCCCTCTTAAGATTTTGCAGTTAAATTATGTTGAGAAGTGAACGTGTTCCTTTTGGCTGAAGTCCCCCGTGCTCAGTTTCTCGGTCTAAAATGAAGCTGATGGAGATCTCCTGCATCGCAGCAGGCTTGGTGCAGTTGGCAGGAGCAACCATTGTAAATCAGTATTTCTTTGGGAATGTATTCATTGCAGGCAGCATCACCTTTCATACATTAACTTAGGGCCCGATTCTTGGAGGTGCTGAGCTACCTCATGTCCTGTGGATGTTCAGGTGCTTGGAGTCCTCTCCAGCAACTTCACGTCAGTGTTGCTGTACTCCAGGCAGCCCTGCTATAACCGTGGCTCTGAATACACTGAAAAAGCAGGGAGAGGTTGTTAAGGACCATTCACGAATAAGACAGTAGTTTTCGTTCAGACAGGTTAGTAATTTCTTGCTTGCATCTGCAGAGGGCTTATCAGCTCTGAGGTATCTTGGCTGGGTTGTGCAGCCATGGGTGCTCTTGCATCTAATCCATTGCCATCCCACGCAGGAAAGTCTCTGGGTACCCAGTGTTTCTTTGCTGATCGTTGATCCTAGAAACTAATGCTCCTTTTTGAAGGCACCCCCATCCGCTCCTTCCCCTCTGGCAACATGATTTGCAAGCCCTGTCCTGTCCTGTGCCTGGCAAGGTGGATGGAGTTGCTTCTGTGATCTCAGAGATGAAACCTCTCTACTAGAAGACATTGAAAGGGGCCTTTGGCAGTGTAGGGCCTCAGTGTTTTTTTTTCTCTTTGTGGGGTCAGCTGGCATCATGCTTTGGTGGAGCTGCCTGCTGTGGAACCGCTGCTGATTTTGACCCTGGGGGATTCTGATGGCATCATTTGTTTCCTGGGTTTTTCCTACTGTATTATCTTGGCCCCCTTCTTGCCAAGGGCCAGAGCTAGGGTATCTGTGGGCTGTTGGATCTACTCCTGGGTCTTACAGATGCTCTCTAGAGCTTCTAAGTTTAAAAACCAACAACACCAGAAACCAACCAACCAAAAGAACCCCCACCAAACCCACAAAAAACAACACCCCCCCCAAAAAAAACCCCACCACATACTACCACCCACCAAAAAGTAGTATACTAACAAAAATCAGCAGTGTGATATCCTGAAATGTACTTCCCTCTGTTCCTAGAACCTGCTGACTCCTGATGTTCTAATATAACCACCATATGACCTGGAAGGGTAGGGGGTTGATTTCTGGGAGTAATTGTAGGCATATCTGACTATATAACACAGAAAGAGCTGTACTTTCTTGTACCTAAGGCAGAGGTAATTTGCCTGTGCTGGGGACTGGAAATAGTGACACAGAGTTACTGCTAATCGAACATCCCCTCAAAGAAGTAATCCTGTGGAGCAGCAAGGTGGGCAGCCCCTAAAGCAGTTGGTGTGCATCTGGCAGCACTGGGGCTACGCAAGTGCTGGCTGTCGCGCTGCCGGGGAAGGCAAGCGAGGAGTTGTTACTGTGCTAAGGTGCAGCACCAGACACCGATTTAATGACTTGAGTAATGCCTGTAGGGTGAGCAGGAGCTGGAATGAGGAAAAAAAAAAAAACCCAACCATTTCCTCCTTTCACTTAGGCTGGTTTGCAAATAATTGAGCTAGGGTGCCAAATGTGGCAGGTAGCCCCTCCAGAGGGGCCATTCAGACCAACTTAAAGCTGTGTGTGGCAGCTGGTCTTTTCCAAGGGAATATCTGCAGGACAGCATCTCTGCCTGTCTCTAGCTTAAGCAGAAATGCCTATTTTTTAAGGGCATTGACAAACTTGGAGATAAGTCCATATTTTCAAGACCAGACAATACTAAAAGGTTAATTTTCTTTGCAGAAGTAATGCAAAAAGAACTTACTGTCTTTCCCATCTCACCAGAGAGAGGGCAGAGGTGGGGATGGTAAAGAGCTTGCAGAGTTTCATAACATCGCACACGTCTGGTTTTGCTGCTCTCATTAAGAGAGTTTTAATTGCAGGCTTCTTGCTTGCCGCTAGATGACAGCCTTACTCTGTGCGCCAGGGACTTGGTAATCATTATTAGGGGGTAGGGAAATTACACTCTTAAAGGATACTTCCTACCTGTCTTGCTTCCAAATGTCGTCTTGCAAGGCAGGGAGCTGGGCACGGAGGAGCTGATGGTGCAGATACACTTACTGAATGGAGAAGATGGTACGTGAATTTTGGCCACACTTCATATGGGGGCAAGTCAAAACATAAAAGCAAGAAAACGGCATTTCTGCCAAGAATGAAAAGATGGATTTGTTTTTGAAGCAGTCATGCTTTCTGGATTGCTTCTGTTAACCTGACCTGGTGTGGTCTTCAGGCTGGCAAGCTCTGAGCTCCGTGTCTGGGCTCCAGGCTGGCTCCCACTGGTGTTCATGGTCAGCTTTCCTGCCCAGGGACCTGTCGGAGCTCCCTCCTTCTGCTGAGCAGAGGGAATGAGATGTGAGGTCTCTTCAAGTGCATCGCCACAGAGAAGTCACGTAACCTCCTGTTGCATTCCTTGATTGTTCCTCCTTTGGTTTTTTCCCTTGTCTTTTGGTTTAAGCCATAAAGCTTGCCAGCAGCTTTGCTCTTCTGTGTCTGTACACATGCAGGCACAGGAATGCAATTACATGGTAGTTTTGGGTAGACCATCCCATCACCTTCTTTCTGCAGGCTTTTGGGATCTGCATGATGCATATGTGCTGGGGAGGAGAAATGCAAATTACCCAGATAGCATGACCTTGTCATCCTGTCATTAGCATGGCTGGAGTATATAAAATGATATGGGTCAGCGGGGCAGGTTTAATGGCACAGAAGCTTTCACACTGCTACTGTAATAGGATGAAATCTGAATATGTGTTTTATGTCTGGGCTGGCTTTGGGACTCAAGAGCTGTGTCTGAAAGGAATGCAAAGTGGAGGAGGTACACGTGAGAGTAATTGGGGAGATTTTAGTGTTGGAGGTATGGGACTCATCTCAGCCCTTTCCAAGGGGGGCTTCTGGAGAGAGAGACCCTCACAGAGGTTTGGAGTCTTCAGTAAACTGTCAGATTATACTTGTACCATGCCCTGTCACAATGCATTTGGGTTTTTTATGATCTTGAGAGCCTTGAGCCCCACCGTGCTTGATGGCAGGTGGCACTCCCACCTGAACATGGCTTTCCAGCTTTGCAGGACTAAAGATATCATCTCAGGCTGCTCCTTCTGTCGCTGTTCAAGTAGAGCAGGATTGTGCTTTGGGTTATACTTTGTCTAGTGCGTTGTCTGTTCCAGGGGCCTTGTCTTTGGCCGGGGAAGCTAAAGAGAACACAGGTATGTGCTTGCAGAGGTGTCTCAGTGACAAGAAGCATGGTGCTGTCAGGGTGATGTTAAAGCTGAGATGTGAGATCATTATTGATCAGGATCTTCTGAAAGCTTGAACCACTGAATTTATGTCTCATTGAATTCTCTTTCTCTCCTCCTTTAATTTAATCTTTCTCCGTTATGCAATTTGCATATGAATTTATTGCTTGTGAAAGGTGCCAGATCATCGTTATTGTAATTGTAGCTGTGATTAAAAATTTCCTGCAGGAGTAGAGAGGACAGTGTGCTCTGATCTCTGGACAGGGTACAGTGTATGTCTGTACCTGCCATGTGTATATGGGAGAGAATAAATATGTCCAAATATGAATCATTTGAATCAATTCCTTAATAGCTGGAATTTTGATGTTCACTTTTTATTAGCAGGGTGCGAGTATTAATGTATCTCAGATCTTGTTAAACTACCTTGCAAACATGTCTAATACCTGTTCTAATTTTTGTGCCTTAAACCAAAGTGTGTGTGTTTGCATTTTGCAAATTTTCAGCCTAACTTTTTGACTGGAATGGTATGAAATTGGTGGTACTGAAGCCAGGGAATGATCTTCTCTAACGGAAGCGTTTCTGCATAGGTTTCATGGTTCTCTCCATTGGGAAACTCAAGGCAGCAAGTGTGCAAGCAGTGTGTTTACAAAGCCAAAAACAGATCCCAGGCCTCTTGCTTTCCTGTGCTGGTGGCAGTTTCTTGCATGGATGCAGGATGGTTTTGTGATGCAGTCACCTGGACCTCAGGAGCATGGGACAGTGCTGTGCGGAGATTGGGTTTGCTGCTTCCTTTTGGGTAACTTTTTCTGATCTCTGGGAACACCTGCCTGTAAGCTGGAGCTTGTGCAGACTGCAGGATTGAATTCCTATCTCTCTCTTAGGTATCATCTTTTTATCCAAGGCTGTGCTGGTTGGCAGGTCTCCATTGCCGCCACGTGGTCCTGGATGGCTTGTGCCCAACAGCATCTCTGGCATTACTGAATTAATGCCTCCAGGCTGATGGTGAGCACTGGGCCACGAGTGCTGATAAGGAGCAGATTTATGGATGCTCGGTTTTGCTCTATTAAACCTGGTCTTCAGAAAAGCTTGGTGCTGTTCTGATGCACGTGGGCTCAGCTTGGAAGGAGGGCGGGGATGGATGCACTGGAGCGTGCGGAGGGAGGGCAGGTGGCCACCGAGCCAGCTCATCGGGGCAGGAGCCCAGAGGTAACGCTGACAAGCAGCAGCTCGCTGCTATGCCTCGCTGCAGACTCAGATGCAGCCTCTTGCCTGCAGCACAGAGCCTGCCCCAGCAAGATGTGCAAGGAAAAGACGCAGAATAATGTGTCGTTCCTTTGTGCGGCTATGTTACACGTGCACACAACAGCCCTGATCTTGTGTGGTTTGTATGGCTGCCAGTAACCCCTCTGAAACAGCCTTTTCCTGGATGTGAGCATCACAATCGTCTCTGTTTTGATTAGGCTACTAATACATATTTATATTTTACTGCTTTCCACCTATCAGCTGAAGGAGGGATGTGCTTTACAAGTACTTAGTTAGCTGGTTTTAATGGGCATAACGTATAAATAATAATAATGAGAGGGGAAGGAGGTAATACATGGAGTGTAACTCATTAATTACTATTTATTAGTCATTAAGGAGTCAACAAAGTGCTAATTGAAGGGTATGAGCTTGACTAGCCATGAGCGTTTTCACATAGCTGTAAGAAAGTCACTGCTTTTCAAAACACTGTTAGAGCATTTTGAATTTTATTAAATGTTTTTTCTATCCTTGATCTTTGTTGGAGGTTTTCAAGCTATGATGTTGCATGAAGATATCTGCTAATAATTTTCAGCAGAACTTCTAGCCTCTTGAAATTTTTTGGAGACTCATCCTTGTGTTTGAAGTACTGTTTTTGTTTTGCATTTTTTCACTAGCTAGAACATGCCTGTCTCCACCAAAGAAACCCTTTTTGTGTTCAGATGAGTGTCATGTCCTTTCTGGGCCATATTCTATATCCTTTCTATATTTGCAAACATACCTTATATTTACTGACAGAGCTGAGGCTGTGTTCTGTCCCCAGGTGTTTGTGTGTGCTGCCACCTTCACATGTGCGCACATGCTTGTGTGCAAACGTCTGTCTCTTTATAATAAACTGTTGTTGTGGATGGCTGGTTTTGCTCTTTATTTACAGTTACCTGTCCTCATTCTGTTTGAGAGAATTGCACAGCAACACTCATCACTGCTCTGCTTTGTTCTCTGCAGCCGCCTTTTCCTCCGTGTCTCCTTTTATCTCTTTTTCCTCCTTTCTGCTATTTGGATGCTGAATTGGGATTTCTCCTTGCTTGCGAGGGTGACTTTTCAGGCACTAGATACGTTGCAGTACATCTCAGAGCGCAGCGGACTCGCAGGCTTGCCTGCCAGGCCTGTGCTCCCTGTGCGAAGGGGCACGCTGCAAGATGCCCCCAGCCGTGACGCCCTCCTGCTCTGATGCTTCTTGACAGCTGCGATCGCATCCAGGAGGAGCTCTGTGGAGGGGAGTGCATCTCAGCCCTTTGCTGTTGTTTCTGGCTCTGTTGTGAAGAACAAAGCTTTTCCAGCGTGTTAAATATCCTTTTGGGAAACGCAAACAGAAAGCGTGGTCTCCCAGCTGCGTGTCTGGTTGCAGCGGCTGAGCCTTCGCCTTATGCCGAGGGCTGCGTGGGGCAGTCGTGCGTGGGTGCCCTCCGGGGAGGTGTGGGTGCTGTGGGAAATGGTCAGCAGTGGCTTTTTAGCTCTCCGTGCTGCTGATGCAGTGTCTCCGCAGGCTGCCTCCCTGCTCCCATTGAGCCAAAGGATGGTGACTACTTGTCCTAGTTTTGGATAGTGGCCCTGGCTTTTATAAGACCTGGTCTTATAACGGCATGCAGACCCCAGAGCTGTCACTGGGGAGCCCAAAGGTAATGCTGGCTGCGGAGCATGAGCGGTGGACACTGGGGACGCACTCTCTTTTTCCCAACGGAGAAATAAGAAATTGGATTAAAACCCATAACTATACTAAAAGAGGAAGCCCCAAATCCGTGCGCTCTTCTCTTCCCGTCTGCTTTAGTCCATTGCAAATACTCTGAGAGACAGCTCATCCTCCTCCCCTGCGAAGGGCTGGGGTGCTATGCAGATTGCATCTTGGACTGACTTTTTTAGTCCATTTTGGATCATTTGTAGCGTGCGTGATCCTGCCTAGGACTAGAGCCCCAAGCCACAGTACCAAAGTTTTCTGTGCCTCCATTCAACATATGTTCCTCCCCTTTACCAGAGAGGCAAGAGAGCAGCTGGCAGGGGCAGTGGAGGTTTCACCATGTCCAGTGATGCTCCAAGCCCAGCCAACAGCAGGCAGCGAGCACAGTCGTTCCTGCACTGCATCTGTGGTGTAGATATGGAAGCTCCCGTCTTTCCTTCCAGATGAGCAGTGTCACTAGGATTTCGAAGCATGGACAGCCCTCTTGGAGGAACATCGCCATCTGTATTGAAGTTGCAGATGGACTTTGGTTGTTCCTTCTGTTTGTTTTAATATTAGGTTGTTAATTATCCTAAAAAAGAAATCTGTGTTTGTTCTTCTAAAAATAACAGATCCTTAAATGCTTTTGTGCCTGAATAATGTCAATTTGGTGACCCACAAACCACAGGCAGAAGCGTAGAAGAAATGTTTGGTTTTTTTTTTTTTTTCTCTTAGGAACCAGATGGCTCAGTTCAATCCCTGTGACATTCTCCAAAGGAAATTGTGTTGTAGATATTCAGTGAGAAACTAATTTCAGGAGTTTGGGAGAACTCTGGAAGGGTGAAGGGACCAAACCCACAAATTATATATCTCAACAGGGGACAGGAGAGAAGATGTGGGAGGGAAAAGGAAGAAAGGAGAAAATAATTATAACACAGAATTTATTCTAAGCTTCTCCTTCCTTTTTTCTCTGCAAAGAAATTGCAAAATTCACGTATTTATTTAGCGCTCACATTTAATAGCAGGCTGTTGTCAGTCTGTAGTTCTTGGCCTGAATTCATTAATTGAACAACTCCTTAAAGCTGTTTGCATTTCATGTTGTGGCAACTCACTATGTACATCAGCTGGCAATGCTGCACTTTCCCCATATGTGACCACAGCAGCGTGAATTTGGAACAGCGTGTTTGAACATAGTGTTTGCAGATAGATAGCTGTATGACTGGAAATTTGTCGGCTGCAAATATTTGAGTGGCTGAGTGTAAAATTTGCTTTTGCCTTGAGTGTTCACACCTGTAAAGCTCAAGCATTAGAGCTGGTACTGTGAGAAAGACTTAAGTTTGAAGAAAAAGGGGGGTTCAGATCAGCCATTAGGAAGATCCAGTGCTGAGAGCATTGCTGTATTGAAGGCAAGAGGGGAAGAACGAGGGTTTTGTAGGGAAATGAGGGTTCATAGGAAGGGGAGAATGGTCTTCAGCCTGATCAGCAGTTGCTGAGGGCTGATCGAGCAGAAGGAAATGGCTCAGCCCACACAGGGTAGTTAAGAAATCTGGATGTGATGGAGAGGTGTGGGGTTCCTGCAGCTCTCCGGCCGGCTGGGTTATCACTCACTTCTCACTCTGGGAGGTGGTTTTCATCCTGTCTCTGGTGGGCAAGAGAGCTGCACAAGATCAGCAGAACTATGGTACATTATGGCAACTCTAAACTGTGGTGACTCTATTGCTTTTAGTCATGTGCATCATATTTTAGCAGAGAACAAAATTGCTGTCTGGAGTAGATGAGTGCTATGGGAGCAGCTTGGTTTTAGCTGCTCCAGTAGTGCAGAGCTGGAAAGCAGGAGACAGAAGGAAAAGGCTGGAAAGGCCTCAAGGACTGATGACACTTCAAAATGTACAAAGCCACTGAGGTGGATCTTTGGCACATCACTCATCAGTGAAGATTTCTATCCTATTTGTAAGGGATGCTTTTAAGCTAACTGGGATGTCTGTGCTACCATATGGTGAAAGCAGGGGCTGTCTCTGGTCTCCTGAGCATCCTTGGATGGGTCTGTTAGCCATCCTGTGCCTCAGTTTCCCCATGATGGATACAAATGCTGATTCTCCTTTTAGGATGTGTTTTGGCATCACCTACCGTAATACTGCAAGGTACTTGTGGAGATAATAAATATTTCCCTGCCACTGTGGGGTTTCTGGAGGGAAGAGGGTATATGGAGTAGGAGATATCAATTCAGGAGTATGTTTGGTCAGAGAATAAAAAAAAGGTAAGCATTAGAACAGAAAGATGAAGAGTAAAAGAGGGAAACTAAAGAGTATTCTTTTTTATTCTCTAAGCAAATCACTGCATATATATATATTTTATCTTAGGGCAAAATAAGGTACAATTAATGTAACGAAGTATGACACATTAACAGAGAGGTGCAAAGGTTTGTGAAGCTGTGTAAGTAATTGTTTTGACTCTTGCACTGGAGCTTTAGGATAGCTGAAGAGCTGGATGGTATTTTTTCTGCCTCTGTCACTGTCTCCTTGTTCTTGTGCATCACAAAACATCATCCCTGCAGGCTTTGGAAAATGTGGTGAATTGTCATCTTGCCATTACTGACTTCTTTTTTAACAGCCAGTTTGTATTTCCATAGCCTGCAGCTGCCATCACAGACTTCCCAAAGAAAGGAGTGTTTTGTCTATTTGCTCCTGAATTTCTAGATTATTTTATACCCTTTTCTCTGGGGGAGTGGGGGCTGCATTTGCTTCCGTGCCAGGAGAAAGGGCTTGCTAAGAGCTTTGTCATTGTCATTACTTTGCTGCAGGCTGGAATTGGTGGTGTGCTTTATGAATTCCCCCATTTCCCTCCTCCACTCTAAGGGCTGTCCTTCCAGCCCACTTAGATGGGCAGCCTCTGGAGTAGCCTCTCCCAATTCCTGGGCAGCAGAGTTGAACTCTCCTGGTCTGTCTTCCCAACCCTATCTTCTTAAAAGTAGCAAAAGCGATGTAGTATTATCCCCTTTTTGCAGGGGAGGGTGTTGAGGCAAGGAAGGGTTCAGTGGCATAGCAGAGGCTGAGGCAAAGAACATGCTTCAGGTTAAGGAAGGAAAATTCTGATATTGCCTGTCCTTTGTCATCTGGCTTTTCATCCCTCTTGTAATGAAAGACCATAAAATCTGACCTTCTTCAATTAACGTTTACTGTCTTGTGAATTTTTAGAATGTAAAACAATCGCAGTCCTGGAATCCTCTTGCTCTCAGCTGGGAAGAAGGCACCGCTGAGAGCAGCTTATCATTAGGAGTGAAAATGTAGCTTTATGGTTAGGCGTCTTAAGCCTCGGCTGAAATGTGCCTAAGAAGAGCTGGGCTGAGGTTATAGCGTTCAAACTGGGGCAGTTTTGTTAGACGCCATGATCAGTGTCACCAAGGTGTTTGCTCACCTCTTTTGGCAGCCCTCTGCACTAAGCAGGAGTTTCCTAGGTTTAGTTGTTCCTGCGCAACATCCAGCATGGTGAGTTAAGAAGCCCTATGAGATGCACCTTAATCTCAAGAGAGAGGTCTCTTTGGATGGTGGATAAAGCTTGAAACGAGTTTGGTAGAGCTGACCTGGCAGTTCAAATCCAGCCCTCATCCCTTGGCTCTTGAAGTAGTTCAGATACGAAGTTATTTTTTACTTTGTGTGGCTCCTAGAGTCATTTGTGCCAGGAGGCTCCATGACACAGAGATGTGCCCTTGAGGAACGGAGGTAATGTGTCCTGTGGGCCCATGATGTGCCATTATCACAACTGCTATGACTTATGAAGAGTCCTTCTTGTTTGCTCATGGTAGTGATGGCTTTTAACAGTGGAGTAACCTGCTCCAGAGGTGAGGGACCTTGCATCTCCTTGTCCTTCTCAGTATCCTATCTTGAGAGAGGAGCAAAAGATGGCTTTGCTCTAATGGCCACTGTGTTCTTTGAAGATGGGTGAAGTATGTGAGCTCTAATCTGTTGTTATTTTTAGTTCTGCCAGGAGAATTTGGTCACTTCAGTTCAATATTACTGATTTTTTTTTGTGTGTGTATGATTTTTCAACCTATAGCCATGGAATGTCTCTTGTTGCTGATCTCCCTGAACAGCCCTGCAGTGCTGTGTGGCGGAGCTGTCTTTGTATGGATGATTGGTTTTGAGTCTTAGTGACCAGGAAGGAAAATTGGAGTGGAAAACCGATCCTGATGCGCGGTGAAGGATTAGCTAGGGAGATTGTATGCTGTAAATTTGCATTTCCTTTCCTAGATAGTTTCCAGGAAATGCAGAGAAAGACTAAGCACAAACATCAACAAGAAAATCAATGGTCTTAAGCTAGTTTTGAACTTCAAAGAAACATCCAGCTAGTGTTTAAGGCAAAATTACAGGCCTTGTTATCTGAGCTCATCAGTGCCACGAGGCTGGTATTTTGGATGTGTGGAGGAGTAGGTTGGCTTCTCTTTGTTGTGTATATCATTAATGCCAAAGCCAGCATGCTTCTGATTTTTTTTTTAACATAAAATGTTTGGCAATGATGCATGAAGTGGAAGGGAAATTATTTGATTTCCACTTCTTCCCTCTACCCCAATAACCAGCCTTAGTTTTTTTTTCGCATGCTGTCAGCTCAGGAAAAATCATGTTGAGACTTTAAATAGAGCAAATAGGATGAGAGAATCATTAGAGGGAAAAGAAATAAGTAATGCTAAAGCAGTCTGAATTTGTTTTTAGAGTTGTATAGTGGTGATGTCTTATCAGATGTGGCCAATACTGGATGAGAGTCACTGTAGGAACTGGTGGTGGCAACTGTAGTGGTGGTGGTGTGTGTACTAGTCTCTTCAAGCTGGGACTGAGCTGTTGGCTGCCGGAGCAAGGAGGCTTTTCTCCTTGGCCTGAAAATCTGAGGGAGCCAAGTGTGCGCTAAAAACCCACTTGGTGACACTGTTCTGTCTCCCAGTCCCTCCTGAACCGATTAAGGGGGTAGTCGGATCTCAAACCGGTCAGGTGAGCTCCATTATCATCCAAGAGAAGAGTAGCATCTGGGTAGCAAGGACCCAGACTCTTAAGGATTTGAGGCTCAGACCCGCAGCCTCTGAATGGGCAAACAGCTGGCAGAGCTCACTCAGCACTGAAGCATCTAGAAATGGGGCCTGGAAGAACTCCTGGAGGATCAGTTAAATGCTTGACATAGGAGACACCATGGCTACTGATGTTTTGCAGTCTTCCTCATGGCCTTCATCCTGCTATGAGCTGGAGTACACAGAAACCAGTTGGTTCTCGACCAAACTGATGGTGCTCTCAGGAGCATAGTGTGGTCAGCAGTATGCAAGAAGCTACCAATTCCGATAAGTCAAGTTTTCATTGGTTATAAGATCATCAGTCACTGAAGTGAACATGGTTTTTGTCCCTGCCCCACTTCACGCTGTGTGGCCATTAAAAACTTGTAAGGGGTGTTCAGAGTGTCTTTACTTAGTTGTTCATGGAGGTCATGCCAGCGACTGAACTGACCCTTCATCATTTGGTGCTCCATTGAAAGACCACAGAAATAGGTGGAGAAACTCCTGCTAACTTTGAGTTGTGGTTCATGCTCCAGTCTGTTGTTTATGTTGCTTCAGAGAGATTATGAATTTTGATGAGTTTGGTCAAATTTCTGATTTGAGAGACTTTTTTTCTTTTAATTCAAAAGGATGTAGGCAGCAGAGATGCCAGTTTGTTCTTCTACCAGTTCATTAACTTGGTTTAATTCGCTGTCACTTTACTCAGCAAAGCATGTTTTGGCAGCTGAAAGGCCTAACCTATTGGAACAGTGCTTCCTACTCCTCGCCTGCATCGATTGCCCTTTCGACATTGTCACCGGGAATGGGGAACAGGGTGGTAATGCCACGTGAAATGTCAAGCACACAAATGCTCTATTAGTTTGTACAAGCAAAGGGCAGATTGCACGGAGCACCTTTGCTTAAAGGCTACACTGAAAGCAAAATCCACAATGAAATAACAGCAAGGCTGTGGCATAAACCTACGCTGGGCAAGAAGTTCAAAGCTGCTGCTGCAGCAGGTATCTTTTTTGCAGAGAAGGTTTCCTTCAGTGGCTGGACATTCAGCGTCTCGTGGTAATGCCGTTACCTCCTCCTGGGGCATCTGACCCATCATGCGCTATCCAGGTGAGGTGATGTGGAGACATGGGCTGCCAACATAGCAGGGCTCATTAGGGAAATAATCCCATTTCCCCAGGGGCCTTTGGGGAGGATGGCAGCTGGTAATGGACAGTGTTTTAGTGGGAATGGAAACCATTATCCTTTTGTTTTGTAGAGATGCCTGACCCAAGGAGATCCCTGCATTTTCTGATTCTCCTCTAAAGGTCAGTGATGGCCACTCTCTATTTTTGCTCATGTAATGCTAGTCTGGTTTTGTGTTTAACCAAACCAAGTCACCACAAAGGGAAAGCACAAAACTTGGTAAACTTCAAAATGTGCTTAATAATGATTTAAAATAAACTGAATAGGCTCATCATTTTATTGAGGAGCGGTGGGCCCTCTTAACCAGAGGCACTAGTAATGAAATACAGAGTCTTCCCTTCACAGAGTGCCAGGCTGAATTTAGTCAGACTGTCTGAAAAGCACTGTCCCAAATAACAGTTCGTCTTCTCTTCATTCCCACCTGAAATCACAGTGCATCCTCTGTTGATGTCCCAGTTGTTCTGTCAATAATCAGGATGCTACTAACAGCCAGGGAGGCTGTCAGGAAGAATAAGCAGTAGGGGAAGAGCCTGTGACCGCTGCTGCAGCGGTGACTGTATGTATGTAGGAACCCCTAAGGAATAATCGATGGATGAAGCAGTTGAGCTGATAGTGCAGTGCACCAGGGGAATGGGCGCAGCAATGTACAGGGACCCTTGGTGACCTCTGGAAGGTCAAAACAGTTGGGGGAGTATGGTTTCTCTGGCTGTGGGCTTTTCTCTGTGAGTGAGATAGACAAACACCTGTGTGTAGTGTAGGTTTAGATCCATGTTTGCTAGACCACACTTAGGATTGATGCATTTATTCATGGTGGTGGAACCCTGGAGGAGTTTATGCATTTAACATGAGCTAGAATCTAATCTCCACAGACTCCACCATAGGACTGACCCATTTTTAACATCAGTCAGATGATGTTGACACCTTCCACAAAGGTTCTTTCAGTTTTGCTTGAAACTAGCAATAGTTTCTGGAAAAAAAAATAAATCACTGTAAGATGAATTCTCATTTAATTTCTTCCCCTTTTAACATTCCAGTGATTTGGAGCTTAAGTGTAAGGACTGAGTACTCCTAGAGTGTTAGGGCCAGGTGCTTGTGGTTTCTGAACTGCTTGTTTTCTTGGGCATCAAGGTGAAAAGAGACTGCTGAAGGAGGGTGCACTCCCTTTGCATTGGGTAGCGACACTACAGGGAAATTGTTGCTGCTGGCCTGTTCTGGCATCTGCACCCTTCAACTTATGAAGTGAAATACTTAAGAGAAAAGTGAAATTGAAAAATGAATTACCGTGCTTGAACCTTTTGAATGGACTTGCTCTGTTTTCAGCCTGAAAGTGGGTGAGTGTCTCGGGCATAGATTGGAGGGCACTGGCTGAAGTTACTACATTTGCTACAGTGAAGATGTAACAAAGGTCTTGGTTACCTGGCTTTGTATTTTAGCTTTTTAATTTGTGAAATAAACCCCTGATCGCTTTGCTCTCTTAATAATTGGACACTGTAGTCACTTTGTCACAGGTGAGATTCCATCTTCTCCAGAAAAACAAGCATGTGTTATTTGAACTGAAATAGCTGGAGAGGGTATATGACAAAAAAAAAAAAAAAAAGAGCAATCCTGAATCGCTCCACTGGAGGGAAGTGTTTGACATGGAGTGTCTGAAGTATCAGTGTAACTTTTTTCCTTTAAATCTAGTTTTATTTTTTTATTTCAAGTGCATACGATGAGAAACTGCAGCAAAAAAGCAAGCAATACTCTTGTCTGCGAACTATTTCAGCAAGTTCTGTGCCTCTGCTTTCAGCTCAAAATAGATGCTGTAGTCTTCTGAGACTACCTCTGTTTGAGATGCTTAAACTTCTGGGGTAGGGGAAAAAAAGTCAACAAGCTTTTGTGGATCTGTTGCTTTTTTTCAGAGCTGATTGAATTACTGTCATTATGTCTTTTGACCTAGGCTTTTGACATTTGCCTGAGTCTGACATTTTCTTTCAAGAGATAGTGAAAGCATTGGTTGCGTCTTCCTAATGACAGACTAATCACTTTTAGAGACTGAAGGGACATATTTCAGCTCTTGTTTGTAATTGTTCTCTGCCTACCAATGAAGTCCTATTCCCAAATGTTTTCTCAAGCTGTATTAGCTGGTACTAAACATTTCTGTTATTAAAAAGCTTAAATTAGGAGGAAAAAAAAAATACATGAAAAAAGTAGCCCTGGAAAGTGTGCATGTGCTGGGTGACAAATGGCAGAGTGTGGCTCAACAGTCACAGTGCTGTTGGCTGCGATTTTGGCTGAGGCTTTTCAGGAATGAAACCTGTGATTACCTGGTTCGACACAGGTTTTCTCAGGTAAGTGGGGCTTGAAGTGCCTGCTCCACATGTCCTTTGCAGGCAGGACTGAGCAAAATTAATGTCACCTGAGACTATAAAAACATTTCCAAGAGGTTTCAGTCCCAGCACAGCTGTGTGCAGTGGTGAAACACCAAGTTTTCCACCAGAAGGTGTTTGTTTTCTGAGTTATAATGGGGGATCAAGCTGGGTTCAGGCTCTGTTAGTGTGTCCTGTGCTATCAGGAGACATGAGTACACGAGTGGTCACTGTTACATTAAAGAAGCACTCTGTTTGAAATAATAAGATAATAAGATGGGTTTGTTAGAGACATTGCTTCGTTGATACTTGAGAGATGTTGGTTTAATTTTGTCCTTTTTCACATGTTCCCTCTGACCTTGGATAAATCACCAAGGGAAGCCTCAGCCCCATCTGAGATTTTTGCACCCCACAGCAGTTCCTGGCTGGTTCAGCATCTCTGGGGACATACAGCCCATGGGAAAGCAAGGTGTGGGAACCTGCAGGGCTGAATCCAGGGCTTAGCCTCCGTTTCAATTACCTGTTTGTGACGTAAGGATGACAACTAACAGCACTCCTTTGGGGATGCTGTGAGAGTAAGTTAATTTAAGATGGTGACTGGAGGGAGGTGATGCTGCAGAGGATAGAGTGAGTAGGGGTGAGCTATAGGAATGCCACAAAAAACAGCTTTAGAAGAACTAAGACACAGTTTAAAAATTTGGGACACATATTAGTGTGGATATTGGCTTGCAGATTATCTCTTCACTCCTGTGTGAGCAGACAGACCAGCTCCCACTCATAACTGCAGAATTATCTCCTCTGGTCACTGCACACGGAGTGACTCAGTAGTAATTTCTGATTCTGAGGCAGAAAAGTGACTGTAGGAAAATGCTGGAGATACTTTTAGCACTGGGTGAGCAATCGGCACAGTGTGGGGCTGGGAGTGCTGGCTGCGGAGGCTAAACGCTGGTCTGAGCATCTCATCTCTTCTGTCGTTCAAGCTTCCGCAAACTTTTCTCCCTCCTGCCCTTCCTTTTGTCATTTTAAAATTCTAATCAAGAGTAGAAGGACATAAATGCAGGCAATCTGTTTGAATAGCCCTCCCTTTCCACCTAGACCCTCTAGATGCTTTAATGGGTATGCTTTGCGTGACTTCGTAGGGGGCTTTAAAATCACAGAGAGGGCACTGCGGTGGATCATGATAGTTTTCTGCTCTCAGCAGTGTCTGCTAAAGGACTGCCAGTCTCTTCTGTGCTGTGGCATGAATTTATGCCTTAGTCTCTGTCTAAAATGAGACTGACTTTGCTGCTTTTTGGTGGGTGGCTGGCAGTGTAAGTAATTAAGGTGCCATAAGGTTCTTTCCTATTGTGAAAAGTACCGTGTTTGGGCAAATTCTGTTGTAGTATCTGCAATATGCAAGTACTCTTTTGTTTTGTTTTGTCTTTTTTAAGGAAAAAGCAATACTTTTGATAACTCTGGACTCTATGCAGAGGGCAGATGCTTCAAAAAGTCTGGCTGAGATGGTGCTTGTCAGGGTAGGACAAGCAGTCTATGGCTTCGAGGTGCTGTGCTGCCCTGGGCACTGGCGAGTTTTTAAGGTAGTGGAAGAAGAGGTTGTAACTTGCAGCTGACTTTTTCAGGCCATCCTGGCGATGTGCCACACAGGGTAGAGAGTCCAGAGGTTGTTCCATGCATTTAACATACGGTTGATGCTCACGCGTGTGCCTTGCTGTTGCTGCCGGTATTGCTTGGTGTAGGTTATTCTGACGTTTGGCTTTTGTAACTGGGGAGCTCTGAGCAGCAAGAAGCACTGGGAAAGTTTCTTTAAGGGAAACATGTTGCTTTTGTGTTGGCTACCACAGAGTATTACTGTGTAGGAAACGTGGTGGTTCAGCCAGTGGGCAAGAGGTGATGTGGCCTTTTCTCTCTGAACTGTGAAGCTGTCAAGGTAGGGCTGGTCCAGAAAAAAAACCCAACCCACCTCAGGAGAAAAATCTTGCTTTTGTTTTCACCCTCCAAGTGTGCAGCAAGGACAAAATTCAGCTCTGTGCTGAGCTCCACAAGCCTGAGTGAACTTTCGGTGTGACTTCTAACACACTGATGGTCCCAGATCTTTGGTATACTAGGAGTAACTTCAGGAACGATGGAAGTGTGCTTGAGCAGTACTTAAGCTCCCAGTAGGTTCACGCATGTTGCCTGTGCTCCAGTAACCAGCAGAGACATCTTGTGTGCTCTGCTCTTCACAAGGGGATGATTTTTCTCATTTTTGTCTCACAAAGCGGGAAAGCTTTCATCTTTCCATCAGTGACTCAAATAAAGCTTGAGTCACTGGGAGAGAAGTCTTTACCGTCTGATAGCTCCATTGTAATCTGGGAAGAATAATTTGGTGAGTGTTGGTTTAGTCCCTACTGGGACAGATGTCTGCATCACAAAAAAATCGATTTGCTGTTTGAATAGAGAGGTTAAATGGACTGTGAAGACTGCTCTCTTGTCAGCTCTAGAAGCAATGGTGTCTTGTGACTTCAGGATATCAAATGTAAGGCACCTTGATAGGACAGAGAGAGAGAAGATTGCATTGGTAGGGCACAGTCTGTGGCCAAAATGCTCTTTTCTCGGCTTAGAGTAACCAGAGTATGCCAAGAATACATGGATAAATTTGTGTAAATGTGTGCTTGGCTACACACACTCGTGCGCAGGCACATGAAAGCATGCATAATGTGTATGAGAAGGAGAGAATGAAGAGTGAGTCAGATCCAAATGTCAACAGATGACAAGAAAATTCCCATTTAGTTGTAACATCTGAGGAACCTCCAGGAAACCGTCAGCTTGACTCTCAGCCTTGAAATGTTCATTGGTGACCTGAATAATATCATAATGCAGACCTTTTTATCCCCCTTTTTGACAGGTTTTTATTTGCCTGCCTCATTTTCATGCCCACATCACAGTTCAAATCATTTTAGCAAGATGGCTGTGCTTAATCAGACTCCCTGTGCCATGTGTGTCTTGTTGATTACAGACCCTCTTAAGATGCCATTATGAGTGACTCTTCGTGTGCCCTCCTGTCAGCAGCTTTTCCCTTCCTTAAGCCTCTTGAATGTCTTTACTCATGGGATTATAAGCTTTTCAATAAATATAGCGTGATTACTGAATTAATGTAAACTTTGCTCTGGGATTGCCAGTCACTTAGTATTTGGAAAGCAACAGCAGTCAAAAGCACCTGTAGATGGTCTTTGCCAATGTCTGATGGAGGCCAGAAAAGCAGCAAAAAGAAGTTTCTTTATTTCCATGCAAATTATGTCAGGGATGGATGTTAAAGGAGAGCTTGGTCTTGGATGATGTCTGCTTTCATGCTCCAGGTAGTTTGGGAATAGGTGGAGCAACATGTCCCCTCTGGGTGCACAGGGATCCTTCCTGCTCTCTGGTGCAAGGCAGGCTGGGGTGTGATGGGAAGGGCTGGGGAAGGGGAGAACGAGCTTGTGGACAAGAGGCAAATAGTTCATTAAGGTCTACTCACTTCCACATGGCTTGTTGAGAGCTCAGATCTTGCAAAGCACTTGCAGCAGCAGGAGGTATCAGGATATGCAGAGATGTGCACAGTTTAAAAAATCCCAAACAAACAACTTGGTGGAGAAGACCTCTTTGAAGATACTAGATAAGCAGTGTGATTGCTGTCTTCTAGCAGCTACCACAGAAGGGTAGATGAGATGCATCTGAGTAGGCATTTATCCTATTCATTTTAGACTATGCTGAACAAATTTCTAATCTCTTCCTGCCTCAGCTTCTTGTTTTTGGTACAGTGACATGAGAGGACATGTTCCAGAGTTCCGTGTCTGACTTGCATTCTAAGATGATGGGGTTGCTTTGAAGGACTGTACCCATGTTTTAAGATAAGTCCTTGGGCAGCTCAGAGGAGTGCTGTGTTTAACTCCAAAGCCCAGTCTTGGTCTATGTCTCATTTAATTGTGTGGGTTGTTATTTGAGAACATCACATTAATTGCTTGTTCAGATCTAATATGTTATGCATTTTGGAGGACGTTTTAAAAGTACTGAAGTAAGTTAGGTAACAAGTCCCATTAATTCTTTGTGCATCCTGTGTTCCTTGACTGGTTGGCTGCTTTTGAGCAATCTCCCAGGAGTGCTAGGAGCAAAAGAAGCAGCAAAAGGGAAATTGCAGAGCAGGCACCCAGTGTATCTGAATGAGTAGCGGCTCTCGGTCTGCGTTTGGCAGAGTACCCGCAGGTAGCAGTTAATGGCATGGGAGGTATGGGCTGGGGAACGTGCTTTTCTACCTGCTGGAAATCAAAAGCTGATCGCTTCCCTCTGCCACAAACTGTCTTGAAAATGAGTTTGACTTGATTCAAGTCGACCTGCTGAGGACCAATCTTGGTTTCAGGTTGCACAGGGGAGATGTTTATGGACTTGGACTAGCTCCAAGCACCCAGAAAATGGTTGTCAGGGGTCAGGCTGTGGCAAGTGTGACCCAGCTCAGCTCTGTGTGTGTGTGTGTGGACTGGAGGTTGTCTGTGTGCTACAGGAGCGTGTCCTGGAGGTTTATTAGGGGGGCCCAAAGACTCATTGTCTCTGCAGACCCAAATTCCAGTGGTGCCTCGAAGGACTTGTGTTTGCATCTGTTCTGGTCCAGGCTTTTTCTGTATAGGGCAGGCTGCAGCAGATCTGGCTAAACCCTAGTGCAGAGGCCAAAGATGACTAATCCAGGGACAGTGTAGGTGCAAGTGAACTTGCATATAGCTATTGGAGGCACTGAGAGTGCAGATGGAAATACTGGTGTATGCTTTCCCTTTCGTGTCAGTGATCCTGGTATGGACAAGTCTTCGGGCGTGTTGGCGTTTTGATTATTACCATGAAGTTAGTAGTACTCTGCTTGGAGCCTATAGGGACAGAAATGTTTGCTTGGGGATGACAGTTACTAAATCAGTGCCTGAGGCATTTAAAATAAAAGCAAGTAGTGCAACAAGAAGTGCGCTGTTCTGATACATGTTAGGGTTTGGGAAAGATAGTATCAGGATTTTTTTAGAGGAAGAATCCTTATTTTTTTAGGAAGTCATTCTGTTTAATCATGGGGTTTTTTTTGAAAATTAGAATGGAAATTGATTCAAGGAAATAGTGGGTGATGAGGAAAAGCAGGCATGGGTGAAGCCAACTCCAAGTGTTCCTGCTCTGAGCAAATTTCTTACTGCTCCTTAGCTGAGTGTTGGCATCGTGCCATTCCACTCTGGTAGCTTTTGGGTGGTGTTATATCACCTGTCTCCACCAATTATGAATTGAGCTTAACCTTTTTTCCTCTCTATTCCTTTGCTTGGCTGGCTTTTGGGCTAATCCTGGGAGGTCAGGCTGGCTGGTAGGGCAGCTGGGTGGATGGAAGGCGTGAGGGTGGTGTTTCCTGCGGTTGAGGACAAATGAGCTCTTCCAGATCCCAGGGGAGACACTGGCATGTTTTTGGAAACAGCAATTATCAGATATTTGACTGATTAAATCCTTCAGCTGTGTTACAAGTGCTTGTGTAAATGTAATGCAAGTACAGTTGTCCAGGCATGCTCTCTGAGTATTGTGACGATTTTTTTTTTAATGTAGCAAACACTTTCTATTATTTAATACTCCTAAGTGGTGTTTTTTGCTTCCTGTTCTGTATCTTACAGCACTTCGCTGCTCTGTTAAATTGCCCAAATACCTCTCCTGGTGCCTGTTAATGGCAGATAAAAGAGTTTGACAAATGGGTTTCCAAAGCTGCAGAGAGCAACTGAGATGAGCAGAACCCCATTTACCTGCGCATCTGTAGCAGCTACAGCCATGTCTGTATTGTATACACATACCGATGTACTCTTGTTCTTAGATCAAGATATGGGGGAGGTAACTCCAGCCTTATGCAAAGTGATTTAGCACAGTGTGTCCCTTGAAGTCGCCGCCTGCTGTAGAAACAAGAAAGGTGGTGGTGTGGGAGGTGGCTGGTGCTTCTCGCCAGAATTCCTCAGAGGGATTTTTCCCCGGTGCTGCAGGTTGGGTCCTGTATCTTCAGGAGGCTGGTTTGGGGTCAAATGCTAGCAATCAAGTCTGTTCTTGGCTGTTTTATCCTCTCCTTCCAGGCAGAGGAGACACTTTACAAGCTATATATAACCTGCCTGGTCCTTCGTTCCTACATCTCCTCCAGCCCCTTTGCTCTTGGTTTTCTTAGAACATCTCAAGGTTTCCACCAAGCCTGGGCTAACTATTGACTGGTGTTTCTCCTGTAGTTGAAGGGAACAGCAACATGCCTTTGCAGAGTAAAAAAGCAATCCTGCTGTGACAGTAAAAGAGGAGGTTTTGAGAGCAAAAGAGGAGTGTTCATGTGAAGCAGAGCCCCAGTGGTATCCAGCTTGGTCTGAGCACAGAGCAGGAATGAGATTGAATGCGTGGCTGAGCCATACTGATTTATTTTTTTCAATTATGGTTTAAGGTCAATACTGCAACAAAATAAGCCACAGTGTAACTAAGCTAGATGTAGAGGAACCTGGGAGGTAGAATTTATGGTCTAGCTCTGCACTCCTACACTTGGAGCAGACTTTAATGGGTACCGTGTGTGCTTAGCACCTGGGAAGAATCAAAAGCCATCTGCTAAGTGTTTGTAGGAGCAGATTTTTCCTTCTGTCCAGGAAACTTAGGGTTGGACTAGGAGCCTGAAAAATGGAGCCTGTTCAGAAGCTAACCACAAATCAACTCAAGGACAACTCTGTTTCACCAACACATGTTTTTTGGGTTGTGGTTTGGTTTTTTTTTGTTTGGGGTTTCTTGTTTTTTGTCTTTGTCATCTTTGGTTAAAAGAGCCCTGATTGCCAGCTGGGTTTGGGGAGCTGATAGGGCACCTGGAACTGCCGTTTTGTTGTTATTTGTTTGAGAGTTTGGTAGAAAAAAAAGGTAAGAGAAAAATGTGGAAAGACCTGGGCCATGTGCTTCCTGCTTGGCCCCTGAGATTGTAAAATCTTCAATTCAACTAAGAGGTTGATGTTTTGATAATTGTTCCTTGTGGGGAACATGGCAGAAATCGTAGAACATGAACTGGGAGAACTGCAAATAATACATTTCAGTGTGGAAGGGAATAGGACAGTATGGATTTTTGTTTTCTTATTGTCAGCAAACTGATTACAGTGTTCCTACTTTTATCCTCCTATGGCATCTGTCTTCTGCGTGTATCAGGGACACCACTACTACCTGTGGGTATTGTACGTGGCACTCGGCAGGGGAAAGGCAGCTCCTGCCTTGCAAATTATAAAGAGGCACAGGCCAGCACTGGGGATGCTCAAGGGACATCGTGTGGCTTTAAATTATAGGCTGTGGCATCCTGGCATAACAGACCTGTTCATTCACGTGCTTCTAAGTTGTTTCTTCAGTTCTTTGCCTACCTGTTAGTTTCCAGTGTAATTTGTTCCAAAGCATTCCCATTTCAGCATGCATTTTGCAAAGTCAGCACGCAGTTAACGTGTTTCAATCCTTGCAGGGAATTAAAGAGGTGAAAGTAGGCTGAGTTCATTGAAGGACATAGTGGCGGCAAACCGCTTGACTTTAAAGGCTGCTTATTTTTTCAGTGCTGCTGATTTCTGGATAATGACGGATGCTTTTTTACCTCAAGGTGAGAAGGAACAGGAGAAAAGAGATTATTAACTGTTCAGGGGCCCGGTGTGCTTCAGCAAGGAGTTTGAGGCCAAGGCATTCATGTTCAACTGTCTGAAATGAAACGTCTGGAATAGAAAGAAGGAAATCTGAGCTGAACAGGCACCACAATTTACAGAGTCTAGCACATGCTTTTGCACTGTGGTAGTTGAATACTCTTTTTTTCTTTGAAACTTGAAAGTAATTGCTTTCCCAGTTACTTGTGCCATCCAACAAGCTAAAATGCTTTAAAGACAGAAACACTAATTAAAGAAATACTAAGTGTCACCAGCTAGAAACTGGAAAGATTTGAGAGGAAACATTATGTGAAGCTCAGCAGAGCAATGAGCAGTTAAGGCTGTCGCTTTGCCAGGGTTGTAGGATCTCCACTGTCTGCTTGGGAAATGCCTTTGGGAATGAAGGATCTGAGTACTATAAAATCCAGATTTTACATCCATAATAAATAAGGATTAAATGAAAGGTTCCTAATGTTTGTGTTTTTCCTGTCCTTTGTTAATGAGCAAGACATTATTTATAAAGGTGCATTTTTATGACTTGTTCCCCTGGTGATGTTTTGTTTGATGCCATGATTGTGGCAGGTGCTTCCTCCGGCCAGGAAAGAGTACTCATTACAGTCTGAAGGGAGCAGGTAGATTATTTTGGCTTTTCTCCATGTACTCCTTGATATTTTTACTTACTAATAGATAAGATGTCTATATTCATTAGATGATGGTGTATGCCTTTGCATGTGCTTTCAAAGTGGAACAGTGCTGCTATAAGCATATAAACCCCAAAAATTTTCAGTTAAATTTTGAAGTTTCCTCCTGTTTGTGGCTGCATAATCTTTGACAAGTCAGGTCTGGTTTGCAGTTGGCAAGTGAGAGCCTCTGGGCATGCCCTGTGTACGTAATGAACAGGCTTAAAATAGCAGACCGGGAGGTGAAGGTTGGGAAGGAGCTTTAGGGTTAGGAAAACAGCCAAAGCTTTATCGATAGAGGTAGCCGATTTTCTTTACCCCTGTGGCAGCCAGGGTAGGTTAAAAAATGGTTGGGCATCCAACCTCCAGCAAGACAGGGAAAGGGACAAATCCTAATTTCTAGTGTTCCTGATGAAGGTGGTGTCTCCACATCCCCAGCAGACTCACTCCTAAAAGTGCCTCACGTGGCCAGAGGTTAGAAAGGGAGGAGAATAAATACATGCTGGTTTCCAGCATCAATTATTCAGCAATTCAGAGTGCAAAGGGCCAAACAACTGTCCCTGCCAACATCTGAGAGGTCCCTTTTCCACCTAGGGACAGCTAAGGGCTAATTAAAATTGTGCCCTCCAACACTTGGGTTTAGTGAGCTGTTTAGTAACGGGGAATAATAATAATAAAATTAGGACAATTAAAACAATTTTCCAATGGTTTTAAGATGCATGCAAGCAAAAGTAGCAAGAAGTTAGGATCCCGTCCTTCTGGGTTCATGTGTATGGGTGTGTCTGATTTTCCTCAGCTGTTGCCTCCCTGGATGGAGGAACAGAGTGCTGTGGTGAGGCTGGGATTTGCCCTGGTGTGTATAACGCAGCCTCTGTGTCTCTGTGACAGCAGGTCTAGTAAAGATGCTTTCAAAACGCTGGCAGTGGGACCTGAAGTGCTCTCCTTTCCATCCTGTTTTCACAGGTAGCTGCACACATTTCAGATGGTCCAAACCCAGGTCTGTGGGTCTGGTTTACTGAGGTTTTGCTTTGCCCTCCCTGGGTTTCAGCAGTGAGAATGGAAGAAAATATTGCACGTAGCACAGATGCACCTCTGTTCTGTGCCTGTTCCCCTTAATGTCAAAAATGAAGGTGTCCTCAGACTTTTCTAAGGGCAGAAGAAAGTAGAATGGCACTTCTGAGGATTGTTGTTTTTGATTGAGATGCCCAAACTTTAGCTTAGAAGGCAGAGCTCCCTGTGACTGCTCTCTTCTCCATGCCCATACGTCCTTTCTCTTTCAATAACTAAAAACATCCAGGTGTGAATTCCCCTTCTGCTTCCATCCTCCAACATGTTAATGTCTTGCTGAGCCTGAGGCAAAATTGTGTTGCATCTGGTTTTACATAGAAACGAGAGCAGTTTCAGGGATATGTTTAGCTGCTGATCAAGTGAGCAATGCACCGTATCGGCATTGCAGTTCTGTCTGGGTCCTCCTTTCCTCTCACACCCAGACTGCGGTGAGGCGTCCTGCTTTTATCAGTAAAGACTTTAGTCTGTGAAGTCTGGAGGGTCATCTATTCAGCCAGTATAAAATGACCAAGGACAAGGTCAAAACGATGTTTTATGGGAGGTAAGGCTCTGGCCTCTTGGCTTTTGGAAGGATGGAGGTGTGGAGCAGCACTGCTCATACAGAATTGCTGCACAAGAACTGTGGGCACAGTGCCACCTGCTTTGGACTAAATCCAGCCTATTTTCCCCCAAGGAACTTCCTTTGCACTGTATATTGATTGCATTATGTTTATGTGTTATGATTGCTTGGAAGGATGCGAGTTAAACCTTAATGAGTTTCTGTCCAAGAGGCATTGTGAAAAATAAATGCAATTCTGCATCCTTGCTGTCCTGCCCGCTCTCCAGCTCCCTCCGCCCCCTCACATCAGAGCAATCACATAATCATATGTTGCTGAAAAAACAAAGCAGCCTAATGTTTTGAATGTGGTGTAAACAGAGCAGTAATGGCAAATGACACAGATTTTTATTTCTTTGATAAACAAATTTGCTCAGGGAGTTGGTTTTGCTCACCAAAGGGACATGGTGGCACTTTGTCCCCGCTCTGCGCTGATAGTGGTGTGGATGCTGAAGGACTAAAGCAACAGGGTCGGAGGGGCTCAGCTGGCCATGCAGTGCTTGTGCCAGCCGGGTTTTTGTGTTGGCATTGCTGTCCAGTTTCCCTGGGACCGTGTTTGCCATGGGCTCCTTCCCAGCTGTGCAGAGTCTTTCTCAGCTGCTTTTAATTTCCGGGATGTTTCTTTGATGTTTATTGCCAGAAGGACAAAGAGGAGCCTGGAAAGTGGCAGCTGTCATGTGAGAGCTGTGGTAGATCAGATAGAAGGGTATTTATGTCGTCATTCTCTTTGCAACTTTTTTACAATTTCATGGTCCTGCATAGGGCAGCAGGAAAGCTGAAGTTTACCTGTCAGTCACAGCATTTGCTGAAGAGCAATCAGGAGTGACAGAGAAGGTGAAAAAGAAGATAAAGCAACATAATCAGCTGGGTTTCAGTGGGATTTTTCATGCATCCGTGCTCCCTTGACTTGTTCCTGCTGTTATTCCAGCCAGCATGGTCCATGTCTGACCGAGGACCATGTGAGGCTTGACCAAATTCCTGCTCAGGGGCAGCCCACCTCCCAGGGCAAGTTTTTGCAGATCAGGAGACTGTGGCTGTGCTTTCAATCACTGCCCTTACCCTGTTGTAGAGAACCTTTTACTAGTTACTTTTTCTGTACTTTACTTTTAGCAAACAAATCTGTAATACTCAGATTGGCAAGTACTGTTTCAAACTCCTGCCTGGGAAAGCTGACCCTGGAGGTTATGGAATATCTTGGGTTTTGGGGTCGTAGGGAAACTGAAATGTACTTTGATTGTGTTATAGATGCTCACGTTACCATCTCTGGCTCCCTGTAAGCTGACAGTGTGAAATGGGGTCTTACAGGTAGAAACATGCTAATTATTACAGCTGGATAATGTGTGTGGGACCTCAGATCTGAATGAGACTTGGTACCTTAATTTTTGCCCTTAACTTCTTATGTTGAAAAGTAACTAATGAAGCAGTTATTCCTTCTACTGCTCTGTTCACTTGCATGCATTTCAAGTTCTTTAGGGGATAAAGGAGCCCAGGAGGCTAAACCTCATTTTTTTGGTGAGAAGTAAGTGGGCCTGGGTAATGGCTAAATGTTTGTGTGCTGAACAAACAATAAAGAAATGGAGAATTTGCTTAACTGCATAAAGATGTAAACCCCTTAGTACCCTACTGTAAAATGTCTACGAATTAAACAGGTGCCTCCATGCATTGCGTAGCTGTGGGGAACCCATATATTATGGTGTCAGGATGAATGATACCCTGTTTTGGTGGAAACAACAGGAGTCATTCATTACTTCAAGAGCTCTTTTCAAGCTGACAAGGTGGTAGCCTGCACCCACAATAGCATCTTTTAAAGCTGAAAATACCCTCCTTGTGCGATCAGAAGAGGCTGGACGCTTCAAGAGCTCTTTCCTGCTGATTTGGCATTGGCGCTGTCTGTGGGGCGAGTGCTTTGCTGGCTCTCCTGCAAGTTGCTGCAGGAGGTGGAGAAGAAATGGATGCTTTTAGGGGTTATTACTGTGTTTGCAGCCTCACCACAAATCCTGATTTAAAGGCAGTATTTGCAGAAGTGATTTATCTACCTAGGTGGTGTAGGGTAGCAAAGGGCTGCAGGCACTGAACTTATGTGAGTTTTTGACATCTTTTATCCTCTGGCTATAAGTGAAAAGGTACTTGAGGATCTCACCAATAATTACAGAAAGGATGAGGACATCTGGATGTTCAGCTTGGCAGATGTTTTTTGAGAAGTGCTGCGTTGCAGGAGTCAGGTCTTTGGCCCATTGAACTGGGGATCCAGAGAACATCAGTGTCCCAAGTCAGCGGGTGGCTGTTGAAGGCTCTCCTGTGCTGCAGACCTGCACGCAGGATGGAGCTGCCTGTGAGAAGGGTGTGATGTGCCACAGCTGTGCCAACCAAGAAATGGAACTGTGGAGCTGTTTCAGAGGCACTGATGAAGCGATATGCTCAAAAGTGAGAAAGCACCTCATCTTCAGGCGGTCCTAATTAGCTCCTTGCTTGCAAGAACACCAAAGTAGTAAATAATTAATTAGCTCCTATCAATATTCTGGACACGTAGTTCCTGAAACCTCCAGGTAGCTTTTTCTGGCTCTGGTAGCCCTAGTGTTGATGCACAAATGCTTTACAAACTTCTTTGCATGTTCACCTTTGTGTGGAACAACGAATGATCCTTATGGATTGCATAGTCCTGGATCAGAGTAAGAGGCATGTGGTGAGTCTCAATGTCTTTTCTATGCCCTCACTGACATTCTGCACTGCCTTGTGCCTCCCTAACATTTTTCTGTGTTTATTATTAGCTTTAGAGCTGGGAAAATACTTAATTATGCTTTTTGAGGCTGTTCAATCACATGCAAAATTGAGTTGTCTTTGACTCTTCTTCCACCTTTCATTTTCTAGTACTGAAATATTCTCGCGAATTAATTCTCTTCAGCCAGATTTGCTGTCCCTAGTGCCTCAAAATGTGAGTTTAGATGTCAAATTATTATATTTCTTTATAAATAATACATTTGGAATCCTTGATGTGAATTATCATTCCTTAGCCTTTAAGCCACAGTCAGTTTATGTTTTTAGAGCTTTTTTTGTTGGTAATTGTGAAGTTTAAAAGCATGTGTGTGTGGTTTTTTTTTTGTTTTTCAAAAATGAAAACTGAGATTCTTACATAATTACTTGCCTTCAGGAATTGCAGATTTAAAAGAAATGCCAAATGTTGCAAGACTCGCAGTAAAATCATAAGGCTTGGCCGCTGTGGGGATACCCTCAGATTTTTTAATTTGACAGGTTAAGCACTGACAGTCTTCTGAGTGGTGCGTTTCATCCATCGTGAATGAATTTTAAGAGGCTTGTAGGGAATGTTTTCTAAAATTGAGCACCAAGGGTTGCAAATACAAGCTCTCGCATGTGAAAAGCATGTCCAGTCAGCAACAGAGAGAGAAACAAAGCCAAGCTGGGAAGCAACCTGTGAGCTCACTCAGAGCTGGCCTGCACAGTCTGAATATTGAGAATTTGTTCCTTGCAATAATTTTTACTTCTAGGGGCGACCATCGTTCCATCTTAGTCAAAGTCAGAATCCCGCTGGGCATCACTGGAGCACAGATGTCAGCCTTGTCTGCTGCCTCTGCATTTCTTATGTAAGTGTTCAAGTTCTGCAGTCAGGAACTGTTTTCCTTGGCATTGAACAAAAATTAGAAAAAAAGACCCCTTAGTGGCTTGGTAAAATTAGTTTTTGGGTTTTTTGTTCCTAGATAACTAGATTCAATCATGAGGTTTCAATAGGGAGAACCTAAATACAGAGGCTGTGTTAATGGTTTCCCCTCCGCTTGTTTATTTTCAGTTGCTTGATATTAGGTCGTTTGTCAGCATCTGCTGCCTTCATCGCATGTGACATCACGTTTCTCATGCTGTCATGTGCTATCAGAGGTGGCAATGGCTGTATTAAGAGCAGACCAGCAACCTCAGTGTGTTTGAACTAAATGCTTAGTGTGCAACCAAACTGCTGTGGTTTAAGTGAGGATTTCACTTCAACACCTCTGGGAGGTATGTGTGCTATGGGATTTGTCCAGGACTTCTGTCCCATCCACGGAATGACCTTTGTGCCACAGAGCATGGCCCGTGGCAGCACTGATCTCGTTTCTGGTCCTTTGGACCTACATAATGGGAGCTTCATTTTGTATGAGCAGTACACTCGTTCTTTCTAGGCTTAAGAAGCTTTTATGAAACTCCTGTTCTTAATCCTTAAAGCAGTCCTTTCTCTTTTATGAAAAGATAGTATAGGGAAAATAAATCCTGTTGTGTTTTGTCTCTGATCATTAACCCTACTGCCTGAAGTGCTGAACCATGCTGTGCACCAGCCTTCTGGGTCATTCCTGAAGACACAGAAGCAAAAATATTTCCCTGAGGTTTCTTTTTGAATTTTTCTTCATTTCTGTGAGAAATTTCTTTGTAGGTGTCCAGAGCTGGAGGGTTTTTTTTTCTAGATTTTTGGATGCAGTGAAAGAAAAGCTCACTTACTTCAGAGAAACACCTAAGAAGAGTTAGTTGAGATGATACTGAACACACAATGTGCCATTGTGAACCGTGCTACGAGCACTATGCCTGTGTGTGTATCTTGGCCCAGGGGGGCAGAGCTATTAGTCTTGAGGGTTTTGTGAACTTAGGTCAACCTTCAATGGACGTAATCATTCTTATATCATATTAATCCTGCTGAAATTGGAAATGATCGGGAACCTAAACTATATGAGAGAGTTTGGATGTGGAAATTTGAAAATGAAATCTCCCCAATGCTCTGAAGAAACTCTGAACCAAATGACCAGTTTTATCCCACCTTTAGAATTTAAGAGAGCAAAAGTATCAGTGTTAATTATTTCTTCTTAGCATCAGAGTAGGAGACAGACTGCATAGAGAAGATAAATAGCCAATAGCTCATGAATGATAGGATAAAATCGCTGCAACAATTGCCGTAAGTTGGGGTAGGATTTTGCTGTTTTTTTTCCCCGTGTCAGCTTCATGGTGTGAATTAAATTGAGCTGAACTGAAGGGGAAATACTGAAGAGTAGAGGAGGAAATAAGAAAACTGATATTGAAATGTGAGATGATGAGCACACAAAATTACTCTTAAACATAGTGTCTAACATATGTGCTACAACTGATGTTTCGTGTATGTGCAGCCTTAACAAGGGAGAGGCCTGGATTTGTGCTGAAGGTGACAGAGGATGCGTGCAAACTGGAGAAGCCTGTGCAGGCCAACCCATGTTAGAGCTGCGCATCTGACCAGGCTTGGGTATTGGCAGAAGTGCTCAGACTAGCTACTAAAAGAGAAAAAATGACCTGTAGCAAGCCATTTTTTCTCATCTTTTCGATGGGGTCTGTTTAACACTCATAGCAAGTTACTACAATCAGAATCAGGTTGCATTATCATCTACTACTTCAAATTGCATCCAAATCTCCTCAAAGCATACTTCTTCCCAGTTAGATGGAAAGAGATTCTTTTCTTTTGCCCCCTCCCCCGATTTTTTCTAAATCTGCCAACCCAGTGTCTCACTCCATGGCATTTAATGTTTTTGCCAAATTAAATTTGTGCAAAATCAGCCACTTAACTTGTGCCGAGTGCAGTCCTGCTGTTTTTAGCAGTATGTGAACACAATGGTGATTGACAAGAGGCTCCTGGGAGAGACTTGCCAGTCCTGCACTGGGCTTACAGAGCAGCCCTTGATGGGTGGCCAGAAAGGTTAAATTCTTACTTGGCAGATAAGTGTGTTTAACTGGTCTTCTGAGGAGGCTGCAGCTATTTTTCTGTGGCATGGCAGGTTATTGGGTTTTGGTATTTATAGGTGGGAAGGGTGCTTAATTTGTCTTTTGGTTGATGTGATTGGTTTTGTCATATTTGCTGGTGATGAAGAGTGCAAGTAGCAAAGAGCAGATGTGAGTTGGAGAGGGAGGGAACCTGTGGTTGGCTTGAAGTTTCATATTCAAGTTTGCAATACTGACTCTTCTGTGGATGATGCAAAGTCATCTACTCACCCAGCGAGACCCCAAAGCTGGCAGTTAATAAGCTCACTGGTCCGTTGTTCTCTACCAGCCATGTTCAACCTTCATGCATGGCAGGGACACTTTGCTACCTCCTTTCCCAAATGAGATGTGGAGGTTGGCACAAACTGCTTCATGCTCTTACTTTCTTTCTTTTGTGCATTTCTTACAGTGAATGTTTTCTATCCTGAAGGTCACGGGTCTAGTAATTCATCAAATTCTCTAAGTGATTGCCCCTGTGAGTTGGGTTGCCTTGTAAGCACAGAGACCTGTCTCTTGGTTGTAGCTGGTAGACACAAGGCTGTTTTCTAAGAAAAAAGGGCATTTTTTCCATGATGAAGTCTTTGATTTTTATGAGATATACGGAGAGACTGATCCAGCTGTTTAAGCATCACAAGGTCTGTAGGCATAAAAAGCATTTATCTGATTGACAAGATGGATGTGATCTAACATGTTTGGGCAACATTGAGTTTGCATCCAAGGGTATCCAATGGGTCCTCTTGATAGGACAAGAGCATGTCATGTATGCCTCTGTGAAAGAAAAGACGGTCACTTTGTACGAAGGATTCTGGACCATCTAACTCTTCCTTTCTATGGAGATAAATCTCTCATCTGACTTTTAGAGAGATTTTCTTATTTGTATTTTAGATGGGTTATATTAGCCAGTAGCTTAGGCTGCAGCAGGTGTGCAAGTGCTGCCGTCTGCCCCCCCCGCCCCTGATGGCGAGTTTCAATGATGTGTGAGCTTCAGACTTTCAAACTTTCTTCTACTGAAGGCAGAAAAGCATCTAGACACTTGGGTACGCCTTCAAGTATATATTTAAGTCCTTTTGGTTTGCTTATCAAAATGATTTTTGCCGTGGCTTAGTTACAGGATACAGGTAAATACTCCTGTTGTGGGAAAATACTGGATATTAAAAAGCTCTTGAATCTAGCAGAGAAATGTGTAACAGGAACTAAAGGCTGAAAGATGGAGCCAGATGAATCTACAACAGAAGGGCAACGAATGATTTCGAGAGTAATTTTAAATAATCATTGAGACTAAGGAAGTAAAGAATAGAGTGGAGTTACCATCTCTCAGTACTTTCAGATCATGATTGAATGCCTTTCTGAAAGATATTTTTCAGGAAATTACGCACTGCTGATCTCAGTATAAAGATAACTGGGTAAAAAGTAATGGTCTGTGTTAGAAGAGAATTGTCACCAGTTATTGAATGGTGCCTCCTGGCCTTAGCTGTTGAGGACTTCATACGTGGTGGTGTGAAAGGCATTTTCTTGTAATGTTTCTAGGACTTCTGTATGGTCTGAAAGTACAGGTATAAGTTAGCTCTGAAGAGGGGGTAACTTTTTTACATTAAAAAAATTAATAAAAAGGTTGGATGGAAACTCCATTCAGCTTTTTCTTCTTTTTAAGTTCTAATTCCTTAGTTGGATTTTGGGGGTACAGTGTGGGGTGAAGAGGAATACTTCAGCTGTTCCTTAAGGGTTAGACATATCTTTTTTGCCAATAACAAAAAAAACCATACTTGTTTAGAGCTTAAAATTAACTACTGGAGCTAGACCTAATCTGAGTTGTGAATTAAACGTGATGAACCTGGACGAATCGCTTATGTCTCACTTCAAGTATGAAGTATGTCATAGTTTATGACTACTTTGTAATTTAATGATATTTTCTGGAGATCCTCTATACTATAAATATTTAATTTTACAATTTTATTTAGTATTATAAAGGTTTGTTGTTTGAGATCCTCACATAGAAAATCTCATATAGGTAGAAGGCATCACAAAGGGGTAATCCTCCATGGTAAAAAAGATCTCATCTGCCAGAGCATGTCTTACCTGTCCCTGGGGATATTTCAATGGAAGGATGCAGTGAAATTAGAAGAAAGGGTATTAGATATTTGACCAGTACCTGAATTTTATACTTGCATATAAGTGATGGGTTTTTCTTTCTCCCATCGCTAATTGAAGGACTTTTATTTCACTGTTGTAGAGTTGCAAATATTTCTTCCTCATGCCAAGTACCCTACTGGTGTGGCATCACCAGGGTGGAGGTGAACCCTTCTGCAGGCTGGTAGAGAGTCTCTTGCCACTCCTGCTCCAAGGATGCTGCCTCCAAACTGTTTCACATGTAATTTTAAAGCAGAACATTGAAGTCTCTCTTTCCGCTGAGACACATCACATTGAACTTCTGTATTTTTTTCATTGAGCTGCTCCCTTGAGGAGCTTCCCTGTCAATCTATCAAATCTCTGCAGAGATACAGGCTTTACTTGCTGTAGTAATCCCTTCTGCCAATTCTTGGGACACATGTGGATCTGAACATTGTCAGAAAGGACAGTGATACGTATTAGTGGAAAATGCTTCTGACAGAGCAGCAGGTGTTGCTCAATATAATCTTCCCCATGGAAGTCAAGAAAAGCTTGGTGCTTGCAGCAAACGATGGGATGGCAGTTGCTGGAGTCCAGCGCTATCCTCCTATTCCAGACATCTGTGCAAGTACAGCACCCTCTTACAGCCTTGCACAGCAGATGTTAATTGAGTTGGGTATATGAGTATGTGCTGGGGAGGAGTGACTGGGGCTGAAGGCAGAGATGGAGAGGATGAGTTTCCATATAGGTTTGTCCAGTTTTATCTCTTTTTTTTCTCATGTAATGGTGTGCGGTTGCTGTTTAAGGATGGGTGATGAGCTGGGTAGACCTCTGATCTCATCTGCTGTGTATTAACCTGCTACATCAACATGATTATTTCTGTTGATGGATTGGTAGCACAGTAACAGTGAAATGCTTCATCCTTTGTGAGCAAATAACCAGTTTTCTTTTCCCTGCATGGATGTTGGCCCGCTGGCTGTCACACCATACCTCATTGCTTCTAGTTAGGCCTGTGTTCTAGTAGATTTTGTCTTACAAGACTTGGCATCAAGATATTAGTGATGGAAATAGTACAAGTCCTTTAGGCAGGTACAGCAATTCACCTGCAAAATTATGATACGCAGCAAAGGGAGAAACTTTGTGTCTAGAAAATGAAATTTTTGGAAATTTGAGCTCTAGAACCAGCACAGCCCTTGTGGATGTGCATGCACCGGGTCCAGTTTTCTGCTGTCTCCTGTCTCTGCACTGTGCTTTACTCTGATGTAGGAGTTGTGTGAGCGGGAGCCACCTTCGCACCAATTATTTATACACACAGCAATGTAACTCAGCCTCCGAATGAGGTATTTATACCAGTGGGATCCTAGTGCTGTATAAATAATAGCAGCATTGCAAGCATTGCCTGCTGACTGTATGGCATAACCACACTATTTATATGAATCTGACAATGTAACTATAGCCGTGGAAGACTATTTAAATACAGCTGGTGAAGTAAGTATACCCTTAGGAAGGTATAACTAACTATAGAGATAATAGTATCAGGTAACTATACCCACAGGAAAGCATAAACATACAAATAATAGCCACAATGTAAGTATAATATAGAAGTCAGAGGGTCTCAATATTGATATAATAGCAGTAGGGTAACTTTACTCAGAGGAGGGGAATGTAACTGTCTGAACAACAGCTGCAGCCTAACTGCAGTGATGGGAGAGGGTAGCTGGTAGAGTTATGGCTGTGGTACATAACTCCTAGTTACAGGAGGTCATCGGCATGTGGCCAGAGCAGCGTTTGATATTTGAAACTCTAAGGAACTGGGACTTGAAGGATGAGCAATTAACTGCGGAGGGGGTCCGCTCCCAGAAGCGGGGTGCTGTGGTGGGGGAGTGTTACATTTTAGCGTGGGAAGATACTAGATTGAGGAGTACAGTGCGTTGTGTTCCTGCTTGCTTCTGTAGGTATTTGCTTTAATATATTCCAGAACATAGTTTTAAGGCGAAACCAGACATTCTCAGAGAAAAGGTTTCCAAACATGTGAAATGGTGATGGGCCCATTCAGCCGCAGAGTAGCAGCATCATGCTGCGTGTGCTGGGTGTGGGGTTAGTAACTTGTGCTGGAAAGAGGGGATGGGAGAGCAGAGAGACTGAAATGCAGCAATCTGTGCCGTGACAAACAGCAAACATAAAGGGAAACTATAAAAAATAATGTCTCAATTTGCTCTTTTTAATTTTTTTTTCCATATTGGTCTAATTGATTCTCTAAATATAGGTGGCTTTGTTTTCCTGTTCCTGTGCTTCCTAAAAATGAAGAGAGAAATAAAAATCATTGCCAATTACCCTTTATTTGTGTACAGCTGTACAGCAACAAACCCGTCTGAAGAGACAGCAGAAGCAACCCCCTTCCCTGCTGCCTGCCATGTTAGGTTGAGACTTGGTGGTGTGTTCTCTGAGCTGTGTTCAGATAAAAATTGGATTGAGTGAAATGATATGATTGCTGTCTCCTCCAGACCTTCACATGGGCCGTATTGATTTCGTAAGATGTGCTTTTGATAGTGGAAGAGGAATGACTTAGTTTTAAAACAAAATCGGTTCTTAAAGCTTCCAGACGACACTGGTCAGTGTATTGTGTAAGGCAAGAAACTGGGTTTTGGAGTAGTTTTCTTTGAGTTATTTTCATTAATCGTTTGGAAGATGTTGATTATCAAAACCTGGCATTAAATACCTGGGGAGTGGAGTTGAGGATGAACACTGAAACACCACACAAGCAAGGGCACAGTGTCTGCACGGTGAGATTGGCAAATCACCTGGTTTTCTGAGAAGTTGCTCTGATCAGCTCTGACTTTTAGAAACAGGGAGCAAAATAAATTCCTTGATATCACATTGGAAATATAGTATAAATGTGTAATGATTAGATTGTTTTTCCTTTGTCCTTGGTGCAATGACAGCTGTCTGAATGCTAAGGCAGCTCCCTAGGAGTTGCTGCCTGGAACAGACCAGAGCATTGTATCTTATGAACGGCTCACTGGACGTCCAAGGATAATCTCCGTTCCAGAGCTGAGCTGAAGTGTCTGGCCACTTTACCTTAATGTGCCAAGAATATCCTTTACTCTGCAAGCAAGTTGATGAGAAAACACTTGAGGCTCCGTATTAAATTCCTACGGGGTGCAGAGATACAGGCACAAAGTGCAAAGGCCAAATGAGACAAGAGGCAGATTTTTCTGCTTGAAGCTTCGCAGTTGCAGTAGGAAGGACATGCAGGACTCCCTGCAGAAAGCTGCGCTGGGAGGGTGTCTCATTAGCAATGCGTATTCCTCTTTTTTTAAAGTTCAGCCTGAGAGCCTTTCCTGATTCAAAGTGACTGCAAGGAGAGGGTGCAGCATGCCGCTGAATTGGGCGTGGGTAGCAAGAAGCCCTACAGGTAGAAGGAAAGGCCACCAGGAAGTGGAGTGGGGAGGGGAGCGATGCTGAGGATGGAGAGGTGTCAGCTACGTTCTTCAACAATTTCCTTCAGGCCAGCTGCGAGACTCGTGTTCTGCTCTGCTGCATTCAAAAATCACCGCGGTGAGTGGTCTGCGCAATCTCCCAGCCGGTTTAACACCACCAATGGATAGATTTACCAGATGGTATCAGACACGAGTAGCAATGTCTGACAGGCCCCCATAATCACAGTTTATAGTGGTTGAAACTAAGGTTTCTGGAATGATACAAAGTGCTTACGTATTAGTTGCGTGATCTGGTTGGGTCTAGTCGTAAACAGGTCAGCAGCTGCAGAAATGAGGCAGGCTCGAAGAGACATCTGTTGCAAGAGTTAACAGAGGACTTATAGGGGTCTTCCTCCTCAATCGATGATACAGGCATCTGTATAGTCTCATTCACAGTTTTGGCCCTTCCTCCAGAAGGTACCTATCTAGCTTTTGCGTTGTTAAACAGGATAATTATCGATGGTGGACAGACTTTTTGAGAGAAGACAAATTGTTCCAAATCTCTGTGAGAATAGCAAACAAACGAAACAAAACCCAAACTGCTCCTGATTAAATAAAGCTGTACTTCCCAACCTGTTGGAGGGTCTCCCAGCGTAGGCAGCATTCATACTCTACCCAGTTTCTATTGTTATTTAAGCAGCTCGGGTGCCTTGTCCCTCTGGAGTTGATCTCTTGTTAGTGGAGGGGAGTAGGGTCCTGTAAGTAAGGAGCAGGGCATGTCAGCAAATGCCTGATTCTGGTGTTTTAACCCTCTGCCACTTCTTGTACCACTTCTCCCTTGGTGACTGGTGAAAGCATGGGAGGTCTGGACCATAACGAACACAGAAGAACTGAAGCTGAAGAAAGTGTGAATGCAAAAGGGGAACAAGTGATGGACAGTGACAGAATCTTTTAGCAAGTAAGCCTATATAATTAAACCTTGGCAGGCCCAGGGACCTCTCTTTTGTTACAGGCTGGATGCATCCTATTTGTCAATGAACGCCGTGGTGTCCCAGGGTCACAGATGCTGCACAACTGATGGTGTTGGCAAGGCTATTGGTCATGGCTTGTGTGGGGATGAGTGTCTTCACTGCAGCTAACAGATTCCTGTCAAATGGTGGTGTCTTGGGAGCTTATCTGACAATCTCAACTCAGTTATAAGTAGTTTGAGACAGTCACTAGTGTTCTTATTGACAGTTCTAGCAGGCTTAGCATGAGAAACTCTACGTGGAGCATAAACTCCCTTCTTGCACCTAGATAAGGCTCTTCCAGGGCAGGCAGAGGTACAAAAGCAAGCTGACGCGATGCTGCTGGCAAAATTGTGGTGGCACTGCTGTGACCAGTTGATAGACTTGTCAGCTTTTCCTTGAACACTGGTAGAAAATTAATAAAACAGTTGCTTGTCTTTCACAGGTTCTGGCACTAATGAGGTGAGTGCTCCTCTGTGTTTGCAGTGTGAAAATAGTGGAGTACCTTGTACTCTGGTGGTACTTCCCATCTGGAGAGGCTGCTGTGCTCAATGCCCAGCAGTCAGCTGCTGCTAAAGACTTCCATTGACCTGGTTCACTGTGGTGGGCCTGTACCTGTGCTTCATATTCCTCTTCAGTGGCTGATACATCCTGAAAAAGAAAGGGAACACCATCATTTCTTTTTACTGATATGAAAAGCTACTGTTCTGAGAAAGTGAGATTTTTTTGAGGGGGGGATGTTTCAACCTTGGCTGCAGCAGTGAAATGCTTTATGCTTGCTGTGATCCTCCTAAGTTCTGTTTTCTCTTTGAATCCCAAGGTAGCAGAGGAGAAAGTTAAAACTTGGCTTGAACGTTCATTGGTGCAAACCGTACGAAGAACATCTATGTAGCTGTGAACAGGAGTAAGCAGTGTGGTTGCTCTATCTGGAGCACTTGATAGCAAATATGTGGAAAAGATTAGGGTAGAGATGATGTAAGGAAGTTGTGAGAGTGTAGGGGTTTTGTTGTTTTCAAAAGTTAATTTCTATGCCGATTAAAGCGAGTGGACTGTGGCTCCAAGTCTTTTGCCATTCTAATATTATTTGTTTAGCTCCCTATAGCAGTTGCCACTGCTGACGTACTGGGTTTGGTTTATTGTAATTTGTTTGGATCCAACTGACAAGATCTGTTGCAATTTGTTGTTTTTATTGCACTTACTCTTAGTGATTAAGGAGTTCGATGTACTTCCATTTAGCTAATGACCAAAATTGTGCATTATAAGGTTTCAGTCCCAAAATTCTATCATAAGATACTTTTTTCCCCGCAGCAGTCAGCTGCTTTGTGTCAGCGTTAACTTTCAAAGAAATGTAATAACAATTCAATGGTAATGGTAAAACAGTCATACTTCATTAAATGCTGTTGTCCTTTCCTTCAAAATTTCAGCATTGCGAATTTTACTTTGACTACTGTTTTGTAACTACTCTTACTTAAGGATACCCCACCTCAACCCTTACGTGCTTGATGATGGTCATGGGTCAAATTTGCCAAACAGAAAGGCGGTTCATAGCAAACTTGTAGAATTCCTTTCCAAAGGATGTTGTAAATGCAGGAGGTTTATACGGACCTCTACAGACCTCCTCTCCATACACTTAGAAGTGCCTGGTAGACAGATGTGTTGATCAAGATCATGATCAGAAGAACCCAGATAAGATGATACTTGAAGTCTGGGAGACTGCTTGGGGGAGTCATGTAGGCCTGGCTGGTTCTTGGTCTTCTCTGGGTGTCCTCTTGTGCTCACTGCTGAAGACAGCATGTCAGGCTGGATGGAGCCTTAGTCTGGGTCACTGTGGCAGATGCTACATCACCTTTGTTGCCTACTGTAAAGCATGAGTGGTTTTTTTTAGTACTTTTTGTCAATTGGTGACCGAGTTTAGGATTTCTTGAATTACTATTGTTTTTATTGTTTTACTTTTGCCACTGAACAGTAATGACTCTCCCCACTTCAGCTGGCCTCCTGGCAGTGGTCACAGCCACGCTTCCCTCTCACTGGCAGTGAGTGGCAATGGTAGAATTCGGTTAATCTCAAAGTGCTAGAGATTTGCTGAATTACCCAGTAGAGGATTAAGGTTAATGTAAAGCTGTTGTTTGGATGTCAAGTCCTTCTTAGTTGTTGGCTGTTCTTAGGAGGAACTGGGAAAAAAGGGAGAATTTATGTCAGTCAACAGCAGTTTTCAACAGCACCTTAGAGAGAAAAAAAGCTACACTAAGCCTGTCTGAAAAAAAGCAGATGTGTCTTTCCCTGTATGAATTCTGTTGATCCAATATTGTCTTTCTGTTAAGAAGTTTTCTTTTTGCTGTGTTTTCCAGCTGGCCCAAATACAGCGCCGTTTAGCAGCCTCTTTTTAACTGAGTCTTTCGAGCATTAAGTACCCCTGTATTCTTTTCATTGGAAACACTGCTGTCGCTATATAAATTTGCTCTAAAAATTATCCTGTGACCCAGAGGTTGTCCTTTGTGAAGGCAAAGTGAAATGCTAAGGAGGTTTCGATATAAGGACAGGAAATCTGCATCATAAATTGGCAATGTTCTATCTAATATATGAATATAATTGAATACCGTAATCACTGTTTCAAGGGATTTGTTGCTAATTGATGCCTCTTCAGTCTAGGTCACTAGCTTGTTTGCAGAAAAAGGTCCTTGCCATAACATGGCTGTTGGGTGGTTTGTGGGAAATGACATGGTGGTCTCTGTTCTGTTATTGACAAATCCATATGTGATAACTGGACGTATTAATAGGAGAGGCAAAAGACTGAGTGCATGATTTTGGTGCTGGAGAGCAGCGTTGGCCATGGCAGGTGAGGCACCAAGGGTTTGTCTTACTGCTGCCTGTGCCACATGTGCCTTACGGTAGAGTTTATCTTTCCCCATTGCCAGACCATTAGCATTCTTGCATGCTGAAGTTCACTGTTAATGGGGAGAAAAAAGAGCAGTCAAGGGAGAGCGGGGCTTGTGTAACTTAGTGTGCTATGGATGAAGGAAAAATACCACTCTCTGTGCTTCAGCTTTGGGAAGATCTGGAGGGAGCTTAGCGCTACCTAGGAAGAGCAAAACCTAGTGACAGAAAGAGGTGGGATTTAGCTCACTGGTTGGTCTCCTTTTTCAGTACTTCTGTGGCCTTTTACATCCTTTTTCTTGAAGCTCTCTGCCAGGCAAGAGACAGAAAGCTATCTTGAAAGCTAGGAGAGGAGAGGCTTTGCCTAGGCCCCTCTGGAGAAGGAGCTCACTCGTGATGAAGATGGCCATTACTGCTTGTCACCTCAGTGGATCTCCACGAAGTCACAGCCCTTGTCCTTCCCTCGCTGGTGCTCAGTGATGTGCCTGCTGAGCTGTGTCCCTGCCTGAAGGCAAGGTAGGGTTCGCTGCAATTTATATAGTATTGCTGAGTGCTGGGAGACAGTTCTCCAACCCAGTTTTCCTTGTGATCTTCATTTCTTCATGAAGATAAAAAGTGTTTTCGAGGATTCCCTTGAGGACCAATTTAGAGTTCAGTTTTGATTGAATTAGTTGGATGTATGTAAATAGAATCATGCATTTAACAGAAACCCAGATGAAAGGCTCTTTCAGGAGGGCTCGGGGCAGACGACGTCAGTAGCCTGCAGCAAGCACCTCTAGAGCAAATCTTGCATTTCTCCTTTCTGTCCTGGTTTATTCCTTTCTCCTTCACATCTCAGTCACTGGTGAATACTGTTGTTGTGAGATGCATCTTTGTTTTGGGCACTTGTGCCTTAGATCTGCCTTGGGTCTGTGGTTGGCCTCTTTTGTGTAGTCATAGGCCACAGAAAAAAAAATGCTTTTGTGCCATTCCCGAAGCCCTGGTGTTTGTGAAAAACTGGAGTCATAAATATGGATGGCACAATTTGTTGGGTGAGCAGGGAGGGAGGTGAAGCTTAAGGAAAACTGCTGTAATTAGCTGTCTCTATGCTGGGGGATGTGCACCACATGTGTCGGTCAGCTGCCTGGAAAGGGGGATGTGGGATGCCTCATTACCTCCCTGCTGCGAGCCTGTGGCTGATGAGGAACAGCTGCCTGCAAAGCTGGCAGCCCGGGCAGGGCACAGGCAGCAGATACAGTGAATGGAGCAGGAGCTGTGAGTACGGCTGAGGTTGTAGAGGGCTGCATGGTCTTGCGTCTCCATCACACAAATCAGGAGTTCAGAGACTGGCAGCCAATTTACACTTCAGCTCAGTACGCCTGGAGCACCAGGTTCCGCTCCAGACATGTCTCCTGTGAATCACTGAGGAAAGTGACTTCCAAGGGCCCACCTCTATTCCTTATGCTGAGAGCCTTAATTACAGATGTCTTGACTGGTAGTTATTCTTCATCTGGGTACCTCATGAGGTAATAACATGACTGTATCACTGCTTTTGCACCCAGAAACATGGTTTCATCTCCCTCTGAAAAGCCATGACCTTTGCAAGAAGTACTTGCTGGGCTGTAGCTGGGAGGGTTTGAGACCATTCCGGCAAGCAGGCAGTGCTTGCTGCTGCTGCAGCAAGGTTGGGTCCACCTGTCGAACAGAGAACACAGGGGAGGTCTTGAGTTACAGAGGGGACAACTATTGTGCTTTCCTAGGAGCCTTGGAAGTGACCAGCCTGCTTCCTTTCTGCCACAGGTCTGGAAGCATCCTTAACATCCTTAATTTGTGTTTCGTTGGGTTTGCAAAGCTCAGTGCTGGAAGCTGGAAAAGGTTGGGCTTGCCATGGCAAAGAGGACTGTGCACTTCAATATAGATGTCTATAATCAGCTGTGAGTCTGATTCTTTAATTTCAGCCATCTTTTAGAAGCACAAACATCCCCAGTAACAGCAAGGCTTTTTGAGCCTTGTATGCAGAATAGTCTCAGTGCTGTGCTCGCTTGTAGCCATGCTATTTAGCCAGGGCCTAATCCAGTTCAGACGCAGCTGTACTGCTCCAGTACAGCTGTATGGCACATATAGTATGCAACCAAATACCCTGCATCACTTATAAAAGCAAAGTAAATAAGATGCTGTCCATCTCTTCTCTCCCACTGCTAAACCTGCCTGCCTGCCTCCCTGAATTTGGGCTCTTGTGAGTTATTTAGCTAAAGGCTAAATCACATTATGTCATATATATTAACTGAAAACAAAGCAAGTCTCAGCAGACACCTGAGCAGACGCCAAATGTCAGGTTTGATGGAGAATGCTTAATTACTTCTCCCAAAAATGATTTTTAAAAAAAATTCTTTTTTTCTTCCCTGTGTTTTTTTTTGAAAATTGCAGCATGAAATGTCCTGTTTCAACTCTCAGTTCAGCTCTCCAGGCTGGGGCTTCTTGTTCCCTATGAGAAGCTGGGAGACTTGGATGAGGGAGCTTGGAAGAATGGAGTCATTTCAACATAGCCTTTGCAGCTTATTTTTATTCTCAGTTTTATGGCCAGCTTTCTTCTATAGCATCATTTTTGGGGGTTGACGCTTGCTTTCTGCTTTCTGTCTCTCAGCTCTTCTTCAATGGATTTTTGCATCATTTCTCTTTGGCTGTATTTTTACCCCTCACTGTATTCCATGAGGGTGAGTTGCAGAGTGCACAGTGGTGGTGTGATAAAACCTGGCAGCAAAGCTGCTTGGAAGTGTGTTTGAGATCCTAGGTGAAACTACTGGTCAAAGTGAGATGCTGGGAGCCCGAGATGCTCAAAACCTTGTCCTAGGAACTGTGTATCAGGTTCATGAAATCCAGACTCAGTTCACCGTACTGAAGCTGATCGTGGCACAGGCTTATCACTTGCTTTCCACAGGCAAGGTGAGCACACTGTCTATGAGGCTGTTCTGGGAGGACCACTGTTTTCTCCTCTCTATTATTTGCTGTTGGTCTAATGATGAATTTGAATGGTTTTGTCCCTAGGTGGGGCAAATAATCACGGTTGCTCTTGCAGGATAGAAAATCCCGCCCTACGAAGGCACAGCAGTTGGGTGTGTAACCATTCAGAAGGACAGCAGTGAGGATCTGAATGTACAGCCTTGATTTGAATACACAGTCTTAGGCTGGTTTTGTTTCCAGGAGCTGTATTTTAGCTATTGGAGAGCTTTATGTGCAAGGAGGTTGAGCCCTGCACCACCACTGGAAGCTTTGCATTTCCCAAATGGTGGAAAGCAGAGAAAGGAGAGCTGCAGAAACCAAGAGGGCGTTTTGGAGCACAGTCCTGGGGATGCTGAAAATAGCTCATGCAGTCCTGTTCCCTATAAGAGTGGCCACTGCTCTGTGCCTGTATGTAGGTTCAGTGCTGCGTAACCACTGATTCAGGCTTGCCCCAGCGATAGTAGGGACCTTCCTGCAACGTAGGCAATGTGGCTGTGGTTTCTCCTTCATGCAGACAAGAAGAAATGGTAACTTCAGGGGTCTTCTGTAGGAAATGGGGTGTTCTCTCTTTCTAAGCAGCTGCCCTGTTTCCAGGTCTTTTTTGCCTTTTCCTGTCCCATCGGAGCACTGAGAAGTGCACTTGGTGCAGAGCACAGACAAGGATGTTTAGCGCGTACACGGAGCCTGTTGATGGTACAGAAGTGAGATGAATGAGTTATTCCACCCCCTCCCCACCACACCCATTTTAAATCCTTTCTATGATGAATGAATTTCCTGTGTTTGGATTTCACTGCTTTCCAGAACTGCCTTTGTGTCTTCCCCTAATATTTTCATCTGCTGATTCTCCCCTCCCTACTAGGCCATCCCAGCAGCAGTAGAGCTTTTCCTTGTACAGCATCTCTCGGCAACACAGGGAGCCATGATTTAGGAGGAGGGGAAGAGATTCAGTGTGTGTACTTACTGTTGTAGTGTTTCCATAGAGGTGGGAAACTCGACAGCATGGTGGACATCTACAGGACCTGAGAGCTGTATGGTAAGGGAGAAGCAGCCTGTAGCATGACACTGTCATGAAAAAGTGAACCATAAAATGAAGAGAATGACATGAACTTGCATTTTCTCCCTACTTAAAGGGTAGTTCCCTTAATGTCCCCTCCTGCTCAGGATCCCCAAGGTGTTCACCTGCACCTGAGCAGCCTTTGCTATCTTCAAGCAGTCCTTGCCCACATGGGTGTTTGGACTTGCACCCCAGAGCTCACATGTCCTCTCCCACCAGGCTCTGATGTTTGGAGCATCTTCAGTCCCATCCAGAAACAAACCCAGAGCAATTCACTTTGATGTGTAAAGTTTTGAATTAATGAAATGACTGAATTAATGTTTCGTGCCTCTTGGGGAAGAGAGCAAGGAGAATGCATTGGCCTAAATTTCATCAGAGAAGAAAACTTGTTTAGTTGCACATACAGAGCCAAGATTTCTTAGACTGTGTGGTCTCTGTGTTGCCTAAGCACAGGATCTCCAAAGTTGTTCTATTTCCCATGTGGCAGCTTTTTGCTGATTTGTAAGCTGCTGGCCAGAACAAGGGCCAAGTTAAACTTTCTTTTATTTCTTTCCTCAAATGGGATTTTGAAACAGTAGCATCTCCTCTGGCCGTTTGTGGTTGTGTGCAGTGGGACCCTGTTGGGGAGCAGAAACTCAGTCCACTTCTGAGGAGGAGAGTGAAGTTCAGTTCCTTAATACTTGTGAAGCACTTTAGATGCTGCAGTGATTAATGATTATAGAGAAGGCACGGCCGTGGGGAATGTGGGACCCTGGATTTAGAGCAGGCTTTGAGTGGGGTGAGGTGAGTTAGGTGCTGAGAGGTCCCTGGCTCTCTGGTTTCATCACTGTGTGGAAGGGCTGCCTGTTTGGTTATCACCAATAAACCACTGAAAAGAAGAAGAGACCCTCAGTTAAAAATAGTACATAATTAAAAACGTGCACCTTCATATTTATGCACTCAGAGACTGAATTAAGGTAATAAAAACACTCTTAAATGTGCACTTCATAAGGCTTTCATCATGCAGTTTATAGTTTTAATATTCTTGCAGTCAGTTCTGTTTTTCCATGTGGTTATGTGCAGTCTGGCTGGAGTGGTCAGGGACAGGGTACAGGCAGTGACAGCATTTGCACATGGTTTCCTGAGTGCAGAGAAGCGGTAGCTGGCAGCCCCATTGCTGCTCGGGGCCAGCCTGTCTGCCAGCAGATCAGGTTCCCCATGTCCTGGCACGGTGGTACCTTGCTCAATTATCGTCTGAGCTCACTCCACACAAGGCGTTTTTCCAGCAAGTTGAGCATATATCAGTTGTTCAGCTGAATCTCAGCTGGATACTCTTCTCTTCACTTCACTGGAAAAGGTAGAACACTTTACTGTCCTAATTAATCATTAATTAGGGGTGTGAGGTCTTGACATGCAGTGCTTGGTGTGTTGCAGGACCTGCTCAATGTCTTGCAGAGTTAGCTCCCAACTTTGCTCAACTCTAGCACCGAACAAACTGCAAATGGGGAGGGAAAAGGAAGGTGGGTTTTTTGGCTTTTTTTTCTTTTCTTTTTTTTTTTTTGAGAAACCGGGTCATCTGATGCCTTCACTGTACAAAATAGCTTTAAGAGAGAGAACATTTTTCTGCAAAAACATTGATTATTTTTTTGTGGAACTTTCTTACAGAAAAAATGTATCGCTATGGTTCCTGCTTATTGTTTTGGCAGGGTATTTTTTTTAATCCTCTGCACAAGATGCTTTGGGGAATTGATCCTGAATCAAAGGTAAAGGAACAGGGCACAACCGAGTGGGACAAAGCAGTAAGTTGTCTTGTCCATCTGCAAAATTTCCTGTATTCTGCCCTGTCCTTTGTATTAGCTTTATTTATTTGGGTAGAAACCCATTGAGATTACAGTCTCGTCTTCTAGGATGACTAGTCCCAGTCTCTTCCTTTTGAAAAACAATGCTGCGGTCTCCAAACAGTCTCAGGGGTGACACTCTGCCTGTTCTCTTTTGCTACTTGCAATCTGTTATGCTGCTAAAGGAAGCTGTAAACGGTTGGTTTGTTTGCTTTTTCCTACACAGCTCCCATAAATCTTTCCTCCGCTGCTCAGGGTGTGACTTATGACTCGTCAGGGGCTTTGTGAAAATCACCCTGAAAGGGATGGGAAGTACCAATTTGCTGGTCAAACAGCCAGTAAGTCATTTATAAGGGCAGGGAGAAACACTTCCTAAGATCACAGCTCTGTTCCTCGTAACAGTTGTCCCCACTGCTTGTGGCACAGCAGTGGTGGTGATTATGTTGCTCTCTGGCATGGGACCGCTGATCGTGTGCCTGAAAAGACCTGAGCTAGCAAAAGGAGGTGCAGAGGGTATATCACCATGCTGTGTGCAGACCCTTCCCTCTAGATCCCCTGTGAAAAGAGGCTTGGCAAGCCTTTGACATCGGTGCTGGCGTTGGTGCTTTTTCTCTTGCATAAAAATAAGCCTCCCCCATGGCTCAGCTTGGTAGCAGTCCTAAAAAGTGAAATATTTTCCAATAGTCTACAGCACTGGCAAACCTGCATGTGGGTGATGTTTTCCCACATGCAGCCCTGGCCAAGCTTTGGACCTGCAAGGTAGGGCTTTGCCACAGCCAGGAGTTTCAAGGGAGATGTTTGCCCTAGCAACAAATTTTATTTAGTTTTTGCAGTGAAAAAGCCTTTAAAAGAGCAGGAGGCTGGGTCTGACTGTGCTGATGTCAGTCTGGATTTAGCTGTGTTGAAGAGGATGAGGTTAGTCTAGATTGACACCAGCATAAAAGGAGGCCAGAATTAGGCTTACGGTATCTAGAAAATGTCTTAGGTCCTGATTCATCAAAGTACTTAAGTGTGGCTGAATTTTTCCTAAAGCTCATGTTAGCATTTTGCTGACAGGGGACATTTATTTTTATTCAGAAATATCAGAAAGGACTGAAAGAAACACTTTTGAAATGGCTTCCTTCTGCCTAGAAATATAATGGGCTTTAAATTTGGGGACAAACACTAGAAAAAACGTTTTAGGCTGAGAATTTCTTGTATATTAAATAGTGTATTTAACTGCAGAAAGCAACTTCTAATGAAAATACTGTGTTGGTAATGACAACATTGCTAGTTCAGTGGTGTAATTATTATTTTTGGTAATAAAAGAACATAGTATTGTTTTGAGACAAGAAAGCTATGGAGTGGTCGTTCTGTGTGTCTGTACCCCCCCACCCCCCCCCCCCCCCCCCCCCCCCCCGGCAATAACCTGTTTCTATATGTTGTGATTATGTCAAGATTATAACATTCTTGAGATAATACAAGCACTTGTCTGCCCTTTGTGCATCAAAATACCCTAGAGATGTAATTATCTCATGGCTACTACATTTTCTGACAAGTCTTATTGCTTAAATACTGCAAGCCCTGAACACAGATATATACAGAAAACATTAAATATTCATTTGCTGATACACATATTTATAAAAATCCCATTTCTCTATTGAGTGAGCGCTGGTTTTCAGGTCACCCAATTCAATAGCTGTGAAGATATTTGAGGACTCAGGAATTCTTGCTCATTTGAAATTCTGTAGTTTTATTTTTCTCGGGCAAAATAAATGCAGTAACTACTTCGCTAGGAAACAGGAATGCATTTCTTCCCAGGTTTGTTCTGCTAATGGTCCCTGTGCACTGCATGTGCAACTGCCCCATCCTAATTCATATCCAGCCATATAAATGTATAGAGTTCTGTGCAAAGCTGCAGCTCCCTCCTCTAAAAGTGTCCATTTGCATTGAAGCAGCGTGTGCCTCCCTGAGATTTTTAGCCAAAACAACCCCTTGTGTTAAACCTGGTCTTGGCCAACTGGTGTCCTGGTGGGCTCAGATTCAGAAAGGAAAATGACCAGTGCTAGTAGCATATGTTAGAAGATACATCAGCTATAAAAAACCCAAAGAGTTTGTTCCCAGTCTGTATCAGCACAGAATTTTCCAATTCATATTTCAAAGAGTGGGTATCGGTTATAGCTCTGTACGAACACACCTGCTATGTGAACTTGTGGTGCCCGTGTTGTGTACGAATGCATGCCATGTGTGTCCTGGGGTCTCTCTGGAGTTTGTATCTCTGTTGCTCTGGCTGCTGGAAGTGCCACATTCGCTCTTTTCAATCTGCTCAGGATGGGGTTGTCTCTGAGTTGACTCTCAAGTTTTACCAGCAAGAGCAGTGCATTAGTGTCACCTCTGATATCAGTAGATGACCTAGGATAATCAGACTGAACGAGCCAGGAGATCTCACCAGCGATTATGTGGCAATGCAGAAATGGGTGACGAAGCTGCCAGAGGTACATGTGGCCCTGGGTGCTGCTCTGCTGGTGTGCCCCACTGAAGTGACAGGTAAATCTGGAGGCTGCACGTTCCTTGATGACAAGTTAAATCTTATCCTGGAAATTGCCTGAAACATAACTTCTGGTGCTTTGGACAAGCTGAGTTGTTGTGCTGCTGCTTGCTTCTCCAAATGGCCCAGGCAGTGAGGGATGCTTTGCTTGAGTGTACCAAATATTAGTAAGGTAAAGGAGCCAGATCCAGCATCCTTTTTTAAATTATTATTATTTTAAAAAGAAAGAGAGAAAAAAAAAGTACAGTGAATCTCAGGTGGTCAGCTCAACTAGCTTGATACCTTGTCTCTTGCACTGACTAATAATCCATGCTTTACTGGACAAATAAATCGCCTGCTGATATATCAACACATAGGGGTGTTAGGTGAGGAGGAAAGGTTTTCTCCATCCAAGTAGCCAAACTGCTTCTAGCTTGGAGCTTTGTCTCCTGTACAGGTGCGAGAGGAACCTGTGAGCTGGGAAGAGCCTCCTGCACTATCCTTACTGAAGAAAAAAAAAAACAAACCCAAACAAAAAACCCAAAGCCCTGCATTTCCAGATGTGCTGTTCCTTCAGGCTGGGGTAGTCCCACTGTGGTGATGTGGGTTTGCAGTACCAGTCCATGGTGATGCTTTTGGAATTTGTTGTTTTATTTTAATCCTTCTGCAAAGCCTAGCTGCCACCCTCCTCTTATTTTACTTTTTTTAAAAAAGGGGATGGGGGTGGGCGTGGGGAAGGGGGGGTCAAAAAGCCTTTTATTGTGTGGATTTTTTTATCATTTCAGTCACAAGGAAACCTTTCTGCTATTGCCCTCCCCCAGGTACATGGCTACTTATCTGTTGTTTGAAGGAGTATATCGCTGTTATGCTTTATATACTTGAAAGGAAGTTAAATAAATAACTCCTTTACTCCTTTTAGTTTGTCTTGGGCTGTTCATCCCTAAGAAAATGTGAAGCCAAGTGGAATCAGGGAAGGACTATATAGTAAGCAGTTTGTCCATGAAATGTATTTGGTTTTAATTGCCTCATTAAGTCAGGTTATGATGGATTATATGACCTTACCCAATGCAATCTGACATAATGGGATGCTGTCAAAAATTCTGGAATAACAGAGTGATAGTCACTTGACTGGGGTTTTCTTGCTTGTGCTTGTAGCAGTGTTGATCACTTGCAGTGGTTATATGCATTAAGAACATCCTGGCATGAGAAAAGGCAAGGTCATGAATGCTTTTTGTCATGATTACTTGATGGGTTTGTTGTTCCACTGGGAATTAATGCCTTACTGGTAGCAGAGGAAGGAGGCGTGGGGCTGTCCTGCTGTGGTGCAACGGGGTGGGTGTCAGGCTCACGGGTTTCTGATGGTGCCTTCCAGGGCTCTGTCCATCAGCTGCTATCAGAGATTGCAGCCAGTAACAACACAGCCATTCCCTGCAACCCAGAGATTAATTTTCAACTGAGAATAACTGAGATATTTAAAATTCTTTGACTGGTGTTTAATAATCATGGCTTGGATAGGCCCCTCCGTGCTGCATATCTCTTTTAAAGAGGGGTACAGCAAATGGAGGTGCTGTGTCCGAGGCAAAGCAAGCTCCCTTGGCAGCTGGCTCTGCTATTCCAGCCACGAGAGAACAGGAGCCCTCTCTTACTTCTTGGCTTCTGTTAGTAGCTTGTGGAATGGGGAGATACAAGAATGTCCTCCTCTTTCTGTGATAGGTGAGTTTTGTAGGTCTCAAACTGTTTAAATAAGACTTTTGGCCTCCCAGGAGCTCAAAATATCTCACCTAAAAAAGGAGGAGAAAAAAACCCGCCCTCAAGTAAATAATTACGCTGCGTTTGTTTTCCGAACTCTGTAAAAAGAAAATGGCAATTTTGAATACAATTCCTTTTGCCTTTTCTTCTTTAGAATGTCCCAATTGTTAAATTAAGTTTTGGATTGAATCCAAACTTATGAATATTTCTTTGTCCCTCTTCACTTATCCCTCTCCTCCTCCTCATCCTGTTCTAGAATAATTTCCAGTGGATCCAGTTTTTGGGAACAGTATTTCCATGTATAGGTCTGACTCACCTAGCACGCTCTTCCTTAAATAAGATGATACTGGTGATTTTACATCACAGGCAAATTTAATTACAGAGAGATGGACCATTGACTTGGATGAAGCCCCACTATGTGTAAATGCTCTTACAAGCATTGATTAGGATGGCAGGCTTTGACAGCTGAGTCAGCCTGAAACCTTGAAATATGCCATTTTGGACTGTTTGTTGGTGATAATGAGTCTCAACTGCCACAGGCTTTATTCTTTTTTTTTTTTTCCCCAAAAGTTTGGAGCTTTTTCCTTCTTCAGGACCAAGGGCGTTCTGCAGATTCTCTTGTAATGGATGTGGCACCATCTGTTTTTCTGCAGCAGTCGCTGCTGTGGATATTTGTGAACGAAATGTGAGATTTAGGAATTGCTTGGAGATAACCTTATTTGCGTTGTGAACCAGGATGATTGTGAGTGAATCATTGATTCACAATGATTCATGAATGAATTCTGAATCAGAAAATATCTCAACTTAAAAATATTCTCAAGAAATTGGAATTTCACAGTATTCCTCATGAAAATGCTGAAATGTGTTTCCAGGAGAGCTGTTTGCTGTCTGGCATTTGTGTGGGACTTCAGCTGAACTTGGTGCTATTCTTGTCATCTTCTTTCAAGCTCCTCAGTGAGACGCAGTAAGAGGCTGAGAACATTCGCCTCAAGTCCAGTTTGCAGTTGTTGGGGCTTGCAGCCTCTGTGGCTCTGCGGAACCCTGTGCTTCTAGGCCATGAATGAACTTACAAGTGTCAGAGCTGAGCAGGCTGTTTAGCCCCACAATTAGTTTGGCCACCATGGCGTGTGCTTGTAGCATACAAAGTGGAAACACAACTGTACACCATTTTTGTTCAGCCTCCAGCACCAATCTGATCCAGACTCCCCATACAGCCTGATCCATTAGACAGCTGACTGCATCCCTCTCTCTCATCCCTGTTGAGGTTGCCCTGGCAGACCCCCAAATCAGTTTGTTTCTGAGAGTTGTCTACATTGTGGCTACTGTGAAGTTGGAAACCTTGGAGAAACACAGCAGAGCTAGGCAACGGCAAGGCTCCCTTGGATGCCTGTGAAAATGGAGGTGCTTCTATCAAAAGTTTTCTCAGAATCTGCCAGTCCTTTGGAAAAGCATATATTTAATCAGAAACCTTTATTTCTGTTCTTCCTTTCTCTACTTGTACACATCCTCATTCCCGTTTCCACTCTTTGTCTCTTCCTTTACTTCCATCCTGAAGTTCTGGTACCAAGTGCTGGGATTGGTCTGCCAGCCCCTTGCAAGCAGCAAAAGTTGGCATGTTTTGGGGAAGTGAAAGCCTGTGAAACAGCATGGAAATGTGAATGCTTCTTTGGGAACACAAGGGAAGCAACAGAGCTAAAACCTAGTCCGGATAAAATCCAGGGAGCTTTTCCTGTAATGAAGTTCTTTAGGAAAAAGTTATTTGCTTGGAACTGCTGTGTGGTGACTATTTTTTCAACAAGAGCTTCAACTTCACCTGGTTTTATCTGTAGTGATTACAGGACTGAACATAAATGTCTGCAGAGAATATGCTAAACTTCACTGCTGTTGGCAACAGGCTTCAGTAATACCTACCTCTGCAAGCCTAGGGGTTTAGACATCTGCTTTCTTTGGGCTTCCTGTAAATTACACCCCTAAGGAACTTAAGGGAGTGAAATAATCTGTACTGACAGGGCATGGTGTGGAAATGTCCTTCCTTAGCCATTCTGCTGATGCATGACTTCAGTGTGGAAGCAAAGGCAGATTGATGGCAGAGAGCAAGTGGAAATCCCACTGAGGTTTCAGTTGGACCTGGGATAGACACAAGTAAATGGAAGAGGGAAATCAGGTCCAGAAAGATGTTCCTTCTGTTTCTGAACTGTCCAAGGTGCTGGTGAGGTAACTCAGCTTCTTGTACCAAAAGCACTGCTGTGTATTGCTTTGCTTCGCGGTACCATCTCTTCAGAGTATTTTGTTTCCATTCCTTTAGTACCTGACCAGGAGAGCTGAGCCTCTGAACAGCTGTAATAAGCCTGTGACTTAATTTCCAAATGGTGTATCTTGAGAACGTTAAGAAGGTGGTGAGATCTAGGAGCACTGAGCTGGCTGCTTCTCACTGGGGATGGCAGCTTCAGGGCTCAGGAGATGCTGTCATCAATAGGAAGGGGTAAGCCAGCCGGGAAGCTCTGGCACACAAGCTGAGATCCAGAGTGGAAGCTTAGGGAAGAGGGGGAAGGCAAGAAGAAGCTTGAGAACAGCCTTCCTCTTGTAGCCCTCATCAGAGCTGAGCCCTGGCTACAGGTGTCCTTAATTTGAAGGAGCAAATGAAATTGTTGTTCCTCCTAAATAAGCTTAGATCCCTGTATTGCAGCCCTGATCACAGTGCTGTCTGGGTGCTTTGAGGTCTTGAAAGTATTTGGATTCTCAGGAGCATCTTGATGGTGCAATGTGTTCTTATCTCTGTTTTTAGCTGGGTGGTTGAAGCAGAAGTCCTGTTGATTGCAAGGGGTTGGCTTGGCACCATGTGGCATGACTTGTCACCTCACACAGATCTGGAAGCGATGGCATTCACCGCTGCCATGGGTTAACCCTGGCTGGCAACCAAGCAGCACCACCCAGTAGCTCGCTCACTCGCTCCACAGTGGGATGGGGGAGAGGATCAGAAGAGTAAAAGTTAGAAAACTTGTGGGTTGAAATAAAGACAGTTTAATAGGTACAGCAAAAGATGCGCGTGCGAGTAAAACAAAACAAGGAATTTGTTCAGCACTTCCATGGGCCGGGAGGTACTCGGCAATCCCCAGGAAAGCAGGGCTGCATCATGTGTAACGGCTACTTGGGAAGACAAGCCCCATAATGCCAAATGTCCCCCCTCTTTCTCTTTCTTCCTTCAGTTTATATACTTAGCATGACATTCTGTGGTGTGGAATATCCCTTTGGCTAGTTCAGGTCATCCATCCTGGCTGTGTCCCCTCCCAGTTTCCCGTGCCCCTCCAGCCCTCTTACTGGCAAGGCCTGAGAAACTGTAGTCCTTGACTTGGTATGAATATTACTCAGCAACAACCAAAACCATCAGTGTCCTATCAACCCTGTTATCACACTAAATCCAAAACACAGCACTGCACCAGCTACTAAGAATAACTCTATTCCAGTTGAAACCAGGACAGCCTTTCCTACTGGTAAGCTATGGAATTCCCTGCCAATAAAAGGATAGGTGTTTTGGGGGGCCAGTTTGCAGCTCTGTCTCTCCATGATCTGGCCAGGGAGAGGTCCTTACAGCCTGAGCCATCTGCTGTTTGCAGGCGTCTGCCTCTGACCTCTGTTTCTTGCTTACAGCAAGGCAGCAAGAGCTATTTCAACTCGTAATGCTTGGGAGTAGGCTTTGAGAAGGTGATTATTCACAGTCACGCCTGACACTACTGGAGAATAGGGTAGGGTTTTTGTTTCTCTCCAACTTTCTGATCTGCAAAATAATAACAACCTTTGTCAGTGTAAATCCCATGCAAGGCAGCAAGCTCCAAGCCCGTGTGTGAGGTGCAGCGATAGTCTGTTTGCCTATAGAACAGATACAGTTTAGGAGGTGGGAGAGCAAACTGTGCCCTCCTCATCCCACTGCAATACATCACTTTGCCAGTATGTCTTTGGGCTGCTGCAGAGGAAATCTCTTCCCAGTTTTTACGAGCCACTGTCTGCTGCCTCCGTTGGCGCTACCCACCGCACCACACGCTGTTTGTGAGGGGCTGTATTTCACCAGGGTTTGGGCTGAGTCCCACATCTCAGAATCAAACTCCTGAGGGGTTAATGCCTCTTCTGCATGACGCCTTCAGGCTGTATTCACACTGGCACAGGGCAGCTTCTAGTTTCATTCCACTGATGGTTCTCCAGCCATCCTGTCTTAAAATCTGCAGGTGTAACTTGACTGCTGTATCTTACAGCATGATCTCTCTTAGTTCTATTTTTATTTCTTCACATACAAGCCTCAGGGATTCAAGTGAAAGCAGAATTTTGGACCCATGTGTTTGTATACCTTTTGCCTCTGAAGGGATAGAGAGCATCCTCTGCCAAGAAGCCATCATTACAGAATCAGTCCCTTCAGATACTTCTGTACCACTTGTGATACTTTATACTACTTAAGAACTCCATGTTTCTCTGAACTTGCTTCCTTCCGCGGCTGTCTGCCAGCCTGCATTTGGCATACGATCAGAGTTGTCATCTTCCCAGATTTCTTTACCAAACCAGAACAACATTTCAAAGAATCTATAGCATGGGAGGGCTGAGAAATGGTATCTGAAAGCATGGAGTTGTGGAGCTGAAATTAAACCACTGGTATGTTGACATGCCATTTTCAAACTTTCACAAAACAAGACCTAGGATTTTGCTTTAACAATTTTATATTGGTGTCTCCATTTCCCCTTCCAGTGGAAACACGTCTACCTACATGTTCCTGGGCTTGGCTGCAGCATACACTTGGGTCTCTGCTAGTCCCAGGGACGCCTAGGGGATGTGTCAGTCACCAAATGTCATTTTACTCTGCTTTTCCAGGGCTGTGGCTCTCTGAGACTTGACAAAAGCTATTTAGTGGTGCTGTTGTGATCACATGGCAACCTTCAGAGGCCAGAAAGGCAGTGCAGGTGCTGGAAGATTTTGTGAACTACTATCAAACAAGTGAAAGAAATGAACGTAATTGCAAGAAAGGACCTGGGAAAGAAAATGTGCAAGTCAGATAAGTTCATATTTTACCCTGGCATGTTTAATCATTTCCCATGATAAATGGCCACTCTCTGTTCCCTGCTCTCAGCATTGTTATTGTTATAGTGAAAATACTATGGCCACTGTCAGGCACTGAAATTTATGTATATGGCTGATATGGGTTTTGTCTCTACAGTAATTACAGCCCTTTATTCATCCATAGATACCTTTAAATAGATAAGTGTTTTCCTGCTCCAGAAAAATAAACATACAAAAAGCTAAATCTGCACCTGATGCTTTTAAAATTGGGAAGATTTTTAAAGCTATCTGAACCTTTTTTCCTTTTTTTTTTTTTGTAATCTTGATTCTGAGACCACACTCCCTTGAAATAAGCATAAGCTTAGCGTGAGTGGTTGTGAGGAACTGTGTGAATCCATAATTGCTCTGCCAGGCCTGTGCTCTTCCATTGCTTAAGATTTTGAAATCCCCAACTTTCATTTCTGTAGCTGTAGTCAAGCTGTTAAGATGCTGCGCACAGGTGGCAAACCTCCAACATTATCCTCTTTCTCTCTTGCCTTGATTTATTGTCATGTGTTTTATTTTGTAATAAAGCTAAAAGACCAAACTAATTTGCTTGCAATGCAGCAGTTGCAAGGCACCAAGTGGTTGTCTTCTCAAAAGCTTCTCATGATCTTTGAAAGAGCTAGAAAATATCTAAGGGAAGGGAGTTAAATGGCAGGGTGTCAGCCGAAACTTGCAGAGGGGGGCAGTGCCATAGATTGGTGTTAAAGCAGTTGAAGACTTCATTAAATGATGCCTAACAGCAGTGCTGCATGGTGTGATTAATAACTGCAGCAAGTGAGGTGGTGTTTTGTGCTGTCTCTAGCCTCACTAAGCCTAGCAGAAACTCAAGACTTGTGCAACAAACAAAATATATTGTGGTAAAGAACGACAGCTCAGGCAAGGGCTTACCAGTGAAATAGTGCTTGGAGCAGGATGTATCCCCTTGTTTTGGAGGCATTTGCTCAGTGCTGAAGAAGGACATGGTGTCTCTATGATGCCCCTGTATGCCACAGCAGACCCACGTGTTGCATATGGTTACTGAGATCCATACTGCAACGGTCAGTGATGTGTGGGTTGACCTGTTGGCTTTGGGAACAAACTTCCAAGCACTACCTCTGGAGAGTGATGCCTTCAATATTGCCTAGGGCTGCCTGCCAAAAAACAGGCCAGAAGTTTAGGTGTGCTTAAATCTCTCTGCTGTGACTTGGATGGGCCAGCACCCAAAATTTTGGGGGTTTGTTTCTGTATCTCTTACTTGTTAGGGTCTTCATACCGACAACCTACTTCCCCTTTGTGTTTTTGTGGCAGGTGCACCACATCTATGTTTTATAAAAATTAAGGACAATAGCATTAGCTGCTTTCCTGTTTGAAATCACCTGGGATGCTCCGATGCTGAGAAATACCTAATAATACTGTTGGTTAGGGAGCAGCCTCTTCCATGGAGCATAGGTTGTCCCTGCTGTCAGGGTTTGGATTAAAACAGGAGCTTGAAGGAAAGGAGGATTGCCCGGGCCGAAGTAGATCAGGAGGCTGTCCTCAGTCTCATTTTTTTTGTTGAGCAAGAGGCAGCGGCTGCGTGCTGCTAACTCAGGTAAATGACCCTTGTGCTAATGCTGTTTCTTATCATTTAACACAAAAATGAAACTGCTAAATTGAGACCAATTTGAAACATGCGTGGTTTGCTTTGGAAAACACTTAATAGCTGCTGTACTTTAACTCTAGGACTCTGTTTGGGAAAGGAGGGAGAAGTAAATAGTTTGTGTTAACTTAGCAATATTAAACTCTTACTATTGAACTTCCCTAAATTCTACCCAAGTCTTGGCTCTAATCAAACAGCTTCAGATAATTTGTGAGAAGTGGAAGGTGAAGCTAAGTGGGAATAGCACATGAAAAGAGTGTGTGATTACCTGAATAGAAACCAAAGTGTTTCCAGTACTCACAGTAGTTAGTGAGTTGCTTTGAAGGATTTTTCACTTCTTAAATCTTTAGTGCTTTGAGGCAGCAATTTCGACCTTCAGATGAATAGAGAGTAACTTGCTGCCCTGACTGCAGAATAAATTTTGGAAGTAGTGTGAGTGCAATCTACAGGATTAACAACCGGGCTGGCCATAAAGCAGGATTTTCCCAAAACAGGTTTTTAAGAGATCTCATGATTACTTAATCATAAAAAAGTAGCCTACAAGGCCTGGGGGGTTCATGGTGGCTGGTCATCTTTTATAGTGTCCAGCCAGACCCTGTTTTAAAGAATGTGGACACCAACCTCTCTGCTGCAGACAGCAGCTGCTCTGCAGGTGTTTGCACACTAAGGCAGACAGTGACATTGCATCAAAGATTATTTTTCCTTATTCATGTGTGTGATGGGCCATGCAATGCTGTGGCAGGTGGGAAAATGCAGAATGGACCAAGTGCAAGTAGCATCAGCAGTCACAGGGGGACGTGCAAGTTGTATCTTTGGTCCCCAGCAGCTCATCTCAGTGAAATGCTTTATGTTGCTCCACACTGTCCTGCTTTCCTGCTGCTCACTGTATTGTTGCAGCTCTCTAAAATATTAATTAGGTGGGAAGGGGATCACTCTCAGATGACCCTCTATAACACTTCTTGCTGGATTGAGAATCTGGGCTGCAGTACAGCCCCAAATCTGTGGGTTTTTTTTTTTATAGAAGTAGTGGTGATTCAGTATGGACGACAACTTGAATTGATTATGTCAGCTCTAACTAATGATGCTGAAGACCAATAAAGTGACTCTTAGATTGGTTTGGCATTATTAGTCTCATTATTAATTATGTAGACATGACAGCAGCATTTAGTGCTAGTATTAACCATCAAAATAAAATGGAATTGTACTCATAAATCTCGCTAATGAGGAATATGTGAAGGATTACAGCCATTCTCAAAAGAGAGGAAATGGAGTGAGGTGAGGGAAAGTTTGGGCAAGGACACACCAGTATGTTGAGATTGTGCAAAGAAGGAGCCTGAGCAAAGGGGGAGCAGGGCTAGGGCTGAAGTCTGCCCCTGCCCTGGGTGGATAAGGTTGGGTTCTCCTGTGTGCTAGCAGGAATTATGTGTTCCATCACCCTTAAGCCCTGCTGCCTGCGTAGAGCTTCCCCTTTCCCTTTGGCACTCCACTGCCAGCTTGATACCTTCTCTGGGAACAGCTGCAAATTGTTTCTCTGTTGTGTGAGGCTGGGACAAGCACCCTGCCCCTCTCCCAGGGCGCCTGTGAAATCCTTAATGCCTGTGAAGGGCATGGGGCTCGCAAATAGCAGAGATCGATGCAAGCTGGGATGAGCACTTGTCAGGGGCGGGCTCTGATGTGGATGCTGTCCAGGGACAGGAGGAAAGGGAAGCAAGCACATCTGTCCTGCCTTGGAGGGGAGGCAGGGAGATCCTTGCTCAGCAGAAGAGCTGCCGAGCCAGCCCTGACCATGGTAAACTGTTGAGATGAGACAGTGCAAATTACCTCCTGCCTCAGAGAAAGGTGGAAGAAGAAGAATTATGCCTCAGAGGCAACATGTGAACAGCACGGTTTCCTGGGGTCGTGCAGTTTGCACAGCATTGCTTGTCTGGGGCCGTGTCTCATTAAAATCTGGGCCTTAACGAGCTGAGAAGACTGCATCCCCTAAAGCTTGCTGTTGGGGTCTGATCTGAGGCAGTGCTGGCGTGGGCGAGAGTTCAGGCCTGAAAGGGTCGACCAAGGCTGGCGTTGGCTGTTGCTGGTGGGCCATGGTCTGCCCTATGCTGGCTGCCCATGGGGGTGATGGGCGTGGGTTGCATCTTGCTCAGTGGTGGGAGTTATGGGTCTATTTATAATGCCTCAAATGGAGTGTATGACAATTTAATTTGTACGTCCATTAATACTATCTGCTGCAGGGTTTGTTCTTAATTATTTTGCTCTGAATGGAGTTTTAGGTGCATTAACGGGTTCTTGGTTCTGCTGCCACATACAGCCGTGTCCACCCCATGTATGGCTGCTTGGAGAAGACCCTTTATGTTCCACTAATTCCACTGTCCTGGTTGGAGAGGGTTTTTCCCAAAGTGACAGATATTGCCCAAAACTCAGCTTTCCTCCTTGAAATGGCCAGGAGGCATTCACGATGGACATTTCCTTGGCATCAGTGTGGGAGATAAAATGCTGTTGGCTCTCTCTGCAGGGCCCAGGGGCAAAGGGTTCTCGTGGGACCTGTAACCCCAGGGTCAGGAGCTACCTCAGCTCCCAAAGTTTTCCAAGGGAAGCTCGTCCTGCAAATAGGAACCAGACACCCAAGTACCTTTGTAGGTTGGTCTGGAGTTGACCTGACTATTAGTGAACTGATAATCTGCCTCTGCCATTGGTTCCCATGGGTGTCAGTGGGTTAATAAACATCTACCTTGAGTCATGTCTCACGGTCTGGTTTACAGCTGAGAAGCCAGCAGTAAAGGTGTGGGTCTGTCGTCTGCCTGACTCCCAGGCAGCCTTTCCCAAGCACACAGGGTTGTTCTCCACTTAAATTCCTGACTCTGAAAACTGTCATTTACCAAACAAAATGGTTCTTTCACGGAGAGCACTGCTCTTAGCTCCCTCCTGTTGCCTTGGTTTGCAATGCCAGGATGGCAGTAGCAGAAGGGACTCTGAGCTCTCTATGGTTGGAGATTGCCATGAATAGGAGATCGTGTTAGAGCTTCCTGCATGGGGTTCTTGCGTCCTTCTCAGTGGCTTGGTTAGTGTCTGAGAGCAGCTATGGCCCTAGGTGGACACTGCAGGCTGTGCGTTGTTCTCCATTAAAGTCTGGTTAAAAATACCAGAGGATCACTTAAAAACATTTAGAGGTTCTAAATTATTTGAGCAGTTTAGAGACTCAAGCTTTGGAAATAGGTAGAAGAAGCTATTTGCGGGGAAATGTATTCAGTGGTTCTGCTAAAAATGTCGTGACTAGCCACTTCACCTTGCAGTGCCTCAGTGTCTGCAGGAAAGTGGGGAAATTACTTGCCTCTTTCTAAAGGTGTTGGTGCTAAAGTGATTGCTGAAAAGCGCTGGGTAAGTGTGAGCAATTATGCCAAGTCCAGGAGAGTCGAAATTCTTTCCTACAGACTGCACAGTTATTTAGTCTTTCTCATAGATGCATTTGCATTAGCTATTCCTAATCTTTGAAATGAAGCCGGAATTCTTTGAGTCACTGCTTTTTCTAAGCTGATGCTGGTTCTTTTGCCTGAGGAGCGTTTGAAATCTGCCAGAATGCATGTATTGTTGAAAACAGAAATTGAAAACCCTGTATGGGATCTGCTGCCCCTGTGAGTTATGAGCTTTCCCAAGTCATCAGGGAGACGAAATGCCTGCTTTCGTTGTCTGCAAGAGCTGTGGATGGACAGAGGCAAAAGAAATCCTTCTCTCTCCTTCCCCCCACCTCCCTCCTGCTGCCACCCAAAACTCTTTCCTTGGGTGGAAAGAAGCTTTTGACACAGAGACATGCATGCATGCACACACAAGCGCTGTTGTGCCTCCCAGTGACCTGCCTGCTTCTGGCTGTCCCTCCTTCCCGGGGAGCTGGAGCTGCTGAGATACAGGGGTTGGGGAGATCCCGTCCCCCTCTCTACGGCTGTGAGACCAAATGAATAAAGTGAATAAGGTTTTGAAGATCCTTAAGAAGTCATCGAGGAGGAGGAAGAGATGGAGAGACGAGCTGAGGGTGGAGGAGGAAGGGGAGAGCCATGAACTCTGTGACCCGGGTGGTTTGTGCCGTCTACACCTCTGTACCAGTGGTAAGGAAACAGGAATGCTCCTGCTCGCCTGGAGATAACGTGCCTGTTTGATATCCATTGCTTACGTGACAGGAGAGCTTCCTACAGCCACCCACCGCTGTCATGCTTTTCAAGGGCTGAAAAATATTGGTGGGAGAAGGAGTAAGGACAGGGAACTGGGACTCCTGCATCTCCTTTGTAAACCTTCCCTTGCTTGTGAGGATGGCATTTGCACGTTTGCGGAGTGGGGACAGCAGGGAGTCATCTTTGCAGTGGGATGGTGTCCTTAAAAGTGCAGGGAGAACATGTAGCTCATTGAGATTTTTGTTGATGTGTTACTGTATTTTGAGATATTTAAGCCTTGATGTTTATTACGTATATTTGTGCAACAGAAAAGGAACGGGAAATGGACAGATTTAGGTTGCTGTTTTTCTGAGGGATGTCTTTGTCTGCAAAAGTGTGCTGTGGCCAAAGTTGGTCTGGACCCAGGTCTGTTATATATCCACGCTTATCTTTCAAGTAAACTGTGCCGCGGCTGTAGTATCATCGAAAATTATCTGGTTTGGTCTATGTATTAAAAAAAAGCCAAATGAGAGAAGCCCAGAACATGAAAAAAGGGCATTTACAGCATCACTGACATGTCCCCAGCATGCCTGAACTCTCAGCCGGTGGCTGTGACCCAGCAGAGGAAAATGTGAAGGGCTGTGCACTTGGCCATCAGGCTCAGCTTCCTTCATTCTGCATTGCCAGCATCCAAAGGATATGAAATGCTAATGAAGCTACACTTAGGATGAAGCTACACTCATGCCTAATGTAGGTCACTGTTCTTTTCACTGTTACATTTGGTAGTTTGTTTGCAATAGTATTGTTACAGCTTTCGAACCTTTTAAGGACTCTCGCTCTTTTTCTTTCTCACCCACCTAATTCTGTTGAGCCGCTTTTCTGACCCTGTCCTGGAGTGTCTGATGGGCCTGTTCTTGCAAGACCCTGGGTGGCTGAAGAGCTGATTTATAGCCTGGGGCACAGAGATGTTATTGAACTTGCCCAGGGCTGCAGAGATCGGGGACAGACAGGCCTGAGCCGGTGCCTCAGTAAGCAGCACTGGTGACTGCGCTGCTCTCTGCTGCTGCTCCTATGTGAAAAATGCTTTCAGCTAAAAATCTGCATTGCAAAGGTGGGTCAGGTCAAATGGGTGGGTGGTAGAAAGGCAGCAAATAGTGAGGTGAAGGTGGCACACGCAGTTCAGACTGTCCCTTTTGTGCTTTCATGTGTAATGCCTTCTTTAATGACACCATAGCAATCAGATCATACCCTAGCATGTCTTGCCACCTTTCTCTGTGACCTGGCCTAAAGCCAGCCAGCTTAGGGGGCGTTTAACCGGGTGCCCATGGCCCCAGGGGGATCCAGCCACCAGAGGATTCTTGAGCAGCTTCTTTCTTGGGTCTCTTTGAGGTTTCCCTGCTTCGTTCAGTTATAACTATGGTGAGAACTGGCTATCCTTCCGCCCTGGAACATCTTTGCTTGTAGGATTTGGTTTCATTAAATTTACTCGTCCATTCATTAATTCTGCTTTCAGTTGCCCAGACTTTCTCCTGTCTTACCTCCTCAGGGTAGTTCAAGAGCCTGAGGTATGTTTTTTGCCACCATTTTTCCAGTGAAATGTACTCAAACATTTTTGTTTAAGCTTGTCATTGTATTTCTTACCTCATCTTTAGTTAGAAATTGATCAACAGGTAAAAAAGGAAATAAAACCCTGAAGTTATTTAGGTATCAGAAAACAAGGAGGAAGTAGAAAATGTTAGCTAGCCCTAAATTGACAGTTGTTATTATTGTTAACCTTGTGTGTATTTGACTTTATCTTTTTAATAGACAGTTGTTAGCTAAGAAGGTTTACTCCCAGCCCTTGAGCCTCCCCACTGCCTGGGAGTGTGGTCCCATCAGGGTTGAGTTTGACATTCAATCCACATCCTTCTAACCATCTGCTCAGCTTTTGGGTGCTGACCTGAGAGATGGAACGCTTTGGTTATTTTTTATTTATTTGGTTATTCTTTTTGTCAAAAGAATGACACATCTTTTGAACCTGTAGTTAACGCCAGCCTGTGTGGGCAATACTTCTGTGGCCTGGGTCCATCTCAGCTGGATGTACAGCATGGACCTCTCCCTCTGAGCTATGTGTCCAGGCTGCTTAGGAGGGAAAGGAGAGGAACGGGTTCTTCCCAACCTGAAATAGACATCTCACACCCCTGGGATGAATTCTCCAGACAGTGTTCCTTTCTGTTGACCGTAAGGGAAGTATAAGTGACTGACTAAGATGAAGATGTCTCTCATGGGTTGATTTCTGTGTGGCTTGTAGGGTTTTGGGGGCATCAATGTGTGACTATCTAAGAAAGTTTTGGCTTTACTGTCTGGATATGCTTTAGGTGAAGAGCCCTTCTTTCACAGTCTCTGCTACTTTGTAACAGTTTGTTAGCCTGAGGCTCTGTAAAAAGCTGAACCAGTGGATTTTTTCCCCTAAATGCAGGATAGGTAGTGGGTTAATTCCCCTTCTGCCATCTAGACAACAGTGATGGAGATGGATTGCCAGGAAAAAAAAAGCATCTGTTAAGGTAAATGGGGAGAAAAACAGTGCATTCCTGCAGTTGGGTTCTCTGCTGGCAGTTATTCCAGCCGGTTATATCTCTACAATAAAATGTAAATGAATGCAATCATTTATTTTGCAGCCTGGAGGCCTAGTGGTATGAAAAGATAAGAGAGCATTTTCCATTGTTTATATGGTGGAGGTGGCTCTTCTGTGTCTGCTACTCTCTCTCTGATACCTTGGCAGCATCTAAATGTTGCCTTTATTATTAAAAACACATATATGGGAGTCTAATATCTTAAACAGATTAGCATGGTGTTTACAGAAGCGTCAGCCAGCCCCCACTCCCCGCAGGCTCTTGGCGTTTGTGTCCCTTCTTCAGGAGCGGTGCACAGAAAGCAGAAATGTCGTGGGCTGGCCAAGGGCTGGTAAAAAAGCAGTTTGTGCAAAGACACAGGGCAAGGAGCAACAGGCCTGTGACGTGTGTGGTTGTGGCTGGTCAGAGGGACGAGCAGAGGGGCTGGGGGATGCGGGAGAGCTGCTGCTCTGGAGGCTGGAGAGGGGGAACAAAGGGAGGTGGAGAACAATAGGACACAGCAGTGGCGTCGTGCTAATCTCTGATTGTATTTAGGCATGTTTAATTGGCCTGTCAGTTTTTCACATCTCATGCATTTTTATAAGGATTCCTCTTTGCCTCTCATTTTATCTTCTTGTAGCTCCTTGGATTTCCCTACGGACAGTCTCTCTGAATTTCTTTGTTTCATTCCCCTCCCCCTCCCCCTCCCTGTTTCAGAGCAGTGCTGAGTTGCCTGGCTTTGTGGCGTGTAAGTAAAGGCAGATTCAGCAAAAGGCTGTTTGGGAAAATACCACATTATCCTCAAGAGGGGGAGAAATTTGGTACGAGAGGGGGGATTTCGGCGACCTAGGCGTGTGCTATCTGTCATAGCTCTCTTTGCACTGGACTAGGGCTCTGAATTTAAACCCACATTCCAATCATGTGTTATGCTATGGGGAATTAAAATTTATACTGGAGTTTTTTTGATTTTTTTTTTCCTCTGGTCCCTCTGAAAGCTAAGATATATTTATTCTTCTGATTTTCCACCCATTATCAGCTACCTTAGAAATACAGAGCTACTCAATTTCTAGGTTAAATAAATACATTCAGAGGGATGTTGCTCAGCCTTTCAGATCATGTGATAAACTCCTACCCTTCCATTGCTAAGTGATGCCAGACCTACTTGCTTCATCCTCCCACAAGAAATCCCCCAGGCACAAAATTATGAAACCAAGCCATCCTTGTAAAGCCACTGGCTGAGCTCTCCAGAATTGTTCCTGCATTTCTTGTGGCTTTGAAGTTCACAAGTGCTGGGGCTTGGAGTGATGTGAGGACCCACAGAGATGCAGCCCTGGCAGGTGAAGGAGATCAGGAGCTGCAGTGATCATTGACAGTCTCCTCCTAGAGCCAGTGTTGTCCCACCTGATCCCTGGGGTGAAGACAAACATCTTCAGATAGGTGCCTGGCCCAGAGAGGGACCATACCAACCAAAGAGTCCAAAACTACATGGCCAGGCTGTCAAAGGGTTTGGGTGCTTTAGGTACCTTTGGGCCTGATGAAGCTTGGTAGCCTTTCAGAAATGTCTCAGCATCAGGATTTGGGGACAGGTGCTCTGGACATCATGGGGCAAAGCTTATGAGGAGCCAGTGGGGTATCCCAGCCCCTGGGCAGCAAAGGAGATGCAAAGAGCTGCAGGTGGTGGTGGTAGAAACCAGGAGTAGGTATCTCAGCCTTGCTTGCTTTGGAAGAGGCATCTGTACCTCATGCCAGAAAAAAAGCAGCTGCCATAAGTTCCTCTGTGTCCCATCAGTGGCCTTGTTTTCACATGGCTTTTATGCATTTTGTGATGACTGTTTGGTTTGTGACAATTTATTGTCCTGCAGGGTTGTCACCTCTGTTTATATCCTATGGGTCTCACTGTACAGCAGTAAATCATTGCAAAGCTGATAGTTTAGTTTCCAGCCATAAATTCAGATGCTGGAAAAAGAAATTTATGTATTACTATGCCTCTCTTTGAACATGGCTGTTCATAGAGCTCCATGTACCCCAGGTGTGAAGACATTGTTTGGTAAAAGTGGTGATAACTAAAATAGCATCTTGAGGAACCTCTAAATAAATGTTTGCATTTTTTATATGGGAATACAGGACGTGAAGTGATTTGGACAGGGCGATACATTAGGGAGGGGGAAGGGATAGGAAAGGGAAAAAGGTCCTTCACAGAGCATCTGTATGAGGTGGGGTGTATGTGTACTGCAGTGTCTTGTGTGGTCTGGGGCCAGTGCTGGAGTCCTGCAAGCAGCAGTCAGGAGGCTGGGGCTTAACCTGCTGCAGGTCCTGGGACAACTCTGAGACCTGCCACTGAGGGTTCTGCTAGCGGGACCAGTATTGTCACTGATGGAAAAGGGAAAACCCAAGGGCAGAGATCAGTGTGTGGCTGGGAAGAAGTCAGGGTTAATAGCACTGAGGTTGTAGATAAAGGCAAAGGATCCTGAGAAGGGCAATGGGCTGGAGACTTGAATAATCCTCTCTCTGCCTGTGCCCTGCGGTAGTGAGCACACTGTAAACGAAGCAGTGATTAGCAGTTATGCTCGTATCACAAGATAGAAAGTGGTCTATTGAGCTAGAAAGAGTTGCCCTTTTTCAACCTTTGGAAGTGATTTCCCTTGTGGTGACCAGCAGGAGAAAGCTGTATTTTCAAAGTGGAGCCTGGTGCCCTTTCAAAGCCCTGACACCTCCCATCTCCCTCTTTGCTGAAGGGATGGTGGGGCTGCGTTATTTGTAGCTCCTCCTGGGCACCCCGCTTGCAGGTCATGCAGTGGCTGCGGAAGGGGGATTGGTAGCATATACCGGAGGCTTAGAGGTGGTTAAAAGCTCATGAAGGGTTATGTGATCTCTAACTTCCAGGAAAGACAGAGAAAGCTTTTCATCAAGCAGAATCATTCTATTGTGACCCAACATAAAATTCACTGTGAAAATATTCAATTTCAACATTTTCAGCAATTAAACCCTTCATCCAGACTGTTTGGTGCTAGAAATTAATTAACTGATAATATCCTCTTTAGAATAAGGACAAATGTTTTCCTGTCTTTGCTGAAGGCTAATATTTGCAAAAAGAAAAGTAGATGAGTTCCTTAGATCTCTGTAATGTTGCCCCAATAAATATACTTCCTTAGTGTTAAGCTTTCCACCAATTTCTGCCTGCCTCTTTCTCACCTTTCAGGTAATGCTAGGCACTAGAGAGTGGCTAAATCAAAGCTGCAGGTTTCAGCTTTTAGAGGACTGGTCAGATTCAATCCAATCCTTCCATCTTGGGGTCACTTGTAATAAATGCCAAGGAAAAGGCTAAGAGTGAAAATGTGTCGTGGGACAGGCAGTCTTTTTCTTCAAGAACAAGGAACTTAATGCTTATATGGTTAGAGATGGCATCCATACCTCACCTGCTTAGCAAGTAGTTGCAAAAGCTGGGTAGTTTAGTCCTTTTTGCACCTGGATCTTGAATTAGTCTGTGGCTGAGACAAGCACAGGTAAGCCTAGAGGCCAGCTGCTTGATTTCCTAGGGAAGCAGATGTACTGAATTAACTTCTCAAAATACTTTTTCGTGCTTGCTCTGGTGGCTTGTTTATAGTTGAATAATAAAAACAAGTAAGCAGAGCCAGGCTCCTCTGATCCATCCGAAGCCCCACCAGTATGGTGCATTGACGCTGACTTTGGAGCAAAGCGTTTTCCTGCTCGTTCATCTGATGATGGGTCAATCCATTAATAAGGAAATGCAAATAGAGAGTGAGAGTTTCAGGCTCCCTGGCTATAAAATGCAGCTTTGATACTGTTTTTAGATGTCAACATAAAATATAAGGTATAGACTGAATGGTAGCCTTTGTGAAGGGCCGAGTTTGGCATTGCTAATTAGAGAAATGAATGTGGCAATTCCTAGGCGAGGGAAATGTAGGGTAATGGGGTAGGAAAGTACTTCAGAAATAGGGATGATAATAAATGAAGTCTGAAAAGAGTAGACATGGGAGCTGGAGTTCTCAGTCGCGCTTGGACGACAAAAGTAACTATCTCCCTTAGTGGGAAGCATGAAATTGATGGTAAGTGCTGTTCAAAATACCACCTGTCAGTGAGGTTTCATCCATATTTAATTGTGCTATCATAATGATAATTACTATGATTTAGACATTTCCCAAACAAGTTTGTAGTTAATTATGGGTGCGGTCAATTCTTGGAAGAGTGGGCCACCGCTGTGGTGGTGCAGCTCTGGGTCTGATAACCGTAGGGGCTGGCAAATCCGCACCCACTGTCAAACAGGGTAAGAAAATCAAGCCTTGTGTGAAAGGAAAACACTTAAAGTAGGAAAAATTAATGATGAGTTTCCAGATGGATGTATGCATTTAATTAGGGCTGGGCTCAGTTCCCTGTTCTGTGGTTGGCTCCCAGTCCAGTACTGGGCAAACCACTGATGGGCAAGTTTTCTGCCAGAGTAAACTGGTGTGGCTGTTCTGCAGACAAGAAAGCAATGCCAGTTCTGTGCAGCAGTGGATATGGTCATTAGATTTGATGGTGGACAAGGATAATTTAGCTTGATGTCCTGTAAAAACACAGGCCAAAACCTTCATCTGTGTATCCCTAGTAACCTGGATGAGACCAAGGCAAACCTTCTGGCTGGTTTTCTGGAAGACAGACCTCTGGTTTTGATTTAAGGAGACCAGAACACACATTGTACTCTTTCCCCAAGTAATTTGTTCTTGTGAGTGAAACGTGTTTACTGCTGTTATTTTGGAAAAGGGATCTGTCTGCTACAGTTAAAAATTGAGAGAATTGCATTTCTCTCGGTCCGTTCTTTCTCTGTCTTCTCTGCTCAAACTGCACTCGGTGTCATACAGGAACATTTGTACAATGTAGGCAAAATGAGCCCTCAGATGAGGTCTGTATAAGCAGCCATAATATTGGTGCACTGTATTTAATGATAATAATAAAATTCAATTTCCTGGGTCCTTAAGACCTCTTGAACAGTCTACTATTGATTAATAATCATGCAACTTGGAATTTTCAATCTTTGGCTTAAAATACAAAGAAATTTTTTTACTGGATGCTAAATATCAGTAACAGCAAGCCTACCAGCATGAACATGCTACTTTAAAAGGTGTATGTATTTCTTAGGAGAAACAGTACAGATTCTGCATTATTATTTTAAATTTCCTAATATAACCCATCTGAAGTGAGGCTGTTTAACGTCAAAGCTAGGCTGCATGTTGCAGGCACGGCAGCTTTCCTATCATCCTTTTTGGGGCTGGGAAGACCTAAGGCACTCTGTAACTAACAGTTAAATTTGTGTATTCTCTTTTAACTGTGCTCACAGTAAGAGACTGCAGCTGGCACTTAAACTGGGTAAGAAGAACCTGCTTAAAAAGGGAAATGACTTTTGGCCTTTGGCATACTAACTGGTCCCAGGCTGTTACTAGTTAATTGCTTCATTAGCACAACAACAATGTAAAATACAGTGAGAAGACTGTCAGGAGTACATACATGAAGGCTTCCTGTGACCCCTGTCTAGGCGAGCATCTGCAGTCAGCATTTGCAAGAGGCTTTCGTTCTTCTAAGTGATTTGGCAGTCAGAGTGAGTGGCAATACAGCACACTGAGATAAGACTATTTTAATTTCTTGCTTCAGGAGACTCAGCTGTCTCCTTGGAAAGGCTGGTGCCTTGTCCATGGATTCACAGATTGAACAAACAGACTGTACCATTTAATTATTAAAGAACAGCTTCAGCATTTCCTGGCAAAACTGGTCTTCGGCTGAATCCTGGCGACAGTGTTCCACCTGCAGCACCACGCTTCTTACCATGAGCAATAGGCAGCACTGCTTTGGTTGCTACTCTTTGAAATAATACAGCTCTCATAGCCTCATTTCCAAATGTATACAGTGTTTTCTTGCAGTTAACTAGCTGCTGTTATTTACTACTATTGCAGCAGTATTTCCCATTAGAGACCTGACTTCTTTTACGCACTGTATTGTGCAGAAGCAGGACAGAAAGATGAGCTGAGAATCAAGCACCTGAGCTTTTGGTTTGCTGTAGATGGTGATAAGACTGCAGCATCACTACTGAAACACTACCAGGGAAGTATGTAAGAATACTTTTACGTGTGAATTGTCAAGATGTTCATGTCAGCTGATAATAATTACAGTAGGAGGAGATGTCTTGAGTGATACTGATAGGGCTCAAGTTGAAGCTCAGAAAAGGAAAATAGATGTGAATGTTTAAATTAGCTGCCTTCCTAGTTTTGGGACATAATCCAAATGCCATTCACCCAGTTGAATTGCAGAAAAGTGCCCATAAAATCCTACACATTCAGCCTTCCTGCCAATCTGGGGTGTGAATTATTATGGAGAGGACAACTAGGAAGACATCACCAGCACTAGCTTTCACCCCTTGCCTTCACTTGCCTTTAAATCATCTTCCTTGATTTCTAGTCACAGTCTAATCTAGATACAAACCTTTAGCATCTCAGCGGATTGGGTTGGAGGCACAGTCCCCCACAAGCATTCCTTTTGAAACTGGGACCATGGAGCTTATGCACAGCAGCATTCATGGTCCCAGCAAATGCAACGGTGAGAATGGGGATTTCTCCAAAGAGCCTCTTGCAGGTTTCTTGAAGCTGATGCTATAGGCAGTCGAGGGTCGGGAGAAGTTCTAGTTTAAGGAAATAATTGCATATAGCCAAAGAGTAAACATGGCATTGCTCATGACAGCCTTCTGTGAAGCTGGTGAGTTTGTAAAAAGTTGCACAGGATGTTCAGGGCATGTGTCAGAAATCACCTGAGCATGCAAAAAGTAAGAAGGGTTTTCAAAATACCGAGGGTGAAGGTTAATGACTAGCCTGTTTGTCTACTTAGCTGATCGCAGTTTCATGACAGACTGTCACCTTCATAAGTTATTGTCAGGGTAATTAAACCTAACAGTACCACATCAAATTCACACCCCCCCCAGCTCCATGTTACTCCACTGGGAGGCTGTAGCCTTGCACAGGGGAAAGCTGTGCCCATGCTAATTGGGACCAGGCATGGTACCTGTAAAGCATAATTTAGATGGTTTCCTTTTGGGAATTGAGCTAATTGAGTATGGTTTCAATGAAACTGTTCCTTGTTCATGCTGTCACTGGGATCATTTATTAAGGGTAATCAGTTAAAGCAGTACAGGTGTCAGTGTGGGCAGAGCATCTCTCACAAACGTTTGTTACTGACAGTGTCAACACATGAGGAGAATCAAGTCTGACTCCCTGCCCCGAAATAACAGTATTTGTTAGCAGCATATTTGATTTAACAGGCACCAAGAGGCAATAAACTTGGATCCTGAAGTCTGTTTGGTTGCTTTGGGGAGGGGGTGAGCACCTTCTGGCTGCTGGTACCCTGGTGCTGCTCGACTTTACACAGGATACGGGTATTTCTATGGGAATTTGCGCATCAGGAAGGAAAGCTCCATTGCTAACACGCAGCATCCCGCGAGTCTATGGGATATCTGATTTTTATAGATCAACTTCTCCCACGTTTGGTTCAAGGCATATCAGATTTCTTGTTTCAGCATTGATCCAACTTGCTTATCAAAGACAGACTTTTTGTCTCCAAATGCTTTAATGCCACGTTTGGCCAATGTTATTTGCTTCTGTGGCTCTTGAAGAGCTCCCAAACTCTTAGGGGGAGATCTGTTTTCTAATTGCAATGGCTTATCTTAGCATGCACTGTGGCATGCATATTTTTGAGGGATACCTTCAGTCTATTGTTGGTTAGTCTGTTTGACGTATTTTTACTGGGCAGAGGTATCCAAGAGCAAAACCGTCTGTAGTGAACTTTGTTTATTTTGCTTTCTTTTTAAATGGAAGATGTACAGTGGTTAGGCAGTTTAATATAGTCTGATCTATAACGATGATAAAAAGCCTGTTAGCCCAGTCTCTGGTAATATGTTTTCACTTTTTGCATACAATGAGCAAACATGAAATGAAAAGGAAAAAAAAAAAGAAAACGCTGCCTTTCCATAGAAATCTCTAGTTTTCTTTCCAGAACCCATTTTATGGGTCTGCCTGCTGACTGTACGCATATTCACGTAGAACTGAGCCATATTTAAAGTAAAGTTGGAATGTCCTTTAAACTACTGAAGAGAAGATGAAAATAATTTGAACAAATTCACAAAGGCAGTATTATCAGTATTTTTAACATTAATGTATTTAATCATAACTGTACCTGTTAGTAAGGGAAATACTGCCTTTTTAAAATAGGTTTTAGTATAGTGTGTAATTTTCAAGGTATGTATTAGACACGTAGGATTTTGCATTATTATTCCTGAGGAAGGAAAAAAAATGTATGGCAACTTCAAGGAAAAAACCAAGCTAATTTAATGTGAGCTGCGACTAGTTTCTACTCCTTTGATTTTGTTCTGATATGTATTTTTAAATATTTACATGAATAGAAGACTTCTTGTCTTCCTTGCCGTTTCTCTACAGTTGCTATTATAGGGAAAGTCTAATCATTGCCAGGCAGGTGAACGCAGCAGTACATACATATATTCTGTATAGTGAATATTCATTAATCACACTGTGTTCTGCTTTATTTTTCTGAAACATGGTGTATGCCTATTTTTGTTATCCTCTTGCATTATTTGCAATTGATTCTATGGCTTGGCAGAGCCACTTCAAATACCAGACATGATAAATGGTAATAGATTTCCCATTATACAAATGCTTTTTTATCCTCTTAGTTTAATTGCTGCATTTCTCTCTCCTCCTATTGTGCACTCTTGATGACCAGTGTCCCCACAGTCATTTTCTTAGCTGAAATGAGGATTAGATTTATATGCGGGACAGCTGAAAACACACTTGTTTCAGTATCAAAGAGAAACAGCTGTGTTTTGATTGTGACTGGAATTTCCTCTGAAGTAAAACCAATTGTCTTGGGACATCCAGGCAATTCCCCTGGCTAAAGAAGTTCTCTGAGCCTCTCAGAGGAGGGTAAACTGGATCTGAATATTCAGGTTGATGTCTGAATATGCTTAAATCTCAATGATGAGCCTAGAGAGACAGTGAAATAGCATGATTCCTCTAGTCTTATTTGTAGACTGGTACTTCAGCATCACGAAAGCAGGCAGTATCTGGTGCAAAATGATACTTTGATTGGGAAAACTATGTAGTTCCTCTGTTACAGCCTCAGTGAAATTAACTGGAGAGGCATGCGCTCAGCAGAGGTGAGAGAAGAAAAAGCAACCTGGACAGAGCAAGCAACTGTGTGTGAGGAGCTGGGGATCAGCGCTCAGGCTGTCTCAGAAACTGAACATCGGGGGCTCCGTGTGATCTGCTCAGCCCTTTTGGGCTTTTGCAGCTGTGGCAGAAGCAGGAGAAGCCCTGTTGTCTGGCCCCATCCTTCGACCCATCATCAGCCCCACGTGCATGTTTCTCATGCAATTCAAACAAGCTCAGGCTTTTTGTCTGCTGTATGAGATATTAAATACATGTCTTACATCTAAATTTATCTTTTTAATATACCTGTACACACCTGTCAAAGCTTTCAACTGTATATTTTAAAGAAAACAAGATGGAATCAAGAAGAAATTCTCCTGTGCTGTTACGTAAAGATTGATCTCTAAAGTGCTGAGGGTTTGAGTTTACAGCGTCTGTAACTGGAATTCGTGAATTTGAAATTCAGTGTTAGCTCCTCTGAGACTGCCGTTTGTGCTGTGCCGCCAACGCTGCCACACGTTCAAAGCAGCTCACTTTTAGCCCTTTCCTTGCTGGAAAGCTTTCTGGGTTGGTCTGTGTTATATTTTCCTTTAATTCCAAACTTACACCTTTGAGTTCGAATTTACCAAACTGCATGTATCCTTCCAGCCTAAAACGTGGGAGAGTGGCTCTGGTAAATAAGTGCAAAGACTCGGTGTCAGAGCACGCTGAGGTCAGGCGTTGGAACTGAGTTATTCTGTGCTGTGTCTCTAAGGGGTCTCCTGAAAAGATGCAGGGCCTTGCTGCCTGCAGCAGTTGGTCGGTGGAAACAATTTGAGACCTCCTAAGTCATCTGTGGGATCAGCAGAAATGTCAGCTGGAGAAGATGCTTGGAGATCTTGTATTGATAAACTCCCAAATGTCCATCTATTAAAAGCAGCCTTTAGCCCTCAGGTATTGGCTTAGTAACAGGGCTTGTCCTGTAAATCCAGTTTCCCTGTGTGTTCCTGGAAGGCACCCTTGGGCTCCCCAGGGACCATGGTAAGAAGCAGTTGAGAAATGCTTCTACCATTGACTGAATTCCCATAGGATGAAGAGTATGTTAACACACCGGGAGAGGCTCAGCTTAGTAGAAAAGGCCAACCAAAGTGCTACTCCCAGTGTGATTTGGGTCTAAAAGTCAGATGAAGGGGAGTAGGAAGATATTGGTCAGGCAGAGTTCTCTGCAAGTGTCCTTCTCCCAGAATAACATGGGGATGAGCAGGGCTGGGCAAGGAAGGCAGTGAGACCTGTTGTGCTGTCACAAACTCTATCCAAGGTCCTCCCACCCAAAGAGAGTGGGAAGAGTCCATGTTCCTCCGTGTGGTTCTCCCTGACTTGGAAAGTGCGCTGTGAGGAGATGGAGAAGAGCAGGAGGTGTGTCGGGGGCAGAGTGTACGAGTGTATGATCAGTAACACGTGCAGCTCAGGCCTAAAAAGATCTGGGGGGCAAAGTACACCCCGTTACCATTGATGCCTCTCTGTCCCAGGGGTGCAGGTGGGGGACTGCAGAAAGAGGGTGGTTTGTGGAACCAGAGGCACACGAACCATAGTCCTGTTTCTTGTTGAACACAGAGACAATCGTACATACGGAAGCTCTGGAGATTACCATTCTGAGGCACTATTGGGCTGTGCAAGTCTATGTTTACCCCAGCTTGAACAGACAAATGAATATGACTAAGCTTTGTAAAGACTTAGTGGTAAACCTCTGCTGTTGTTTTCTTCTGGGCATTCAAAAGTCCAGAAAATTATTCCTTTGCAAATCTGATTTTTGGTGTCAGCGTGTGAGAAAAGTGAGATTGCTATCGGACTAGTAAGCTGAATAAAAGAACAAGTAGCACTGTATCTTCTCAGCTAGTATCTCAAATGGCTATTCCTTGGGTAGATTTATTACACTGTCTCTAGTATATTGTATGTGTATTTCACCCCCTGTGCCCCCTGTATTTGACAGGGGGTGACTTGGGGACTATGAGCTGTGTTTTCTCACGGTGTGACCCACAGGCTTTTGGTTTTTCATGTCCCCTTAGTCACCAGACCTGGCTGGACAAAGGGACCTCCTTCCTTTTAGGTGCACCAAATTGACCCTGTCATGCTGGCTTTGAGTCGTTGCACAGGTCCTTCAGATTCCTTTCTACCCCACAGAGTAGGCCCTCCTGAACGTTGCTGGTCCCTTCAGGTGGGTGTGCTGGGTCTTGCCAACAGTCCAGCCTACACAAACCCTCCAGTGGTATGGCTGGGAAGGAACCTCCGCTGTCTCCTGCAGCATGAGCTCCTGGTGATGGTTTGTCTTGGGCTGATTTCTCATGGGGATCCAGTATGGCCCTGCCAAGAGTAAGGCATCCGTTTTGCCTTCCGCTAAATTCCCTGGTAATTCTGCCCAAAATAAGCTTGGTGTTTTCTACTACTTGATAACCCTTCCTGAGAACTAGCTGTATCCTAGGGTGCTGCCTGGGGCTGCCCGCTGTCCTCTGCTGTATGCAAGAGCTTATAAAAACAAAAGCTCTCCAGCAGTGTGAAGGTGCAGCCCTGAAGTGCCCCAAGGCTGCTCCATCCCCAGCAAAAATCTCCAGGATGATCCATCATCCCACTTCATCAAGTAGGAGGTGGCACTTGGGATACATCAGGCGTCTCATTTGGGGAGCTGATGTTCAACAGGTGCCTTGTGTGTCCTTGGTATGGTGGCTTTGCTCTCAGGTCTGCAGGACATTGCTGATGGTTTCTGCAGACACAGGTTCTTTTGCAGAAGTTTCTTTACCAGGACTTGTACAGCTGGGGCCGTTACCGGCGCACAGCCCCACAGCGCGTGTGCTGGTGCTGGGTTTCTGGTGAGCTGGTTCCATAGAATTGAGGGCTTTTATCTCCGTGGTAAAGTCTGAATTAGCTTTCTGCTGAAGCGCAAGCAGGCACCAATGTGTACCAAGGAATAGTATTACTTTGTAAATTAATATGTTAATGTAGTAGCAGATTCCCAGCCCTTAACAGCAGGAGACTGGCGATAGGTTTATAAACATCAGTGAGGGATTTTATTCATCTAGGCAAGATAACAAGACAGAACAGCCCCGCACTGAAAGTATGGGAAAGGGTCTGTGCCCCTTCTAGCTTTGTCTTTGCCATCCTCCCCCCAGAAACCCATCCCTCTCACTCTCTCTGCCACTACATAAAGCACGATTCCATTTCACAGTAATCATAAATTAATTTTGAGCCAGCAGCCCCTTGCAGAGCCAGGCAGAGGTGCGGAGGGAGAAGCGGCACAGAGCCATGTGAGGAGCGCTGGAGGCTGCGGTCGGGAAGATGTTTGCTGTTTCACTCAAGTGTCGGCTCGGGGTGGTGAGACGGAGGAATAAAGGTACACAGAGAGTGGAGCGGCTGGCTCCTGCCTGCGAGGGACATGGAGGGGGGCTCACTCGAACCTTTACTTTTTCTCAGCTGAGCAGGAGGAGGAAGCTACATCATCCGTGATTGATTTTCGCCCTTGATATGCATTGGTGGGGGGAGTAGGATTATCTTGCTTTCTTGCATGGTGTATATTTTTCAGAGGTTGTTTGGTTTTGTTTTTTTTCCTGTTGACTCTCTAGATTTTTATTCTCTCCATCTGCCATGGTTTTTATTGCAGTAAAGTAGATTCAGGTGTGCCTCAGTCTCACAAGGTTTCCCTCCTCCCATGCAGGAGCTGTTACTTTGCAGGGAGAGGCACTTGGGTGTATGCTGGACCCCACCAGACTGTTTGGGAACCCTGAGGTCTGTCCCTCCCCGCACTCCTATGAGGGGATGGGTTGAAAGGATGAGAAACCTGGGAGGATAACGGGGAGAAAATAAACTTTGAGAAGATGTGAGGAGCAGCAATATTTTAAGTCTATGTCCAAGTAATTTAATCTGAGACAGGACAGAGTTTCTGTTCTCACAATCCTGCAGTGTTGCATGTGATGAAAAGTAAAGAAGTTTTTTGTGCCAGATTGTGATGCCGGGGTCCCTCGCCCCCCGTTTAGTTGTGTGAGTGTTAGATGGTCTCTAAACTTCTGTGGTGGAGGTTGCTGTGACTGCAGACTCCCAGCTGCAAGGTGCTATGCAGCCAGTGTTCAGCCCCGTTGCTGTTGCCTTTGATTTCTGAAAGGTTTGCATTTTAATGGGGCCTGGAGCCGTCGCTAACTGCTGGGGGCTCTGCGCTCTGTGCAAGCCCTTACTGCCAGCGGCACTCCTGCAGCAGATCAAAGTCCTTTGGTGTAAAGGAAGACAACCTGCATTTTTATGGGAACCTCTAAAGAACAACAGCTTTTAGGGGGTCGGTGTAGGATATTATTGATTTCAGGCTTCACTGAATGTGTAAACTTGGTTACCCTCACTTGAGGAGAGAGACTTACTTGCCAGTGCAGGGTACTGTGTGTTGATACATGGGAGCTCTGTCGGGACACTGACAGGTTCAGAACTTTGGTAGCAAAAGGAAGGGCCTGAACAAAATGCATGTGTTTCTGACGTGGACTAGACCTTAAGTCTGGGGCACAATTCCTGTGCGTGACTTGCCTAGTGCGTAAAAATGTGTTTGCTCAGATCAGTGTTGCAATTCCATGGGACAAGCCTGAGTATAGAGCAGAGCCTGAGGACTGCTACTCTTGCTGTCGGTTATTGGGGTGCTAAGAGAGCAAGGGAACATGTGGGTTATGATTGCCTTACTGTGCTCCTTCCTGGAGTGTGTACAAACAGTGCTGGGCATGCAGAGGCATCAGTAAGATAGTCTCTTGTGCTCCTTGCTGCACATAAGGGCATGTTCACCCTGGGGTTACCATCCTGCTGTGGCAGCCTCAGAGCTGAGCTTATTTCAGATGGATGAATTTGTATTTGGCATCATTTGCCTTTGACAGTTTACGCTGGTGCTTCTTTCTTTCTTCTCCCTGGTTTGGGGACTTCATGGGCTTTGCTCTGCACTGGAGGAGTTTCGTGTTCTCCATCAAACAGGGTAGCACAGGCAGGATTCCCACCTTCCAGAGTGATGGCTGGAAGTGCTTGGATCAAATGCACCCCTGGGGCCCTTCTTAGTGGGGAGACACCAGGAGAAGATTTGGTGCCCTGTTAGCTTTTCCAGTTCTTTTTCCCTGGCATGCTTTTTTGCTCAAGCATCCCAAAGGAATTGACAATAGTATTGTAACTTGAGGGGTTTTTTCTTCTGCAGTTTTCCAGGGAACTCAGGAAAGACTGTTCTGACAAAGGGAGAGCAAGTGCATTTGTGCCTGTAAAACACTGTGAAAATGCAGCCTGAAATTGCAATAACGGTTAAAGAAATGATATCCCTGTACTACCTGATCAAGTTTCAGTAGCCTTGGTTGACATATTTAGAATTGACTTAAATCACCTGCATTTTTTAGTGACAGATTTAAATGTGAGAATCACTAATCCAATGCTAAATTGCACAGCTTTGATCAAGGATTAAACTGAGCTGGAATTGGCTTTTGGGAGTAGAGCTTTGAAATGAACAGCCAGAGAGACACGTTGTTACTAGTCTTCTATATTTTGGGACAGCTGATGTTTAAAGTACATCCCCAAAAGATTGAGCAAAAATACATGATGGCTAGGCACTGTTGCTGCCAGAATGAGCCCATCGTGACTGGGCAGCAACCAAGGGCAGGAGCTGGTATGAATTATGCCAGCAAGTAATGAACTCTGCTGTATTTCCCATCTGTGAATGCTCAAAACCTAGCTATCTGTTGCATCCTAGGAGATGGTCAGGCCTGATAAAATAATTTGTTATTTGGCACTAAAAATCCCCGCTACCTTTGTTTTGAAGAGAGAAAGGATGACATAATGAAGGAGTCTGCAAAGAGATGTGTGAAAGAGGGTGGCAGATACCCCAGCCCAGGTATCTGTCTGCCCTCTGGTCCAGGCATTGATGTGACCCTGTGTCCCAAAAACATGAGCTCTGCCTGGCTCTGCAGCTCTATGCTTGCTAGGGGAGATACTCCTGCTAAAAGTTGATTGTCATTTAATTGTAAGGTAATGTGTTCAGATCTTAGCTATGGTGGCTGCCATTAGGTTTGTGTAGTTTTAAGTTTAAACACTGTCACAGAAATGAGGATCGATCTCCCTGCACTAATTGTTACACTCTACTTCATCACGGACCCCTTCCCACAGGCTGGCACTTCTTAGGTAAGCTTTCCCCCAATTCTTTGCTTTCTGCTATATTTTCTTTTCCTTCTCTGAAACTCCAGCTGCTCCTCCTCAGCTAATCCCCTCACTTCAGAGAGAAATTCTTGCTTTTGGTCTTCTTAGATTCCCACTTTCTTTCTCTCACTGAGCCCTTGAGCTTTTCCTGGCGCAGGGAACACTCACAGTTAATCCAGCAGGCATTCATTTGGCTGGCCAGGGGCAGGCAGCACTTCCCTGCCCTTGGCTCTGCAGCTGCCTTTGGCCAACATCAGCTCGTACAGCTGTAGGGCTCCTCGCTCCTCTTCAAGGTCCCTTGATCCTCTGCACAAGGGGCTATTGAAACCCCCAAGGAACGAGCAGTCACTTGTCCAATACAGTAATTAAAATTTCCTCAGTATTAGTGGGTTTTTCCACTGGAAAAGCTAAACTACACTCACAAATGCTGTGGATGTAATGTAGCAGTGCCTGTTCGAAGGGTCATGGCTCCCTGTGCCTGTGTTACTACCACGCGTCCTGCTGCTGCGATTTCTATACGGCCATGCCTGACGTTCAGCTGAGCTCAAATTGGACTATTTGGAGAGTGGTGGCTGGTGGTTGCCTTCCCTGCTAGACCCAATTACCGCAGCAAATCAACTGTATATTATAAATAAGTAAACAGAAGTGGTGGAGATCCTAAATCATTAACCAGATACATGTGTCTGCCTGAAAAGTAGCAAATGAGGCAATCTAAAGGCGCCCTCACTGTTTCTTCTGCTTTCCAAAGCCTGAAGCCCAAGGGAGAGGATGCTCTGCAAGAGCTCGTGAGACCAGGAGTTGCCAGAGCCACCAGCAATACACACAGAGGGGCCTGGACCCCCCTGCTGTGGTGGAAGAAAAAACTTGGTTACTTGGTGTGAAATGCTGAAGCTTAAAATGTGTTTACTTTTGTCCACTCTTAATTTTTCCAAGTATGTGGTATGAACAGTGTTAGAGTACTAAAAGCCATTTTACTGTTACTTTGTCAAAAGTAATTTGGAACATGCCAGGCATCAAAATTTTTAAAAGAAAATATATGTACTGCTTTTCTTTTACTTACCTCTGTGTTTTTCAGCCTTTTAAGCTTCACTGAGTCATGTTTACTACCTTTTTTCATTCTTTCTTTTTTTTTTTTTTTTTGACTAGGTGCTTTCTTTTACTTTTTGTTTTTCCTCTGTTGTGTTTGAATGGGAACTGAGAAAATAAGTAAGCAAAGAAAAAGCATCCTGAAAACCCCAGGAAGAAGCTAGAAGAATGCGTTCAGAAAAACTGTCAAATAGCATGAGACTTGCAATAAAATTTCCAGTTTTAGCACAGCAGCTTTTATGTTGAGATCTTGTGTGTGTAGGCATCCTGACTTGTCCTTTAGACATAAGTTAATGCGTCCTGTTTGGTGTAGGAAGATGTTCAGTTTTATTTCCATGTTTTTGTTGTGAACAGTGTTGTGGAAGTAAATCCCAGGAATCAGGAACAAGCTCTTGTGCCATGTCACCTTGTTTGCTGTACCGCAGTATCGCACCATAAAGCATCCTGGCCACATTTCATAGCAGGGAGTGTTTCTGTGACAGTTCACCAAAAGATTTGCTAGCTGCACAAAACCAGGGATGTTTTGGATCTCTTGTTGACAAGGAGGGGCGAAAAAGGGTAAGCAGGTAAATTGTTTCTATCCTGTGGTGGGGTGCCAAATCCAGGGCGCCACACAGTGAAGTGTTAAGAGTGCAAAGTCCTACGGAGCATCTATTCCTGGAGGTGGCAGCAGTTGTTATTACTGCGTTTATCCTCTAGGCCTGGGGTAGCCAGTAAAACAAAGCAGTTTTTATTTAGCACATGGGCAACCAGCACACAAAGCCAGGCTTCTCCCCAGAAAGCAGCTGTGGTGGGGAGGTTGAGCCCATGGTCTCAGAAACCCAAGGCTGAGCGCGCCGCTATAGCCCTTGCTTGGCCACCTTTTCTTTAGGATGATAGTTGCCTCCTAGGATTTATCCTCACCTGCATGTTTCATAGCGGAGGACATCTCTGAGGCTGCTGCGGTGAATATTTATGGGGTTGTTCCTTCTGCACCAATGAAAGCTGGGCAGCGGTGAACACAGGAAAGCTCCCTAAGCCCAAACCACCGAGCTGGCAATGGCTGTGATTCCTCTTCTGTCGGCGTGGCTACGGTCCAGCCCTTTCAATATCTTATAATTCATGATTGGGCATGTTCTATTTATGTCTCCTAATGAAGCCCATTTTTCAGCCTGATGCTGTAGCATCCCCAGTGACTGTCACCTGCTCTGAGCGCTGCACAGCTCCTTCAACCTCAGCTCATCCCTCATCTTCCTCCCAGGCTCCAGCAGCACAGAGGATATTGGTCTCTTAGGGTGGAGATATATGTGTGTGTATATCTATCTCCCAAATATATATATATATTTATACATATAAAGCGCCTATCGCCACATTGAATGAAAAAGGGCCCTTGCAGCCCAGAGGTAAGTGATAAATCCTTGCAGGGAAGCTGGTGATCAAGACAGCGTCTCCAAGGTGGCATTAACCCTTCTTGCTGAAAAGGTACAGTGTGTGCTGGTATCCCAAGGGCAAATCCTGCCCAGATCCCGTGTGTGCGCTCTGTTGCAATAGGAGCGAAAGCCCACCTTGACTTGCCGTGAATACATTGAAGAAGCGCAGTCACATTGGCCCATGCAACAGGCATGCCATCCCTTTGCTGTGGTGTGCAGTGAGTCCCAGGCTGTTTCTGGAGTGGCTTGGCAAATTTGGGCTTTGTCCCTAGATGTAAACTACTGCAAAAAAGGGGTAAATTCCTTGTGCTGCTTGTGCATGCCCATGCATCCTTTCTGTTTTGTACATAAAACAGTGTGGGTTTTTTTGTGTATCTGTGTTATTAAAGCTAGGAATTGGGGTTGGGGACTCTTGATCCTTCCATTTATCTTATTGCAGTTAACAATTTGTGTGTGTTGGGGGTTTTAATGGGCATTTATTTCCTCTGTAATGACTGTCCTCGCTGTCCCAGTTGAGAATCTCACGAAAAGCCCAGGATGGCAAGAGCAAGCACTGGGGCACGTCAGGGCTAATGCAGGCTGGCGGTGCTTGAGAGGGCCCACGGACAGGAACAGTGAGGGGACACTGCTGATCAGTGTGGGAGTGGCACTGGCAGAACCATAGCAAACCGAAAAATTAGATTTTTAGACTGACCTGATTTCTCTTTGCATAGTGGGGATAGCGTTTGCCAAGAGATGGCTGATATTTAGGTGGCTAAAGGTGTAGATAGGTGCTGACTGGAAAAAAACCCAAAAGAACGAAAGAAAGAAAGAAACAAATGAAAAACCTTAAAAAAAATACCCAAGCTTCCTAAATATTTCCATTGTCTGATCCCTTTTCATTTCACAGCCTCTTGGGAAGACAGATGGACTTGCAGCCCAAAGAGGCAGGAGGTGTTGTTTCTGGCAAGGCTGTGTGAAGCTGGCAGAGGGGTTTCTGTGCCTCAGATAAGGACACTTCCCACCGTGTCTTGATGACCAGCAATTTCAAGAATTGGGAGGGAGATTTCTAGAGGTATTCTGAAGCTAGGAATTAACACCACCCTAATTCCAGTAGACACTAGGAGCCTAGACCAACTCAGAAAGCTGTTCCTTGATTCCCAAGACACTTAAAAACACCCCACCCACAAATCCCTGTTTCTTTAAACATCTCACTGAATGGGAAAAACCCAGGTGTTTAGGTGTCGTCCCCCCCCCCCCCCCCCCCCCCCCCAATTTAGTTGAACTGCTTGTCTCAAACTTTTTATTTTTCAGTCTATATGACTATTGTCACCAGAAATGGCTTTCAAAATCAGAAGAAAGGCAGTTTCTGCTTTCCTCAGGGAATACATAAATAATGGATTATTATTATTTCTTTAAAATAAAACTAGTTATTGGGTTTTTGATACGTTCCCTAGTGCCTGTGAGCTTGGGACGTGATCGGCACATGCTTTTTCTGGGGTGAGTAAATGGCACAAGACCGCAGCTCTTGTTGGTGAGGGGTGGCATACGGTTCCCAAATAATGTGGAGAGCCCCTTCCAAAGATAACCTGGCCCTTTACTGCTGCGTGAGGAGACTGCCAGATCTGTTACCTGGCTGTAATTAGGAAGCAGAGAGCCTGCTCAGGAGTTGAGAGAAGCCCGTTAACGAGGATGGGGTAAATGAAGAGCAATGAGCTAATGGCAGAGTGGAGCGATAAGAAATGCTGGTTGAAGGATGATTGCTGCTACGGGTGATGCACTGTTTCATGGGGTGGCACCAAGGGGACAGACATACCTCCCAATTCCCACTTCATCATCAGCTTTTGCTATCTAATTAAGATCCACGTGATATTCTCAGGGTTTTACCTCCTGGGGTTGTTGGGTGATGGCAAACAACATTTCCATCTCTTGTGGTAGCAAGGAAGAAACATGAAAACATAGTTTTTATAGCCCCAGAAGATAAATGGTTGCCTGTCTTAGGCAGGCAGACTGTGATTTAATGCTAAGCTAAAGGTGGGAGGGAGAACAGGGAGACCTGACTACTCCTGAGCACTGATTTTGACTTTATACCTGACTTTGTCTCAGCCCCTTCCCCCGTCAGGTCTCTCATAACTCACCTCCAGGCATATCCTCCCTCTGTCCTTGGGCAATGGGTTTTTTATTGATCCTGTATTGTGCACGATCGCCAGCCTTGCAAATTAAAGGCAGAACTTGACAGGAAGACAAGGAGGGCTGATGCTGTTGGGACCGTTTGCCATGGCTCCAGTTGATGGGCTCCCTGTGAAGGGCTGCAGGGCGGCTGCAGCAGTGGGCAGCCTGGACGATGGAATCGAGACCTTCAAAAGCAGCCTTGAGGAGTAATTTTAATAGTACTGGCTGTACCCTGCTCATAAATTTGTTTTTATGCTTCTCTTTTGCTGACTTAGAAATATGAATGGGGCATGGCGTGTGGGAAGTCATTTGCCACTGTATTGCTGAGAGGTCTTGAAAGGTGTTGTAGATCCTGTTATCGATCAAGGCTTAAGTGGTTGGGTTTGTCCATTGGGTGCAGGGCCTCGAACACCACCCTCTGCTCTGTGTGTCCCCTGGCACAAGGGCATGTTGCGGTGATGTGTGGGCAGCCCCTCAGGCTGGGAAGTGCTGCTGGTTTGTATCTCTGGCTTGCAAGCTCAGCCAGGTGGTTTTGGAGAAAAGCTTCCTTGACTCAGATGACATTTAATTTGCTTTATCATATAGAGAAAAATCACGCCTTGAATTTGGAAAGCTATAGAAGGTCCACGAGGTCACTGCTGGCCAATGTGTGCAGTGTGTGAGAGAAAGAAACGTAAATTCAGATGATAGTATAGTTTGACAATTGCTGTTTAACTATTTTTTAAAATAAAACCTAGTTTGCCAAAGTTTGTAAGATGCAGTGAGCTTAGGGTCAATATAAACAATATTATTTAATATTATTTCAGAATTATCATCTTTCTGCTTATAAGGTGTGTTTGAAGTTTCTCTGTTTGCATTGTATACAAGTCACCAGAGGGGGTTTGGATGTTAAAACTGTGGATCTAAAGGAAGTTGTTTTCCCTATTTAGTAATTGAGATACTTTCCTCCTGACTCCACTCCTTACATACTGCTATGTGAGATTTTTGCCTACTTCTAAGTCACAAATAGTACACAAAGCAGTGTGAAAGCCAGCATTTAAAATGGGTGGGGAAATACCTTGATCTCCTATTCTCCTGTGCCAGTAGAGCCTTTTATCTTGTGGCATCTCTTCCCTTGTGTACAGGCATTTAACTGTGCGTACTCACGGGGATGTGCCAAATCACACTACTTCATTTATTTTGGAACTGACAGGGGATCTGTAGTAGGTCTGTCTGGAGGCCAATCTGCTCCTGTGCCCCAGGGCCATGTCAAGGAAATTTGGGGTTTTTTTAGCTCTGTTAAACTTCTCAGTTGTTTTGTTCTCTCAGTGTGGCAGGAAGTACTTTTGTTTTAATTGTGAAGATCCACCCAAATTTGATAGAATTGAAAGTCTAAAATCACCCCGTGGGCACCCTCAGTAAATTTTGTATAATGCAGTTTTTGCTCTTTGTGAAAGTCTTAAAATTTAGGGCTCCCACCAGGCTTCTCTGTGCCCCCAGTGTGACATCTGAAGCAACTAGACAAAATTATAACCCCCTATCAGTAAAAATGATTTTTTTCCTTAACTACTTTCTGTTGTATTCAACTACAGAATTTTTATCTTAAATCCCCAAATCAGATGCTAGAATGGCAGGAACTCAAGTTACCTACAGACTGATGTTACTAGTAGAGGATGTTCTATATCCCTGCTGGCAGATCTTGGCTTTCTGTCCTGTCTCAGTGTAAATACCTGGTAAGAAACTAGGCTTTCACTTCATACTTTGATGGAATAACTTTGAATGGTAATGGATAAAATGAAATAGCTTTATTAACTAACAAAATATCTTAATAATGCATTGCGGAAGAGTGAGAGGACAATAATCATGTGAACTGAGGTTTCAGTGTTCTGGCTCAGGTAGAGTCCTAGAGATGATAACAAGGCTACATATTAGCGAAGTATAAAGCTCTGTATTTTAATTTATATTTTTGTAATCTGGCCAAAAAAAGATGGGTTTATGAGTTACAAACAGAAAGCTAAACAACATTGGCTCTTGCTGTTGGCTAAAATTCGGTTCATTTTTCAACCGGTTCCAGCAAATGTGGTGGTCACCAGCTGCTCTCTTAATGCAACAGTTAGCTAATAACAAGAAGTGCTGCTCCAGCTTTCTGCTCCGTCCCTGGTACCTTAAGCTCGTTTAGCTTGGGTAAAAGGGAGCGATCTGTCTCCTTGCAGAGTGTGTTGGGATGGGATCTGGAGAGGATCCCTCCATTCACTTTGCTCTCTGTTCTAGGAGCTAGTTGCATCCCACTGTACTCAGGGGAAGGAAAATAGCACCATTGGGTTAAGTCCTCGGTGGTGGTTGTGAAATATTTCCATTGTTTTCTTTCAATAGGGCTTTATAAAAACATTTCTCTAAGTGTTCCGTGTTGTGCATTTGAGGCTCTGGGTCCAACACTGGAGTCAGGGTTGTGTCCTTGCCCAGGCTGGCAGCCTAGTGCTGAACTTTTCTCTTCATGGTTTCGCTTGGATCCTGAGGGTTATTGTAACCTAGTTTTTTATGAGCTATTTCCTTTTCTCTCCTTGCTCTTTTTGCTTTATGGAGTATAGCCAGATTAATCACAGAAAGCTGTGGAAATCAATGGCAGTGTGTAATTCAGGGCGTAATAACTGATAGTGGGAGGGCGCAGGGGAAGGGTTGTGCTCCTTACAAAATCGCCACATGATTTATCAATCCCCAAGACATCTGTCTGCATTTCCTTCTTTACAATCTATTTCAGGAAACACAAAACCAAAGGGAAAACTAACTGCCTTTTCAAATAAATGGTCTGTCTTCACAACAAATACTCCCCTTCTCTCATCGGAGTGCATTGGACTGTGAAGGAAGAGTCATGAGATAATGTTTTCTTCTCACACACACTCTTTTTTTCCACTGAGAAAACATGCTTGAGCAGAAAATGAGTGCTTTGGACATTTGTCCAGAGTCTTGCAGCAGTTTGCTTCATACTATTGCTATTGCTGTGACTGTGCTGCCTTGGATAGATCATCATCCATTGCACTGGGGCCAAACACCAAATAAAAGAATAAAGCGATTGAACCCCAAAACTTACTGAAATGTCTGTGTGTGAGTATACTTTTCACCAAGGTACCCCAGCCTAAACATGAAGTTACCAGAGACTCAGCTTTTTCTGGGAGAAGATGTAGCTTTTTTTATTCTGCTGACCAGCATGTAACCAAGAGGATATAGCATCCTTTTTCAGTCAAAAGATTTGCACATAGTTCTTATGGTCCATCTGTCTGTGTCCCCCTCACCTGGCTGGCTTATATCTTGTTTTGCTTGAGATATGTTTGCATATCTTTCAAAGTTTTGGGAAGTTAGGATTGTAACTGATACGTCTGGCAGTGAGGAAGGCAGCGTCTTTCTCCCCATCTAATTTCTTCCCAGGTCTATTGCAACCCATGTGAGTGGTCCAAGACATGGAGGTAATTGAGATATTTTTTTTTTTTTAGTTAAAAGGGAAAGTCAGAATCCAGAGGTCTGCAGGATCTGTAGTGTTTTGATATACATGCCATTAGAAACTCCTTCCCGAGACCAGAATGAGCTTTCTAACCTCAGTCAGACTAAAGGGAAAGAGACAGTTCCCTGAGAAACAGGCAATGCCTGGGTGGTCAGGACATTCGCATGAGCAAAGAGATCGCAGCTCAGATCCCTTATGTGCCTGATTTTGATCTGGAGCTGGAATTGGCATCTCAGGTGATTTTAGGTTATCAGCTATGATACATACAGCCTCTGTATCATCACAGGGGAAAAAAAAAATAAATCAGTTTTTGCAAGTCAAAAAAATCTTTCCCCCCTCAGATCTGCTGCCGGTGCAAGAAGAAATGCACATAGAGATATAACTCCAATAGCACAGGTGTCTCTTCCTGAAGTAATTCTTCCTCTGCCTGTAAGTGAGGGCTCCAAGACTGAGCATCAGTTTATCCAGTATCTGTTCAGTGATCCCAGCTGGAAAATAAAATAGTAGCCAGTTAGTTTACTTACCAGCCACTGTCCTCGTGTGTTAGCAACACCTGTGGTCTTATATCGCAGAGATACCGGCAAGGTCTTTTCTTTGACAAAATCAATGCAGGCTGGCAAAACAGGAAGAAATAACTCCTTTTTGTTTCTATGATATGTAGTTGAACATTCATAAAAATGAGACGTCTTCAGAAAGCAAGGGATTTAAACAGTAATGATTCACTGTCTGTGTTTCTCCCGTAAGGAAAGCATTGCTTCCCTGAGCAGTTCATTTCTTATGCATTTTCTTTCTTTGAATCTGTTCTCGTGTTTTCTGATGAATTCCCTTCCTGCCCTGGAAAGAGCTATTGCTTACAGTTTTGTCTTCAAGCAATGATCATAATAACAGCTATTAAAATGACTCAAGAAATTCAGGTACTAGGGCACCTGCTTTTATACATTCCTTTCTGGGAAGAAAACCTGAAGAAATATAGAGGGGATAAAACAGACTGATTTGAACAACAAAAAGCAATTCAAACATCCCTCACAGGATAAATTAAGGTGATTGCAGTGTTTCGGATATATTTTTCTTGGATAATAGTCAAGAGCTGAGCTTTTGTTGATATAGTTCAGGCTTTGTATGTGTGTCTGACTAAGGTGGTATCACTTCGTGCGGTGGAGGAGGCTGGATTTAGGTTGCAAGTAGCACAGCAGACGTGCTGATGGTTAAAGCCTCAGTAGCAAGGTCCACCCTGATTTTGGGAACCTCTGGGGGTAAAGTAAGCCATGCACAGCCCCTGACCCTGCAGGATATCCATATTACTGCTGCTAAAGGCAGAGGGATGAGCTGCAGTCTTGAGCTCCTGCTCCCAGTACTGTGTAGGGACATACCCCATGAGAGAACAAGAGCTTGGTCCCTTTCCCATTTCTGGGCATCAGATGAAATTCAACCCAAGGACTGGATATTATCAGCCTTAAAGCTTTTGGGGGTGCACGTGAAGAGACCCGGAGGTATTAACAGTGGAAAGAAAGCCCTTTGCCGTGTTTGTTTTACCGTCATGTCACACAGTCCTGCTTTTGGAAGGGGGGTGTGTGTCAAGATGCTGGTTTTTGGTGTGTGGCTCACTTGTCTGTGGAGGCAGGATCCAGGCCCCAGGTGCCCTGGCGTGGAGCACTTGGAGCCAAGAAGATTGATTGAGACAAATGAAACCCGTGAGGTAGGCGGAGACACAAAGTCATCAGGTGGCTGGTGTAAACATGTGCCGTGGTACTGAATTCAAGGACACTGTGTCAGTGTTGGCCTGGGATTTGCTCCAAGACCCATTTTCCGTAGCGGCTTATTTTCAAACTCTATTGGACGCCTCTGATTTGGCTTGGGCCTTTTGAAGCTTTAAAGTGTCGAGCTGGGTCTAAGTAAGGTTGTCCATCCAATGCTGCCTTTTCCCCAAAAAGAGCTGTGAAATTCTATCAAAGCTAAAGATCTCCAGAGGTGGCCTTGGGTCATAGGAGGAAGTTTATTCACACATGTCCTACTCCTGTATGGGTCAGAACCTGGATCCTCTGTGGTTGCTCCTTGGGGACCCATTTCGGGTCCGTGCTGAGTGTCTCCCCACCACCACTGCCGGAAGTGTGACTTTGAGCTGTGGTGCCAGGAGGGAGCCCAGAATGACCAGTCTGACCAGGGGGTTGATGTGATGGGACCAGTGGGATGATCTCCATCGCTGGCTTTAGCCATGTTCTTGGGAGATGTTGCAGTTACTAGCACCAGGTTGCCAGAACCCTGCCACACCCAGAGTATTTGCCAGCCCCTCCCTTTATCTGCCACTTCTACTGTAGCTTGGAGTAACAGATACTTCCATTTTGCAATAGCTGTACCACTTTTTTCCCCCTGCACGTAAGCATCAAATGCTGTTTGCTGAATATTTCACTTGTTCTTATTTGGACTGAAGGTTTCTGTTACCACTGGCCCTTAGGGGACCAATTTAGCTGCACTGAACCAGTTTTGGTGTTCAGTTCCTTCTTTTCAAAGAGCTGCTTTTCCATATCAGATCAACCCTTCATATGCTGGCATCTTCCACACTTCCAGCTCAATGAATGTTTAAAAAAGATATTTCTCCCTCCTGTCTATCCTCACACATACATATGCCTCTGCTGTCTAAATGCTGAGGGGACATGAAAGTCATGCTGAGAAGCGGGGGAGATTTTGATGTAAATGGTGTACCACCAGGGACACAACCTCGTTCTGGCTGAGTGAGGTTTTATGCACAGAAATGTAAAATATTCAGCCCATGTATCATTAAAGTGTTGTAGCAAAGCCTCTGCTAGTCAGCAAGTGCATGAGTAAATTCTGAATTGCTGACCATGTCTCAGCTCTCTGCCTCAACCTACCCTGTGGTATCGTCTTTTGCAATTGCAAACATGTCCTGCAGTATTCTGTTGTTTGTAGGGTTCTTGTCCCGAGTAAATCTTGCTGTCTTGTGGCTTTCATACCTGGATAGAGAAGCCTGCAAAAACCACTTTGTTCTCTTCCAGTCTTAGTAAGAGGTACAGACGGAGGAGGTAATTTCACAGTCCGTTGTGTTTGTCTGATAAAATACACGGGATTAAAGATAATATGGGTGTTTTGGTGCCTGTAGTATTACAAAATAATTCTTGGAGATTGGAAACGCATTAAGTGTGAGTATTGTTTTAGATTATGACTTTCCTTAGTTTAACAAAAGTTTGCATTGATGTCATGGTGGAGGAGAGAGGGCTCTGTGTTTTCTTACAGGGAATACTCAGAAGCATCATTTTGACTTCAGCACATGAGTCTTTTCATGAGGCTGGTGCCCTGCAATCACACAGGTGTTTTAGAAAAGCCCATCTCGCTGTCTTATTCGAATTATCTTCTCACACTCAGCTGCATAGGGATCAGCCTATTTGGACTTTACAGGATAAAGATACTGGAGCCAAAACAAACTCCTGGAGAGGATCTGCAAAGGTGGTGTATGCGTGTATCCTGAACTGTGTACAAATACCCCTAAATCCTGTATATTTCTTCTGGGCCATTAAACAGGATGCTTATTCCCCTTCAGATTGTAGCATCTGAGTGATGGATTGCAGAACTCTGCCGATTGCCTGACTATCACTTTAACTTCTCAAAGCCCTTTTGGAAGACATGGTGCTTTATAAGCAGAAAATAAATTTATTTAGAGTTTTTCTTGCTGTAGCTTCTGGCGCAATGGAGTCCAAATGGTCTTTTTCACCCTAGTTGGCACAACTTTTTCTCATTGTAGGATGGAAAAAACCTAATAAAGATAGGTCAATGGACTGCGATGTAGATGTTACTAATTAAGATCTCCGTTGCAAGCTGGTGTAACACAGCATCTATGCTGGGTTGGCTGGGTCTGGTGTGTGGTGTGCTGGGGAGGTATGCATTTTGATACTGGTACCGTGTAGTTGTGTCTTAGTACTAGTAGTATATCATAGCCCTGTAGTCTGTGCAGGAATATACTGCATGCAGGGTAATACAAAATTTCAGTGATTGAAATGTCTTGTCCTCAGCATGGCTGACTCAGTAGAACATCCAGGCGAGGCATTACGTGTGTTCATGTATTTCCCTTCCCGTCTTGTGCACAGGCTGTTATCCTCACCGGTTCCTGTTTACTGGACACCGCTGCTCAATTCTGCATAGTCAGACTGTGCTATGTAGGGATGGCACTGAAGCAGCATTATTTGTTTGCTTTTTCCATTCCATATGCATGTCCCCCCCTTCCCTTAAAACCACAAAGAGAGTGTGTGACATCACACAGAAGATCCCTGCCTGCACACTTGGGCTTGCAGTGACACCGAAAGCCCAGGACACCTTGCTCTCACAGTTCTTCCCAGTGCAAAACATGGCTCTGAACTGGTTCCATGCTTGGTGGCAAAGGAGGTGTCAAGCTGATCCCCAGTACAAGTCCAAGTAATCAAGGGCTGGGATCTGTTTATTTTATTTGTGGCATATTCTCTCGACTCTGGTAGTAAAGTTATTAAAATGAGGCTTGTCAGCACATTGAAGGGGGGGGAGGGAGGGGGCAGGGGCTTTGCATCTTTCATGCGGTTTGATCCTGCTCAGCTTGTTAACACTTAGTTGCTTCTGTGATTAATTATTTAGTCTTCTCCCTCGGCACTGGGGTATAATAGCGCAACCCCCAATTCTGCTGAGATTCACAGTTCTTTGCTTTTTCCTGCAAGCCCTTCCCGCCACCTCGAAGTACAGAGCAAGGAGGTCGGTGCTGCGGTGCTTAAAGAGCCCGTCAGCCGCCCGGGCTGCTGCTCGCCCTGCGGTCCTGCAGGTCCTTGCTGGCCAAGGACTGGGGCTCTGCCTGCAGGGAGCTGTCAGTCCCAGCTCATCCATGTGCCAAAGTCAGTGGGGAGAGCTGTCCCTGAGTGCCCTGTCCCTCCAAATACAGCCTTTCACTGCAATGTGTACTGGTGTGAAGGGGAGACATCAGAGGGGGCCAGCGCTGTCTCCAGGTGCAGTGAAACACAAGAATTGCACGTTGGAGGCAAACGTCAATAGAGAGATTTATCTGACATACCAGATTTGGTAGCCCCTTTCCCTTTTAGATACATTTTGAGCAGCTTTCAATTCAAGTTTTTGTAATCGTCAGGGAGTATCTTCTCCAGCCATTTGGTTTTGGGGGTGTTGCATCTTGCCTTGATTTGCTCTCCGAGGCTGTGTCTGAAAAGACATTTGCCAGTTCTCTGCACCCAGTGCTCAGGCATCCGCCTGCACATAGCAGTGCCTTGTGCCCGTGGTGGGGCAGGCATGGGGTGCCCCCCAAGCACGCTGCTGTGGTTAGGTGCGTGTGTGTGGATGGGTGTAGGGTGAACTTGTGCCCAGTGGGTGCTGTAGTTGCTATTAGTGGGGTTGTGGTTCAGAATGGGTGAGATGAATGCTTGCAACACCCAAACCACCACCTGCCCTCTGGGGCATCAGGGCCCATGGACCATATGCAGCTAGTGGCCCAGGGAGGGTTGGCAAGTCCCCCTGGCTCTGGAAGGCACCTTCCTCCCTCCCTGAGCATCCTCTGCTGTGCTTCCTGCTTGAAGCCTCGCTGCTAGGTAAGGCGAGGCCTGAGGTCTGAATAATTAGGAAGGAATTAGCTGTGTTTCTTTATGACATGGTCTCCCCAGTTCCTCTGATGTTTGCATCCTTCTCCTTTCATCTTGCACCTCTGTGGCAGGTGCCCTGCACAGCCGTGGGACGTGTGGGAGGCTGTGCTGAGGGGCAAGCAGGCACATCCCAGTGTAGCAGGGCTGGGAGCTGGTGCTCATGGCCCAGCCCTGCAGATGTGACTTGGAAGGTGTGAGTATGTCCTTCGCGCCGCTGCAAACTCCCTGCCTGCTGCTGGATGAGCCACCCTTCCTTCAAGTCTGTAAAATAGTGCCAACTCCCCTCGCCACCAAAGGTGTTGGAAAAGCTGATTATTTTATGTTTAGGAAGCTGATGAAGCATTAGCCTGGGTTACTTTGTTTTATTAGAGTCCATAAATTAAGTGGAAACTCACAACGATGTGGAAAGGAGCCAGGGAGAGCAATTATTTGTCAGGAAGACATCATGATTAATGATTTTGCTACATGTTCATTGAAAGCGTTGGAAGTTTTTAGCAAAGTAATGCCCGAAGGCAGCTGGTACTGAGTGTATAGAGCAGACTGCAACAGGCTGCATCACTCACTTGCTGTTTAGGAAGCTCAGTAGTAACCAAAAGGTGTTAATCAAATAGCATCCTTAAGACTTTGAGCCAGATGATGGAGCTACAAAGCCGCACTCCTCTGAATGTCCCCATGTCTGTTTCTAAAGCTCAAGCCCATGCCTGCAGACCAGTTTACTGTCTCCAGATGATGTCTGTACTGCAGTTTCCCCATAGGTTATAATTTTTGAATGGCTCATCCCTGTCAGATCCGTTCGGGATGTTTTGCTTGACCTTCCAGGGCTGTGCTTTGGTGTAAATCTATGCAAAATCTTCTTTGGGGCTCCCTGTGCAGATATGGAGTGCAGAGGCATGTGGGTTTGTGTTCTCTGCCCACGTGCCCTCGCTGTAAAGCTTTCAATGTGAAGATCCAAGACCTCAAACACCTCCCAGATAGATGGCAGTGGGTCCCTGTGAGCCCTGACTGTCCATCACAGCGTGATGGAGGCTGTCACTGTCGTGGTGCAGAGCGCCACTGAGGTTCTCCCCATCCCTGGGGTCAGATCCAGCTTGTGGGAATGACGTCTTGTTTCCAGTCAGAGAATCATAGTGTGTGCCTCCACCTTCAGTGTCCATTAATAGCACATAAATAACCCGCTTGGGTCAGAGATGCTGAGGGTAATGCGTAAGCTGGAAGGAATCCAGAGCAGAGCTGGACTCACTGCCCTGGCAATTAGATCAGAGTAAAACTAAAATTCAAGCCTAAAATGCCCTTTTTTTTTTTTTTTTCCCCTTCTTTTCCCCAAACTCAACCAGCTCTTGGAATTATATTGGGCTGTGCTGTAAGTGTAGGTAGCCCAGGTGTAGTTTTTTTTTCACAACAAAACAGCATTTTAAGACCCCAATATCATAACCATTGAGCCATACTAGTCATATTTTTTATTAATAGTTACTGTTTCAGAGGCTGGGTCATGATGTATAAGCTTCACTTTATACCGTTGTTTAGTCTACTTAAGTAGCAGTCTACTATCTATCGTGGAACTACTCATGTTACAGGAAAACTAACATATATCATAACTTGTGGGATTCAGGCTGCCTATGCGAATATGCTTACCTTCTCATTTTTCAAGAAATTAGCAAAAAAAGATGATATTTCTGTAATTAAAGACTATATGAAGTAAGGAAGTTTAAAATACACATTATATGCAACATCTTGGTAAAGTCCCACTTACAAAATCATTAAATCTCTCAAATTATTATCTAAATAAATACTTTATTGTATTTTAGTATGCTTTATTATATTCTGCAGTGCCCTGAGCACCTGGACTTCATAAATAAAAGAATTATTATGTAGAATCTTAGAAATATAAAAATTAATGCTTTAGTGCCTGGAGAATTATAAAAATTTCAGCAGGTTTTCTAAGGCTAGTGATAAGGGTTCATAAACACACTAATTTTTCTACTCTTAAACATTTCAGGTCAGTGGAGAGGAGATATTAACGGAACGTGTGCTCTTTTAATAAGAGACTGGAGTGTTTGGAGGGCAGCATACTCGACTGTTCCACTGAAGCTCACTCTAATAACATCTCCAGACACTGCAATAGCAATAAAGCATGACAAGATTGTGTAATAACTTAATAATTTTTTCTGGTAACATGAAGAGAGCATGTTATAGCAACGATCTAACCCTGCCCCCTTTCAGTGCCTTGGGGAATTTGGGGCAATTGTTGCATCTGTTGTTTCAGTCTCTGAGCTCACTTTAACTCCTTTTTGGGGTGGTGCGTGTAGTACATTTTGCTTCTCGGAACGAACTGGGAGCAGGCTGTGCATGTGTGTCTGCCCCACCTGCCTGCCAGGAGACGCTTGGGGAACGGGACGAAGCCAGTTTGATGCAAAAGCACATTAACCATGCTCACCCCAGCTTCCCACCTGATTTGATCTTGAGTTCTCATTTGCGTTATTTACGTGGGTTTTCCCCTGGCTTTGCAGCCTGGGAGATGGGGCAGGAAGAAGGCTCTGCGCCTTTACGCTTGGTTTATGGAGCCCGTTGCAGGGTGAGCATCGGTGCTCTCTCCAGCCTGGGGTCAGGTCTCCTGGGCAGGGTTGGTGGGAGCAACCCTCCTGCTGGTGTGGCTCTGCTTTGTGTACAGGAGGACCCACACATTGCCACAACATGTTCCCGGGCAGGGGAACAGCTCCAAAGTCCTCAGTGGCTAAAGATTCATCATGGAATAACGCTGCAGGCAGTCTGTGGATGGACGGCCCATTGCCGATTAAGCACACATCGGGGAAGCTGTGGGTTCTTTTCCCCCTTGTGTAAATTTCCACATCTAACGACCGCTTGGGTAGCAGGCACATAAAATTGGGTTGGATGGAGAGGTTTCTAAAAGGATGTTACTTGACCTTTGCTACTCACTCTTTCGGCAGCTTCTCAGTAGCCAGGAGGCGTCCTAGAAGAAGATAATTAGGCTTGTGCTATTTCAACCTCCTCTGATCCCTAAGAAAGAGTTAATTACAGTCTTTTCCCTCTTGCTCAAAGGTGGCTGGGTATTATTATCAGAGCTGTAATTATTCATGCTAATTGCTTATTTGGAGAGGGAGAGAGAATGAGAGAGAGAAACCCCGGACTCCACATCAGTGATCAGCAGAGCAGACCAGGTGTGCTTCGTTAAGGCTGGAGCGAGGGTAGTGCTAGGGGTGGAAGGAGGTTCGGATGCCGGAGTAGTTGTGAGCGAGCAGTGGAGCAGACCTGGTCCTGCTAATGCTGCCACCTCCTCTGGGACTGAGAAAAAAGAGCATGCACTTCTTGCAGACCTTCCTCCGGTGGAGGGCACTCCGAGGTAATTGTACTTCTGACTAGAGTCTTCATTTGTTTTGTGGCTTAATTAACCTTTCATAATTTTTTTTTTGGTTTTGTTTTAAATTTTCCTACGAGGGAGCAGAGTGGGTTCAGAGTGGGTTGTGAGATGCATATCTGAGGTTTGTGTTTGAGCTTCTCTGCAGATTTTGTGGCTGATATTTCATTAACTGAACAAAAACTTGTATGATCCCCTGGCTGCCTTGGTGTCGGTGTTTTTGCTTTGGGAAGGGGAAAAGGAGGCGCGTGTCTATCTTCTTCCCTAGTTACAGGCTTTTAATAATAAGGCTAATTTCCTATGGAGAGATGTGGGGCTTGCCTGTTAAAAGCAAGGGCTTTAAGCTTTATTTGATGGCTAAATGTATCTGTAGTGTGATGGTCCTGATTAGATGCCTTAGAAGGCATCGGCATGGTAAAATTTAGCATGCTGCAGAAGCTGAGACTTGGTGTGGAAATGTTGTGGGAAGCTGTCTCCTTGGGCACACCTGAGCATTCTGGGGACAGTGGTGTGCTGTTGAGTGTGGTGGCACACCACTGGCTTTTTCTGAAGTGACTGAATTGTTGATGAGGTGGGAGCTTGTTGTGAGGACTTGAGTCATCCTTAAGTAGTGATTATTTTAGTTTACTTAATTTTTTCCTGGAACAGCAGAACCACTTGTCCCGCTTGGCTGGGGTTGTAAACTGCTCCTGGTGTCTAATCTTTGCCTGAGTCAGTGCAGTGGCGAGTGGTCCACTGCGATGTGGGTTGTTTTCTGTTGATCTTTCTGTTTTCTCTTAAGCCTTTGATTCCTGCTGTTCTTAAGGTTGAGAAAAACAATCTTAAGAATTGCACTTATAGGTGATACGAACTATGCAGGTTTTAACATGATAACTGCAAGGAGCTACCCCCTGCCAAATGTTCCAACCTTTGAATGTTCTTCTATCCTTTTTTAAAAAGTTCTGTCTGCTGTCGTCCTTATGGACAGCAGCCATGTGCTGTGCTGAAAGCCAAACTGTACTGCTCTCTCTAAAATTATTATCCTTGTGCTTTAACTTCCTAACTGGCCGTAATTACGTTTTAATGTACTGAATAATCTTTTCGTCTGGATGTTTTACTACTTACTTAAATTACATAAGCTTTCCATGTTCATATCCACTTCCTGACAGAGGAATTAGCTCAAGTACAGTGAGGTGGGGAGCGAGAACTGCTGCTGCAGGGACTGCAGTTGTCCCCGTCCTTGGGGGTGGGAGGCAGTGACAGGGATGGGGAGATGTTTCCTTGGGAGTATTGAAGAAGTTTGAACTTACAAAGAGGTCAGAGGCTTGGATCACTAGTCTGACAGCTATTGTGTTGCTGAACCTGAGCTGAGGGTTTGTTTGTACTTTTCTAAGCCCTTTGCATGCTGATTGTTGGGAACCATAGACACCTCCAAGAAGGCAAGGAATCCAAATCTACAGGGCTGCTACACTAGAAATGCCCTTTAGTAAACCCAGTCCATGCAAATCTGGATCCCCTAAAGATACAAAGTTTTTACTTGTCTCAAAATCTGTAGGAATTAAGAGCCTTTTTACTTCCTAAATTATCTGGCCAAGTGCAGTGATTATTTTCTCTTCCCCCTCCCTGTATTTTCTGACAATTACCACGTATCCTTTGCTGTTTTGTTCCCAAGCTATGTGTAAGTGCACAGTATCCAGCTAATTACTACTTACTGCTTTCCTATGGACTTTAGATCTCCCAAACACCTCTTGAATAACACTGTTGTAGAACACTAATGTACCTTTGCATGCCTCTATAGCAGGCTTCCCGTGTGCTGCCAGCAGGGCTTGCTTCCATCTCTCCCTACAGCTTATTCTTCATGGTGGGGTTGTAGGATTGTACGTGGGTGGTAACCTTCTTGCACCTGTGTTACTCAGTGGTTCAACTCCATGTGCAGATTGCCTGGGGAGTTCAGAAGTCTTTAGGCTGTAGACCTGATCTTTGCTTTACAGGGGTTAAAATATGGTGTGCTGCTGCCATCAAGGAGATCAGTGTCCCAGAGGAATGTACTCTGGAGGCTACCAAAGCCCATATGAGACTGTGATCTCTCCGAGGGGAACACCTCCTCCGTGGAGGAACTACATACGGCACACAGTGCATGGCTCTCACTGAGATCTCCTGATTGTGGAACTCTGCAGGAGCAGAACTTTGAAAATCTTCATAGTTCATGTCCTTTTCAGGTCATAAATGGATTCCTTGATGGATATTTATGTCCTCTATTTCTACTTGGATATCAAGAGTATGTAGGTGGGGAGAACCCTTAACTATTATTAGATTTTTCCATTAAGCTGTTGCGGGTAGGGAAACAAAAAGACTTATCAGATGATGTGCTCAGCATGTCTCTGTCTGCGTGGGTTAATGCTGGCTCTGGACAGACTCGGGCTGAGCTATGGGACTGCACAGTATTCATTCCTGTGCCTTCGGTATTCATTCTTGTCCCCTGGGAAGGGACATGATAAGGCTGCCAAGAGCAACGTGTCCACTCAGTGCTTGGTGTTGGGACCTGATGCTGTTGTGTGTGTTCAGTGACTGGAGGGTGACCAATGTGCAGCCTAGGGATGCTAACCACTGTTTTGGTAGTAACAGTAATAAAAATAAATAAATAAATAAAGTAGCCTCTCTAAGTGACGTGGAGTGCTTTGGACAGTTAGCTGACCTTGTGCGCTATAAGAAAAAGGATGTAGGATGTGTAACATGGGGGAGTCCCAACCAGAGATGACACCATTGCCCTTGTTGACATCCAAGTTTTTGGGATGCGAGTAAAGAGGTTTGGAGCAAGGCAGCTGCAAGTACAGGACTGGGTAAGAAGCTGGGCAGTGAAGACTCGTAGCCGTTTGGTATGTTAACTAAGTGCCTGCCTTTCATCTGCTGTTGACCTGTGTTGGACTTGGAGCTAACGGGAGATACACAGACAAACCTTTTGGAAAGCAGGCATGTCTAAGCAGACTTCGGTGGGCTTTGATCTGAAAGGCTCTCCTGTAAGCGTCAGCCAGCCTTTCAGTTGATTGCTGTGGGTGAGAGGTTTTGGGAGTGAGATGGTATGGTTGGGGTTACTGGGTTTTTTTTAACTCTGCTAGCTGAAATCAGAAAATGTAGAGGAAAGGCTTTGTAGGCGGCTGGCTTTGGGAGTGGGGGGACCAGGGAAGCTGTTTCTCTTGTCTACATCAACTACTGCAGTATTGTTATAATTTTCCTTCTTTTTCCTGACAAAATCCATTAATTAGAAGTCTACATCAATCAGCACTCATTGAGTTTGACAGATCTGAGATTCAATGCTAATTCATGTAACTGCTGTGTGTGTGTGGGGTATGTGTCCTTAGGGGCTAGGGCAGCCAGCAAGTAATCATCTGTCGGTCTGAAGTCTTGCTCCATTGCCCCCCAGTATATCTGGGTGGGGGGAAATGGGGGAGTGAGGCTTTACAAAACTCAGCAAGGTTAGTGAATATCCCAGGAAGGGGAAAAAAAAAAAAAAAATAAAAAATCTATGCTTTAGCTATTGGAATAGTGGAGCTGAGAAAAGAGGTTTGGCCAATGACCAAATTGTGCTTCCCAGAGAGTGCCCTGCTCCATGGCGAGCCCTGGCAGGACTCTGGCCCGAACATCGTGGAACTGTGCAGCCATTAAAACAGTTTTCCTATAAATTACCCTTGAGAAATATCCCAGCCAGAAATTATTGTGTGCCCTAAAGTGTAACCCCTGCAGAAGGTAATGTCCCTTGGGGTTGGGTTTTCAGACAGTTTCTGTAGCCACCTTGTAAGAGACAAGTCCTGATTTTTGTTTTGTTTCTTTCTGGGTTGTTCTTGAGAAACTGCCGTTTCCTTTCTTTGCCCTTACAACATTGTTGATGGTATCCTCCATTATCCTCATCCCCAGCAGAACTTGTAAACCATTGCTCAAATCTTTGTCATTTTGTCTAAACAGTGACATGCAGCAGCAACATAATGTGATGGAGATGTATATATGTAACAAGCTTCTGTGGAGAGATATATGTAGGTATAGATGTGCGTATATGTATTTTATTAGCACTTAAATACGTTACCGTTTTCTCCCACATTCCTTTGCTGGTGCAGCAATGTGTGGTGAGGATTTCATGGGCTATTCCTAAGCTCGCAGACAGGCACATTGCAGCTTTCTGCTTTATTCCCCTTTCCATGCTCAGCTAGGGTTACAAGGTCCTTTACAAGGTAGTGGTCATTTTTCATTTTCCAATATATACCAACTAAATATTCCTGATAGTATTATCTTGACAACAAATAACCTGTGCTGCTCTTGCTTTGTGCAGTGTTGCTCTCTTACCCCCATTGCACTATGCACATGAACACATCCATACGCACAAACTCACTACAGTGTTTTCTGCTGAGGTCCTCACCAGCTGTAAAGCTTTGCTTCTGCCATTGCATGAGGGCCTTTTGTGTGTCCATCATCAGAAAATGAATGAGTGCTGATTTAGTAGGGATTTGGTTGAGCAGTCCTGGGTGTGAGGCTCAGCTGGAAGTGATGCTATGTAATCTTAATTCTAACATAATCAATACCGTGGTACAGGAAGCTCTTGTGTGAACTGTCTTAACCCTGTCCCCATCTCTTTCCAGTTGGCTGCTCTGCACCTTCAGAAAGGCCTGACTTGAGGTCTGATGTATATTTTTTTCTTTCTTTACTCTTTGTGAGACTTAATTCAAGTTAGCACATGAATTTTGTGCCTTGCTGAGTTTACGCAAGGGGAGCAGCAAAGACAAACATCATAATAGGATCTCTGTTCCTGTCAAAAGGCTGGGAAAGAAGATAAGGGGTATCCAGTGCTTCTATTGGACTCGTCTGGAATATCAATAAATTAAGATGATGGCCAAGTCAGGCCCTACCTGACTTGTGACTGCTGAAGAGCCTCATGCAACTGGATTGAAATCAGCTCTGAAGCCTGATTCTCCCTGGCACCTGGGATTCTTGGGGTTATTGTTTGGTTTTGGGGTGGTGGGTTGTTTCTGTTGGTTTTGGGGTGGGGGATTTGGTTGGTTGGTTTGGTGTTTTTGTTGTTTGTTTGGGGTTAGGGTTTTTTTTTGTTGTTGTTTCTTTGGTGTTGGTTTTTTTTTTGCTGGTTGTTTGTTTTTTTGTTGTTGTTGTTTTATAAATGTCCAGCAGCTTGCTCTGGTAGTTCGTCTTATGTGGACACCAAAGCAGAAGTAATCAGCAGTGCATCACAACAGCACCTTCCTTCTTGCAAAGTGACATTGTGACCCTGTGTATGTGCCTGTGAGAATAAAAATACTAAACTGCATCCCTTTCTGTTCTCCTCCCCCAGCTCTGCGTTAGCCATTTTACAGGGAGTTGTGGAGTCCAACAATCTCAACTGAAAGTACATGCTGCTCCCTCGTGGAGCGCCAGGCATTGCAGCGAGGCCAGGAGCACGGCGCTGCTTTGCTTTGCAGCCTCAGGCAGATCGCTGTGTATAAAGGACCTGGTCCAGCAGCCTCCGAAACAAGCGACGCTCTTTTTAGGAAGGGGAAAATGGAATTATGCAGGTGATGAAATGAGAATTTTCCCAGGGTTTTCCCAGTCTTTATTTTCCAGCCAGCCCCTGCCTTGGAATGGAGCGTATGGGAATAGCTCGTGAAGCTGTCTTGGCTTTGGAGGGTGGATGAGTAAGGAGTGATGAGGATGTGGTGCTGGGGAGAGGTTTCTCCAGTCTTTTTTAGGGATGCGTTGGCCTGAGGAGCCCGAATGCCCGGGTCATTAGAGGCTTGCCTGCGTGTTCAGCACACTTTCTGCAGGCAGCCCCGTGTCTGCAGTGCTGCAGCCTCAGGCAAAGGCAAAATGCTGCTGGGTGCTCCAGACGTGGAGCTAAATCCCTCTCGCAAGAGATGGAGCAAACCTGAGGTCTGGGCCGTTCCCAGAGAGGAGCGGGAATTGCCCAGAGCGTCTCCTGTTCTGCTGAGGAATCTGCTAAATCCTGCCATCATCCAGCAGCTTCTGACTCTCAGAGAGCTCCCTAAAGAAATGCTCCTTATCATGTCTGCTGGAAGTAGGTGCCTTTTTGGAGAAAAAGCCCTCTTCCCTCCCGATGCCCAAGGATCCGGGAGGGGTTTGAAGCCTGGTGGTAATCGCAAGAGGGCAGAGTTGGCTCATGGCTCCTGAGCTCCTCCAGCTCATGGACCCACCGAGGGGCAGCGGGAGCTGGCCTTGCCCTTGGCGCTGGTGGCACTTGGAGCTGCAGCAGTTGCTGGGCTGTTGGCACAAATGTGACTCCATCCCTCTGACTGTGCCCTGCAGCACCGCTGATGCCTGGGGGGAATATATAAATAAGACGAGAATCTCTCTTGTGACCCTTCTCTAGTTGCTTTGAAAGGTTGGCTGTATCCACGCTATTCTTGTGGGCATCTTGTTACGGCATTAATAAAAGCTTCATACTAATATTGATGTTAGAATTGAAAACATAAATTGATTGTTAATTAGCAGCTGAACAGCGGCTCAAGCAGTGCTGGTAATGATGCATGGGGGTCGGCTTGCCAAGCAGTGTCTGCTCTAAACTACGCAAATGGCATAAATGCAGATCACAGGTCCTGTTTGTATTTAAAATAGTGGAGGTGTCATTGCTAATGAATGCATCTTTCTAGCAGATACTCAGCAGGCTACTAGTACTGTCGTATTTTGAGAGTATCTTTTGTGACATCGGCTGGAATGATCACAGTGGGAGGCTGCCTCCTGGACACCTGTTGGTGGCTGCGCTTGGCACTTTCATGTAGTGCAGAAATGCAGAGTTTGAGGCTTTTAAACAATTTTTAGATTAGAATGATGGGAGGAGACAGTCTTGCATCGTCTCTTTCAGTTCCGGGTGAAAACAATTACCTGAATTGGTTCAACCACTGCCCCCGGGAACCTGCCTGGAGACTGAAGTGTAATGCAGTGCAGGTACTTTTTGAAAGTCCTCCTTGCTGAGAAATAAGCTTCTTGTCTCCCTCTGAGGTGCTCTGTCTCCTTGCAGGGCATCCTGGGATGGGGGAAACTTGTGCTCTAACTTCAGCAGATCTGCTAATACCTCTGAGTACCCACGCACGAGACATTGAGGTCCTTGAGTCAGGGCTGCTTGGATCCTAGACTAAAGATGAAGCCAGCACTGGGTATCCGGGCTGCAAACACAGCCTAGATGCTTACCAGTTCCTCAGAGTGATGACATAATTTGAGATTTAAAATCTGAGTTTGAAATAGCTCAAGGCTATGTGACGTGTCAGAGCAGGACAGTGTTGTCTGGCTGAAGAAAACCCACAGGTCACCTGTCCCTGCCTGCAGTGCCAGCTCTGTCAGCCCATGCGTGCAGACGTCTGTCCCATGGAGCGGCATCCCAGGCTGCTGGGCTCCCGAGTGCTTCCCAGGAGGGATCTGTGAAGGTAAGAGATCCCATACGAGCTGTCTGCTGGTATCAACCTCAAGATGGGGGAATCTGTTGACTGTCCCCAGGACAAATGAAATAGTGCTGCTCACTTCTGCTGGTTTTCACTTTGCTCGCAGAAACCTGTCACAAGGAAAGATACAGGCGGCCAGTGGTCCTGGGGCTGTGGTGGAAGGTTGTCTCTGTTTCTCACACCGTGAGTCCAATTAGATCAAAGTTGTAAAAGACGACTGATGCGCAGCAGAAACATCTTGTCCCTGGGAGCTTAGTGACTGAGTCACACTGCCCGTGCCCCTCTCCAGCTTGGGAGCTTCTCCTCCTCAAGGGCTTTTTCTTTTGTTTTCTTTAAACGTGGAGAATTTTTTCAACTATATGGCGGAGAAACAACTGGCAGGGTTGGATTGCTGTACTTCAGCTCTCCTCCCGGCTGCTAGTTACAATCCAAAGATCATTTCCTTGTTGTCAACAGCTTTTGCTCTTGGCTGTTTCACTTGCTGTGCCAAGGAAACACTGGTTTCTCAGTTGCAGATTTAGGAAACGAACTAGCTTGCTGGGGAACAACCAGTGACAACTTGTCAGGCTTGATGGGGGTTGGAGGTTTTCCTTAACTCCCCTCGAGCTTCTTTGTTTCTTCCTAACTGGAGAATCCTTGAACATGGCGAACTGTCTGGGAGCAGTATGAAAATGTATGAAATGTAACCGAACTGTAGTGTGCTCACCAAAGAGGTGCTTGCTGGGTTGGAGGAGGGTGTTTGCTTTATGTTGGGCTTGATGTTGTGTACATAGACTTATCAAGAGGAAATCTGTTAATGTGTGTTGTTGAGGCTAATTTGTGTCAAAATAGAAATCTGTTGCACAGCTCTGCTGAACAGTCTGAAATGCGGAAATCAGTGCAAGCATGACTTGTGTGATTTTTAGGTAAGACCACGTTTAACCTTCACTAGAGCTTTCTGGGTCTCATTGATGCCATCAAGTCCAGCAGTAAAGTTATCTTGAATGGACAGCTCTACCTTCTGTGGGATTTATCCTGGGGTGGGGGAATAGGGCGGCATTTTTGGCCCCCTACTCCAGTTAAATTTCCTGGAAAGAAAAATTGGAGGAGTAAAACTGAACAGAGCCTTTCCACCATCCAAGGCATGCTGATATCTCCCGTGGCCCTCTCCCTGCTGTGAATGGGATTGAAGAGTAGCTCTCCTGTGCAGCTTCACTAGGGTTTGCAGTTAGCTCTGCTGTCTGTCAATCTATTGAGCATCTCTAGTGTGAGTCTGCGCTAATCGGGTGCAGTGCTGGTGTCCATATTACAGATTCTCCTCTGATGAGGTGATAGTAGGTGGCATGTATCATTAACCTTCTGGGCTGCTCTAATTACTCAGTTTCTGATCAGACGTATTTTGTATTAGTATGTGATGGCTAAACTCAGTAGAGTGTTGTCAGAGCGTCATAGGCTCTGCTGTCCTGCAGAATCATCTCTTCGTTTCCCTTGTTCCTCTGCTCCTTGCATAAGGACAAAGGGGTTGGGGGAAGGAATCTGGATCAAAAACAACCAATAAAGCAAAAGCAAACTTCAAGAACCTCCTAGGTTTTGAGCATGTGTGCACTCAGTCATTTTCTGTATCTTTTTTCTCAGTCTTCATACTTCTCCCCTAATTTTTACCTTTTCAGTCTTTGGAGTTGCTTTGAAATGGGACTTCCCTAATTACATCCCCACCCTTCACTTAATTCAAACACTGCTTTAATCCTCTTCCGGCCCTACCTGAGCCCAGCATTTTCACAGGAAAAAAAAAAAAGCAAGAAAGAAAAAAAAAAAAAGCAAGCTTAATTCTGGTTAGTTTTGTTTGCTGGCAGGGTGTCTAACGCCGTAGTTTTGTAATCCGTAAAGAGGTGGTGTCTGATTGCACGCAAAAGTGGTGCTTAGGGCAGGCTGTGCTAGTGCAGGCACGCCAACGAGTCTCAATAGCTCCAGAGCCACCTCCCAGTGGCACCAGCCGGGGCCAGGGGTGATGGGGTGCACTTGTCTAAACAAGCAAACGTTCTCTTCCAGAGCTGATGGGTGCTTGTGGCGATGTAGTAGGAACCAGTGGTGGGGCTGCCAGCTGTGGACTCCAGGCTGGACCAGTGCAAGAGGGATCCCAGACCCTGGACACTGGGGTAGCTCTTCAGCTGTGCAGAAGCAAGAAGAATTGGGGCTAACTTCTCCTGTTGATCCAGCTTTCGTTGTAAAGCCTGAAGAGATGTTTCCCAAGGTACCACAGATGACAGAAGGAAAAGGACTTCCCAAAGTGAAGTAGGTGCAGTGGGAAGTGTTCAGTTAGCAAGGGGAGCTGGTGGTAAGCATTGCCCTTGTCTTGATGGGAATGCATAGGGGACATATGTGTTGGCATGCTTGGCTTAACCTGACTGAAGAGCCTCGTCTAAGATGCAGAGTAATGCATCTGAAGTTGCTTAGATCTGAACTTGTCCCTAGGCAACAACATTTGCCTCAGTGAAGACTCATCTTGTATTATTGCATGTTCATCACAGCTGAATTCTGTTTAAGGGTGCTCATGGTAGAGCATTCCATAAAATAAAATCAATTATGCTTCAGTCATCTTCTCTCTGCTAAGTGTAAAATGGGGATTGATTATGCCCCTGAGAAGAAAATGCCATGTAACACTTCTCTTCTATGTCTAAATGTGTTCCTGGTAGACCAAACCCGCTTAGAAACAGCTGTAACAAGAGTCAGATGCTGGGGCTGGATGGGAGCTGGTACTGCCTTGTCCTATCCCCAGAGATGGTCTAGGAAGAGCCCTGTATTGCCTTAATGCAGCATTCCTTTTGCAAATGTGCTTGAACAACAATCTTGGGTGCAGGCCCAAATGTAATACCTGCTCAAATCGTGCTCTTGGTGTGTCAGGCTAGCTGCAGATGCAATGCTGAAGCATTGTTGTTTAATAGATTTTTATCTTCTGTACCAGTGGATTCAAAGGGATGAAAAAGATCCAGAGTGCTGGGCCACAGCATGTGGGAGGAAAGCAGCCTCTGAGTCACTCTTCGTTATGAAATGACAGCAGAATTGAAATGCCTCGAAAGCCCCAACTGTGCATTCATGTAGGCTGCTAATTGTTGATGATCTGCAAAGGCAAAGCCCTGACCAAACTTCCGAGACAGCCCTGTTTCCCTAAAGAGAAAGAGGAATAGAATGGCCTTTTCGTTAGCCTCTCAGCTGAGTTTTGAGAGCACATATGACACAGAAGGCACAGCCTCCCCTTGGGCTACTGCCTGAGATGGGATGGCATCACAGCCCTGGGCCCCCAGGAAGCATCTCCCCCCACTTCTCCTGCAGCACCAAGTGGAGCCCGATGTGCAGCTGTTGTGGTGCCTCTGTAGATGCAAGAGCTAGGGAGCAATGGATAGCTGTCCCCCTTTTATTCTGGGGGGAAATGAGTCCCAGGGAGTGATGCTGGAGGGGCAAAGGACTGCTGGATGTGGAACTGCTCCTGCCAGTGCTGAGAGCCCCTTTTCTTTCCCAAAAGGGTGAGGGTGCTCTTTTAGGATATAAAGCTCCAGACTCAATTACCTGATTGAGAGCAGACTTCTCCATCCTGTGGTTCTGTTATTCACCAGGTTTCTTGCTTGCACCTGGGTTTGTTTTAATTCACTCCAGGCAGTGTTGGAAGGCTTTTTGGTCCAGGCTGAGGAACGTCAGGTTTAAATGGAATGAGGTATTTCCACCAGGTAACAACTCTCCTGGAGGATTTTGTAGAAAAAAATGTCTCAACCTATTCAATTCTCCTACAACCCTGGTGTGCCGTGAGTCCAGGAGGACTCAAGCACTTGCAGCTCTGTAAATCATTCCTTGGCTGGTACAGGTGGCCTCAGGGACCTGATGGAGAGGAGCTGAGTTGTGGAGGTGGCATGCAGGGCACTCCTTCACTGCAGCGTGCTGTCAAAGGCTCCCCCAGCAAAAAGAGCTGTGCGTGCCACAGGTTGAGGTGCTGCATAATGCAAGCTTTGCGTGATGAGAACATATGAATCAGGAGCTTACATCTCACTTTAAAGTCAGTAGAAGAAGAACCAGCTTGATCCTCCCTGCTGACAGCCCCAAGAGTGCATGACTGTCATATCTGTGGTTTAGCATGACTTTTTGCCCCTAAAACTGGTGCTGACTTACTCTGCAAAAAGACACATTGGAGCTATAGCTCCGTGCCTGGGGAGATGTTGGAGGTATTAGCGGGTCACTGGTTAAAACTATGTAAAACTCACGAGGGCTTAGTTTGAGGTCAGAGCCTCATCCCCAGGTGTAAGACCCGCTTGCTGCGTGGGAGGTCTCAGACACAAATACGTACCTGCCTCCCGGCTCCTTTGTGCTCACAGTAATGCTGGCTCCTTCCTTGCTGTCCTCATTGACTTGTTCATCTGGAAGAAAACACAATGCTTTCCTAAATTTAGCTGTGTAAGTACCGTGGGTGTTGTCTCTTCTCCCCCTTTCCCCAGTTTCGAAAGCCATCTTAAAAACCGCACAGCGATTTCAGTGGCAGCTTGATGGGAATCCATAGCAAATGACTCTGCAATTAGTAAATCTCTCCTATTGTGACAGCTCTATTATTAAACTGCCATAAATGCCAGGCTATTAATCTGCTGTCTCCTCAATCCTCATGCTTCCTTTTCCTTGCCTGTCCTTTTCACCATTTTATTTTATTTTATTAAGTTTCAGCTGCCTTCCAGCAAGTGTTTCCAGGGAGGGGTTGTGAGGTGGCCCTTGCAGGGGGAGGAAGGCTTTGTGCCACTGTCCTTTAGGAGCTTTTTATCTGTAAGGCAGGCAAAAGTTCCGAACAGTCGCCTCTCACTTGCTTTGAAACTTTTGCTACTTCAAAACCAAAGCATGTGAAACTCCTAATTTGTAAAAAGTAAAAATTTAGCTCTTAGGAAGCCCCTTTCTGCAGGAAGGCAAAGGGGTAGGGAGGGAAGCTGTGACAGCAGGTGGACACCAATGTCATCTTACAAAAAGTCATAGCGGTCCTGATGGCAGGGTGAACTTCACGGCTGCCGTTTCCCCCTCTCCTGTGATAGAGGAGTGTGTCTCAATTCTTAGCTCATAAATCTGCTCTGTCACCCCAGGGCTTGGGGACAGGTGGTGCTGCAGGCAGTGCGGTGGGGCAGGAGCACACGGGGCTGCAAACAGTAATAAAAGCAGAGCCTCCAATTTTACCCCAGATGGTGCCTCCGTAGTGCAGGCATGGTTTGTTGGCACACACGCATCCCTCCTGAAAACAGAGGCTGCCTAGCCAGGGGCAGAGGGGAAAATGGCATGGAGAGAAGCAGCTGCTATAGCATAGGACCGGAGCAGCAGGAAGGTTTCATCTTCAATCTGGACATTGAAATTGGCCTGTTGAGGAGGCAGGGCTGGTACCTTTGTCCTGGGGCTTCTGCTAGGGAAGGAAATGGTGTCCTCCTTGCAGTGGTGCGAGGATAAGCTTATCACAGGGAGGTATCTGCTGGCTGGCAGGAAAACGCTCAGGAAGGTCCCCAGCAGCCTTGAATCCGACATCTTGGCTTACAGCCACTCCCCAGGATGGTGCTGGTCTCGGAGGAGAGGTCTGCCACCCCTGCAGCTCCCCTGGCACCATGGTGCCCTGTGGAGAAAGAGCTGATGATGGTGCTGCCTGGCAGCCTTGCAGAAAAGCTGGATGTGTATTTAGAAAACGTGCACGTATAGCTGTCCTGTTCTCCACTTCAGTCAGAAGCGATATTGTCCTGTGACCACTGTACTTTCACCTGCTACTTGGAGAAGGGTGTTATCTGGTAGCACTGCCTGGCCTACGCCTTTCTTGGAAATTTGGGATCGTGTGGACTTTTAACAGCTGGAGTGTAAAGAAAGCATCCGCCCCACTCCTTGGCAGGGGTAATAGGAAAGTGACCTATCAACCCAAAATTCGAGACTTAAAAACTGTTGTGGGGATGAAGTGAAGAGTAGCAAAATCCTTCCGACAGGGAATTGCATCTTATTTTTTAAGGCTTTTCCCTCGGCCTCAATGACTTAAACATAGCCATGCTGGTGTGTATCAGCTGTGCCACCTAAACACCTGAATTCTTGTTAGATCCTGTTGCTATAAAAATTTCCCTGAAGCCTGGGCACCTGCACAGCTACTTCTGCTGCTCAGGGAACACCAGATGCCTCCAAGCTGGGGCATGTGATCAAGGAAATCTTCTGTGGGCTTGGACCGTTCTGGGAAGGACTTTTGTCTGCTGCTGCTTTTGGGTTGCTGAGGTATTAACAAAAATGAAGATCTGCATCCCACTTAGTGCCAGCTTTAGTCCCTTGTCATGAGAGATGGGCTTCTGCTGAGCACACTGCCTTCTGCTAACTGTGGGTATTTAGGAGGCTCTTAAATACAGTATTATACTCCTAATCATGTAGAAATCCTTCAATCTGGCCCATTTCATCTGGAATTATGCTCAACCACCAAATCCTGCCAAATACCTTCTTCTTAGAGCAAGGGAGGGTGGTGCACTTGGATTGCCCTCTGCGGAGAGGCGAATCCTGGCCGGGAGGCCAAGCCATCCAGCCCTGGCTGCGATGAGCAGATGTGGGGGCTGTGGTGTGGATGTTCTCACCTTCCTTCTCGCAGCAGAGAGCAGGCACAGCCACGGGCACCCACCTCCCCAGCCCTTCGCCCTGCATGGTCCTAGTAAACGCTTACGTTGCCAGGTGCCTCCCAAGTAAGGGGAGTATTTTGGCATTTGTCCACGGGGCTCCTTCATGGCAGCACTTCCAGAGGAGGCTTGGATGGAGGCTTTTACCAGAGAAGATGGGAGAGGACTGACGTGGCAGCTACAGGAATGTCTTGGGAAGAGCATTTGTACCTTCCTCCTCTTCCAGCACCCTTCTCTTCTGGCTAAATCACTTTACGCTGGGAATGAGTCATTCTGGGGAGAGCTAAGGCTGCGTGATGCTCTGTATATTTAATAGCGTATTTAACATGGCTGCGATTCAGATCACAGACATCTTTTGCAACGGTGCAATTCCTGCTGAAAACACCACCGCGATGGGCATGAGACGAATGCTATTTCTAAAGGAATCCAGTTCTTAATTACCTTGGAAAAATCCCAGAAATTCTAAGTAATTGTTAGTCAGTTATGTCTGGGCCACCATCTGCCTTGCATGCAGTGCTCTGCAGGAGGGTTACTGGAGGGGTGCACCTGAAATCTTACAAGGAAGCTTTAATGCCCCCTTTGTAACCCGTCCCTCAGGCGTTGCTTGTTGGTTCGGAGCACCTGCAAGCTTCATTGCTCTGTCTGATCATTTTGATCAAGACCTGTTTTCTTGTTGTCTGCCTCCACCACCCCCAGCCCCAACAAACATGCAGCAGTTCTTAGCTAGAGAGCAACACCACCACTTTTCACCGATATCTCTGTGGTCTATTAAGCCTTGTGCTGCTTCTTAGCAACGAATTAATAGTTGAGTGAAAGGGTGTTATAGTATGATATATTTTAGAGAATAAATATTCTTAAATTACCATTCTGTAAGTAATTGCACAGAATATTTCTGTGACAAAAAAACTTTCTAGGGAGCTCCTTTAAACCTGTAATACTAGTTCCTGTTCTGCAGTAGGGCTGGTTATTACTGTGTGTCAGGGATGTCAGCTAATACGAAGGTAGGAGACAGCAAAACTAGGTTTTTGTAGCTCTTAGAGCTTTCAGAAAATAATTTTCTCTCTATGCTGCTTTCTTTTTTGCTTTGAAAAAAAAGGGGGCAGTCTTTTCTTTTTGCCAAGTATACAGCTTCAGAACTTGTTTTTTCTGGCCATAATTCATCCAGTGTTGATTCTGGCCTGGATTCTGTGTGTTCGTCTTTGTGGAGTAATAAGGTTTGCAGCCGTGAGCCTTTCAATATTGTTCCCAGTGGCCCCTGCACAGACATACAAGCTTGGAGTAGGAGGTGTAGCTCCAGAGGGTGAACTCCAGCCACAGTTCCTGTGTCGCTGAGTAGCAGAAACCATGTCCAGGGATGCACAGGGAAGGAAGATACTGAGGGAACAACTCTGCTCTAAATATTGCCCTTAAACTTTATGGCAAAAATGAATAAATCTCTTGACGTGTAATGCCTTATTGCACATGTAACTACTATGTTTCAGCACGCAAATGGCTGCTGAGGTGGCAGTGAGCATGCACTTGCTGCCTTTTCTTACATGTAATCAAAAGGTATAAATGAGAAGGCGTCTTTCTCATAAACTGGGTCACTGGGTTAATGGAGTTTTGAAAATACCCCCTCCTAACCTGTGCTGTTAATATCTCAGCATCCATCTAGATTTTAATACTGTCATATGCCTGTGATATGCATGTCTGTCATCTGCTTGCTCGGAAGGTTTTCTCCCTTAGTCGAGGAAATACTCTGTGTGATAGAGATCACTGCTGAATGCAATATGATGCTTTGATTGGCAACAATTCATCTTCATTTGAACACTAAATGTTCCATTTCTCTAGCTAGTGAAAGGCTTGATTTAGGATAGCAACTTAGTGACTATTCCAGGCAAGGGTTTGAAAAGGCAATATTCAGCTGAACTTCACACAAATTCAGTTTTTAAAACTAGTTGACCTTTTGATGTTTCTGTGTCTGTTACCCATTCCCTGGACTACTCTGTCTCCTGCCTGCCATGGGTTTGACTGAGACACTCTTGTATGGGTGGTGTTTGTGCTGCTTTCCTGCTGGGTTTTAGTATATCCCCTTTGATAGTAGTTCAGCAGGAAATTCTGGGGTTTAGGGGAAGGAGGAATAGGGGAAGCAGTTAATGGGCTGTACTTGCTGTTCCGTGAAAAGAGATTAATCTTTTCTCTGCTTTACAGATTGCTAAAGTTAGGAACTTAATCTAAGGGACTTGAGATGAACTGTTTTCTAGGAAAAGATGTCTTTCTCCTTGACCATCCTAGAGGAAGCCCAGGTGATGTTCTCCTGTCAGACAGCTCATATAGATGGGGATGGATTCCTTCCCTAGTGCCTTCCAGAAAGGTGCTGCTCTTGTTCTGAACAGCGCTGCTGAGCCTGTATGACATAAAACATTAGTTTTACTTTCCTGTTGATTGAAACACTAAATGCTTCATCCTTCTCCCCGTACTTTTTGGGCCCAGGTGCTGTGTTGTTTTCCTGAGGTGCAGTCTGGATGGGGGGGTTGGCACACTGTTACTCCTCTTGCTGTGGCCTTCCCTGGTCTGATAATGGGAATACGAAAAAGTGCTTTGCTGATGGGTGTGTTGCACCTTTTGGACTGATAGTCAGCATCTTGCAAGGAGGTGCCAGATGCCTGGTTTTCTGAACAGCAGGGGTGCAGATGTCATGCCAAGGAGGACTCAGTTCTTGCCCTGTGGCAGCAAGAACTGAAGGGCCACAACCTGATTTTGTTCATTTTTAGATGTCTTTGAACATGCTTTTTCTACCCCTCCCCTCTTTCTGAGAATTAGGGGTCACTGTGCCTTTGCTGTTAGGGATTCTTCTCTCTCTCCTTAAGTGCCTCTCTCCCAGAGAGATCACACGATCAAGCCAACCCCTTTTACTCATCTAATGCAAATCCCATCTACTCCAGGTATTCAAGATTACCAGCTAACTGTACTTACAGCCTGTGAGAGTGAGAGGTTGTAGTTGCCCTTATGGTTAGCAAAACAAAAGCAATTTCTCTCCGCTTAAATGGAAGGCAGTTGTTCTCCCCACCAGCTCTTTTCAATCTTCTCCCAGCCTAGAGCTTAGCAACCCAGTCCCAGCCACCCTGAAGTTTGTGGGATCATGCTCTGCCTTCTGCAGGCTAATGACTTTTCTGCCCATGTCCAAATGACACCAGCTACCGGTTACAAAAGGAGAATGGTAAATTCATGTTTGCTCTCTCTCCTGCAAGATTACTTCCATCAGGGATTTTTATAGGCCAATGCTGTGTCTTTCATGATGGGGTTGTGTGGTGAAGGAAATTTATTGTTCCCTTTCTAATAGATAGCTGTAATTTCATTTCAGAACAACCACTTTATGTGCGAGAAAGCGATTCCATTATGCCACCGCACAGCGTTGGGAGCATCTGTGGCAGTGGGGGCATTTGGATTAAAGAGAGTAAAGGCTGCACATCTGCTGCCCTCCACCCCTATTCACAGAACACAGTGTTAATCCTAAAGAAAAGAGAGCAATTAGCTTGTAAACCCTTCCTGAACCCACTGGAAGATTAGCCATTTTCAGTTAAAGCTTTTCAGCTGGAAAGATAATGGGCTCAAATTTCCAGCTTTTAAAAAATACTATTATTGACCATGTGGTTTTATTTCTGTCAATTTACATCCTTTATAATTAGCTACCCTGGGATAATAAGGACTGCCTTGCACCGTACTCTGTTCCCCACTCTTTCCCCTTGTAATGCAAATGGCAAACTGACTTCATGGTCCGTCTTCTGGCCTGTTGCAACTAGCACAAGACCACTGTTGTTGTCTGGACCCACACTTGGGATGAGCCGTGAGCAGTGGTTTTATAGGTTACTGTAACTCACAACTAAAAGGATAAACCTCTACATACCGCTATGAGCATGCTGTAACTGTTCCCGGGGAGCCTGGATGGGAGGAGGGAGGCTGATCCCATCTTGCAAGCCTGCGATAACAAGCAATTTGCAGTCCCTCAGGGAGCTCCACACGCTCTAAAGCCAAAATACTTCTTTGTATATCACTGGTCCCAGCACTTGGGGGTTACCTGAAGCTGTGTGTGGCTCTGCTTTGCCCCAGCTTGGGAGGTAAAACCTCACAAGCTGGAGGGGGAGTCAAACCAGCAGATGGAAACACCTTGCCCCAAACCACGTGGCTGATCGACTCTGTCCAAAGGCGTCTGCATTTTCAAGCACTTCTGAAAGCTGCATTGCTCCTCAGGGCATCTGCGTAGAGCTGGCTCCCAGCCCAAGCCTTGCCTGTGGCAGCAAGGGAGTCTGACCCGGTTTCACCCTGTGATGGAAAGCTGCATGCTCATCTCTGTGGCATTGCAGTGCCTTTTGGGCCATCTCTGTTTGCGTACTGTGACTTGTTCCTCGCACGAGTGCAATGCTGGCATCACTCATGGTCTGTGCTGTGGGGCCAGTGTGGGTGAGAGGCTCAGGCTGGAGCCAACAGCCTGCTCGTGGCCTCATCCTGCGCTGACCACTGCAGTGTCCTGCATCAGCCTGGAATCCCTGTCTGTACTGCACGTGCAGCCTTGTGTCCCACACTAGCACAGGTTAATGCCATCAGCTGTGCTTCAGGGGGCTTGTGGCTTTGGTCAGTACATGCGACTGAAAGGCAGCCATGCCTGTGCTCTGCTACATCTCTGCAAAAAAAAAGAGAAGAAAGGTTGATCTTTCAGGGAACTGCTGGGCTATGTAGGCTGAGGTACCTGACACAGAAATTAGCCCACTGGCCACGGCCAAGGACTTCTGAAGAAGGTAAGCTCAGTGAGTTATCTGAATGCAAAACCACCCAGGGCTCCGAGTCCTGGATGCAATGTGGACTGTGCTTTTTCTGAGTCACCAAAATTATTGGTATTGCTCCTAGTTCTTGGCTGTCTCCCATGCGGACCTTGGCCAGGTCCTACCTAGCTTTGCCTTGCCTCTTCTAGAAGAGTTGCACAATGTAGGTACTGCATGGTAGTGCAAAAGCATGGATGTAAAAGCCATTAAAGCTTTTTTTTTTATTTGTTTAAGGAATATGGCTTGGTGCTCTTGGGATCTTGCTGGCCTTATCATGCTACTGATGCTAACATCATCTTTCTGCAGTCAGCACTTTTCCTGCTATTTCTTTGTTTAAACGCGTATGAAAATATGCCGTGGAAAATATTTTACATCTGAACTAGTTAATACAGCACCTTGGAGAAAAGGTGTCTGATGCAACAGAGTACAAATGAAGCCTCATTAAGCAGGAATTCAGTGATTCTACTAGATGCCCCTGCAATTAAATTTCATCTCAATTCATATGCGGGTCAGGAGAGTTTGGAAGGAGAATAGAGGAAACGGAGCACTGTGGCTCTGTACTATGCAAATTAGTGTTAACATGGCATTTCATTTATTGTTAATGCATTGTTACACTGCTACTCATTGAAAAGAAACTGTGTGACAACTGCTAAGACTGATGACCCACTTGCTTATTTTTCCATCTGCGTTGGCAGCATTGCCTCTGAAAAGACCAATGCCAAGATAAATCTTTTAAAGGGAAAATGCAGAGGCTTCTCTTCCCACAGAGGAGTGGAGTTGGATGCTGACTAAATGTTAAGACCTGTCCTTCAGGCTGCAGTAAGCTGTAGCGTTGCCCCTCTCTCTTTTGGGGTAGATGTGGCCATGCCACATCTGTGCTGCTAGAAGGACCCTCTGTTTGGGCTCAAGGGCTGAGTCCTTTTGGATCAAGCTGAACAAGTCTTCAGTCTCTACTACTGCAAAGACCTGAGCTTTTGTGACACGTAAGGTAGTAAGGGGTTCAGGGCTACTGGTGTGCTTTGCAGCCCCATCAACACAAGCTTGCATCTCTGCTCCCACGGGGCAGCTCCCTGCTGTCGCTTGGGCTGATTGAGCTGTGGGGCTGCTGTCCTGTTTTTGGAGGGCTGAATTGATGGTTCCTCCTTTTCTGTCTTTATCTAAAGGTCTACAGCAGGACATGTTTCTTCTCTTCTGTTTTTGATTATCATGGTCTATGTGATGGTGCTTTTTTTCATTTAAACTGCCTATCCATAGTAAATGCTAATACAGGCCCATTGCTATTTCCATTCTTGGTGATACTAATAACATATAAAGAAGAAACAGCATTTGTGCTAAAGGGGAGAGAGCATGAACAGGCCCTGCCAGGGCAGCACTGTTGATGGTATTGAGGTACCAAGTGCAGCTGACACATACTTACTGTACATTGGAGTGGTTTAATGACCTTAAAACGGGGAACCAGTCCCGTGAGTGAAGAACTCGGAGACTTATTTTCCCTCTGTTTTTTTAGCTGTAAACAACGTGCTATCATTCTGGAAATTGATCGCTAAAAGCTGAGAAGGTGGGAGCCGATAGGCATTTTGGTTTCCCCCAGCTGCATGGCGCTGCTCTTGGTCTCCATTTCTGCATGGTTCCTCCTTCACACATAGCTTTTTGTGAGCTGGTTCAGTGTCTGCTAAAGAGGATTTTGCTTGTGTCCCAAGGCTGTTTGATACCTGCTAGCTACATTGCTATGAAAGATTTGAGCAGGGAAAAAAAGAAAAGCCAATTAGGAGCTTCCCTAAATGTGTGTGTGTGTGTTTTACCCAGAAAAAGTTCTTGTTCTGTACAATACAGCCACAGAGGTAGAGATAAATGGGAGAAATAGGCTCTGTCTAGCTGAAAGTGATGAACCCACTTCCAGATGCTTGTATGCAGCTTCCAGAGCTCTGCTCCTTTTGGACCAGGTCATAAACTCCCACCTTGCCCTGGCACGGCTGGTGGTTGCTGATGGATCGTTAACCTCCTGCTGCATTGCTTGTTGCTGTGGCTTGTCAAGCTTATCTCCATTTGGCTTACAAAAACATTGGAAAGCTGAAATTCACTTTTGTTGGGATGACCTCTGCTAACAAGGTCCCTGAACGAGCTCTTTTGTATCATTAGAACTGGCTGGGGAATAAAGGATCTTGTACTTTGCTGCAGCCTATTTGTCTTCTGCTATTTCTCTTATCAGCACTGGATCCCCAACCCTGTAGTGTCCTACTCTGATTACGCAGAAAGATGTACCGCGACCATTTTATTGTGCTCTGGAGGTAGGGGGGATGGATGGGGTCTTGGAAGAACCTTCAGCAGTGCTCTCCATCTCTCTGCTCTGCATGTGTGCGTGCAGCAGGGGCTCTAATTGCCTACTGGATGGGTCAATTTATCTTTCAGTGTTCATTACCTGTAATAAATTAATGTTTAGGACTAGCTGGTGGAATTTGCACTTAAAGAATAATCAAGGAGTTCTTCCCCTGGCTCCATTATTAAGCTGTTTAAATACCCTTTTTTTTCAGGATTTATTTTTTTAAAGTCCATTCTCCCTTTCCCATGAAAACAATATCAGTAAAATAGTGTGTTGAATTTTGGGTCTGTGTGTGAAGAACAGGGTATATAGTTAGACCAGAGCTGAGCCCTGCTGCAGGCCTCGGGCAGGCATGCAGTTGTCTGGGGTTTCTAAACAAGCACAACTATGGAAAATTGGAGCAGATGAAATGGAGCAAACGTAGAGCCAGTGGATAGCTGCGTAATCAGCTGTGAAGTCTCCTCCACGAAGAGAGTGATGGGCCTTCCTCTTGTCTCTCCTCCTCCTCCCTGTCTGTTGCAACCAAAAATAAATCAAGGAGGGGTGTAGGCTTTCCAAACCTCTTGATTTGGTGCAGAGATGGGTTGAAGTTCCCAGTGAAATCTGGCTTTCCCAGTAAGACATTTGAAAGCACTGGATCTGCTGTGCAAGCAACAAGCCTTGATAGGGTGAATGAGCGGGGAGAAGGGGCCCCAGCCCCAGGCAGGCTCCTGACGTGCAGACATGTATTTTTAAGTAGAAGTAGTAGGATGGGGAAAAGGAGATGGCAATGTAATATCTTAATTTAAGATCTGAATTGAAAAGTAATGGAAAGCATCTGCGTCAGTCTCTTCTGAACCTTCCCCTAACCCAAACCAATTTCTGTTGCTATTAATATGATTTTTATATGCGGTTAGAACTTGGGTGTTTCTCTGTGTGCTGTAAATGCGTGTGGTTGGGTGTTTTTCCTCATCATTTTCCTGTGGCTGACTGTTCATTACGTTCATTCAGCTGTCTTTAGAGAGTCTCCTGAGACTCCCTAATGTGGAGTGATGTAAGATCCTCTCCACGTTCTCCCAGGCTCAGAAAACGTTCAGTGCTAAATGGTCCATTTCAGGATCTTGCTGGAGTGTTCCACAGTCCTGTGACTTCTGGTGAGGATGCTTTTGGATGTGGTTAAAGAAGTTGTTATTTAAATCATAGAAACAAATACCTATCGATCAGTGGACTAAATCACTGATACTGTGAAAAGCCTGTGATCTTCCGTCTGCTCTCCTCCCTGTCTTGTTTGCATAGAAGTGTATTCTGTAAATGTCTCCTCAACCAGCTTAGGCCATGGAAGGTTTGCAGCTTCACTCCCTTTGAGATTCTTGGGGGATCTAAGTTAGCTCTGGGGAAAGATATATTATGTTCAAGAGCAGGACAGTATGTGTCAGGTACAAGAAATGATAAACGAAGTGCTAGTACATGTGTGTGCATGTAAGGGTAGCTACTCCTTACAATAAATGAATTTTGCTCAAAGGTCAGCCTATTTCCTGAGAATTCTTTTCTCTAGACTGGTGGCCTATTGACTGGTATTGCCTCTTTAGTTGTGTGGGTGAGAGCCTGCATGGATGGATGCTTCCAGTAGGGACCACCCAGAAGCTGTTCTAGCCATGGACTGTCCTCAGCCAGTGCTGTCTTTTGGCTCAGCATTTTATACTGAAGGGGAGGCCCAAGAAAGCATTCCCTACACCCTCTTTACTCCTAGGATGGTAATAGGAGATCTGTATATGCCAAGAAAGCAGAACTGAGGTGCGTGCTATTTTTTCATGTGGAAAGACTTTTTTTAACACTCTCCCTGGCCCCTCCAGTGTGTGGGTAAAACCCAGATGCTCTTAGGTGAGGCTTGTATGTAGTTGATGTTGCCAGGGCATTTATGGATAGCTGCTAATTCTGAGTACACAAGCATAAAGTTAATGTCAAGAGGTACGGGAGGGTGTACGGACTGTTCATGAAAAATGAAAGCTCTACATACTGTTCCTTAAGTCTGTCAAGCCATGACTTTTATGACACCCTTTATGATATTTTCATGCCATAACGTAACCTTTTAGGCTGCCTAATTTTGTTGGGTTGTGTGGTGTACCCTTTCCCTTCCCCGTTAGAAACTCAAGCTGTTTGCTTCAACTGGTTTTAATATAGCGCCACCTGAAACATGAAGCAAGTGTTGTGTTTATGGGTTTTGGCCAGAAACCACACAGTAAACATCTTTATCCTCTCCAGGTTCCTGGTGCTCTGGTCTGTTGCCAGCCTGCTCAATGAATGCCACAAGCAGTTCTCCATTTGAAATGCCAAAATGCCTCTTTCTCCACTGGCAGCAGAGGAATGGGGCAGCTCCATCCAGTTCCCACCCACAAAAAAAAGCACCTTCTACAATGTTGTATATTATACCCTCTTATACCCTTTCCTAAGACAGCAGAGAAGAATTTTTATGGCGATATAAACATAAACAATTGTTTTTAGCTTTTCTTTAAAGCATCCTATTGGAGATGTCCATTTCATGGCCTCCAAAGCAATGGGATGTTCTCAAATTAGCAGCTTCTTTTATTTGTGGTGCAACCAGAGATGTTTTTTTTCCTTTAAGCTGAGATTTCTCTGCAGCAAAAGCATTAATAGCTGTGTGAAAAGATTTCTAATTATAAATTTTGGCTTAATTACTAATTAAATCTATTGTCAGACTGAAAACTTCTTAAAAACAAATTATGGACCAAAATATCTCTTTTGTAAGTAGCTTTTTCTTTCTTACTAATTTTATTGCTTTTGTATAAGTTGTCTGCACAGGAAACAACTGAGTTTGAACCAAAATAGAGATGCTGCTGCATTTCGATCCAAGCAAGAGCTCTGGCGTTAGGCTGAAACCCAGTTCTTTCCTCCACATGGGCCACACAGACTTAGGGTCTCCAGATCTGGAAAAAAATCCTGCTGGCACACCCAGATGTGTTCAGGCCCATTTGATTTACCCTGATTTATTTCCTAAGGAAACAAGACTTAACCTTGCTGCCTTTCTGTGAGCCGCCTCCTAGATTTGTAACATCTCAGCTGTTATTTTCAGGCAGATCTGGTAGGAGTCTCAAACATGACTGGACCCTCACACAAAGATGTAGATGGCTTTTGTGTCTTTGCACCTTGCACCATATTTGTCTTGCTCTCTCTTCACTGTTCGTGGGTATAACCTTGTTGTTATAGATGACACCATTTCCCAAGGGGATAGATCAACGATGGAGAAAACTGCCTTTGAGGTGTAAGCCATGGGCTGGTTGGTACAAACAGAGTTTGCATCTCTCGACTGAAATGGACACCTGCATGGTGCTGCAGGCGGGGTGTGAGCCCTGTGCACACTCTTGCTGCCTCCCCTGCCGCATGCCCTATGGATGGAACGGTAGCATCACGTGCACGCTCTGTATCTCCCACACAAGTCAGCATACTTTGTTTTTCATTTTAATAGCAAAGGAAGCAGACACTGGTTTATTACAATTTCTTACTAGTCCAGTACCCTATCTCCACCTGTGGTGTAGGCCAGCTGTTTTGGGGAAAGCCATGAAGCATCCTGTCCTAGAGGGCAGGGCTCTCCGTGACCCAGCTGGTGACCAGTGTTGCCCCCAAAGTTTCCCCTCACTGCAGTCCATTGCTCACCCAAATCCAGGATTTGCATGTGTTTTGTGAGTGCTGTTACTGCTGCCCTCCCTAGGAAAGGGTTAAAACCGAGTTTTCAGAAAATGCTGTAGGCAGGACACTAGACTGCAGCTTCATACTCCCTTACTAGCACTGTGTGTATGTGTGTTTGGGAAGCAGTGTAATGCTTTGACAGCAGCTTGACATTGCCTTGAAAGGTGCTGGAGGCTCTGCAAGCATTTACCAAGAGGGGGTGGGGGAGAGGAAAGTGTGTCAGGCAATACTGCAGTCGCAGCCTCTTCTTGCACTCGGCCCCGCTGCTGCTGCTGCTGCAACTTGGAGGGTTGCGGGAGGCTCTGCTGCCGGCCAACTTCTGCAGCTGGCTCCCAGCACGGCGGTGGGCAGCCCTACCTCCGCCGCAGCACCCGCTGCCCGCCTCTCCTCTTGGCTATTCCTTTTCTATCCTCCCCTCCTGCCTGAAATCCCCGTGAGAGCCCCAGCAGGGCTCAGGCAGGGAAGGGCCAGCCCATCTCGACGGGATGATGTCTGCCCTGGACCGGCGGGGCGCGAGGTGGAATACCGCTGGGAATGAAGTGCACGCTCGACATTTGCTGCATCTGCCGGAGAGTCAGGGTTGAGTGGCTGCCTCCCCTTCAACCAGCTGTTCCGTTTAATCACCGCGCTTCTAACTTTTGCTTTGCAATGCCTGATGGCCAGTCGAGCTGAAAGAACTAGCACGGGGTTTTTAGGACCAGCTAAAAAAAAAAACAAAACCAAACCCCTACCCTTCATTTTCCTATTCCTACACAGGACTGGCGAGTCACGCGTTAGAGAGCCATGTAAAGATCTTTCTTTCTAACGGATTGCCACATTTTTGAGTCCTCGCAAACTGGAGTGCCCAGAACGATTTCTTTTTTCTTTTCCTACTGTGAAGTGAGGAGCAGCGTGTGCGTTGCAGCCCCGCTCGGCTGTGGGAGGCAGCCTGAAAGTGAGCCTGAGCTGGCTGGAAAGTGCTTCCAGTGCAGGCAGGGAGAGAGAAAGGAGCGGCTGTTGCAATTATTTGAATGATTTGATAACAGCAGACATGCTTTGTGGACTGAAAAAGGATTTGCAGTCAGACTTTGGTGAGTGAGCCTGTTATTTCCAACCCCCACCCCCTGCTCCAGTAGTTTACTTTTGTTTACTCCCATATCCTTTAACCACCTTAAATATTAACAATTTAATGTGCTACTTTGAAGAGGGGGGGTTTATATAAACCTAAGCCGTTGCATACAAGCTGCGACTTAATTGTTTTAATTTGCAAAATATATCTCTGCTTCTCTGGAAAGAATTTCTCCCTGTGACCACTGGAGAGTACCCTTCAGGCTGCCTCCCTCCTTCCCTTCTCCAGCTGGAAGACTGGCAGACACAGGGGTTGTTCTTAAGGCACCCCCAGATATTGCAGAACCTTTACAGCTGGTTTGGGTTTTTTAGAAAACAAAATTAAGTTGTAGTTTTTTTTATTTTTCAAAATTGGCTTACGAATGGGCTGGGCATTCAGTAATGGTGAACAGAGGGCTGCAGGGAAAGACAAGGGTAAGGGACCTTGCTGAACATGGTGGGATCACTGCCATCACCCCGACCTCCGATGTAATAATCTACTACTACCTTGTCTGATAAATATTTCAGCTCCTTCTAAAAATCTACCATTTCAATGAGCTGCTGACCCTGTTGCAGAAACCTGGGGTGAGCAATTCACTATTACTGTGGGGTATAAAAAAAATATCTGTTTCATTTCTGCAAGAGTTGGGTAGATGAGTGTAGAAGGGCACCTTTACAAAGGGCATAGTCACCAAATCCTGGCCCCTGTCTTTCCAGGATGGGCAGGTTCCGATATTTCTAACTGGGTGCAATATTCAGGTACTTTGTTGCATGCTGTAGCTCGGCTTGTTGCAGCTAAATATACTGCATGGAGCTTACTCTTCTGCTCTGATGCAAGCGTTTCCATTCTGTAAGCAAAGACATTGGAGTTCAAATAGGTAATTTATGATTTCTGGATCATTTTACATCTCCTGAAATGATGTAGTGGGACTGACTTTATCTTCTCCTTGGCCTTAAGATGCCCTAAAGCATGAACCTAAGTTTAAAAAATTGTTTTCCCTCCCTAAATCTGAGGGGAAAAATAAACCAGGTGTAAAGCAGCTTAGCCTGGCTGTGTTGCCTTATCCCATGGATGGTGACTAGGTGCAACGTCCACTTACTGTAGCAGCACAGCAAGGAGTGGTTTGAGGACTGGGGCTTATTTTGAAGCTGCCTGAGATATGATGATGTGTCCTGGTAGGCAGAGGGAGTCTGGGTGTGTGATTTAACAGGGCAGGAATGCAGCCGTTCCATGAAGAGATCAAAAGACAACTTGGCAGGAGCTCCCACTGCTCCTGGGACTGAGCCATAAGCTGGGCCCCGTAGCTCAGAGGTGGCTGACACCGACTGTGCTGGAGGAGTCTCTTGGATGCCACCAGTCACATGGGGAATCGTTCATCCAGTTTCTCCAACATGTCACCGGAGGCACCTGATGCTTCATACATGCAAGTCCTGATGATCGCTGTGTTGCTGTACATGGTGGTGTTGTCTGCGTGTTGGGTGATCAAATGGGAAATATTCCTGATCTCAGCCCCAAACCTTTCTTGGACAACCTTGAGTCAATATTGTGCGTAGCTCTGTCACGTCCAAGGGAGCGGTGCAGTCACTGAGCTGGTAAGGAAGCTTTCTTCACCTTGATATCAGACCCATGCAGCCTGTGCTGGTGGTGCTCCTGAGGACCAAGCCCATGCTTTCATCACCCAATGGGTACTGTGTTCCTCAGCAGCCCACAGGTGAGGCCATCCTTTGCACCAGCCACAGAACAAAGACAGAGGGGATGGGCAACCACCCCGTTTCATGTCTGCCATCCCTTTTCTTAATTATTTTAGCGCACAGAGAAAAAACGGGTTTGAGGGGGATTGATTACAGTGCATTGGGTTTGGCTTTGCTGATGTGTGAGGGAGCTCTCTTTTGATCACTCACCTGGGTTCTTGATATGGCTTTTCTCCTGATAACCTGGCTTTTTCATGAGACTCATCTCCTCATCTGATAATCACCTGAGATGGAAGCAATAGAGTGAATTGCTATCATATTACTCATTTTAACATTTTAAGTGTGACAAAACCAGAAAGTAGACTGATTGTTTCAGAAGTGCTTCCTGGGGGTGTGTGTCTTGGTGATTTCTTTCCTCTGTTCCAGCCACTCTTGAAAGTTTTCTGATGGGACATTTTAATAATACAGAGCTTTTGGCTGTCCTTCAGAATGGAAGGGTCAGAAAATGCAAACTGGCAGTGATGGTTTGTGGAAGGTGGGGGAAGTGTTCATCTTCTGGTTAGAGTAAGCTTGTGTGTGGCTCTGCTGTTACCAGTGTGATAGTGTGTTTTCACAAAAGACCTTCCAGTCTTGCAACTTCCCTGAAATGTTTTATGGCCTCTCTGAAGTCCAGGAAGACCCTATATGTTTTGCTCTAGCAAAGTTCATATTCAGTTAGTCCTTACTGCAGGATCACTGCAGGAGTGGGCAGAATGGCAGAGCTCACTGAATCTCCTTCATGCAGCTCCAAGCAACCAGCTGAGGATCCCATTGAAAATCAGCCCAAATTTAATAGTTAATTGACTCCAGCACGGGCAACTTCAGAAGACCCTTGGTATTTCAGATGTATACATTTGGATGACTTCATTATTTTTTTATTTTTTTAAATATAGTTTGTGTAGAAGGCATAGGAAAAATATAGTGGATGAGGCTGTTCAGTGCTTTTCTGTTTGGGTTTATTGTTTTGTTTTAGGGTGGCTTTTTTTTGTTGCCATTAGAAGCCATGCTTTTAGCAAAAGCGAGATGGACTCTCTGCAGATCAAGGAGTGCAGTGCGAATTTTCTGTGCCTTCTCCCTTTATTTGCAGTGTGGGAATGGCCTGGAAAAGACTTATTATTAGATCTCTGCCCCTTCCTCTTTGTTAGTTGTCAGGGGATCAGCTCCCCTGTTCTGTGCTGTCCTCTCTCTGCAGTATCCCAGATCTTTCCTGCTTGCCAAACAGGCAGGGGGAGAAACAGAGAGAAAAATGTCTGAGAGGGATAGAAAACTAATGTGAGGAGCTAGAATAAGACAGGAGGAAATCTTCATAGATAAAGCTCGTAGGAAGACAGATTTTATCTTTCTTATTGAAGAATTTATCACAATAGTGCAATTTAATATAACTCCTGCTCATCAAGCTGCTCGCATCACTTGCCAGCTTTGCCTCAGTTGCGGCAAAATGAAAGATTAAGAGAAAAGGAACTGGGATGTGTGTACCAAGGCAAACATCCCTGGGTGTGGATCTGAATCACACTGATCTTAATTTCCTTGAGCCAAAACGGGACAGAGAGAGTTTGTCTGGGCTTTACCCTGAGCTAGTATCAGCCATACCTGTGTTATGATCCGTCCACCTTGTATTTGAATACATCCGTGCCAGAAACACCACATCAGCTCAGATTCATTAATTATACTTAAATATTAAGGAAAACCTTTCTGCATCTGCAATTTTGGCGCTATTGCTTCCTGTTCGAACACAGATGACAAATTACTCCTTTCCTCTGTGCATCACTCTTCTGGATGTGTGAAGACAGCAGTAGCGCTTTCTCTCTCCTCCCTCTCTGCTCCTTAGCATAGACAACTCATTCCTCCCCCCAGTCTCAGAAGCTGTGGTTTTCTAGATGTCTGACCAGACCGCAGGGATTCAATCTGAATGGAATTCAGCTGGACCACATCTTTCTTGGACTGTGATGCCCAAACCTGGGCACTGCATTCAAGCTGAGGCTTTTATCAGTGCTGGGTAAAATGAAAAGATGATTTCACAGATCTTTTGGACTATACCCACCTTTATATGTACCAGGGTGTTAGCTTTTCTTGTAATTCTGCAGTGCCATGTCATACGCATTTGTTGCAGTCCGCAGTATCTGAAGAGTCCTTCCTCAACTGTCACTTAGATAATTTCCCCCCATTCTTTATTAATTTAATTTTTCCTGTCCAGGTCTGTCTAGTAGCTTGTGTGCACCCTTACTGAATTGTGTATTTGTTTTTTCAAAAGTGTATGAGTCATTCTGGATTCAAAATTTACTTCCTATCTGCTTCCAGTCTCTCCTAGCTGGTGGCTGTCAGCAAACTTGGTAGGAGCAATCTCTCTGCAACCATCCAGGTCTTTTAATAAAAACCTGGAGTCTTACCAGCCCAGGGATGGGCACCCATAGAAGTTCACTCAATACATCCATCCCTTCTGATTGTGAACAACTGAGGGATTTTCTCTGTGTGTGGTTTTTCCAATCAGTTTTGTATATGCTTCATAATCATCTGTAACCTGCTTCCCAAACATACTTATAAACGTAGCATGTGAGTGTCAGAAGCATTTCTAAAACTGAGAATGCAACTTGTATTTTCCATCTATCCAGAAATGTTGCTCTGTCATAGAAAGAAATTGAGTGGGCGTGACTTATTTGTGGTAGTTCTGCAGTTAGTTCTCCTCATATTCTTTTAGCAGTTCACACACAGATGGTCAGTTCCAGGAACTGAAAGAGAAGTTGATGAATTTGTTACTCTCTTGGCCCCAATCTGGTATTGCTTCTATTCATTTTGGTTTGTTTATTTTTCCCAAGTTGAACATTGCATTTTGCTCTTCTGCAGTTTTGTGATGTGTTGCCCATCCTCCATAAGGTCTTAAGGATACCTTCTGATAGCTTTAGGACTTTGGTGTCCAGGTCCCTAGAGTTCTGTTGAGTATGCTAAGTATAAACGAGCTGGTCTGTGCAGTGGCAGTGAGTTCTTGCTTTTTCCTAGAGATGACCTATTCCACCATAATTGCTTTTTATAGAAGAAGAAAGACTAAAGTCATTTCCTATAGGGTTTTTTGGCCTATAGAAATGGATTTTCTTTTTATTCCATTTTCTCCCTCCTGTATGGAGGTTACAGAAGTTTTCCTCTTAAAAGATTGCACTCATGCACATCTCATCAGTACACATTTGTTAGTGGAAAGATGTTTTTCAATGCAAAGGCCAGGCAGACTTAATAGAAATGCCAGTCCATAGGGTCAGTTGAACAACTGCTGTTGAGGTTTTCTCTTAAGCATTAACTGGTGGAATGCCGTTTCCAGCCCAGATGTTAATTTCCCTGCCAACCTGCTTAAGAAAATCTGTTACCACTGAAGAGGTGCACTCTGGCTTTGAGTGACCTATGGGAGGGGACTGAATTTTTTGTGGTGTGTTTAGTGTTGCTTCCAGCTTTATGTCCAGGTTCATTATTCTTTATAATGTTTGTTCTGTTTCATTATTCCATATAAGCCCAGGATAACCGCACTGCTAAAGTGTTTGCATATGTTAGAGCATGTAGGATTTTAATTAGTTTGAAAATGGACCGTTTGATATTTGTATGTGGATGCCAATGTTTTTGGCTTATGATACTATCTGCTTAACTCAACATTGGAAATCATACACAATTTTACCCAGGAGGTCAGAAAAAGGTGTTAGGCAACTTGGAGGGAAGGATGTTTAATGCTTTTGTGTTTAGGCATGTGTAGATGTTGCAAACAAAAGGAACATTTAAAGCTAACAAGTAATTATAATCAGAAAGAGGTGTTGGTGCAGAACTGGATGAAAGTAGAGCAAAAATAAATATTTAGCAACGTTCATCAATTGACAACTGAATACTACCAGGCATAAGAACATTTAAGGCTCTTTTCAGCTGTCAGTTCAGCTACTGCATAATTTTTAGCGTGTGAGTAATCCCATCAGGGTAGGCACGGTCTTAAGCCTTGACAGGATGGGACCCCCAGGTCATTGTACGGCTGTCTATTCAAGGTGGCAGAATACTGTTTCAAGACAAGCGTGCTTACGTGGGAGTTAGGAAATTCTGGTTCTGTGACAGTCTGACTGCCAGTCTCCTGATTTTTTTTTTTTAATATTATTATTCCGTTCATTAAAAAACCCAAACCCCTTCTACCCAAGCTTGATGTTCTCAACTGTCAAATGTATTAATCTGTGGATTTACAAATCCGTCTGGTAACTTGAGACATGCAAAATCACAAAGGATGAAGAATTTCTCTCCTTCCATTCCCAACAATTGCCATCCCTGATTTTTTTTATTTCAATGAAAGTTGTTTTTTTTTGGTTTTTTTTTGTTTTTTTTTTTTTTTTTTCTTTTGACTGTGTGTTTTTGTTCAAGGATCTGATAATTATATGCTTGGGGATGATGGCTTTTCAAAAGCATCTTTCCCAGCAATTTTCAACTGGAGATGTGGATAAAAATATCTCTGCAGTTTTTTATCAGAAATGTTTTCAGTAATGTGCAATTATGAACTCTGCCTTCATTCAATTCATCCTGGAAGAATTTTACTTCATAGGGAAATTCATTTCCTAGCTGCAGTAGATGCCAGCATAGTTGGCAGCTGCAGGTTTTTGTGGGGAGGAGGGGAAAAAAAAAAAGGCCCAGAAATTAAAACTGCTGTGAAGTAAATTGGTCCCAACACCTGGAAACTATGAAAGGATGCAATACCATACTTTTTGTTAAATCATTGTTAAACTGCTTTGCATGGCAGTCCGAAAATGGCTTTGTAAATTTAGTATAGCAGAAGGGTGAAAAGATGATCCTACTTAATCATACCTCACAACTGATCTCTTTCTTATTGTGCAAGTTCATGAAATGATGTTAGAAAGGTGGAAGGAGTTGTGATTTTCTTCCCAGCAGTACTCTTAGCTTTCAGTCTCAATATATGATTAACACCTATGTGGTATATCGTAGTGAAGCTGTAAGTTAGGAGCTGGCTCAAGTCTGGGGATAAAAATGATGGCGTTAAGGCAGAAAGGGCTGTGGAATACTTACAAAGAGAATAAATACACTTTTGTCCTGGGAGGCTGGAAGTTGTGCTGGTGAGAGTAAGACCTGGCTTCCTGCTGCCCTGGTGTGTGGATGAAAATGAGGTTTGCTGTGTCCTTCTGCTTCGTTGCATCCTCCTCTTTCCCAAAGGAGGGAGGCAGGTCCCTGATCTGGTGTCTGCTCCTGCTTTGGAGCTTGTATGCCGAGTTGTCTGCAGTCGTTGAGCAAAATGATGTGCTTGATATACCAAGTAACTCTTCCCTCCCAACTTCTGCTTCCTTCTCTGAGCCCTCTTGGTGCCCAGGGAGCTGGCAGGTCCAGCACACCCATCCTCTGCCCTGCAGGGGCTTTCACCGTAGTGAGGGTGGGATGGCAGAGCTCCAGGCAGCTGCTTTTCCTAGCCAAACAGCCAATCTAAGTCAGGGATCTGCTCCTCTGTCTTTGAGCAACCATGTGCGTGACTGTACAGATGATGAAGGTCTGAGGCAAACCTCCAACAGGTCCCCACTGCTGCGCCGCCAGCCTCAGTGGAGTTGTCCCAGCAATAGATCTGCTTCTCCATGAGGTCTCCATGGGGATCCCCTCCTTTCCCGCTGTCAGCATGGTGGCTGATCCGTACGGGGTCTTTACTGCAGTGAATGGTTCAGCCTGAAGTGTGAGGGATGTGGCCTGCTCCTGCGCTGGTGATTTATAGAGGATAATTTTTGTGGAATGCAGTGCCGTTTGGGTAGGATTAAACTCCTGGCATAAGATGAGTGCATGTGTTTTGCTAGGTTTTTTTTTTGTTGGTTTTGTTGTTTTTTTTTAATAACTTAATCATTTCCTATATAACCTACTGTGTAAACAGATCATGTTCCTTCCTGCCATGCAATGCTGCACTCTGTTGCTCACTGCAAGAGTGCTTTGAACCTGCAGCCCGGCAGGCCCCTGGGTGTAGGGGAGCATCTTTAGGCAGATTCTCTGCAGGTTCATCCTCAGCTTGATTCCTCTGCAGCATGCAGTGAAGCCATGTGTGGAGATCAAGTGTGTGTGTGTCTGTGAGTGCACTAGATGGGGTTCAGGGATAGAACCACAGAGATATGCCTGAAATCCAGGGAAATCAGTGGGATGATGCTCAGGTACATCTGGATCAAACAGCCCAGGTGACTTGTAAACCTTGTACCTATGGAGTTAAAATCAGGGTGAAAATTAAAGCACTCTGAGACGGAGGGCACATCGCTCATTGCTTCCTGCTTTGCTCCAAAACCGGGGTTCACCCTGCGGTCCGTTGCTGCCTTTCATGCCCTTGCTGAGTAGCACATGGATCTTTCCCCCGCTGCCCTGCTCCTTGCTGCTGTCGCTGGGCTGTGCGAGGGGACCGCTGCTGTCAGGGCGGTGGCATATGTCACGCATCTCCAGGCCAGCTCCAGAGGTATCCGGATAGCTGCCATGATTTGGGAGGCTGGGCAAGAGGCACAAGACAACAGAGAAGCCTGTTATTAATAACTTAAAAAAAGAATCAAAGCAACTCACCTTCCCCCTTATGTTTCAATTTACCCCTCACCTTCCCACTGCAGCGAGCTCGGCAGAGGGACCCCATCGCTTGGAGCGGGGATGGGCGTTCGCTTTGCAGGAACTGGAAAACAAAACGTTTGGGAGGCTGTGGCGGAGGCGAGCGAGCGGAGCTGCGCTGGCTTCCTCTCCTTTCTGAAAGTCCCTTTGTCATTCAGCAGCCAACTCCAGCAGTACCGTGAGCTATAACAGGCAATTAGCTCCTAGCAGATTTATGCGACTCTGCGTTTTATAAGCAAACAATCATGTGTGTTTAATCATTACATGGATCTGCTGTATCTAACGCTCATGGAGCCGATCTGTTCTCTTGCATCTCCCTACGTACACGCTCAGCTCTCTTGCACCGGTATAGACCTACAGGTGTTCATACTTGTGCAAAATGATAGAAATGTATTACTTGGCAGCTGCCTTTCGTTCTGATGGGTGGTGGCAAGAAGCGTCTGGTCTCAGAGACATCCAGAGTCCATCTGGAGGTTGGCATGGGGGGAGTGGGAGATGCCTGGTGCAGGGATGTTCCCTCTCTCTAACCCCGAGGACCCTCGGTGTGGTGAGGGGCTGGGCAGGCACCTGCACAGCACCCTGCTGAGTGTGTGCATCCAGTGGTTGCAGTCTTCCCCAGACTTCCTGAGGTTTGGAAAGCAGTCAGTTTTAATATTTGTAGTTATTTTTAGATCTACCCGCACACACTGCTCTTCCACACATCTATTACACACCTGGCAGAACCTGCTGGTTTTAATTTTTATTAGCACAAGTGCCTTGTTGAATCAAAATTAAATGGGTGTTTGGGAAGCATAATGTGAAGCGTTACACTTCGTGGTCTGTGTTCCTGAGCGGAGGAAGGGCTATCGCATGAGTCTCTTCTCTTCCCGAGACTCCGTGGTCTTTAGCTACACCTGAATTTTCCACAAGTTCATTGCTACTTCCTATCCTCTGTAAGCTGTAAAACTCCCTGCTCTGTCTTGTCAGGTGTGTTGCATTTTTTCAGACTTATGTGCCTGTTCAGGTACAAACATGCAGGGCCTTGGGTTGCAGTGCGTGGGGAGAAGGTGGGTCTGTGGGGTGCAGGTGGAGCTGTGCTGCTGGGGGCTGCTCAACCCAGCCCCTGCAGGGCTTCCTGCACCTCTGCCCTACCTCATCCCAGTTCAGCTTGAGCACCCACCCACCCCTATACACCCCCCTCCTCCCCATGCTGCCCCATTCAATGGGGGAGCAAGTACCTGCCTAGGGCAATGCAAAAATTACTTTTTCCCGGTCCTGGGCATGACACTGCCATGAGCCAGTCCCTCTGGCTTTTTGTGATGCTCAGGAGAGCTCAGGCTCTCACACTGTGAGTGCTGTTTTAACCAGTATCCCTGTTCCCCAGCCTGTGGCTCACGTGGCTGGCACCCTGCTCCTGGCTAATCCATTAGCTGGGATAATTTTGGATTTTAAACTTAAAAAAAAAAAAAAAGAAAGGAAATTAACCCAGAGAACTGTGGGGCTTGAATTGCGTGCAGGACAGGGAGAGTGAGCATCTCTTGCGAGCCTTTGAAAGGGTGGCAGAGCCCAGCTTGCAGCAATTTGTTCTGATTTTCACCAGGAGTTTCTGAGCCTTTAGGGAATTCTTGTCCTGGCTGTAGTTGAGACTGGGTTCTCCACCTGCTTTGCATCACCTGTACAATGTGAAGCAACTGGAGACCAGCACAACAGTTTGCGTGAAGACAGCTATGTAGAACAGCTGGGGTGCATTAATAACTCTGCTGGAGCAGGGTCTTACCCATCTTTCATACTAAACAGATGTTTGCTTTCGTCATGCTGGTGCTGTGCTGATCTTTGGACACCGACCTGTTTGGAAGATGGGATGTCAGCAGAGCTTGCAGCCAAGGCAAGGCTTGATAGGAAGCAAGAAGTGGGGCAAAAACAGGAGCAGAGCTTGTTTGAAGCAAAATTTAATGGGCAATTCAGGCAAATGTTTAACAGCTGGTTTGATGGGGTCAGACTGCACCAGTTCCAACATGAAATAACTTTGAGCTTTGAAACTTTATTTCATCTTGTTGTCCTGCTAAATCTGATACTCCCTGGTTCTTTGACTTCTCTCTTTCTCCCTCCCTCTTTTCATTTTAAGCAAGGCTTTTGCTTAAACTTCCTTTAGTCTTTTAACTATAAGCTTATCCCGTCTCTCACACAGCTCCTGTGAATCCTCCTGACACAGTTGAGGATAAAAGCAGCCCAGCCATGTAGATGGGCCATTGCATTATAGATGGTTTGTGTGTCGGAGTCTAAAATCTACATATGTTTAGATCACTCATGAAGTGGGAACATCTGTATATATCCATATATAATGGCTTTTACCACATGAATGAATAATCTAACTCCCACGATTTGGTATTTACTTTTTTTGAAACATTGCTACTTAACTAAACACCGAGGGGAGAATCACATTTATGGGCATTAAGCCTTAGTAAGGTTTAGCAGAGCTTCATGGATAAGCTGGAAACAAGTCTAAATGGGGTGCCGGAAATCTTTCTCTTAAACTAGTTAATGCTGTCTGGAACTTCTTCCTTATTTCTTGACTCCCACTGGTTTTTAAGCACTTTGCATCAGAATACAGTGCAAATCCAGGATAACCTGATTTGCAAGCTACTGCATTGAGCGTCTTGTCATGTGATGCCATCTTCCAGCAGTGCCAGCTGTCTTTGCATTCCTCCTAAAAGGCATTCCCAAACCTGCGTTGCGAGCTGGGTGCCCCATGGGGATTGCCCCATTGCAGTCTCTCCGGCAAGCCTGCCTGGGAGACACCTTGGTGCACTGGTCCACGGGATGGTGGAAAAAGCTGTTGGGGATACAGCCCCCCCTTTGTTTCAAAGGAAGCTGGGGACTTACCACATCTGCTGGTTCAGGCTGGTTTGCAAAGCCTCTGAGCCCTGTGCCAGCCCTGCCCTTGCAGCTGGGGCTGAGCACAGCCTGGCGGAGGGCTGCAGTGAGCCAGCGTTGTCCTGGTTCACCAGGCTGCTCGGGTTTGTCATAGCTCCTTTTGAGGCCATAGTCTAGCTGAGGTGATAAGATCATTGCAGTAGCAGATGAGGTTGTGGACGGCTTTGATATCTGCTTCTTATAGTTTATTTGACTTTTTTGATGCTAGTGCTGATGGCATCCTTTAGGTCTTATATAAATCTGTTTTCTTGCTTCGCTCCTTGATCCCTGGCTCATACTTTTATTAAATGTTACTACATTGAAGTGCATCACCTGATTTGCCTGGATTTTTTTTGTTTTGTTAGTTTTGTGTTTTTGTGGTCTGCATGTATTTTCTTATTAGTGTTGGCACTGAGATTGATACGCGCTGCATGTGGACCTGTATCAGTCTCTGCCACCTCTTGAACTGGCACAGCAAATCTCCCAGATTTGATTCCTCATTTCATTTTCTGGGCCTTTTCCCTGAGCAAAAGAAGTCTTGTAACTGGGAGTGGAGAGAGGGTGCTCACCTGGACAAGTGGCAGGGTGACCTTCCTTGCGGCAGCCCTGCTGGGCTACCCTTGCCCTTTGTAAATCTTGCTGGTGCAGGAGGTGCCCATGTCAAATGGATGTTGCTGCTGGAGATGAGTAGGGAAGCAGGATGTAAGAAGGCCTTTTCCCCAACTCCTCATCCGAGGAGTTAAATTTTCTAGCTGGTTGCCTTAAGATGGGTTTACGACTCTTGGTTGCTCTCCACGTTGCATGCTGTAAGGTGCTCAAATTTTATGTGTGCTCTTGGGAGCATGTAATTTACTTGTGTAACATGGGCTCTCTTGGAAGTGCTGTAGGAGTAAACAAACAAAAAACCCCACCAACCCCCAAAAAAGGTATTACAACTGTTGTGAGTGCCCCTTCGAGAAGGGCTACCAGGCTGAATCTTGGCATGGTGTCTTGTTGCCACCTCGTCTTCCCTCTCTGCTGAATCCAATGGGTTTTCCTCTGCCCTGTCCACTGCCTGCTACAAGGGATTTGCTCTTGGCTATTTCTCCGTTAAAACTGGGAGAAGTTACCCGGCTGTAGCAAAATCCAGAGGAACAATCTTGTCTCAACTCACTAATTTACGAACTCAGCAATATTCAATGATAGTCTTTGTTACTCCTGCTTTTATTTCAAAACTCATGCTCTATCTCTTTACTTTCCCCCCGTCTGTTGAGGAACGGGTATTCCAGTTTTTCTCCATTTGAGACTGAGCATCTTCCAGCAGAAAAAGGTAGCTCAGAGAACCTGGGCTCTCACTGCTTTCTGGCTGTGCTGCAGTAATAGTGATGTATCCTCCTGCTTCATTTGGCATGGGATCTCAAGCTCTGAGCTGGCAGAATTGCAGAATAGACTTATTATGGACAAAAATCACCTTTACACCAAACTGTCATTTTTCTTTTTTGCTAGCTTCAGCCCAAATGGCACCTTCACCATTTTTAAGACTGGGTTGTTTTCAGCCCGAGTGAGCCATTCAAAATCCAGTCTCAACCCCTGCATATTACAGGTCAAAGAGACCAGCTACTGTGAATCATGCTCTGAATCTCCTAAGGGGTGCTGTATGGTCTTCAGAAACATGCCCATCCATCATGACAAGACACCCTGTAACACAATGTCCAGGAGGTTAATTCTTCCCATTGGGTGGAAAGAGAGGGACATGCACATGTTCCAAGATGTAGGATAAATCTCTACAGCTTTCCTTCCCCAGTTTTTTTCTCTCCACTGAAGAGTTGCGTGCTCTACTACCGTGGTTGTGCACCAGATCAGATCGCCTTCTACCCTTCAGTACAGCACCACCTTGTGCTTCTTAAAATCCTTCCCTTCCTGGGAAGTTAATGACCTCTTGATCTGACAGTTCTTTGATATGAACTTGGAGGATGGAAGACAGCAGGTACCATTTTAAAGCAAAGATCATAGGGACTGACAGGGAGTTTGTAAAAGGCAAAATAGGTCAGAGAACATACTGTCGTTATCGCTGCAGCAAATTGATCTCCATTTCAAAAGGTGGAAGTCCTGACTCCGACCTGTTCTGTCGTCCCCAAGCTGTTGATTTCTGCTGCATATTCACACGCAGGCTGTGCACGAGGGTGCTGAGTTCTTGGCACTGCCAATGGCTCCTGATACCTGTCTCCCCATCTCCTCCCTGGACCTCTGTGAGTCCAAGCCCAGTAAGATGGCAAAAAACCCACAACCCAAGACAAAATATTTTCTAATATGGACATTTATAATTTTTTTTTTGGCTTTAACCTGTTGATCTGTCAAAAATAAAAGCTTTTACCTGCTTGTTGTGTCTTCTGACAAACCTTCCCAGTTAGGAGGTAGCTTAGTGCCAAACCCTGTGCAGTGACAGCAATCGTTTTCATTAAAACAAAGCTTGTTTTGTTTTGTGTATGGTTTTGGTTGTGGGTTTTTTTGTTTGTTTGTTTTTGGGTTTGTTTTTTTTGTGTGGTTGGTTTTTTTTTCCTAACTCCAGGGTTTTTAAACAATCAGGTAATAGTGGCTGCTAGGTTTAGGTGACACCAGTGATTTGAGTGCTAAAGTCTAATAAATGGCAGTATTTAATCTCATTTGATTGAAAAGCCACAATAGAGCTGTCTTTTTTTATTTGATTTCACTCCACAGTCACTTAGCATGGCATTTGGTGCTTGAAAGAAGGAAACTCCCCGAGGTTTGAATTCAGCAGGCTGCATTTCTTATCCATCTCCATATTCAAGAAAAAGTTTTGAAACTTATGTGGAGTTAATGGGGGGAATTGTATTCCCTTGCCAGCTAGGATTTACTGCTGTCTGCTGCATAGATTAATAAACCCAGATGGATCCAGAGAGGCATTCTTCCCCGGGAATGGTGTTGGACTTTATCGTTCATTTCTCACTGTATTACAATTGCTCACTTGGATAACTTTCACAAAGGATTGCTCTGAAAATGTGTCTTATTCCCCTTTAATATTTACTCTTGAAAGGTAGTTTTTTCAGATAACATAATCAGTATATTAGCAATATTTCACCTTCCTGGCTTATTGTTGGACTCTCCCCAGTACAGTCTACACTGCTTAATAAGAGAAATTGCCAGATTGACTGGAAAATGTAACTTTAATAACATCATTTCAGTCACTAGAACCATTGAGAAATAATAATCTCATTGAGCTGGTTTCTGCACTATTCTTGTCCCTTACGTATAAAATTGCTGCCTATAACGTGTGTGTCTGTGCACACAAATGTGAGCTGCAAGGGGGGTGAGAAACTGCATAGTTTTCCCTGCCACTGAGTTGTTCATAAATACACACTGATGAAAGCTGTCTGAAAATGCCTGGGAGGGTGAGAGGGATTGCGGGAAGGGAAGTCTCTCTTCCTCTCTCTAATTTTATTCTCTAGCACTAGAAATTCAAATCTCGCTGTGGAGTACCTAAGAAAAGCAAACTGGCGAGGGCTCACAGAGTGAAAAGGGACCGTTTAGCGTACGGTCTTTTTTAGAGGGTGGTTTGGAAGAGGTGGATAAAAGTGAAAATGTTTGGGAAAAGCTATCTGTGGTGAAGACCTAGCCTACGCTATTCTTCAAGAAGCTCCTCATAGGCCTAACTTCATGCACAAAAGCATATCCTCACCAGAATGGGGAAGAGCTGTTTGTACTAAGTCTACGTTAAAGAAATCAAAGGCTCTGCCAGAAGAACAACACAAGCTCCTCTGTGAGCAGAACACTTATTTTCAACAGTTTTGCATCCAGTATCCCTTGTTCTCCTCCCTGTCATGCAGAGGAAAATGAGTGATGAAGCTGGTCTGGAGCTGGTGTGCACAGAAGCTCTTTGCTTTGCTGAGAGCAGTAATTTGGGTCTTTCCTACTCAAAACACAAACAGATACATTATCTCTGAACTGCTAGCATTGCATAGCACTTTCATTTTATGTGGTATTAATTTGCAGTTTTATCTATTTTTTAGATACCTTTTGCAGTTAATATATTGGCTGATGTTGTGATGGACTTGGCAGTGCTGGGTAAACAGCTGGACTTGATGATCTTAAAGGTCTTTTCCAACCTAAACAATTCTATGGTAAAACACAATTTTAATGAAAGTTACGGGACTGTAATCCTCTTTCGGGCTGCTTGCATTCCCCCTCAGGTTGATGGAGATTGGACACTGGGTTCCAGAGTTGCAAAGGGAGAGTTGATGGATGGATGTACAAACAGCTGGTGAAGTTAATTTTTGCAGAAAATCAAGCAAAAAAAGTGGAGCTAAGTTTAATAAAAAAATATAGTCACTTTTTCAATTTTTTTTCTTCCATCTCTCAGTACAGCTCAAGTTGAAATTAAGAACTGCTTCCAGGTCCTCCTCTATCGCACCCTCCCTCAGATGCACTGATTAGATAAAGTTACTCTGCACTGGCTTCCAAAGCAATAATGGGTGACAGACAGTGCATTGTAGCAATGTCTCTGGTATATAAAAGACATGACTGTAATGGCAGGTTGACTTGCAGATTCTTAAGTCATGTCTTTTTAATTTCTTCCCCTTTGCTGCTTTGTTATGGAATTCCATTTATTTAAAGAAAGTGTGAGTACCACCAGTTTTTGGCATTGCACACCAGGTCCAGCATTCATTCTTATCAGGGGGGACTCGGATCAGTCCTTGGTAGGTGTTTAATATCCTGTGAAAGCTGGTGTGAGTTAAATCTTCCCAAAGCCTGGCTTCTCTGCAGAGCCAACTTAAATCGGCTTTGTGCACACGCACACACACACACACAAGTACATCATCGGCTTGTTTAGTAAATGCTGAAACTTCTTGCTTCTCCATGAGAAGCAGGAGTCTTCTTCCATCAGTGTTATGTATCTGCTGATGGCTTGCAAGGGGGAAGAAATACGCAATGGTATCCCTTGGAAGCTGACTTGCTTGATAACAGGGGTAAGTTCTGGCTCGTTTCATGGTCTCATAAAGGCTACTGCTATGCAAATGACTATCTGCATCATTTCGGTTGGAAATGGTTGTTAGAAACAAATTGTTCCTTTAAAAGTAATTTTGGTTTCTTATTAAAAAGAAAAAAAAAAAACAGGAGAACAAAGCACGGAGTTTTCTGTTGAACAATAGGCTATTGTATCTTTTATAGATCTGTTTCCTGTGAATAAAGCAGCAGGTGGTTATGAAATTATACATGCCTTAGAAGGGTTGGTGGATAAATGAACACAGGCTTTAGAAGAAAAGGAGGGGAGACATGGAGGGTGTGGGGACATGAATTTCATGTGGTGTGTATCAGGGAGAGGAAATTAAAAGTACAGCTTCCTTTTGGAATAAGCTCGAAGTCTGGACACGTTCTCCCTGGCAGATGCCAGGAGCAAGGACTGCACGGATGAATGGAGGAGATGCCACAAAGACCTCTGGCGGCATGGGAAGCTGCAGTTGGTGGAGCATGTTCCCAGCCCGGGGAAGGGAGCGCAGCATTGCAGTGGGGCCAGCGCAGGTACTGACAGCAGGCTGATAATACTCTTGGGGTGACTGGTTGGGGTTTTTTCCCCACTAGAACTAGCTAGGAAAATGTGAGAAAGTTCGGTCATCTCTGAGGCAAGAACTTTGTTCCAGCAACAGCGGTTATTGTACAGCACGGCCACTTGCTCTGTGCTCTTAGAAAATTTGTGATAAGAGAAGTTGAAGAGAAGACATTTCCCCAAGCCCTAATTTGTCTTCTGTGTAACTCATGAGTATGGGCTGTGAAGGCATTTTCTGCCAGTGAAGGGAAAAATATGAGGCGGCTCTTTGCAGCAGGCAGCCTCTGCCATTTGTATCACGAATTTGTTGGTAGGTGTATTTGTGAAATTCGGGGCGGGGGCTTACTCTCAAAATAACTTGATCCATTCCAGCCTGAGCTCACTGGTTAAGGGGAGAATTTTTTTTAAATCATTTGGGTGCAAAGAAAGGGAGAAACATTTCAAAGCCCTGCTTGTGGCTACCATGGGAGAGTCACACTAAGGGTGCTCTGTGCTGATGCAGGTGGAAAGAAGATCTTTGATGGGTACTGTTTTTTCACTGGCATACTGGTAAATGCCCTACTCCACCTCCTGGAGAATAACAGAACAGGGAACGCTGGGTCTTTTAAATGTGGGGGGGGGGGGGGGTTGGATGCAGTGAGCAAAAGAGTCAGTGTCATGACAATGAAATTCGTCTGCAGGATCCTAAGCAAAAGTGACGTTTGTTTTCTTGGTTTTAAGCACTTCACAGGAGCATGGGCTGTCTTGCCTAGAGATTTAGTGTATTTGTTGCTGTATGCTCTGGCTTGTTTTATGTAGGGCAGGATCATGCTCTAGCTCAACTTTTGCAGTATTCTAGGAAAAGCAGTCTGGAGATCACTAGCAGCTGTTTTTAATCTGCTTGTTTGGGTTCTATTTATTTTCTTTAACTTTTCTGATACAGAGCTGGAGCAATGCATTTCTGGAGATGGGAAAAAACCTGAACGTTGGGCTTAATGAACTCATATACAAATTTTCCAAGGGCCTAAAGAGTTTTTGATTTAGTTGAGCAAAAGAAAATTCAAGCCACCTGCTGAGGAAGGTGGGATCCTTCATGGAAACAGGGTCTCTTTGAAGCAAATGTATGGGAGCATCTCTTGGGCAGCGGTCAACTCCATAATTATGTAGTTTCAGGAAATCACACAGTCTGTCTGTAACAGTATTCGAAATGAGCTTTTTGTTTTCCTCTCCTAGTCTCTCTAGATCTGCCTGTCTCTTGTGTTAAAGGTTAAATGCTTTGAAGATGGGAGGCCACCGCTGTGCTGGTCTCATGCAGAGCTGAAACAGCCATCTCTGACCTGCTGCGGAGGTGCTGAAGTAATTCCAGCTGCTCTTTGGGGGATGTGATGGAGGCTGGGCTGTGTACAGCCTTTCAATCAAACCCAGACCTGTTACCGGTGCATAAAATGCCATCGGCTGTGATGCCGTGTGGAGTGCCAGCCTGGGGAATGGTGGGAAGGGTTACGTTATTCCTTCCTCTAATGATGGAAGCCCCTGGCCAGGCTATAGTGGAGGCTGTGTAATTTGGGAACTAAACCCCAATTTGAGACGCAGAATGCGTGTGCACAGAAATATTTTTTCTCTTTCCTCTTTCTAGTAAGACAACACCTTTTTAAAGGTGATTAGGTGCCTAAAGATACAGAAAGATGATTATAGTCTGGTTTTGAAGTACATGCCTGCATCTTAGGCACTCAGATATCTTTAAAATCCTGGCCAGCAGGCAGCCGCAGTTAGAATCATCACTAGCTGCCTGACCCTCTCGCACGTACCCGACTGCTCTTTACCCACCGCAGGTAAATGTCTCCCTTGATTTACAGAAATAATTCTCCTCACAATGCATCAAATCGCATTTAGTTTTAGTCGTTTGGGTTCCTGCTTCCAACCTCATGCTTTTATTCTAGAAAACAATACCAGCTTGCCTTAGCGTGAACAGCTTTTGGTTCTTAATGCTGTTTTAGTATTAATTTTTCTAAACAAGGAGTGCAATTACCCTATAGCAAAATAACTGTCTCCAACTGTCTTTTTTCCATTAAACAAATGGGAGGTTTTACCTCTTGGTCTTCCCATAAGATTAATGCACTTTCTCTGTGGGAACTGTCTTAAAGCGATCCGGGAATCTGAACAACTTGCAGACAGCAAGCCTAATTGTCACAATCTTATTTAGCCAATGACGATTTTCATTAAGAGGTGATCTCTGTTAATAACATAGACTAATAACTCTTCTAAATGAAAAAACCTTTCCTTTCCCCCCCCACAGGCAGGGATAATGAACTCCTAAATCAGTGCTCCTTCTAAGAAAGCCCCCCCCCCCTTTTTTTTTCTTCCTTCTTGTTTTAACAGAGGTTGGCTTGAGACCTAACTGATGGTGGGAGATCCTGGTGCCTGTGCTTGCATCCTGTTGGGAATTTAACTCAGAAAAGTCACAGTGTTATTGAGATTGGGTTTGGTGCTGGCTGCTACAGAGGGAGAATTTGGCCCAGGACGTCCCTGCTGGTTCCGTGACAGCCAGGGGCTGGCTGGGTGGCTCAGGAAGGCAAGTGAGCCTTGGGGAGGGCTCAACAAATGGGTCAAACCATTCAGGAAGCCCAGGGATCACTAGTTTAGGGAAGCTGTGGATCTCCTGGGGGTTAAGATTGGTTTAAAAGTGTGCAGCTGACCCTTGTAAATCAGCCTGCAGGCTGCTGGGTGATTGATGGGCAGGCAAGCATCTTTGTTAGAGGAGAGACTCGTGTTCGTGCCTTCCATGACAAGGCAAGGTCAGGGAGGTAGATTCAACCTCACTGTTAGACCCTAGGAGAATTCCCAACAGAGAGCGCCATGAGAAATCAAGAAACCACGTTCTGCTGCTTGTGGAGCAACTTGTCTTTCCTGTCAATGCTCCAGTTCTTAATCTTAAACCAAAATGCCCAACAAAACATGACAGAGGCACAGACTGGGCTGGCTGCTGTCGCGGCAAGCCGTGGGGCCTGGCAGCCAGGGAGGACATCGTGCAGATCCACACATGCCCATGCCCCCGTTAACGGGTTTGTTCCCTTCTTTTTTGGACTGCAATTATCGACAACTGTTATTCCCCTCTCTTTTCTTGGCTTCTCCTGTAAAGCAGAGGGCAGAAGTAGATAATCCCCAAAACACTAAGTGATGAAAAAACAGGGAGAAGTGGTTGTGCTGGTGGCAGAGCAGGTGACAGGATTTTTTTATGGTCCTGTGACCATCTCTGGAGCTGAGGTACCAAATGGCATGTGTGAAGCAAGTAGCAAACCTCCGGCTATACAACCCCATGCTGTTTAGTTACCAAGAGACTAATCTCTGGGCAGCCCCTGCTCTCTGCCAGTGCCCCTCTGGTGCATACTGGGGTATGATCTGGGGAGGGTGGCTGCACCTCGCAGCTGGGGAGCCTGGTTTCCCAGGCAATACGTTTCAGTGGTGAGATGCTAAGCTAGGCAACGGGGGAAAAAACCTCCGTCTGAGAAAAGCAAGAGCACTCAATGAAACTGTTCAAACGCCCCCTTGCCTTTTTCTTCCCCCCTCTCTTTTTTTCTGTCCCTGCCCCGACTCCCTGCTTTGTCTAGTGCACAGCAGGGCTGTTCTGGAAACAGACGGTTTCCTACCAAGGCCAAGCTGCCTGCTCCGCTCGGGGGGCAGCCTTGGTGTGATTTGGGCCCCCTCTTTTGCAGTGGCAGTGCCTCTGTGCCAGGCTCCTGCTGCGTGCTGCAGGGCAGTGGCTGCTCCTCGCTGCTCTGCACTGAATCCCAGCTGGGGTTTCCCACGTGGCAGAGGAAGACTCAGTCTTTCAATTTTCTTTTATTTGGGTGCAAGTTCCTGAAGAATACCTGTATGTGGCTGAGCTCTTCCCCCACTGAGGATGAGGTGGGGGGATGAAACCTGTGCCAGTTTCTGTGCTGCCTGTCAAGGGGATGGTGCATCCAGTGGAGGCCTTTAGCTCCTGGGTTGTCTTGCCTGGAAACCTGGATGCTACTGGCACAATCTCAATTAAACAGGGATAGCATAAAATATTACAGTGTCCTGGCTGGAGGTGACACATTGCACTAGGGCCACTGAAATGCCACTGACTACAGGCCCTTCTGAGAGTGGCCATTAACGGTCTGGCAGCAGGGTGGGATGTTGGAGCTTGCCCTGACCTTTTATTCCTGCCCCTGGTGCTTCAGCTAAAGCAAGGAGGTATTTTTCCTACTCCTTTATCTGTCCAGTTTGTTTTTGAGGGCATGAGATGGGATTATCTCTTCCTTTTTGTCACTGCAGGAGACGTATACTACTCTAAGATACTGTTGCTGCAGGGAGGACAGTTCAGGGCCACGTGTAGGTGTGGGGACTTGGGAGCTCTTCTCTCTCTGTTAGTAAGACATTGAAATGGCTAAAACTATTGTCAAAGAACTTACAGGAACTTCTCTATTTTGTCACAGATTCCCGTGGGATCAATATATGTAAAGTGTTGTGTCTTGTGTACTTGGTGAGCTTTTCTGAAAGATCTAGAGCCAGCATTAACACTGCTGCTTGAAAATCAGTAATTACGCAGGTGTTTTTTTCTTTGCACAAGTTTTTGATCCTCTTGATGTGAGAGAAGAAGCTTGGAAAATACACCTCTAACAGTCCAATACTGATAGCTTACAAAAAGAACCTATGCAGACTTAAAAAAAACCCAAAACCAAACCCACCAACAACAAGAGTTATTTTCCCAGTTTTGGGGAGTAGAGAGATTCATGAATTTTCAGTGCTCGGGCTGGTGCTGCAATTTGGGCAGACTGAGCAATCAGGCTCATTACGAGCCTTGCCTCTGAATTGATGCTGTGCTAAGCAGGAGAAATGACTTAAGAGCACAAAGAGAAGTACCACCGAAACAAAAAAAAAACAACAAACCCCAAACAAAAACCAAAAAAACTGCAGAAAAAAGTGACTCCATTAATACCAGCTTGAGTGGCAGAGCAGGAAATCAACTGAAAATGAACAAAGAGCCACGCGGCAGGGATGCTAATGCAAGCAAATGCCAATTCACACTTCGGCAGGCGGTGTGTGGCAGCTTCCTTTCCTTTTCAAACATTTTAGCCAGATAATGAGCGCAAAAACCAAATATTTTTTGCGTAATCAACTGAGTTTGGAAGGGAGAAGCAATAGAGGAAGGGGAGCTGCAGTGCTAATTATTTGCTGGGTGATCTGGCTGTCGATGAAGCAGTGCGGGACTGTGCAGGGGGGTGCATTGCTAATTGCTGGCAGCAGCTGCAGCGTGGGTCACTGCTCTTCGCCGCTTGGCTGGTGGTGGAAGCTGTTGTTAATGCCCAGGAAACCTGATTGCTTGCTGAAATGGAAGCCAAGGCATGTTTGCCAACAGCTATTGGGGTAGGGAGGGTAACCATTAGTGAACTGGGTTTTCATATCAATATTGATCGGGGTTGTGATGGGGCAATGAAGCGGGGAAGGGTGCTGGTGGCTGTCTGGTCTAGGGCAGTGTGTTTATGTGAAGCAGATGGTTGACTGCTTTACTGTGCCAGCAGATTATGGAGTTGGCTTCAAACCATCTTGCGTGGGTTTCCAGGAATGCAGGGATCCCGTCTGCAGCAGAACGTTGTTGCTTTGAGCACGTTACCTGGAGTCAGAGCTGGCAGCAAAGCTCTCACGTGGAAGGCAGCTGTGTGCTGGGGTGATCCTCGCACACTGAGGCTCCAGTGGCACTTAGAGGCTCCAGCCCTGGCTGCCCCAGGGGATTCTGCAGGTGCCTTTTGCAGACTTACCTCCAGCGCTGAAAAAGCAGACTCGTGCTGGATACCCTGAGCTGCTGGTTTGGGGTCCCTTTTCCAACATGCTGCTGCATTTGTCAAAGAAATAAAGTGAGGTTGTGGCTGCTGGGCTGAGTTGTGTGGGCAGGGAGTAGTTGTATTGGCCCCGTCCTGCTGCTCCCCTGGAAAATGCTGCCTTGCTTTTTCTTCCCAAACCATCCCTGTTCTCTGATTCTGCAGTTATCCAAGGCGTGGGCTTGACAGAGAGAAGGTAAGGCAGGATATTAGGAAAAACTTTCTGGAGAGAGAAATTAAGATGAACACAGCCAACAGCAGCAGAGACTGAGAGCTCTGAATCTTTATTAATATCAAACAGCTACTGAAAAAGGGATGGCATGGGGCTTTGCTTTTTTTATTTATTTTTTTTTTTTAAATTGGATGCTGGAGCTAAGCTGTCCCAAGTAAATTAAATTTCTTTCCAGAGTCATTTAGCCCAGATTAACCTTGATGCTGGTCTCCCCATCACCCAAAGAACCATTGCTATTAAAAACGCAAATTTCATTTTCAAGGCTTCTGCTCTTAGAATTGATGCCAGGCTGTACCAGCACCTACCTGAAATCAATGGCTCCTCTTGGTGCTTGCTGTAATTCTCTAGCCAAGTGCTGCTGCTTTCACTGTCAGCACTGAATAACGCTGCAAGATCACTGTGGTCAGGACAGCACTGTTTTACCCTTTCTGTTCTTCCCCTTATGTTTTTAAAAGGCAGAGCTTCGTTCCCCTGTTTCACAGAGGTCCTGGATGCTTGGGTGTCAAGGTTCAATGCGATTTGGCAGCAGTGGCTTGGCATAGCTTGCTGATGGTCCAGTGCCAAGTGCTAGTTCTTGCCTCATTAGAAATCTTCAGTTTAGTGGTGATGGAAGAGCATTCAAAGTGACATAGGAGAAGAGTCCAGGGTCTGGATATCTGTATCGTCCCTCTATGAGCTGTGAAATTTGGGCTGCAAAACTAAATGATGTTGATTTTTTGGCTGAAACTTTTTATGCTTGAAAGTGCAGATTTGAGTCAGCCAAAACTTTTCACTGAGTTTTGTCAGCTTGTGAAATTACTTCAGCTGGAGCAACAAGAGTTAAAACTAGATAAAGTTTTTATTTTTTTTTTTCTGGCTTTTTTTGAAATTACTTCAGGTGGAACCTTATTTCATTTTACTTTTAAAAAGTAGTCAAGCCCTCGAGCAGAGTTCCCCTCCTAGCGGTTAAGTGTAACCCATGTAGTTCTGTTTACACCGTCATTTTTCTGCTTGTGGGGAAAGTGGGCTGCCAACAAACTGAGCATTGGTTTCAATTCCTCTGCGTACGGACCACTGTCTGGTACGGGGCTGAACAAAAGGCATTCACTTTGTACTCAGCAAGACGAAAACTTCTCTGTAACTTAAGTTACCTAAGCGTAGCAGACAAGAATAATTGGATGAGGTTTTCAGTAACCCATATTTATCCTATCATGTACAACTTCTAAACCTTCACAGCTGTTGAAAAATCGGTAAGGGTAAGGGCAATCCAGTAATGTGGTCACTGGGAATGGGAGTTATTCGATACTACACGGTTACTGGAAATTATTGATTGAAAAAGTGCCAGCTTTTTAGGAAATGCCATAAAAATAGACATTTTATGTGGATGGCAATGAAATCTGTATAAGCACGCTCCCTTCTCTGCGAATAACCTCTGGACCATATAGGAATCTTCCAGCAGGAGAATACAAAGATATTTAAATGCTTCAAATTTAAATTAAACTTAAGCTGGATGGTGCATTTACAGTGCATACTACTACTTTCTCTTCCCTCTTTTTATTTTATTTTTTTTTTTAAAATCACTTAAGAGAAGGTGCTCTCTATATTGTCCAGAGGCTGGAACAGCAGCAGGAAAATGTGACTTTGAAATAATGGGATCTATAAGAATAGGCAATTTCGTTCAAGTATAGTGATTTAGTGCCCTGTTAGTGTCCTGATGTATAACTCCATTTCCAAAGACCGTTAAGTTTCTTCACAAGCATAATGACAGGCTTAAAACTTGTGAGACTAATGCCACAGCTTTCTCTGTCCTCAGCTATTCCGCATAATTACAGGAGTAAGGGAATTTTGTTCTGTCCTAATGGATTAGCTCCAAGAGGAATAAATCATATAATGTTATTGCCTTCTTGTTTCTTTCCCTCCCTCTCTAAAAAGCAAGATAGCCCACACAGCACAGTGCAAAGCCAGGGCTGGAAATGTTTTTTCTTGCCTGCAGTCTGTGATACTGATGTGATCTCAATTTTGGTGTCACCAGGACAACTTTTTGAAGTGCTCTTGTTCTGTTTGTTGCTTTTGGTACTAATTTCAGCTTCTGTGTTTGTTCTGCTCACAGACGATGGCCCTTACTCGAAGGGGAGCAAAGACTCCGGTGGGATGGACGCAGCCCTGGTCTCCAGGAGGCAAAGCATCCCAGGTAAAGGAGGGGGGTCAGCTTCTGCTCCAAAACATCGGGGCATCCATGACACTTTACTTAGCTACCCCTAAAACAGGTAAAAATATCCCAAAATGCCCATTTTGTTGCATCCGCCAGCAAAGCTTTTGCTGGAGGGCAGAAGTGGATGGTCTCAGTGAGTGGTGCGTTACTGGTGCAACCATAGGCTGGCATGGAGCTGTCGATGGTGGTTACAGGGAGCCAGGAAAGGACTGTGCTGCACTGACACCTGCAAAGAGGAAAAGAGCAGTAAAAGAGAGAGGGAGGAAGCGCTGCCATATCTGAGCTCACCAGGTGGGGAGGGAGACTGGCAGTGTCTGGCAAGCTTCGTGTTTCCCATGTGTGACTAATTTTGTTTTGATATTTAGTCAGTCACAGCAGACTTCTGTGTGAGATAAACCCTCCCGTGCTGAAACACCCCTGTGGGCTGAAGATGGAGTGGAGAAAAAGTAGTATGTTTGCCTGTGTTGGTGCTGGACTTTTGTAAGCCAGTGGCACACCAGCAGGCTTGAGTGGGCTGCTCTGGACAGTTTATCTCCTTCCTAATAAAGCCTGGGGCTTGATTTTGACTTCTGATGGTTAACAACCCAGTCACAGGTTAGGTTTAGTGTGGTGTAGGTGATGGAGAGGAAACGAGGCCTGTTTGCTATTGCTTCATCACTCAGCAAATTTTCTAGGGGATATTCTGCATCCTCTGGGGCTTCTGCAAAACGTTGCCACTGTACCATAGCCCTGATGGAGAGAGGCTAACACCCCACTCACAAGAGCCAGTATATCCAACGATCCCAGCTCAAGATATCTCAACGGGGAGGGCAAAATTCAGACATGCTTTTCCTGCTGTGGGATGCTTTGAGCAGCCAAATCCAAGCACATATGCCAAGAGAAGAAATCCAAGACTGTTCTCCTATGACACTTAAAGACTCTGTCTTGAAAATCAGATCCTGCTTAACCAGCTCGCTTTTACATCTCTGTGTGTCTGTGATAGCAGCAGTAGATTTATAGAAGTATTGGTCAAAATCCCTTATTGCTTACCTTAATAGATTGATCTCAGGGACTTGCCTTTTTTTGGAGCAGTGATTTCTCCTTGAACCCATAACAATGGGTAATTGCACTCTGGGAGTTCTCATTTTAAACACTTACCAAGGATCAAAATTAAACCCCATTGAAGAGCTAATAATCTCCCCTTGTGGCACCATCTGTGTTGATCAGTCATGTCTGTAGTTGAGAGGAAATTTGCAGGATAGTGCTGGGTGGTGTTCCTTCCAGCACGGTGGGGAGCCACCCCAAAGTTTCTGGCAGCCCCTGGGATCCTGGGTTGGTGAATTGAAAACTAAGTTACTGTAGTTGGCAAGGGATCAAACCCAAGTTTAAAGAGCAGAAACATTATGGACCTGACATTTTAAAACAAGCTGCCAGTGCCACGTTAAATGGGTGCCCAGCAGTGCCTAAACGCCTTCCAGACTGGTGCTAGATTGCAAAAAGGTTCCCCATTCACATTCGTCAAGTGCACAGATTATTCTTGGAAGTGCTTTACAAAACGGGTAGTGCATGGCAGGACTTGCAAGTGAGGCACAATTACTCAAGGAGCAAAGTGCTAGTGATGAGGCACCTCAGTGACAAATGACACCGTGCTTTCTCCCAGTGAAAGAGGGTGGAGAGGAGAAGCCCTGCACCAGCGTGGATCTTCTGTGTCAATATGTTACTTAAGAGACCCTGCCTTGCTCTGGAAGTCATAGCGTGCAAGACGCTCTCCAAATACAGCATTTCATTTAAGCCTGGTGGGTTCTGCAGTGCAAACAAACTCTGGGGGCATTTGCAGCATGGGTTTTAGTCCACTGCTGTGGGACTGCTGTTTGCTGTGTGCTGCCCGTGCTCACCACCTCCTCCTCTTGTGCGGCCTTGGGGAAAGTTGCCCTGTGTGAGGAAGACTTTTCCCTCTGTAAAATCGTGGGAGATTGCAGTACAGCAGAGATAGCGGAGGTAGATAGATCATGTTGTAGACAAATTCTGCAAAAGCTTCTTGGAGGAGGCTCTGGCAAGGCATGAAAGTAGTCTGATTTGCCCCAGGGCTAGTCCTGCTTTGAGCAAAGAGTGCGAGTGCCGTCATGTGGATTAACATGGAGCTGTCTTCTGCCAAGTCTGTAGAGCTCTTAGTCTTTCCTTGGGCCAGTGCTGGCTCTCCTGCTAATTTACTCCCCTCCTGTCAAATCCAGAAGTTGGAATAGTTTAGGGACCCTGTTTTTGTAAAACCCAGACGTGAGCTGTAACGGGATCAAAACCAGCAGCAGGTTGAGCTTATACGTGCTGGACAAATGAGAGTGTCATCTTGGACTAAAGGAAGGTAAAATATATGCTGCCTGCAGCAAACTAGTGGGGTGTGCATCCCCTAAACCTGGCCCTACGATATCTATTACAGCTGGCAGTGGAATCAGTTATGTTGTAAAAGTGACTTGAGTCTTCAATTTCAGGTGTAGCTGAGGTGGGTAATATGGAGGAGGTTTGATGTGGGCCAGGTGCAGATGGGTGGGGAAACTGCTGTGAATTAATGAAGTTCGTGCCTCCTCCTGCTTCCCCTGCTGATGGCAGGATCCCACCCTGTCCACATTGTGTTCTTTATCTCCCAACTGTATTGATGCCTTATGATATCCTTTTTATCCACAATATTTTAAGACCCACCCTGTTCTGTCCATCCAGGCAGCTACTGCAGGTCCACAGCATCCTCCTACCTGGTAACTGTGACTGCCTGACCTGTAGCCCTCCTAAGACCCTCCCCACTCTATATCAAACGTAGCTCCTGAGGTAGTCTCCCTGGACCATTGCTGAGATCCCATTACTCTGGTTTTGAGTCCTTCCATTGCCTCCAGCACCTTGAAACACAAGGTTTTTATTCTCTCACAAGCCCTTACTCCTCTACTTTGCCCTGCTTGGTCCTGCCTGCAGACCTGCATGCAAACATTTTCCCTCCACTGCTGTGGGTCCACCAGGACGCAGTTCTGTTTCGCAAACTTTATTTAACATTGTCTGAAACTTTCTCTTCGTTTCATCCCAGGTCTGCTCTCCAACCCTGTAGGAAAAGGGTGTCCTTGGGATTGGGAGGAATATGCCTTCCACTGAGAGGTTTGTCTTTATTCCTGATCTTTCAGAGGAGTTTAGAGGGGTCACCATTGTGGAGCTGATTAAGAAGGAAGGAAGCACCCTCGGGTTAACCATTTCAGGTGGCACAGACAAAGACGGAAAGCCAAGAGTCTCCAATCTGAGGCCAGGAGGACTGGCTGCAAGGTGAGAAATGGAAATGGCGTGTAGAGAGTGCGGTAAAACTGGAGAGTAATAGTTGCATGTTCTAGTTACTGGATGAATATAGTTATAATTAAAGTAGTTGGCAACCAACTCCCTTTTTTGAAGTGCCCCCGAATGCAAAGTTGCTGCTTCACCAAGTAGAACGTCTTCTATTTTGAGTTACTTCCCATACTCTGTGCAATTATGCTCTGAAATTTTGTGTAGGGATATTTGGGATTCTGTGAAATTAGGCAGCCTTGTCAGGAGAGCTGCATGGTACAATACATCTTGATCAAGCTAAGTGGTTTAATATTGTATCTGTTCTGAATACTGAGTGGGTAAGTAATGTTATTGGCTTGGAAAAGGAATGGGAGAAGAAAGGCTCTGAGAAGCAGAGAAAAGGAAGGAGTAATTGAACAATTTTGCAGAAAACAGGCAAAAGCAAAGATGTTTTCTTTCCCTGCTGAATTTTTTTCAGACAGCTCTTGGTGTGCTTCTCTTTGACTGATTGCTCTACATGAATGGGAACCGAGCAACAAAAAGCGAGGTTGTGGAAACGTAGACCACAATTGTTGCTTATGTACAGATCTGAACACTTGCCACTGGGAAAGATAGATGGCTTTGATTTCAGCATTTCCCTCTGATAGCAACACATTCAGTCAGACACCTAAGATCAGCCCAAGGTTGGTGGCTTGTTCAGAAAGCCCTCCAGTTACCAAAGGTTTGCCAGGTGCATGCGAGTGTAGCAGAGACTCTGTGCTACCACTGCTTTTTTTTTTTTTTTTTTTTCTTCTTTATTTGTAGAAGTGACCAGCTGAACGTTGGGGATTACATCAAGTCGGTGAATGGTATTAACCTGACCAAGCTGCGGCATGACGAGATCATAAGCCTGCTGAAAAACGTGGGCGAAAGGGTAGTGCTGGAAGTAGAGTATGAGCTTCCACCAGCTGGTGGGTACCTCTCTGATAACGCTACTCTTTTCTTGGCTGTTTTTTGTCCTGGGGTACAGATGGATTTGCTCATGCATTAGCCATCAGGGCAAAGGCAGTATCCAGGGGCATTTTGACATTCTGCCTTCATCTGCTCGCAGTGCCGTGGTGGATGCTGCAGAGCTGTGTGCGGGCGGAGCAGAGCGCTTTTTCCAGCACAGTGGGTGCCTGTTCATGCACACCGGCAGGAGATGGCTGATTAGGTCTGTCTTGCCTCGGAGTGACTTGGTAGCACAGGCCAATCTGCCTCCTGATGCTGCTTCAGCTTGTTTTTCTTTTTCCTTTTTGGAGCATGGCTATGGGAGGTTTTATTCAGTCTTGAGCGTGTATTGCCAGATCCTCTTTTCTGAACTGTGGCAAGTGCTGTTATTCCTCATGATGCTTTGAAATGTTAGGTGTTTTCAGAAGGGTAGCTGAAGCAATCTGCTTTCCAGCTAAGGGGCCCTGGCAGAAGCTGGCAACCCAGCTCACACTCACAGGGTTTGTGTCCTGACATGGGAGACTCTGTGCTCTTGCCCTCATTTGTTTGTTCTGATTAAAGCAAATGCCTCGATACAGTTTCTCATCACAGTCCTTCCATCGTGAAGATGATCCCCTCAGTTATTACTCATTCAGTTACCCAGATCAGTCAGGGAATGATGGGGCAGAAGAAATAGAACAACTAAAAATAAGATGACAGGAAAAACAAAACTAATGAAATCTAAACATTTTGCCCTAGATAGGAAGCTATCTTATACTTTGTAGCTTTGCTATAGCTGCTGCCTTTACATGATAAGTATTCAATATATAAATGACCATATAAAGCCCAAAGAAGAAGAAAAATATAATCTAAATTAGCTGAATCTCTATTAATCGTGCCCCTCTGTTCTGCTGTAAATGCTGGCTAGCTTTTGCATACAACCCTAGTAAAACAAACCGTGGCTCAAGTTTTCCATGTTCTCATGCTTACTAGAGATGACAACTCTTAACCTTTCTCCTCAGCTGTGAGCCTGGCTGTCAGGAATCTGATAAGCTGTACTTACCAGCTAAGGAACAGTGCCAATACTTCATGGCTCGATCAATAGCAGTGATGCAAAAATGTTCCCAGCTCTGAGTGAGCAGAAAGAGCACAGTGAAATAGTGACTTCCCTCCAAGGAGGTTATTGATGCTGTTTATGACTACTCCAAACCAAGAAGTACTGTGAAATACAGGGAATTATCAGTTATTGCTTTGCTCTAGTTCATTGTGGGCTTTTATCTGCGGTGAGGGCGTTACTGCTTTGTGCACCTGCCTCTCTCCCTCTTTCCCTGGGAAAGAGCAGAAATACAGTGCAATTCAATAGCTTGTGTTTGTGGGTTTGAATTTTTCTCCCCACTTCGTAATTTTGTGCTTTGGAAGAGACCTTCGTTGCAAGTCCAAGTCTAGTTGTCAGGCCACTGTGCCATATCATCTCTTTCATAAACACACCAAGCCCTGTGTTAGGTTTCCCCACTCCCCACTGATCTTACAAAAAGGATGTTGCAGAACTTCATGCTTGGATGCTTAAGACAGAAATTAAGTGGCCTCTGAATTCCTTGGTGGATGCTTTATACCCTTTTCTTGCTATGTGAGTATCACGCCTTAGGGGTTAGCCTTCCTGTGCCCTGGGCATTTCCCCTCTGGAGTCCTTCCAGGCTGTGCCTCTGGTGTAGTGGTCCATGCTTGGCAGCAGGGACAAAGCGGCTGCGTGGGGGACGGTGTTTTGGGGGGTTTATTTGGCCTTGCTGTAACCTGGTCCCCAGGGCTGCCTGCCTGCAAGGCGGTACCATGCCACCACGGTACATCTTTTGGATTAATTTAAGGGTTAGTTTAACCCTAATTTGGATGCAGGTTGCAAGCCCTCAGGGTGCTTGCCAGTGAGGACCAGTGTGGTCAGTGAGGACAGGGGGGAAGTTCGCTTCAAATTTCCCCTCCCGAGCCAAAGAAATGTGAGCGCGGATGTGCCTAGGGGAGCCTTCAGCTCCAATTTGCCAAGCTGAAATCGAGTTCTTAATCTTTTTTTTGATTATCCTTGTGGCCATTCATTGCACTTGGTTTACAGATTAGGAATTGATCTTTTCAGAGTGGACCAGGCTGAAATGCCGCGTGCAGTTCTGGATGGAGAAGACTGGAAAATTGTCCCATATTCACTGCAGTAGTTCAATAAATCATTAAACAGCAGGGGATGGAAAGGGACAGAAGCAGTTTCGTTCTTTTTCTCTTTACTTTTGTACATTAAATAGGACTGTGTATTTAACATAAAATTACCGAATTGCCCCTAGGATCAGTTTAAAGGATTCACTTAATCTTTTCTAAAGTCAAAATATGAGAGGTAAGGGAAAAAACCCCAACCTTTTGCACTGAGGATTTGGGATTTTCATTTTCTTTAAGGTCACCGGTGACTTGATTCCTTATGCTGCTGCTGGTTTTTTTTAGTAAGTTTCCATCTGCAGCAGAAGCTTCTGGCTTTTGGGTAATGCTGAACACGTTAAAACCAGTTGATAAATGAGACAGTTTTACTTGAATGTCAGAGTATTAACCAAGACAAATTTGAGGGGAGACGCACAGCACTGAGCTGGGAAATCATCCTAAAACATGATGGTTGGCTCTGATGAAGGTTCATGCATGCATCTGGGCTGGTCTCTTTTTTTCTTCAAACTGGGAAGATTGGGCTGGACTTTCATTTCAGTGCATTTGGATGACCTTTGATATTTTTTTGCAGAGTGGCATGGGAAAGGTTTATCTGGGGGTAACTGCGTCTTCCTCTCTTTCTTTAGTGCCAGAGAGTAGCGCTGGCATTATTCCCAAGACCATCGAGGTGTCCCTCTACAAGGAAGGCAACAGCTTTGGCTTTGTGCTGAGAGGTTAGTGCCTTCTCCAGTGAAAAACAAAGAGGGGACAAGTACTGGCAGGGGTGATTTGGGAAGCAGGAAGAGAAAAGTAAGAAGATGAATGTCATAAACATCAGCTGAGAAGTGAAAGCATGTCCTGGAGAGCATCCCGTGCAGCCTTCAACGACTGCCAGCTGCCTAATCCGAGGCAGTCTTTTTGCTTTCAGGCTGTGTCAGCTGTTAGGTGATAAATGTCTCTCCTTTCTGAGCACTCTCATTCAGACTTTCAAACCTCCAGTGACTTACGGCTTTCCCGGTTTGATTACAGGGGGAGCCCATGAAGACTGGCACAAGTCCAGACCACTGGTGCTCACCTACGTGAGGCCAGGTGGTCCAGCGGACAGGTAACGTTCACGATGCACCTCCAACATGTGCTTCCACAAGACAAACCAGCAGCTCTCACTGTGCTCTTGGACACATGCCCTTCTTGCCCTCCTTGCTGGTGCCTCCCCAAGGCTTCTCACGCTGGTGGTGTGGGACCTGTGGTGTGTGGGGAGGGTGGGTCTGGTGCTCCCAGGCTGACCCATGTGTGGATGTTATAAGCAGAAACCCCTGTTCCAGAGGCGGCCACTTGATTAACCCTGTGCAGATGAATAGCTGATGCTGTGTTAGAAAGCAGGAGGCAGTCTGTCTATTCTCATACCACTAATTTAGTCTGATGGGTCTGGTACTATAAATAACTCAAGCTATTGGCCCAAGGACTGTTCAATTCCCCCAGAATTGAAGTAATTGGCTTTATGTACATATGTACACACAGAGACACAAATATATGTATACACAACAAAACATGTATGTATATTACATATATATATATAAGTAAAATATAAATAAATACACCAAAAAACCCTTTTGCTTATGGCTTCCTACAGGGAAGGGTCCCTGAAAATTGGGGACAGGCTGCTGAGCGTTGATGGGATCCCTCTGCACAGCATGACTCACGCTGATGCCCTCAACATCCTGCGGCAGTGCAGCCAGGAGGCACTCTTCCAGATCGAGTATGATGTGACCATCATGGGTAAGGCTGGGATGGTTGTGGTGGCGTTTTCTCCGACTGCCTGGAAAGTATGTGAGACTAGACACAGTAACTGGGATACTTGGTTTCAGTGGAAAAATGCTGAGCAGCGCACTGCCGATACGGGTGTAGGGGGTAGAGTTCAAAGCTGGCTTAGCTGAATGCATTTGAAGTGCCCTTATCCAATGATGCGTCTGGGTGGGAATGGTGGCCGGTTTTAGAGGAGGGGGAAAAAGGGGATTTTCTAATGTAGGCAAGGAGGGCAAAGGAGAAGTTGGAATTAAAGGGGGCTGGAGTGCTCTGCCAGCACTGCAAATACTGCTATTAAATGTGTGCAGGAGAGCAGCTGCAAGCAGGCAGAGACTTAATGTGGCTGTGGCTTTGGTTCTGAATTTTGACCTTGCTTAATTCTGGAGCTATTCCCTTTCTCAGAAATGTTAGTGCAGATCTACTGCTGAAATAAATGAGGGGTGATCAACTGATTGACCCCAAATAAGACAGAATTTACTGGAGGGCAGAGGATGGGTATTTCTAAAGTGTTCTACACAGTAGATATTAAGTTTGAGGGTTTGGAGCGTTGGTGGTTTTTTATTCATTTGATTTTCAGTTTCAAGCCCTGGGAAAGGGCTTATTATTAGCTGCTGTAAAGTCATTTGGAGCTGGCTTTGTGACACACAGCTGTTCCTGCAGGGAGCGTTGTTAATGAGTTTAAGGTTACCACAGAGTCCGAAGCTGTGTTGGCTCTGGAAGCTTGTTGAGCTGTGTGTTAGATTTGAACGTTGCATATACAACTCCTGAGCAGTTTCTGCCTCCACTGGAGCCACAAGCCGGACTAGATTGGAGTCTTTTCCCCAAATCTCGCAAACCAGTCCAACGCATCTGAGCCTAGGATCCAGTGAGGAGTAGGAGCCTGTGGTATCAGGTTGTTTTCTGGTTTGTCACTGAGAAGGGAAATAAAAAGGATCCACAGCTGAGAGAGTTTAATACCACACCACCCCAAGGAAAGAGAGCTGAGAATGTCAAAACTCGCTCCATGCAATGTGCAAGAGGGTTGCAGCAGGAAAAGGGAGCTCTTTGTGTCAGCCCTGGGGGCTGTCTGCCTCCTTTTGAGTCTCCTTCCCCCAAAGTTTCCCCTTTCTTCCAGCAGACCCTTTACTGGGTCTCCCCTGGGGGAGGAGGCTGCCAGCTCCTGGGCAGCAGTCTGCCACGCAGCTACGTGCTCTGTTGGGAGAGCTGGAAGGAAAACCTGATGCCTTGGCGGCTGCCTGCATGCTGCCTGGCTTCTGCCATGCTACAGGAGCAGCACCTCTTCAGAAGCTGGCTGGTACTCATGAAAAAGAGGAAAGGTTTAAATGATGGAGAACAGAAACTACCCAAACCCTATTTTCCACCTTTCTATATGAATGTCATTAATTGTCATTGTCATAACTCTGCAGCGGTCGGTAAGGGATGTCCGTCCCTCTCCTCGCAGGCTGGCTGGGGGGGCAGCCCTGCCCGGGGCGGGGGAAGGAGGAGTTGAGGATTTTTTTTTTTTTCGTACAGGGCTGTCAAGTCTGAACAGTAGTAAACAATTAATGGTGCATGGGAATGGGCTGCTGTCGGGGTTTGTTGTTTGTACGGTACCCTGGTGCCTATGTTGCAGAAAATTGATTGTTTTAAAACCTGACTTGGAGCAAAAATAGCCGTGAAGGTGTCTTGGTATTTCTTCTTGAGTTAGTCTGCCACCTAAAACTGTTAGGGTTGAGTGAACTCAGAGTGATGGCAGGGGTTTATGCAGTGATTCTCCATCTTCTGTTGATATACAGTGGACCACAGCCAGATGCTTCCCAAGATGTGAAGACAGCACCTTCCTTAGATAATTTCTGCATAAAGAGTGCTTCTCCCCAACCTTTTAAAGGGATATGCATGCCCTGCTTTCTTTTAAGGCAGGATGATGCAGAACGTGTTGCTTAAAACAATCTCTGCAGACAGTTTTGCCAGGCAATGGCTAGTAACTGCAATGGGAGATGAGTGCGTCATCCTCAAATCACAACTATTATGGACATTTCTTTAGCAGCCACAGGAAGACGATGAGGGAAAGGAAGAGCAGGTGCTGGAAGTAGTTACTAGTCTGGAGGGAGCACTCTTAACTCCCATTTTGAAAACTTGTTGAAGGGACACTTGGCCACACAGTTCACTTGATGAATTATAGGAGCTGAGGACACCACCATGATGTGGTGCTTGGCCTCTTCATCCCTGGGGAAGAGAGAGGTTTTTACATCGCCCTCGCTCTCTGCTGCAGCTGTACGTGCTGGGGTCGTGTGGGCTGACCCTTGAGCAGGGGAAGTTATTTTTCCACATCTGTCCTTAGTGAGAGACCAAAGCTGCTGCGGGGGAGTGTTGAATCATGGTGTTCCCCAGCTGGCTGCGTGGTTTCCCAGCCAAAATTGCATGCTCAGGAGGAGGGGCATGGGCCAGCCCTGCTCTTGGTGTGAGGGACACAGCAGCTGCTTGCCATTGCCACCAAGCATCCCCCGGCTGTCGGGCTTTCACTGGGGAGGCCAGCGTAGGACGGGACTGTGGCAGGCTTTTAATCAAATTGGCTGAGATTTCTCAAGGCCACCGAAGGAATTAAATTAATCTGCCATTTCCATTTAAAAGGAGTGTGAACTGGGCATGCACCTCCCTTGGGCATCAGGAAAATCTCTGCCCTTTGCTGATGCCAGATCTACATTGCAATGAACAGATGCTTTCCTGTGGCAACACTTTCTTATGGGCCTTTTAAAAAAGGGGGAGAAAAGAAAAAAACACCACAACACAACCCAACAAATAAAGTGATCGGCCAGAAACTGGTGGCATTTGAATAGCTACTCTGTAAATAAGCTGTGTGTGCCATGACACGAAGCGCTAGGCTGCCAGCCTTTAGGGTTGACTCATGGAGAGGGGAAACCCTCTGCCAGAGATGACGAGTGAGCAAAGCAATTTGCTGCGTCCTTCTCCTCCCCCTTCCCCTGGCTGCCCCTCTGCCCATTCATTTTTAGGCTTGTGGGGCTCTCCTGCTGACGGAGTGGAGGGCTGGTAGTGTCCCATAAATAGGTGACCACTTGGCATTTGCTGGGCAGTGGCAGGGGTAGGTCCTGATGAGGGGCCCGTGAAGTCAAATGCCTCCATGTGCCCATGAAGCTGGAGGGATCGCAAGCCACTGGGCTCTGTCAGGAAGGGGGCAGCTCCCTGATTTGGTTCTTCTAGAAGGTTTTAGTTTATTTTGTTTGCATTTGCCAGGGGGATGCCTTTTCCTCTTCCTTCCCCTCAAAGTGCATTATGGCAGGGAAAAATTATCCCTACTGGCACACCTCACTTGTTCCCTGGGCAAGTGCTCCTAACACTTTCCAGCCTGGTTTGGAGAGCCATCCTTCCTTAGGCAGGTGAGCAAAGCCAGATGAGGCTCAAGGAAACCAGTTCAAGAGGGAAGAAACCCCACAGTGTTTCCTCCAAAATAAGCTGCTGAAAGTTCTTTTAGAAAATACCTGCCAACCCCAGCTTTGAGTGTACCCAGCTCTCCTGTATCTTCATCACTGGGATGTCTGACTACCTGGAGCATGCTGTTTCCTTTTTATCCAGCACGATATTGGTGAGTACCCCTGAAGCAAATGGCTGTGAGCAGGTTTCACACAGCCGTTTTTGTCTTCCTGGGGTCAACCAGGTGGACAAAGTGATGGAATTTGCTGTACTGGAGGCAGTTTTGGTAGGCTTTTCTCTTTAGAGGGTGGATTAGACTTGTAGTGAGTCATTTGGTGGCTACTGAATTTCCACCTGAACATTTTGAAATGGCTGGAATTTGGGTTTGGAAGGAAAAACACAGGCAGGATTTGGAGGCAGATGTTAACTGATTCAGGACAGAGCTGCCGATACTGAATTTTAGCAGGGTCCTATCCAATTCGTTTATCCTATTCATTTAGTCAATATCACCTAAAAAGAGCAGATGTCTTCAAAAAGATGGAGGGTTTAAGGGTTTATTTGGTTACTAAAGCTGTTGTTTCTGAAGATGGATGAAGATAGCATGTGTGCTTTCCCCCAGCCACGTCAGGAGATGTAACATGATTCATCCAGTGGGTCTTCTGGACCCTGTCTGTCCATCCACTAAACAAGCACGTATTTTTTTGGACCCGTTGTGTGACAGCTGTGCTTCTGTTTCCCAGTCTGTAAAATGGTACCATTCTCCTCTGGGAAGCACAGTTCATTGCTTGCAAAACGCTTTCAAACCCTTGCATAAAAATCTGCACAGCCATGCAAGACGGCATGTACATAGGTGGTTTTTTCTGTTCCTTGGTAACAAAACTCTAGAGAAATGATGCAAGCTGCTGTATCCACATTAAACTTGGTGTCTTTGGCCTCAGTGATGCTTGTTCTGCAGCAGTGTGATTTTTGGCCCGTGGTACATGCTGAGCAGCACTTGAGTTGAATATCTAATGATGCTGAGCCTCCAGAACCATGGCTTAGATTCTCTTGGCTTGTGAGAACAGGTCTAGCTTTAAGCAAGGTGAGATTTGCTGTTAAATGCAGGAGAGCTGCCGATGTCTTTTCCACAGATGCTGGGTCAGGTTGCAGCCATATGTGATGGTGCAGAAACACCTCACAGTCGCAGAGCAGCAACACCAATCGACTCCCTGCAGTGAGGTTATTGTGTGGCCTGCCCTGGCCTCTGCGTGTTTCTTTTTAAATTAGCTTGGGTGTAATAGCCCCATGTTAATCACGTCTCAAATATTGCTAAATTGTAGACTCCTGACCTTTGATTTGAGCCAAATCTTTCCCTGGAATAATTAATAGAGGCTTGGCTGGTATTTCCTCAACAAATGCCTCTATAAAATGGATTTGGAGCAGTAGCCATCTATGCCACTGGAGATGAGAATTAAAAAGGACGGTGGGGTGGTCCATGCTGTGTGTGGTGGGAGGAGGGACCATGGGCTGGAGGCAGGACTGATTTCCTACAGTCTTACCGATAACCTAGGTCCTGGCATGGGAATAGGTACCAAAAGCTCACCCATCATTACGTTGAGATTTCCCTGGGAAACACTTGGCAAAGCCAAGAAGCTTGGATGCTGAGTAAAACCGAGAGGAGTAGGCATTTTCCTTGCAAAGAATGGTCTACTGCTGCAGCAAGTGCTTTTCATTATTTTTTTCCCTATCGCCTTCCCTTCAGCTGGAGGAATATCGGTCTGTGTCCCTCTTCAGAGGATATGTGCTGGACACACACAGGCTGCAAAACCAACATATAGCTGATGTTTGCTTTTGGAAAGAGATCCTCAGTCTCTTGGTGCTTCCTCTGCTAACAAAGGCTTAAGTGCACCTTCTGCTGGGTTTAGCTGGATGCTTTGTGCACCTTTTGATTAAACTGAGACTGAGCTTTTTGCCAAGGCTTGCAGATCTCCCCAGTGGTCCTTTTCAGCAGAGAACAGAAAATGTTTTATTTGAAGCCTGCATAACCTTTAACATGGCTCATTCCTCCTCCTTCCTCCCCCAGAAAAAGGGCACTGTGAGTAGACTGGAGCCTGAACATCCCCTGGCGGATCTCCAGGGGAAGTTTCCAAGTGAAATTTCTGTCTCCAGAGACTCAGCATCTTCAACAGATCTCAGGAGAGACTTTGCTGTGGCTTAGCTTCTGCAATCTGCATTAATGCTCCTGTTTATCAGAGAGCAAGAACAAGACACGCATCAAGTTTTGGAGCGTGGCAGCAGCATTTTTAGTGGAGCATAGCTTTGGAAGAGAAAAGCCTTATTATGAATAAATAAGGGCTAAGGAGGCATCAAGCTCTCAGAGGGCTCTGCTGGCTTTTCCTTCAAAGTGAATGTCTGGGTTTCCGTTAAGTGGTTTTTTTTGGGGAGGGGTCAAACTACACGTGGGGTGCTGGTTGTTGGATGTCTGGTGGTGATAACACATTAGTGAATCCAGCCTCTTTGATGGCTTTAGGTAATCTGGAAGCAAATGTGTGTAATGGAGGTGGAGGGAATTTCTGTCTAATTAGCCAGAGATACAGGCTTTCTTTTTTTCTTCCCCTTCCTCAGAAGAGGTGAGTAAGTATAGCGCAGGCTTATGCTAACAGGTGCAATTTTGTAGGAGCTTCATCATCTCACAGTATCTATTAAGCTTATTGCAGAAATGCATCTTTTAAATGTGAGTTACCCCTGTATTGTCTGATGGGAGAGGGGAGGCTTTCGTAAGCATGCGGGTAGGTAGCGCCGTGTCTCTGCTCCCCTGGTCGCGCCGGTGGAGCAGAAGTGAGCAGCTGAGGCTGTATTTCTAAGCTGGTGCTGAAGCACACAGGTGTTGACTGACTTGTGTGCTGGTCATCAGCACACAAGATTTCTGAGTACTTCAGAAAGTGGGGTCCTGTTTCTTTGTGTCTTTTTTGTTTGTTTGGGAAGAAGTCTATAACAGTGATGTCCTTCTGATCTTCCTTTTTTTTTGGTGCTTTTAATACCATCGATGTCACTGCTGCACAGCCTTTGGGCGATCTGTTCTTTGATCTTGCTGTTTAACCCCAAGAAAAGAGGCAGGGGGTTTGTTTCTATGAGTGAATTGTTGTAATATCTCTTCACTTCATTATCATACATATTTTGTGCAGAAACAATTTTGCTTCTGGAGTTTACTACTTTGTTAAATTGCCATGTGATACAGAGTATAGGATGTCCAAACTACAGGTTTGCTGATACACGTGGCAAGTCAGCACTATTGGCCAACTCCCTGCATTTAGGAATGGAAAAGGCTGTATGGGAAGTGTCTTCAGATGCTCTCTTGTTTTGCAGATACTGTAGCAAATGCATCAGGTCCTTTATTAGTTGAAATAGCAAAGACTCCGGGGTCTACGCTAGGAATCACACTGACTACAACCATGCACCGGAACAAGCAGGTCATAGTCATCGACAAGATCAAGCCAGCCAGCGTGGTGGACAGGTACAGATCTGAAGAGGCTGCTCCTAGCTCTGCTTTTCCTTTCTCCACTGCTTTTTTGTCCCCTGGTTAGTTATATACCATTCTTCCCCGCCTTGCCTTGAAATGGCCATGCCCACATGTTCTTAGCACTAAGTGTGCTAAAAATATCTGACCAGTGGACACTCCTCACTGGGAATGAATGTAACTCAATGCATGTGAAAGCTGAGCTTTGTTTTAAAAACCTCAGATCTGACTGTCCTGGAGCTGTGGAATGGCAAAAACCTATTCTGGGAACTTCTGGCTAGAGCCCTTTCGTAATGGGCAAAGTCAGCTAGTCACCCTTTACACGGAGAGGCAGAAAGGCAGACTGTTATGCAGCCCTAGCTGTGCTTAGCTGTGTTGCTGAGCTAACTGCTGGCATGTAGGACTTAACTACGCTGCTGGGTGAGCCCTCAGCCATCCAGACTAGCTATGAATGGGCACTAGAAAAAAAGTTAAAAGATCTTTCCCAAGCCATCAGCAGCACTAACTTAAGCATGAACCATCTTAGTTGGTGTTTTGGGCAGCACTTTGAACCTGATGTTCAAATTAGAAGTAAAGAAATGATATGACCAAAATTCACACAAGTTCACACAATAATTTTGTATGTCTGTTCCCAACTGTGAGGACGTGGATTTGAGCTGTGTGTATAATTACCTCTCTTGCTGTTCCCTTTGCAGATGTGGCGCATTGCATGTTGGCGACCATATTCTCTCCATCGATGGCACAAGCACAGAGCACTGCTCCTTACTAGAGGCAACTCAGCTTTTAGCTGCCACTTCAGAAAATGTCAAGCTAGAGATACTACCTGTTCACCAAAGCAGGCTGCCTTTGAAGCCTCCAGAAACAGGTGTGTTCTCTGTACAAACACTGTTCGTCGCCCTTAAAACTCACTTGAGGTCCCTACTGGGGTTCTTGCTGCTTTTGAATGCTGGCAACAGACTCCAGAGAGAGACATCTGTGGAGGGGGATGGGGCGGGAAAGTGATGTTTTGATGAAATGCATGTGATTAGATTACGTTCTTCAAGGATGTGAATAGGAAAAAAAGGTAACATCTGTGCTTGAATGGGGAAATTGGAGTTGGGAATCCCAGGGTTTTGCAGCGCTGAGTGCTGTGCAAGCCACTTCCTTAGTACCTCGGATAAGAGACTTTAATGGAGAGGGAGGAAAACAACCTTGGTGCTGGCAAATGTATTTCCGAGCTCAGTTTTCGTTTGCTGACGCCTGGTAAGGCTTTATAAAGGACATGTCAGCAGCTAGACAGGGTTTTGCTGGACTTCCTTAGGAAACAAAACTGTAACTTAAGTGTTCATCTTCCAGACCAGCCTGTTTTGAATGGCAGCTGTGTCTGAGCAGCGAGGGGTAGAGTGAATGCATCTGTAGCTGCTGCTTTCCACCACCCCCACCAAAGAAATACAAGGGGAAAAAACTCTGGCTCCAGAGAGGTTAAGGTCAAAATGCCTGTAAATGTCGTTAGGAATTCACCCTGGTCAGCATCCTTGTTGCCCACCTTTAGTTTCTCCTTCCATGTAAGAGGCTGACTCTGGCTCTCATATAAAATTTATTGTGAACATAGCCTCAGTACTACTAGATTTGTTGCACCTCTTGCCTGTGGTTTTGTTACACTCTGTACTAGTGGTCTTGTAATTCAGGTGTTTGAGGCATAACTGTTCTGTACCAGTCCCCTTTGCAACCATTTTCAAACACCTGTCTCTTGGGAATGATATTGGTGCACAGTAGCCCTGAAAACAGCTCTTCTTTCCATTATCTTCTAGGACAGTTTGGGGAAAGGAAGAAAATATCTGTGTTGTTTTATTTAACATGATGCAGTGAAACATAAAATCTATTAAGATCTCTGTGTCTAGAAATAAATCTCTTACGTGTCCAGTCCAATTTGTGCAGAATTAAAGCAGTTTAACAAAGGGGATGGATGACTTGACCTTTGTGCCCAAGAAAAAATGGAAAGCTATAATCCTTTTTCAGTGGCTGTAAAAATGAACTATTCTCCTCCTTCCAATAGTGCCCTGGTTCTAATCTTCTTTCAGAATATACGCATTCGGTAGCAGCTCAGGAGAAGGAGGATCTGTGGAAGGACAGCTGGATGCATTCAGAGCCTTTTTACCCAAACCCCCAATACTTAGATCAGTTTGCTGTGGCAGAAATACAGAACACACTTGGAACAATAATTGTAACACATAAATATGAAAAATAAGGGATATAATAGTTGTTCCCACATGTGATTCAGCTTTCTTAACACATGAGGGATCATACGGAAGGATGCTGTTTATCCACATGGCTGTTAAATGGCAGAGGTATGTGGCTGGAGACCAGTGCTTGGGCTTGAACCTTCACTGGTGCTGATGGAGGTGGTAGAGGCAGGAAGGAGAGCACTGGGGCCAAGAGGAGCAGTTCACAAAGCAGTGCTCCTCAGTGGTGTAACCAGCCGTGGCACCATGCAGCGCATGGTGAGCAGCCGAGGAACCGCACCAGAGTTGACAAACTGCATTTGGACTTGTGAGAGGCACTTCTTTCTGCTCCGCATTGCAAGTGCCAACTCCACAGGCTGCTTTTGCTGAGTTTGGGAAAATAAACAGGGGCAGTAAGAAAAAACAGGCCATGCAAAAGCAAACTGTCATGGTTGGCAAGAGCGTGAAGCCTGGGGAAAGCAACTGAGGAGACCACGCAGACGCATCCCTGTTCAGCCACTTGCATTACCTAAGTCCTTCCAGTGTGTGCCTGCATGGAGCTCGTCATTATGTTTTTTAAAAGTGGCTTCTTGTGCAATCAAAATCCCATTACTGAGGAAGTGGAGAGGGATCTGAAGCTCCAGTGACCATGCAAAAATATGTTCTAATGCTGAAGCACGGGATTTGTCAAGCTGAGTTTGCTTTCTCTGTGGCTCTGGGGGCATTTGGAGAGTTTGTGGGAGGATTACACTCTACTCACAGGATCAACAGGAGCAGATGGTGCCCAGGAGCGGTGCTGGGATGGATGGGTTTCCTCAGGCAGGGATGATGTGTGAAAGCTTGGGGAAGGTGGTTGTAGGGTTTTATCACAAAATTGTCCAAATTCTCTTCTCTTCCCCAGTGCACTGACAGCTCAGTTTCAAAGGCACTTTTTTCTGTTGTCAGATATGAGCTAAGAATTTGTAGACAAATTGGGAAAAATTTTAATTACTATAAATGGATTAAATGATTTTGTATATATGCCCATAAGCTCTGTCCCTCATGTTCCAAGTGCTTAATTTTATTAATAACTTTCCTTTTTGTCTAGATATAGCTACATTTATTAATTCGATTTTTGTTTTTAAAAGCTGCCTGGCTCTGAATTTACTTTTGAATCCACAATACAGAAAGCCCGGAGCTGGAAGTGTATTTTTAAGAGCTTGATAGACCGAGTACTAAACTTAGTAAATATGTAGTGAAGACTAAATATCATCACTGTATTGGTTGGAAAACCTGATCTAAACGATTTGATGCCTGTGATGCATGCACACAAAATGGATTTCCACTAACAGGCACTAACAGATGACCTTTAAATGAGATCTCTGGGTGGATCCGCTAAATAAACTGAGTCCCTGTCCCAGGTTTGCACCCTCAGAAAGCTCTGGTAGTCCCAGCACTGGTGGCATTTCTGCCTGCTTGGAGGACACAGAGCCTGGAGGAGTTTTCATCCTGGGAAGGTGATTGCCAGTCAGTGCAAGTGGCTGTGAGGTTAAGAGCTCTGGGATAACTCATGGCTGCAGTGATGCTCTGCTGTGGGCATACTTAGCTGAATAAACCAGATCCTTGCGATCTTGCTTGTTAGCTAATAATTCCTCTCAGAAGAAAATAGATCCAGACGGCATGGTGCAGAGATTCATGAGAGAAAACCCAGTTGGCAAGGAAAAGCAAACTGACCCTGTGTTGCCCAAGGGCAAAAGGAGCATCAGCGAGAACAGAGGAGGGACCTGTGCCTGCCGGGGTGTTTGAGGCACTTCAGAGGAGACTTGTGCCATCATGACTTTAAGGGATTTCCAGATGATGGATGTCACACTGCAACAGATTTCTGTCAACACATGCTAGACTGGGGTTAGGGTTGAAGCTGAAGCAGTTGTGTGCCCTTGAACAAAGTCTGCCACGTTGGTGCCGTCATTTACTGTTTGCCACAGCATTGGCATCTTTTCCTGTGTCGGTGGGCCTCCCTAATTGCATTTAAGGAGCAGTGTGTAAAATCTTTTGTTTGGTGAGCTGGAGGCAGCTCTCTGCTACTTCTCTCTTTCATCCATATGTGCATTCCCGGCTGGGAGCAGCCACTGAACATCCAAACGCTGAAGCCAAGCACAGTGCTCAAAGCAGTCCTGGGCGTCTGTGGAAGGCATTGAGCCTTGTCACGGGAGGGCAGCTCCAGCAGCAAGGTGGGAAACAGCACAAGGAGGTTTCCCCAGTACTGCCAGATAACACTGATGGCCACTGCAGTAAACCTGTGGCTGGATGGAGCTTCTGGACGTCACACAACAGACTGCAAATGATAATGACGTCTATGCACTGCCAGCATGGTTGGGTCAGGCCATTGGCTCAGGATGCGGCAGTTTTATGGGGAAAGGGTGGATTTCTGCCGCTTTGCGTCGAATGTCATGTGGTTATGTGGGAATGCATCTTGGCTGCTGGTGCTTGATGCACTGTGGTTGCGTCCTGAGTTGTTTGAAGCCAGTATGAGGCTCTTTTCTACAATCTCCTGGCTTATGCTTCTTATTTTTTCTTCCTCTCACTTCTCCTCCCTGCCTATGGTGATTTCTTCTCCCTTGGGTGCCATCAGTCAAGGTGCAGAAGAGTGACCACCACCACTGCTGGGACCCCTGTGTCAACTACTGTCACACCCACCACCCTGGGCACTGCAAGACACCCACTTGGAACCAGACATCTGGACAGGATTACTGCAAATGTAAGCTCAGCGCGTGGCATTGCCCCCATCCATGCATGTGTTCGCTCATGTTGTGCCCCCTCCACTTTCTTAACGTGCAACTCCATAGCCTGGCTTGTCACTCGTTTCCCTCTTGGTTGCCTGGGCCTGTTTCCACAGGTCCGGTGCTGAGGTACAGAATCAGGATCCGCAGCCCAGCACACACACACCTGGTACCTGCGATGAGAACAGTGTGCTGGGCAGACCCGCGGTCCCATCCTCTAACCCCACACCCCGGTGCCTGTTTTCATACAGCAAAAATGAGTTGCTGTGGGACAAGGAGGGTGCCTCGGGTGATGTGTAGGAATGTGATATGGCAATGCATCCTGCTCATCCCAGGTGCTGCACAGCAAGTTAGCGGCAAGATTATGGCTGCTCCAAAACCTGTAAACCCACCTCTTGCAGGAATTAGGGTCTGTGCAGCCCCTGGTTTTTTGTCTTAGGGCAGTAAGATAACGAGGAGGAACTGTTGCACTGTGTCCGAACTGTGGGAATCAAACACGGCAGCCCAGTTACCCAGCAGCTCAAGTTCAAGCTGTGGTTTCTCTTTGTATGTATTTAAGGTGCATTAGTCCATCTTGCCAACCTGCTGATGGCTGCCCTGCATCCATGCTGCATTTCTCGTCTGGTGGCCTGGATGCCGCAGTGACAGGCAGCCCAGTCACTGGAGTCACTGCATGCCAGAGAGTCATGCATTCCTTCTGGAATCCAAGCCCACTCCCACAGCTCTCCTGGAGCTGCAAGCACAGGAAGGTTCTCACCCTGTCTTGAGCCCTGGAGCTGTGCAGAGGGAGCTAGTCTGAACCCATTAGGTGCTTGATGAACACCTGTTAGGTGAACCCAGTGCTTCGCCTCGCTGTGCACATCCTTAACGTACTCTGTATTTCGCCAGCTCTGGTGGCTGCCAACTTCTCGTCTCCCACCATGAACGCACAGGGCTTCCCCTGCCAGAACTCGAACACGCTACCTCGCAGCTCCCACCCCATGAGCCCCCGCACCACCATGCTGAGGAGGAGGCAGAAGAAGAAGGAGCACAAGAGCTCACGTAAGAGTGACAGTGGGCAGGGGCTGGGTTGGACAGGGCATGCATGCTTGCCTTGCTGTCCTTGCTTTCCAACAATAAGTTGACTGTTAGCTGGGGTAGAACCACTCATCTCAGCACTGTCAGTGTCCCCCTCATCCTCAGTCACTGTCCCCACCACTGCCAGACCAGGGTCTGTAACCAGATCTGCTATGTTGACCATGGCTACCCTGACCTTCTGCCTCTCTCCTCCTCTCAGTGTCACTGGCCTCCAGCACGGTGGGTCCTGGCGGGCAGATAGTCCACACGGAGACGACAGAGGTGGTGCTCAGGGGAGACCCTTTGAATGGCTTCGGACTTCAGCTCCAGGGAGGCATCTTTGCTACCGAAACCCTGTCTTCCCCCCCTCTCGTCCGTTTTATTGAGCCTGACAGCCCGGCAGAGAGGTTAGAGACCTTGCCCTTGGATGCTGATGGTGCTGCTGCTGAACATTTCATGGTTTGGTTTGTTTTCTCTCCTCAGAGGCTCATTTAGATATTTACTATCATCCTTGTAATATCTCCCATTCTTCACTGGGCATGGTTTACTGTCACTGCCATTTCTGCACTCGTCGGCTGACCGCGGCCTCCCTCGCATCCCAGGTGAACGTCTTGGCACCAGGCTGCGGCTGTTCTGGGAGGAGGAGGAGGAAGGGAGTGTGTGTCTGTGTGAGAGTGCCATTCCCATTCCTTTTTCTGTTGGTTTTTTTGTTTGTTTTTGTTTTTTTTTGTTTTGTTTTGTTGGTTTTTTTGGTTGGGTTTTTTTCCCTCTTTCACTTTGAAAGATAAAGCTTTTATCTGGATGCAGGAAGGAGAAAGATATAAACAAGTGGGCCCAGCAAAGTGTTTTCTGCCTGGTTTAATTGTGCCAGAGCCCAGCCATATAAATTGGCCTTAAAGCCAGGGCTTTGCAGAGAAGAGCTGTGGTTGAGAAGCAGGTGGGTGCTGCATTGAGCTTTTGGCTCTGCAATACTGGGAAAAGAGCAGAATGGAGGAGCAGCATTAACTGCTGCATCGTCCCCAGGGGGTAGTGGGAGCAATGACTCCTCCAGCGTCCGAGCCTCAGCTCAGGAGCTCTGGCTGCTCTGGCTAAACTTTTCCCAGTACCCTTGCTGGCTGGATTTAAGGTCTGCTTGAGTGCCTGCGCGCTGCAGTGTAGGTGCCCTGTAGCAAAGCTTTTCCTACTGAACACACCAGATCCCAGTGTGGCTTGTGCTCTTGTGGGGTGGAAAGGAGAGCTGGTTTTGTTAGGCAGATGAGATAATGAGAGGTGACCAAGCTGGCACTTGTGCCCCTGTGCTGGTTTCTCTTCCCACTTGTGAGTTCCACTGGTGCTCTGTCCTGGTGCTCAGTGCCTGCTGCAGACCCTTCCTTGGGGGGAGAAGCCTCCAAGGGTTCCATCAACATCTGCTAATGGTTTGGTGTCCCCAAGCCAGCCTGGGAAAACAGCACACTGGGCAGTCGTACGGCAGGGAAAGTGACTGCAAAAGGAAATGCAAGTCCGTGTGGTGCAGGCAGCTCTGTGTGTGATAGCTTCTCCAGGGGGCTGGTGCAGAGGCAAGGTGGAGCATCAGTGCCTGGTACTTGCACCTGTAGGAGGACAGGGACAAGAGGCTGGCACAGGAAAAAGATTTGTCCTGAGTGATGCAGGTTAAGAGAAATTGCAAAAGGCTTTTATGCCTTTTGTTTGTTTGTTCGTTTGTTTCCAAACAAGGCTTAAAAATGAAGGTGATGGCGTTTTGGTTTTTTCTTTATCCTCTATTAACCAGGGTGAACTTGGCTCACATTGCAAGGCACCACACTCCTTTTATAAATCAGGCAGCAGCAAAGCCTGCTGTCCCAGGGGACGACAGAGATGTGCTGAAATCTGCCTGGCTTTGCTTTATCATCTTGCCAAGCCTGGAGCGAAAGCAAAGACTAGCAGTGCAGTCTTGCTTGGCTCTAATGTGTCACACACACTGCTCTCCCTCTCGGCTGCCCACCCAGCAGGATTCACGCTCTCCTGGCTGCTGCTTTCTGGCGCCAGTGAGCAATCCCCTCTGCGTTTGCAGCCTGGATTTGATTTGGGGATTAAATCTCTGTGGTGTATTTCTTCTTTTCCTAGACCATGCTGCTCTTCCTAGCTGGCAGGAAAGCACTGTCTTTTCTCCCCATCTTGAAGTGATAAGTGCACTGGCTTTGCAGAGTTTGAAAAACTCAGTTTTATGTTTTCATTTCGCTTTTTGTTTCTTGCTGTCCCACAGAACTTGTTTGCTCCATCCTTCCTAGACACCTTATTCCCTGCCCTTGTGAAGTTCTGCTGTAACTGCAGCCCAAGATATTAGAGCCATTTTTCTCCCCTCTACCAAGCTGGGCTCTCAGCTGAGCCTGGGCTATGCTCTTTCTTGTCCTGCAGTTTTGGGTTTTGCAAAAGAGGCTGAGAAACAGGGATACAGGGATCAGGCTTAGCAGCCTGGGTCTCTCCTGCATGTTTACACACTCCTGTGTGAGACCTGTGAACCTGAATGTGCTGTTGTATACAAGTGCATGATCCACAATCACGTTGTCTGTCTGGCTTGCTGTGGAAGAGCTGCCCCTTGAGTGTCTAGCAAGTTTGAGTACTACCAGGGAGGAGGACAGCATCACCCTCTTTTCAGGGAGGTTGGGCTGCCTCACAGTTATTACCTGCTTCGTTCTAGCTTGTGGCAGGTGATTTGAAGCAAAATCTCTCACCCGCCTGACCTGTGATACATTTTACAGCCAATAGCCTCTAATAGACCTCCCTTTTCGCCTGTTGTTTTGTTTACTGGGTGCAAGATGAAGCCTTTGGGCTCCAAATGAAACAGCAATTTATCCCATTATCATCTGGGAGAGTGGAATAGGAAGATGCCTGACATCCTTTCTTGGCTGCCTTGAAAACATGCAGTGTTTGTGTCCTTCCTCCCCTAGCTGTCATTGACAGCAGTGGGAGAGTATCTGGCTTCTCTGTCCCAGTATCCAAAATCAATGCTTCCTGCTGAGTTACATGTTTTCTATCTCTGCTCAGACACAGTTGTTTGATCATCATGTTTCTGGCTTTTGAGTATGAATGGTTTGCAAAAGGAAAGTTTAGCAGCTGGGTGAAGCTGTCAGCAAAGCTTTGATCTTTTGAGGGCTGGGACCCACCCACCAGTGTGCACATGCAGATGTACGTACACACACAGATGTGCACGTCTGACCTGTGCAGGTCAACTCGGGGGCATGTAAGGGCATGACGGATCGGTTTCTGCAGCCAGTGATGTGGCCATCACCACAGCTGCTACCACTCACCCCACAGCTGGACTGACCATGCAGGTGCTGGTGCTGCTGAGTGAGATTTGCAGTGCATATCCTGCCCAAGGCTTGAATATGTGCTGCTGTGTGTCTAGCAAGACACCTCCACTGCTCTGTTGCTGTCTTTGAGCCCGAGGAATGAGTCATGACAAAATGCAAATCTCTGTAACCCCAGGGAGACTCATTCCCGTCATGGACTCCACCACATCATAGGGCTGTCTCCAGGAGATGCCTATACTCTTGTTTCTGATTTTAAAGCACTTCTCCCATGATCGCAAAGCACTTTGCGAGCTCTGATGTTGGGCTGTGCACCTCTGAGACAAGCGCCCTCTCCTTGGGAAAACTGTCTGAAAAGGTTCATGTAGGATCCCACAGCAGAGCCAAGGAGAGGGCTGCAGGACCCTTGGCTCCCTCGGCCCTGCTCCTCTAACACACGGGCACGTGACAGCTGGAAACTGGTGTCTCTGGAATTATTCTGAAGGGTTAACAAGGCACGTCGGATCTCCTTGCGCTCATGGAGGGAGCCAGAAGGTTGCGGCTTCAGTCCACAAACTTTTATAAACCTGCAAGGCCAGGGCTTAAACAACCATGGTTGACTGAGACTAATAGTAAAAGAAATAAAAATTTCTGACCTAACAGAGCTATTGTATCGTGAGTGAAGAAACACAAGAAACGGTCGTTTTGTGAGAAGGCAGCTCTGGTGGGAAAGGTGGCAAATGTTTACTTTGTTGCTGGGTAAAAGCATCCTATGATCTCCCAGGCCATGTGGCTGAAACAGTGGTGCCAAAATCGTGTCCTTGTGTGACCTTGAAATGACAGCGATGTCTGTGGGATGCAGATGTGGATACCTCCTTTCTGAAAGGTGCATTATGGCCATAGGAAGAGAGCTCTTGGTGCTGGAGGAGGCATCTCTGTTGTACTCCTTGGCATCTCCATATTTATAAGCTGTTATTTCCAAGTGTGTCTATGTGGCTGCATGGCCACAAGTCCAGTAAAGGACTGCAGTTCAACATGATGGAATTTATTTGCAAGGGCAGGTTCGTTTGTACACCATGGAGTTGTCTGTCCTAATCCCAGTCTCCTTGAACAAACGGTTCTGAATTTACATCTCATAAAATAGCCAGCGTTTTTCCATGGATGGCATGAATGCAGGCAGCAGTACAAATATACTGCAAGCTTAATACCTTCTTACCAGTAAAATAACCTCTCTAGGCTCTCTCCAAACTTACTTTTATCTCAGATTTTGGTGGGCCACCAGCAAAAACTGTTGTGCTGGTCCATTTTTCTTGAATTTTGATGTGTGTATTTTTTCTTGATAACCTGGCATTTCATATACGCCCTGTTGCTTGGAGGTGAATAATAGAGCCAGTGGCCATTGCCTTTGGTGTCGTCTTCATGTGCCTTGAAGCTGTGGTACCATGTTTTCTTACAGTTGAGTTGGGTGTGAGTGATGAAGAGTGGCTGGAAGGATCAGAAAAAAAACAAGCTGTCTTCTGTGAAGTATCAGTGGAAGCAGACAACTAGAAAAGAGAGGGTGAAGAATGTGCTTGATCATTAAACAGGAAAGGAATAAAGATTCTCTGGAGGAGGCTCGAAACAGGATACTGATGCCTTCTGGGAAATGTTTGTGGTAAAATCACTGCAAATGTTGAGGTGAACCTCAAACTTGTTCCCATAACCCACAACTTACTTTGGACACCACTCTGTAGCTTGCATTAATGATGAATGAAGGAAGTTTTCCCAAGCTCTGCTCAAGTGGACAGCCTTACAGAGGGGTGACGCGTGAAAAATCTGAAAAGATGCAGTGATAGTGAACAACTGATGAAGGGTATGGAGGAGAAGGAAGATAAGCCATTGCCCATCGCCAGTCACAGGGAAGACTACACTCCTGATTTTGTAGAGCCATGGTTCAGCTCAAATTAGCTGTGAGGGATAATTTGGAGGATTGTCTTGCTGGCATTGCAGTATATTTAGGGGGAAAAAAAAAAAAAAAAAAAAGCGAGTGTGGCTAGTGAATGTAGGAATGTAGTGGCTCATGTGTGAGGAAACCTTGCTTATAAATGAAGAGGACTCCCAAAAGACAAACCATGCTGTAGCAGGATATCTCTATCATAGCTTTGTCATCACTGTTTTTCTTCCAAATTGAAAAAACCTGCTGATGCTGCTCTTTGTGAAAGTGGGTCTAAACCAAAAACCCCAAAAGGCCAGTTGTGGTTATACTGGCGGGCTAGCGCAGCGGGGTAAGATTGGCCTTTCAAGGCAGTTAAACTGTATCAGTGTGCGTTTGGCTTCCAGAAATGAAATTACAAGGGTTAAGTGATTATCCAGTTTGCTGAGACATTTCAGTGAGTTCATTGGATTGTAGCTTCGGTGTTAGCCATGTATTGAGCAGAGGAATCTGCAATTTTCAGTGCCATTAGTTTGGATTTCATGGAAAGAGCCATATACCGTTAGATAGGGTAGGAGAGCACATACCCTCCTTTCTCACCTATGTATCACACTCGTCTCTTGGCCGTGGTGTTGACTTTTAGGAAGGGGAGGGTTACTTATTTTTTTTTTTTTTTTTTTCTGGAAATTGCAGGAAATGTGACTAAAAATGGCTATTTAGGAGCAAAGTGTATTTGAACTTAAGCAAACCACAAGGAGTTGGCTGCCTTGTGACCTTCCAGGGGGCTCCCGGCACTGGAACAGGCACTGCAGAATTAGTTATCTTCTCTTTGGGGCCACTTCGGCAGGGTTTGTCACAACTCTGCGTGTCTTGTAACAAATTTGCCTGGCAAAAGTAACTCATGGCTGGTTGTGGTGTTGTGGGTTTTTTTCCTCCTTTCCTCTTTTACCTTGCCTCCTTGTTCTCTTTCCCTGTTTTCCTGATGTGGACTGCAGGTGTGGGTTGCTACAAGTAGGAGACAGAGTCCTTTCTATCAACGGCATTGCAACTGAGGATGGGACTATGGAGGAAGCAAATCAGCTTTTGCGTGATGCCGCGCTTACGAACAAAGTGGTGCTGGAGATTGAATTTGATGTTGCAGGTATGTTGCCAAGGGAATTGCTGCTTCTACCAGGAGGGCTCTGCTAGTGCCTTTGCTAACCCATAGGAGGGACTGTATTCACAGAAATACACAAGGTTTTTGCGAGAGCTCAGAGGGAAGAGTGAGAAGACCTTTTCCATTTCTTGTTGTTCTCTAATGTGCCCCGATGTGGATGCTCCTTCTTCTGATCCTTTCATAAATGCCTTGTGTGAGATAAGCCTAAGGACTCGATGAAGAGGCCACATGTGCTTTAAGTATTTGGCCATTAATATGAATAATATTGATATTAATTTATGGCCATGAAGCAAGGAGGGAGCCAAAGCTATTGGCTGGGGTTAAAGTGCAGCTTTGTATTCAGAAGACAAAAAAAAAAAAAAGAAACTTTTTTTCCTTTTACATTGACAGAGCTGCCTCAATCTTGAAATACAGCGTGATGTGAGCACTTCACCTGGTGTTCAGAGCATGTATTTTTAATGAGAATCCAAATTTTAACCTTTTAACCCAAAGAAACCATCCATGCAACTGAAAACTCTCTTTTTTCCTCCTCTTCTCTTTTTTGTCTGTTTTGGTTTTACAGAGTCTGTCATACCCAGCAGCGGTACTTTCCATGTTAAATTGCCCAAGAAAAGAGGTGTAGAGCTTGGAATTACAATCAGCTGTAAGTATTGCTCAGACTTGCACTAGCAGTTGCAAGAGCCACTGCTTTCCACCCTGGCACATCAGAGGGGCCCAGCGGAGAGAGATTACGTGGGGTTTCCTGGTAGTGCTCACAGTGCTTGTCATTTATCCCAAACCAAATTAGATGCGTGGTTCCTGCCTCCACAAGCTGCCAGCCGCAGAGAAAAGTGGCTGCGTGAAGGATAGAGGCAAAGGATGCATCTCAGCTGATCAGTTGGTCTGTGTCACAGGCTAATATTGTAGACATTTATAATATTATATTATACGTATATAATTATACAGTATACTAGTAATATTATTTTTATTTCCTTGCTGACACTTTTACTATGTTCTTTTTTTAAAAAAATTGCCTGGGTCTGGTGGGACCCTCGCAGGGAGAGGTGGAAGGAGGAGAGCAAGTGTCAGGTGAGCTCACAGCTTGACGGGTGGAGAGGGGAAACTGCCAAAAGAAAGAGGAAGATGAAGAGGGGGGCAGGCCTTAGGCTTGGGGGGGAGGCACTTTAAGGAGAGGAGGGTGCTGGGCAGACTTTGCTGGGGTTTGTTGTGTTGATTAACCGCATCCACGGAGGAGGAGGTGCATGTGCCAGGACTTGGTGGGCACTGAGAGAACAAGACATAAACCTTCTTCTTTCTTTTCTCTCTTCTCTGCACACTCTTGATTAATTATCTTTCTCTTCTGAAGCGTATTTTTCATTTAAAGACCTTTTGGCCTTGTTGGAGAAGATGCTGTAAGGGGATGATACAGGCAGATCCATCCTGAATTTCTGGCTAGCTTGGGGTGTTGTTACGCCTTGCGTCAGTGAATTTTTCCTTTATGGCAAATGTAAGCATGTGTCACGTCACTCATCCCTCTTTCACTGCTGGGTAAACTGAGTTGAATCATCTCAGATTTGCCATGCCCAGAGGCTGCCATCACCTCTCAGCTGAAACAAAGCAGCTTGTGAGGCTGCAGTAATGGGATCTTGCGTCTAAGCCCTCAGGAGTGCAGACCCAGCTGTGTCTGGGGAATGGAGTTGCTGGGGACACTTTAAAACTAGGTTTCATTAAAATAGATAAGCTATTTGCAATTACCTCTTGGCATTTACAGCATTAGTTAGCGAGTTAATTGGAGGTGTTCTGGTCTAAGTGGGGTGATTCTCAGGGGTGACTTGAGCATCGACAGGATGATGGCTTTGCACCCTGTGTTATTTCTTCTCCCTCTTCCCAGCTTCTCCTATTTGTGCCACAAGGTTAATCCTGAGAAATGACAGCACAGTATTTAACATTTGGCTTGCTAGCAGTTACTGCCTGAAGACATCAAAGTGCTTTCCGAAAGCAGTGGGGTACCTGTAACGACATTTCACTGATGGGCGAGCAGGGTCCGCTGCAGCAGCCCAGCCTGTGCTGGGTTCCCAGCCTGCCCACTGCGCTGGCGCTGCACTCACGGGTAGCAACCTAGGACAGTGGATCTGGCAGCAAAAATCTTCTGGCTTGAGCATGGCCAAGGGTTCATCCCATTTAGGCTTCAAAGCTTAGTTTGTATCTGGGGCTGGAGAGCAAAATGAACCTGGGAGTTGCTGGCAAGAGTATTAGTTTTTATTTGAAGAGTCTCACTTAAATGAGATCATCTTCAGATGTGCATTTACACTTCAAGCATATTTTTATTTTGAAGATGTTTTCATTTGAGATTTGTTTAAAAAATTGATTTCATACGCTTTTTTTGAAATCACCACTAAATAAAAAGAAACTAACTCCTGAGTTTTAAATAGTTAGATACCCATTATCCAACTACAAAGCAGTTTTTTAACAATATAATAGATTTGATCTTTTTGATTGTTGAACGTGTTTGCAGGACGTTGTTTAAGTAATGCATATGCATAAGCTTAAGATGTATTTCAGTCCTTTGCTGAGTCAAAGCCAAAATTATATTTACAAATGGAGCAAAAGACAGCCATCCAGAAAATGTGGTGGCAAGGATGAAATGCTAGTTGAATCCTAATTCTGTTTCCCTTTATTAGTCTGTATAAGCCTATGTCCACATGACCCTTAGCAAATTAGATCATGATTTTGTCACTCTGACTCTGACCAGGCAGATAAATATACCAGTTTCAAACATTAAAACCAAAGCAAGCAGCCTTATGGTAACTACCTCCTGCAGAGACATGACGTGCATGTGGGAATGTGATGCAAGCAGCAAGGGAAAAGGTAAAAATAACTGGTTTGCTCAGTTCCTCCCATTTCTGCTGATTTGAATGCATGTATAGAGCTAGAAAAAAGCTTTTACAACTTCCCTTTTGAGGCGGAAAAGCACATAACTACTGTTTCAAAGTAGCGGACTTGGTTTTCTGGCCTCTCACATTGATTCCTGTTCCTTACTTTGTAAAACTGGGGCAGGTTAAATAGATGACAAGCTGGATGGGTCAGTAGATGTGGCCACAGAAATGGATTTGTTCATAAACCTTGTGGTCCAGCTACACTGTGGGTGAAAGATGAGTTGCTTTCATTGAGTTTTACCTCTTGGCTTCAGCAGGCACATCTGTAGTTAATTCCTCTGTCTAGGAAGGTTTGCCACAGCCTTCTTACGTGGGCAGAAAGTGTTACGACCTCATCAGAGGAGCACTACAGAAATAAAAGTGATCAAGTTCTTGCTGTGCTGTGGCTCTCAGAGCTAATCGGGAGATGGGCTACATAAAGGGGGGGAGAGCAAGATTCTTGATGGATGTGTTGGAAGAAATCGTGTAATGGAGCTGACTGCAGGAGGAAACATAAATCTGCTGGAAAGCCTCATAAAAGGGCTGAAAACCCAGGAGGTTTTTGTATGAGGGCAGGTGCTGCTAGTCCTGGGATGAACATATAGAGGGGGTCTGTGCTTGCTCCTGGTGAGGGGCAGATGTTTGCTGAGGGCATTTCATCTTCTCCGAGGTCTCAAGGTTTTCCAGAAAGAGAAGGCTTGGGCTGGGCAAGCCCCTGGTTGTGGTCTGTGCATGCAGAACGGTTTCTTCCTCCTGCGCAAACACAGCGTGGCAAAGGGATGCAGTAAATTAAGACACATGATGTCAATATATGCATATAGCATTATTTCCACTTCTGTTCCCTGAAGGATGAATAGGAAACCCAAGGGGTGAGTCTCTCACTGACTCTGATTTGTATTTCTGTGGCACCTTGATGCCCTCAAGCCTCATTTCAGTCTCCTGCATTTGCTAAATGAAAATTAGCAAAGCAAAACACCAAAGCTGCCTTGGCTGCACTGCTTCCGTGGGCTTTGTCCAGGGGTGAAGGGACAAGACGCCAGCAAAATTGCTCTCATTTTCTCCACACTCCAGTGCCTCAGTTTCTGTCCCAGGGAGAGGGCTGCATTTGTTTGTAGAACAGCTGCTCCGATTGAAGAGCCAAGCGTGCACTCCTGCGCGGCGTGGCTTAAGGAGCTGTGTGGGCTGTGAAGCTCACTTGTCTGCAGGGACCTCTGGGGTGCTCGGAATGCTGGGGATGCAAAGATGTGCAAAGTGAGATTTTTGACATATGGATGTGAAGATTTGGCTCTTGTTAGCCTGGACAACTCATCTCCATTAGCAGAACACATGCCTTAAGTGCTCTGATCTTGCTGGCTGTATTCTGTTCTAATGATACAGTTATGCCTTTGTAGGTTTTCTGTAAATCTCTTACAAATTAAAATCTCCAGCAGCGAGAAGCTAATAGTTGTGTATTCTTGTAGGTTCAATACCTGACATCTTAAAATAAGATATGGATTTGTTTTTAGCCTCTGGAAAATGATAGTTGATTACACAAAAGATTGCTTTTTGTGGTGCTTTTTTTTTTTTTTTTTTTTTTTTGTATATTTGTTTGGGGGTTTTTTGGTCTGTCTCAAATACCTTCTCCAAGGGCTAGTTGTGAAATTTGCTGCAGGGTACAGGTGTGTTGTTGTTGCTGTTTAAACAAATATTGAAATCACCATTCACTTTAGATATGCATTAATGCTTTTTATAGCATGTTTATCAAATTACCTTTATATATCTCAACAAATCAATACCTGTGCCCTTGACATGAAGTACTGCAGATAAGGAATAGGTAGTATATCTGCTTCTGGGTGATAAAACTGGAATTTGGGTAGATAGACAACTTTGATTAAGTCGCTTAAGTAGTGTAGTCACTGTCCTAGCGAGAAGATGGATCTGTGAGCCAAGCCAGTCTAGCTTTGCTGGCACTGGATTAACCGGGGCCATGCCACCGGCCCAGCAGAGTGTGTCTGCAAGTGGCAGTGTGCCTGGCAGCCACACGTGCTGCCCCCTCACTAGCATTGTGGATTCAGCTAAGATTTGCAGCTGATTCACTCTGGTGCTGTTACCCAAGTGGGATATTCTGTCCCGGTTTTGCTACCAGATTTTGAAAGGCAATAGATCTGCAGTGGGGCAAATACGCTGCTGGAGGCACTGATAATTCATGCACCTGCTGCTAAAACTAATGAATGATAGAGGAAGAAGTTGGGTACTGGGGATTTAATTTTCGCTGCTGCTTTTTGCAATTGATTCTGATTTGCTTTTATTTCTCTCCTCATTCCTTAGCTATCCTGAGATTATTGGGTTTCTGATTTTGTTTATTCTTTCCCGTTTATAAATGCTTGCTTTCTTAAATGTATTCTTATGGCATTATTACAATTTCTTTAGTTACACGTTGGCAGAGTGCTGCTTTGGCTTGGTCAATAACAAAGGGCATTTATAATGGGTGGATGTGTGTGAGAGATGTGCTTGTGCTCCTTGGAGGGGAATAATTTACCAATACGGGTCATTATGCATTCTATTAAAAACACAAACTGGACATGTGTTTCTAGCCTTGTCATCCATCACAGAGTAAACACGGAGCAAGCCAGAATCCCAGCAGAGGTGGCGAGAGACTGAAAGCAATTTATAAAAAGTAAATAATGGTATTGATCAATTCACCTTTTTATCACTGCCCTGTCACTGCTGCCAAGCAGTGTTTTCATTTTGAGTTTCTCTCCCACCCCACGTTTCTACCTTGACCAGTTGTTGATTTATGGAGCTTTCTGTGGATCACTGGAGCAGATTTAAACTTTTTTATACTGGCAAACCCACCAAAAATACAAATGTATCTGAAAAAGAGCCTACTTCCACCTGAAGTGGTTTGCCCTGGCAGATGGAGGCCACAAGCAGAGCACCTGCCAAGAGAGATCATGGGTTTCTGCACACCAGCTTCTGTCTCTGTGGCGTGATCCATCTCTTCCCTTGACTCCTTTTGCTGCCATCTCCATTTTACAAATGGGAAAGCAAGACCCAGAGGCAAGGCTGGGCATCCGAACCGTGTCTTCCTACAGCAGAGTTACCAAGGCAATGTCCTTTGAGGACATCGACAGCAGAAATGAATGGACAAAGAGGCTATGCTCATCTGTGCAAGTATCTGAACTCCAAAGACCACAGCCCTAATAAAATAATAATGTAATTTAAGGGCTTTTTTAAGTGCAGACAAATTAGAAATGGTTTATCCAAAATCTCACTAGAGATCTATATAGCTAATGCCTCTGACCTAGACTGAGCCACTACTTCAGTGAAAGTGGAGCTCTCACCTGTAGCCAGGCAGCTGGTACACAGAAGCATGTTGTCACCCTGTGTGAGCAGCCCAGGACGGTTAAAGATGTGGGTACCATGGTGGCTGGGGCAGTCAGGAGCAGCCTGGTCCCAGCTGATGGGCGGAAAGCCCAGCTGGGCACTCTGCTGGGGCTCCAGGAAGGGCTTTGGGGTACCAAAGGTGAATTAATCAAGTTAGTAACTACTGGTTACTAAACTAACAGCAAGTGACTGTTCTGTGCTTTGAGATTTCATTATATTAATTTTGTATCTTATACCTCTTGAGAGGGAATAATTATTCACTAAGTCTCCCTAATCATTTGTAGATGCTGACTAATAATGATGGTTTTATAAAGCCTTTCCATTTTATGCTGTTCATTTAAAACAGAGAGCCATCATCTATTAAAATTTGGGTACTGTGGTGGTAGGGACAGTTCTATGCAGTTCTACATGGCTCTTCCATTTAACTAAAGTCTCAAGAAAATCTGTTTGGAAAGCACAACTTCCAAAAAACCCACAGATCCAGAATGATTTTTCCTTAAAACTTGCTTTGTTTCCTAATGGACAAAGCACTTAGTTTGTCACCCTCTCTTCTGATGCGGGCAGTTGTGCTGACACCAACTGTGGAGCTGCAGAAGGACGAGGTCTCGCTCTCTGCTTGGAGCCTGGCTGCGGGCAGGATCCTCCCAGGTGTCTCAGGGCTTCTAAGGCAGACACTGAGATAACACCATTTCTGCAGAGCTTGAGGCATGCTGTTGTCTGTACTTGCTGGTTTGTGGTTTTTTTTTTCCTCTCCCCCCACCCCCCTTGCTCTTTTGAGTGCTCACGGTCTCTGGACACATTCCAGCTGTGGCTGGGTCAGGTTTAGAGACGGCCATCCCCAACGCACCACCAGGGCTGGGGAGATCCTCCCTAACCCCTTTCTGTCATGCTGCTTCTGCTTTGAAACTAGTAAACAAACCTTGCAGTGAAAACTATTTTTGCTAACCTGGATTGTTTTGACAGAACCAGGCTAGGGTGTGATTAAATATGCGGCGATGCCAGCCCGACCCAGGGCTCAGGGTGTGCTAACAGGGTCTCCCGTCACTGCCACTCGGACCACTGCTTTCTACCCCTCTCTCAGCTGTAAATACATCTCCTATATTGAAAAAGAGAACAGAAATAGTAGTAACAGGGTGCTATGTCTCTGTACCTTGTGCTGTTAGTCCATGGTGTGTGGCCTTCTCAATCAGAGTGGGGATTTCTGCGTAGGTTTTAGCTGCTGCACCCCATCTTCCCTCCCACTGCTCAGCTCTGCCCGGTGTGTGTCAGTCTGTCTGCTGGCTGGTCCGTGCTGTGGGCAGGTTGAACACAGGCACAAACCCTTGGTGAGTCTCCACAACCCATCCACTTCTCTTTGACCTGCGGCCGCAATCTGAATGTGAGTGTCCAGACCAAAAGTGCCTGACACCATGCTCTAGTTAAGCTAGGGGGCAAATTATAGAGTCATTTAGGTTGGAAAAGATCTTTAAGATCATCAAGTCCAACCGTTGCCCTAGCACTGTCAAGTCCACCACTAACCGTGTCCCTAAGTGCCACATCTACATGTCTTTTAAATACTTCCAGGGATGGTGACTCAATCACCTCCCTGGGCAGCCTGTGCCAGTGCTTGACCACCCTTTTGGTGAAGAAATTTTTCTTAATATCCAATCTAAACCTCCCCTGGTGCAACTTGAGGCCGTTTCCTCTTGTCCTGTCGCTTGTCACTTGGGAGAACAGACTGACCCCACCTCACCCCAGCCTCCTTTCAGGCAGTTGTAGAGAGCGATACAGTCTCCCCCGAGCCTCCTTTTGTCCAGACTAAACAATCTGGCTCAATAATTCTTCCAGGCTCTCTATCATTCAGCAGTGGCATTGCTGTGATTATCACAAAATCAGCCACACTCTGCTCTCACTGTCTGACCGAACTTCTATACTCAGCCCTTGCTCTGGCTGAGATTGGCTGTCTTTTTGCTCTGTTCGGTACAGAAGGTTCCGTTATATCTGGGAGAGGGTATCCTTGAAGGTGATGGGTTAGCACATACGTTTTTAAATCTCAAAAATGAATGCAAACAACAGAAAAATCTAGAGCAGAGGGGTTGGTGAGAGGAAGCACCTATTTCTTTACGTCTGACTTTCTGGGGCTTTCTGACTGCTGTTCAGGCAGCTGGATCTCTTTGTGGTTGATGCCATATACCTTACAGATATTTTAATCTCTGACCTGCACTGGATATGTTCAGATGCTGTGAGTTTCTTCCTTCCCACGCAGTTTTTGCTGAGAAGCTCCATCAGCTTTAAATGAGACGATCAAGGCAGGAGAGAGCAATGCGGCGTGAAAAGGATGCTCGTGGCATATGTTTGGTGTGTGAATGGCAGAGAGGTCAGGAGGCTTTTCAGTCATAATTTTCTCTTGGATTTCTCAAGAGAGAAGCAGTCTTGCAGACAAATTTTAAAATACAAATGCTTCCAGAGATGTGTACTCACATCTCTTGTGGGCTGAAAAAGTTATCAGGGTCGGGCAGGAGAGAAGAGTTGGAAACCACCCCTTCCAGCTCCAGCGTGGAGACCAGCTCTGATTTATCTGGCTGTGTGATGAAGTGGCCTGGGAAGCTGAACCAGCTGGAAAACAATGTTTTATCTGATTTTTCCTGGGTGGTTTTCTACCTGGAAAACTTCCCAGCACACTTCAAGAACACAGAAATATTTATATTAACCACCACACTGAACTCTAGGTACTCCCTAGGTAGCAGTGCTAATGCCTGACTGTTGCCACAGCCATTGACTTTGCTGTCTTGTGCCAAGAGATGTAGGTGAGTGGGTGTTTAACAGTGCTGGGGCTGGGCAATTCCACCTTTTCCTGCTGGACACCACATGTCCTCCCCTTCAGGAGGAATCTGAAGGAAGCAGCTAGCTAACTTGGGCAAAGGACAACCCACAAACTTTGGCAGGGATTTGCTGCTTTTTTTTTTTTTTTTTTTTTCCTGATGCGCCTTTCAGAGTTCAGGCGTGAAGCATCATTTTGCCAAAGGAATATAAATTCCCTTTCCTAAGACTCCTGCTCCCCATTAACCATCCCCATGCTAGACAGCAGACTCAATACCAAGCTTTATACCCATGTGTGTCTTTTGCAGCTGCAAGCAGAAAGCCTGGGGAGCCTTTGATCATCTCTGACATCAAGAAGGGGAGCGTAGCACATAGGTGAGTGCAGAATTTCCCAGCTGCCAAACCCATTGCAAAATGTCTGGCCTGGTAATGAGAGTAAAATGAAGCCCAGGCAGTAGTAGTCAGGTCTGGATTTTACCAGCATCCAACAAGATCTCAACCCTAGAGGTGTGTCTTAGACCACAGAAGGGCTTGCAATAAAAACTGTCTGGACTGCAGCATGTAGAGTTGAGCTAATGGAGAAGGCGGCCAGGGCACTGATTCAGATGTCTGCTGATCCTATGGGAGATGGATGTTTAGCATTTAAGAGCATGTGGTAAAGGGCTTCATATATCCCGTAAAGGGCCATGGTTCATCAGGTAGTTTGCCATGTCTCGGCTCCTACTCGAAGTGAGTGAATTGTGGGCACCAGTGGAGAACTGTGCAAATAACTCAGCATTTATTGACTGCACCTCTGATCTCAACACCTCATAGCCAGGCTAGTGCTGCCAGGGGACTCGTTTCTAGGAGTGCTCATATAGGAGTTTCCGTAAAAGGTAGACTACCTGTCAGTTAAACTTGGGGCATTTTTCAGTGCTGTAGGTTACCCGGGCTGTGTATCTAATCCTTCTGCCGTGTTCCGTGTTGACGTACACTCTACACAAACTTCCTGCCTTTTAGTTGCAATTGTGCCAGACTCCATTCAGGGTTGTTTCCCAGAAAAGATTAAGGACAGGAAAAAGTTAATATTGTCACTGCCACTGCAGGACTGAATGTGTCGTGGGATCTGAAAGGCAAATACAAATGTACTTTTAGTTTTCTTTTTCTTTCCACGTAGAACTGGCACCTTGGAACCGGGGGACAAGCTGTTAGCCATTGATAACATCCGACTCGACAATTGCTCAATGGAGGATGCTGTGCAGATTTTAAGGCAGTGTGAAGACCTGGTCAAATTGAAGATTAGGAAGGATGAAGATAATTCTGGTACAGAAATCCTGATGCAAACTGGTGCCTGTCCACTGTAATGACATTTCCCAATAGGTAGTGCAAACTAACAAAGATAAGGGCTGCTGCCTGTCCGGTTACCACTTTCCAATTGATTATAGTCTATTTTTGTTATTCTGCCCTTAAATGGAGTCTGGAAGGTTAAAATGCTCTTTGGTATGAGCATGGCTGAAGACCTCAGGCTTTTGCTTCTAAATGCTTCAAGTCTTTCCTATGACCTCTTTTATATGGCTAATTAAAAAAATTCAGCATTCCCGTTTTCTCTTTCAGATGAGCAGGAGACAACCGGTGCTATTATCTATACAGTGGAACTGAAGCGATACGGTGGCCCCTTGGGAATAACCATCTCTGGGACGGAGGAGCCTTTCGATCCTATCGTCATTTCAGGCTTGACTAAACGAGGGCTGGCAGAAAGGTGAGGTTTGGGGGCAGAGGGGTTGAGTGGATGTGGGAAGGGCTCTTGAACTTTGCCAAGTTTCCTCTGCTGTCATAAACTCTTCTTAGGTGTTTCAGTCTGCTAAGAAGGAAAGGTGCTATGAAGGTACCAAGCGCTGTGAAGCAGGTGGTGGGACTGTGCTGTTAGGGCAGCGAGAGAGGCTCAAAGCAGGGCACTGCTGGAAAAGTCAGATCCTGTGAGTCAGCTGAATGCAGTGGCCAGGGACATGTGTTTGTTGGTTCCACTTCCGCAGAGGTGCTGCCTGGTCTGTGGTTTCTCATGCACATCTTGCATGGGGACAGTGCCCAGCCTGCACACTAATCCACTGTAGCCTCCTGTCCGGGACCTCACCTATTGCTAAATCATGGCTCACAGCCATGACAGTGGCATGTCCTGCTGAAACCACAGATCTCGGGGGTCTTCTGACCCATCCTTCCTGGTTGGTTAGTCTGTTACATGTGGAGGTATCTCAGTGCAGGGCTGGTGTGCCTCAAGCAGGAGATGTTTATACTGCATAAACGTAGGTGCAGATTTACCTTCAGCAACCAGGGAGGTTGACTCTGTGTGTGCATGTGTCTGACTATATGGGCATGCGTGGGATTTAAAGGATCAGGACGTTGCTGAGAATACAAGGTAGAACTGAGTCATACACTGTATCTTAATTAATCTGTCTGTACGGTAACCGTGACTTGTAAATAGATCGTTTCAGCAGCCCTGACTCATGCTTCTCATAGGGTTGCTTTACCCTGTGCTGCCGGACAGGCAGAACAGCAGCAAAAAACCCTCGAACAAATAGGTGTAAAGTGCTAGACCTTGGGGAGGTTCGACTGCAGATCTGGCCTTTTGGTCTTTCTGTTTCAAGGCCACACTTCTTGGCTGGACTGTAAAACAGCTCAGTGCCTCTTTCTGCATTGGGTCCCTGGCGCTCTTGGCATGCACGCTGCTGCACATTTCCATTGCTTCCCTTTGGTACAGAAAGCAGAACAGCAGCGTCTCCCGAGAAGTGAGGAAGAGGGATGGACTGAATTATTAGTAGTTCTTTTCTTTGGGGATTTTATATCACTGCCTGCCACTGTAGGGTTTAGTCTTTTCACAGAGTACCAAGGCTTTTCTACATAGCAGCTCTGCACTGTACCTGCAGCCCAGCATGAGAGAGGTTAAAGGGCAGAAAGCCCAAATGCTGTCAGGTGTCAGAAGACAGCCTCATACCCTTGTTGCTCTCGGTGCCCTTTGCCGTGCTGTGGCTGCTCCTCCTTCGAACTCGGATACACATCAGTGACTGCTCCACGGAGAAACGTAGTGCAGGCAAGTGCTGCAGTACTATTGAATTTTGATCAGGAGCTGGCAGGCAGTAAGGAATGAAAAGCCTTTTGAGAAGAGCGATGGAGCCGTTCTGCATGTTCACCGCAGCTGACTAACAAATAACGGTGCCTGTGCAGAGGAGCAGCATGGGGACAGAACAGCGTGGGGATTTCTCTGCGTAACCTTGGCTCCCTGTAGGGAGGATGAGGAGCACTGGGTTGAAGGCTGCCTGCAGGAAAGGTGTATTTTTTTCTACTGGGAGTAACAGAAGGGAGTGGCTTGACCTTGTCAAGGGAAAAGGGACGGTCCTAGCATTACCCTAAATTGTGCCTTTCCTGCCATCACTACCCTGTGAAATTCCCTGTGCCACAGTGCCCTTAGTCAGGCTCTGAAGGTGGGACAGGTTTGTGAAGGACAAGAATTTAAACCCAGATCTGTGCCTGGCTTTTACTGGAGCACAGGACAGGTTTCAGCAGCACTGGCACAGGGTGAACCAGAACCCAGCATCTGATAACAGGGACGCACTGGCTGCTCTCGTAGAGGCACAAGTGAAGGTCTGCACTGCAGCTTGGGCTGCTTGCGTGGCGATGGGGAAGGCAGGGTGTCCTCTAGGAGCTGTCACACGTCTATCACAGCGAGTGACAGGCTGCCTAAGCTGAAAAGGCTCCAGATTCAGATGACTTGGGTTTTATCTTAACCTTGAACATTTTTCTCCTTGTACGTGTCTGATCTTATAGAAACCTACAGAGGCAGCTCAGGCTGTTGGGATGGTGTTGAGCCGTGGCTCTCTCCCGTGCTAGTCTCCGTTTCCCCTCCTTCAGTGCCTTATAGGTGGCTTTAGCCTGGGCCATGGGACTTTTTTTTCCTTCTTCTTGGGGTTGGGAGTGTGCCTGAATGATACCGTTCAATTCTGGTCGAGGTGTAATGGTTCTCCAAGAGCAGTTCTGGGCTGTTGCTTGCATTTTGAAGTGCCTTCCCAGCTTCCTTTAGTGCCACCTGGTCAAGTAGGTGCAGGTGGCTGCAGAAGGGTTTTGTCCAGGAGTGCTCAGCATCAACCCATGTTGGCATGGGGCAGAAGGGATGGTGGCCTTGCCAACGTGCCAGGTAAATACCTACAATGTGCATGCAGCTACCTCTTCTCCAGTGCTCGCTGGAAAGTACCAGCAGCCCCTTTTGCACCCTACAACTTACCTGCTGCTCAGTTCTGCTCTTGCATGTGTCCTCTGAGCAGGAAGGGACATGGAGCTTGCAGATCCTTGGGCTGATTTGTGTTTGAAGTAAATTAAAGACTGTCAGTGATGATGGAGAGGCACAAGGGTCATTAGCTAGAAACAGCTTTCCCTGTTGCTCCCACTTGGCTTCTGTCTGCTTGTCCTCACAGGGGTGCCTGGAGATGGACGGATGAGAGGACTGGACTCTGATTTACTTTTTTCCTCTTGAAGAAAAACACCTGGCTGAATGTGACCTTTCTTTTTAATTGTTTCTGTATTTTTCCCTGCCGAGGGACTTTCATAGTTTTTGCAAAGCAGTCATGTTTTCAGAGGTGGGCAGTTAGGCTGGTGCCTCGGATAGGAGACTCATCCCTATGCTGGGTTCAGGGCTGCAGCGGGAGACCTCAAACACTGAACCACTGCAGCGAGCAAAGGATCGCATTTAAACTGCTGGCAGTTAGGCTTGGTTGGTTTTTTTTTGACTATGTAGATGAAACTTTTAAGACAAATACTCCGGTTCCAGTTTGATACATAATTTATGTGAATGCACAAATTTTCCCTGAGGGCTTTTTCAGGCTGGTTTGGGTGGGACAAGACAGACACCTAGTGGCTGGTGGGGCCGGCATGGCTTTGTCCAAACGCATCAGCCCCAGCAGAAGCAGCAGACTGAACAGCCCTGCCTGCTGTTTGGCTACATTTCCCAGTTTGATGTCCTTACAGTAGGTATTTCACGGCAGTGTGTCTACAAAAGTTTCATATTTTGGGCCACAGCAAACAGCTGTTTTGCCTGTGACGGTATATCAAATTCCAGTTCTGCAGGAGCAGCAGTCCAATTTGGAGATGTAACGTGAGAGAGGCACCTGGCCACGGACAAAAAGATACTGCAGTCCAAATTGGCATCTCCTCCTGCCTCGATCACACAGGTTCCTGACAGCAAAACCTTGATGGCACTGCCGGAGGAGAAGAGGATTGCTGTTCTCCCTTGTTGATGTTAGGGAGCTGGAGTGGGACTGTGGTGACCTCTGTCCAGCCAGCAGCGAGCACGAGCTCCTGCCTTGGCAGCCGGCTCTGGCGATGGACACATCCCATCCTGCCATCCTGCCTGCTCTTCCCGGAGCTGCTGCGAACACTGGGAGAGGTGAAGTGAGCCCCTGGCTGTGGGCAGACACAGAGGGGAAGGATGGAGAATGGAGAGAATTGCTGTGACTTGTTAGTTTGTTCCTGACTGTTGCTGAAGCCTGAGGATTTGTTCAGCTGAGAGCAGCAGCTAGTGCTGGACTGTGGCTGTGCAATAAAACACAGTAACCTCTTGTAGAGCATTGGTCATGATGGAGAAACTCACAGTGGTGTAGCTGTATAGGGGCGAGCTTTAAACATGTCATGAACTGATCTGCAGCTGGTTCAGCTCATGTTCGCACACACAATCTGCATTGGGCCATTTTGGTTTTGTTTCTTTTTCCATGGGTTTCTAGGTTTGTCTCATAATTTCTTTCCGTCAGTGTGAACCAGCCCTTCAGTTCCGTGTGGACATCATGCACTGGAAATACTTGTGGTTTTCATGTGTAGACCCCCTTGCTTTGAAGAGTTTTGACAGTAAGATGCTCTGCAGTCCCAGCCGGTTCCTGAGGGACCTGGGATCCCAGGAGTGCATACGTTACTGTGCGTATTTCTATGTATATGAGCAGGTGGAAGATGAAGGGGACGCCCAGATTCCTGGTGGTGGTGAGGAAGAGGAACTCATGGGTATACAGCATAACAAGGGGAAGCCGAGACCTATTTGAAAGTACTGAGAGTTAATACGCTCTTGCTTCGAGCAACGACTTAATGGCCTGTCTCGCAGAGGCAAATTGCTTCTCTGAAGTTTCTAACAGCGCTTTTTCTCTCCAGAACCGGAGCCATCCACATCGGTGACCGGATATTAGCGATTAATAACGTGAGCCTCAAGGGCAAACCGCTGAGCGAAGCCATTCACCTGCTGCAGATGGCGGGAGAGACGGTCACTCTGAAGATCAAGAAGCAGTCGGAGAGTGAGTTGGGGAGCCTGGGTTGGGCTGGGGGGGTGAAGGCACAGCCCAGCAGGGACCCTGGGCAATGCAGCAGGTGCTGCTGCAAGTTTTCTTTCATGTGTTGTGGAAGGTGAGACAAGGCAGCATAGTCGAGGTATGGGGGGACAGGGGGAAAAGGTGGGTGTTTTTTTATCTTCTGACTCACAGGAGAAACAAAAAGGCAACCCAGGGGCTCTCTGTGGTACTGGCAAGAGATTAGACAACAGGTTTATTGGCGATCATTTTTTTTTCAGATTGATGCTTTGCACCATCATTCCCTGTCTGTGTGGGCATTTCACACAGAAGTGAAGCAGAAGTTGCTTTTAAAAATAAATAGTGCAGTTTTTCAAAAATGTAACTCACCAAAATGAGCAAGGCAACTCTGAGCTGGTAGAATTCATGAAAAAAAAACCAAAAACCACCCCGGCTTTAATTCAATTTTTGGAAAGCAATTGGCAATAAATCTTTCATGCCCCCTTTCCTGGGTTTGGGTCCTAAGATCATCTTTCAAACCATCTACCTTCACTCTAAAGATCTCCTCATTTCCCTGCCAAGCTCCCTGTGACTTTGAAGCTGTTCTTCTTGACATATCAAAGACCAGAAGTATACTTAGTACAGGCAGGCCACTTTTGGGGGGGACAGAGGGGGGACTGGCGAAACCAGGAAACATGGAAACTTTTCTCCCCGACTGTATAATCACAAACAGGCTTTTTCATCAGGTTCAGAAAGTAGCAGGGGTATTTTGTCTGCATTTCTGTCTCTCCCCACACCCGTTATTTTCTGTCTGTTTATGTGCCATGCTTCTGCAGTCTCTAGATCTAGTTGGACCTACCGAGCCAGTGGCCCACAGTGCTATGGCAATGAGAAGTCAAGTGATAAAGCTCTTCCCAGCAAGCGTGGCTCACGGGATATCTGTCCTGCATCTGAAAAAGTATCATCACTCTGAAACATGGCATTTCTGTGGACCTCAAACCAGTTTGAAAATGTGTGGCAATGCGCCTGTTTTACAAATGGAGGAAGCTCAGGCAGGGAGTGGGGACTTAGCAAATAGAGGTAGAACCGGGGAATTGATTCCTCTTCAAGAAACCCCAGTCTTGTTCCCTGCAGTCAAGTGTCTTGATCCTTGGTCTGAAGCACTTTTTCCGCTCCCCTCCCCGCTGACACTTAGCATTGTCACAGTCGCTTGCTGAAATAATTGATATGCAAGTGCCAGTTGGAGACTTGTTAATCATTCTGAGAATGAAGCAGGTGTAATTGAAATTTCAAGGTAATCTTGAGTTAATCATGGTGAGCAATCTTCTGAATGCTTGGAAAATAGGGACTTTCAGGACACTGGGCTTTGTCTGGTAAAATAATCTGTCCTCACTGACAAATGCAGACTTTCAGAGGGCTTTTTATCCCAGCCTCTGTGAGTCAGAGATCCAGGGTGTGGATGGCTAACAGGGCATCTAATCAACGAGGACTTTAAAATATTCCGTACAAAGAAATGCTTGTGCTGAGAAACCATTCCTTGTATAGCTTTTGCCTGAAAGGGAGTTTGATACAATGATAATAAGGGTCTATTAGTACTAAAATAATGAAAAGGAAGGTCTGAGCTTCATCATCCACATTCAGCTTTCCATTTTCCAATCACTAATCAGGGGAAATTCAGCCTCAAGATACCAGGCGCAGGAATTCCAGTGTTGTTGTGAGACTGCGTGGCAGACTCTGGAGAGGTGGTGACTAGTCTTGAATTGATACAAGGTTGTACAACCTTGGAAGGGAGCTGTAACTTCAGCTGCGGTACTTCGGGACCAGGTTGCATTGCTATTGGAACCGCATTAAAACACCTGCTTGTAACAGCACGTTTGCAGCCAGCACCCTGACTAGGTGCTGCTCTCAGTAAAAAAGAGACTCCCTGAAACCAGAGAGGCTGCGGGCTATTGCTTGCAGAGGCCAACACTTCTCTGGGCAGGGCTGCGTGGAGGGAGCTTCCAAAGCAGAAGAAGATGTGTTCGTGAATTGAGGTTAGGTCCCAACTCTCTCATATTTGGGAATCCTCAAATCCCCATGGTTGCTCCTTATATTCCATGTGCCAAAAACTCAGAAAGGCATTTTTTTTTTTTCTTGATTTAGCTTGAGATAAGTGTACTGCTACTGCATTAAATCCTTTCAACTGCATTGCACGGGCCTTTCTCAGCTACTTCAAAAGACTTGCGGTACCTGGGCTTGCTCCCGTGTCAGCATAAGCCTTTCCCTGGGGCTTGCTCTTCATGCCTGCTAAAGCAGCATGTCCTGGTTTCAGAGTCCTATCCCAAGAAGTCGGGGAGTATCAATGAAGTGAGTGACCCAGAAGATGAACTGACGGACTCCCAGAAAACTAGCAAGCTGTCTGAGATGTACTCCACCACAATTCCTAGCGTGGACAGTGCTATGGAGTCCTGGGATGGCTCTGGCATTGATGCTGGGTATGGAAGCCAAGGTAAGCCAAGGTTGTCTTGTCTTCGGGGTCTCTGGGCCAAGGTGAAGATAGGCAGAGCCTCTGAACCTGACTGGAGAATGAGCTTGAGCTAAAGCCTGTGGTCTGACCACATTTGTATGGCTTCTTGCTTCAAGCAAGGAACAAAATGTATTTTAGAATACACTCATGCGGTGCTCTGAGTTGATGTGTCTGTTTTAGGTTTTTATTGGCACGTTTCTTCTTATATGGCATCATACTGTTCACAGCATTTTCAAAACCATTATAGCACTTTATAATTCACATAATCAGAGGAAGTATTTGCTGGCCACGTGTCTTACAGAGTATTTGGTCCATGGCTCGCTCAATTCTCCAGAGAGGCTGTGTAGGACATATTAATCCTCTTCAGGATGTTTTAAAATCCACAAGAATGTCTTGTGACTAGAAGCATTCACTTAACAACATAATTAAGGTAATACTACAAGAAAGTATCTCTAACTCTCTAGTGAGGGATCAGATGAACACATGTTTTTGAGGCCAGGTTTATTCAGCTGTGGCTTCTGGCAGACACATGGAATTGGGATGGAGGATGCTCTAGTCATGGGAATAGGTTTTTGCTTGGAGAAAACCACTGGAAAATAGTTCTTCCAGTTCAGATTTAGCGACGTAAACTAGTACTAGTCTGTGTTGAAACAAAACAAAACCCTGAATCACCTCCGCAAAAGGAAATTGGTGAAAAAACTGCTGTCTGGAACAGAATGTGAAGACAGGGAGGGATGCTGCAGGAATTCTCTTGCAAAGCACCTTCGGTGTGCTGAGGAAGGTGTGTACCTGTGCTCTCTCTGTTCAGGCTTAGAGAAGTTGAAAGGACAGCGCCGCACAGCTGTCTCTTCCATGATGCCTGTGTCTTCCTTCAGCCTCCGTTGGTCTGAAGTCTTAATTTGGGAGTGCAGTTGGGACTGGAGGCTTCATTAAGGAGGAATCCCCTGGCCTTTATAATACTGCAATCCTTCTCCATCTAATTGAATGTTAACACAAGTTGGACACTGGATTTAGCAAAGCAATTGCTTTTACTGGTAAATTGAGAATGAGTAATTGAGCACAGAGCCCCGGGGAGTGGGTCTGATGCCAAGTTGCCCAACATCCACAGACTGCAACTTTGCTTCAGGGGCTCTCTTGTCTTCCCTGGTAAAAGCATTTGGCTGTGTGGTGGTGTGCTGGTGTTGCCTGGGAAGAGGGATGCTGGAGGGTAGAGAGGAGGACACACAGGGTCACCCATGGACTGAACAGGGAAGGCAGAATGCAGGGAGACCTGGGATGCACAGATCCTGGACATAAGGGTTTACACCCTAAATGGAGAGCTATAGATTGGGCTTTGCTGCCTTGTAGGTTTTAGGTTCATCCACAGCTTTAGGAAACCACTCAAGGAAGGGTTTGGGCAAGGGAGCTCTGCTGGGCCTGGAGGGAAGGTGCCACCAGGTGGCTCTGAATCCCAGGGATCCAGCACATCTCCCTGGAAGGAAGAGGTCAAACCAGTGGCACCCAAGTGACAGCTCTGCAGATGTAACCCTGCGGTCCGTGGCGCCCTGTGCCCAGCCCACAAATGCTGCCCACCACAGGGACCTGCACCAGGGGCCGTGTTCTGCTCTGGCGGGCAGCGAATGTCCATTGGCTGTAAGGTGTTGGCAAGCGCTGTTCCTGGGCTCTCTCCAGAGCAGTCTAACCTTTAAAAACTCACAGAGGAAACGCTCAGCTAAGTGAAATAACAGGCCTTGGCATTTTCAAAGAAAGTGCTGGCGTTGTCTTTGGGTATTTCCAGTGCTGTAGCTCATTGCGAGGTCAAGTCTCCCTTAATTATGTGTTTCTCTGATACCTCTTCCTGTTTGCTTGGCACGGCGTGCGATGGGAGCATACGATGTTTCTTGGAAAGACTGTAAGGATTTCTCTGAAACATTGAATGGGCAGCAGGAGGTGGGCAAGGGACTCAGGAGATTTGTTTCCACTGCAGATGGCAGTGGAACTGAGGAATGCTCTGTTTTGGAAGGTTTCTATCCAGGCAGCTCCTCATGAGACTGGGGATCTTGTGACTTGGTAGTGATGGATTTGCACCTCTGGAGTAAGACACTGCAGCATGGAAAAGCCCACAGGGGCAGATGTAGTGAAACTTGTCTGATTTCATCCTAACGGTCCGTATTGATCTCCTATCAAATGTGATACAGATGAGCCTTCCCTTCTCTCAAGCCAGCAGAGTTTTTTCTCCTGTTCCTTGCCTTTCACATGCACATCACCGAAGCAGTTTTCTGTACCTGTACCGGTTGATCCTGAAGACATGGGAGGGCTCTGCTTGCTGCAGGAACTGGCTGACAGCTCTTGGGATCAGGACTGGCTCCTCCTCATTTACCACTGCTGAGCACACTGGCGCTGGTGGCCACCACCAGGTACCCTCAGCACCATTAGATTTGTTGATGGGAGGCTGTTGCTTCTGGCTACTCTGGATGCAGTTTCTTTGCTGCTGTCCTTCTATATCCTATTACTTTTTTTCGTGCTGACCATTAAGTCCCAAAGACAGTTGAGAATCTAAATGAGGATTTATTTTTTTTTTTCCTAATAGAAATCAGGCCTCCAAATCCTTCAGAATGAATGGGGTTGGGCACAACTGAGAGAAGCTTGGCAGCTGCATCTTTTTATCCTTTGAAGGACTCACTGTGTTTAAAGGTGGCTGCTTCAACAGCGCAATTTCTGTTGGGTTCAGTGTGGAAACAGGAGCCGTTAACCAAGGTTGGAGCTGGCTGGGGGTAGGATCTGTACCTGTGGGTATATGTAGTCCCTAGGTCTGTGGATCCCAGGCCCACACCACAAAACTACTCAGAAGTGGGGGAGGAAAGCAGAAATGGGACACCTTGTGACATGATCCTAAGAAGCTGCTTTGGTCAAAGCAAGAAGAGATGGGAAGAACAACCCCCTTTTGGAGGACTTGAGATGGAAGCAGTGTGCAACCCATATGGCCTCAGGTTTGGGAACTGGGCAAGGAGGCTCTTCTGGCACAGCGTGACTTAATCCATTTGGGTTTTCTGACCAGGTATTACCCGCCCCACCTTGCCCCCCTTCTCTCTCCAACCCCTCTTGCCTCCCCTAGGTACATACATACCTCAGGCTGCGGGCATAGCCCTCCATCCACATGAATGGAGACACAGCAGACAAAAGAGCAGTACCCCTCCAGGGGACCCCAGGAAAAACTACCCCTACATGGATGGAAGCTTCAGTGAAGATGACTGGGACAAGCCCAGCAGGTACGGAGGTGTGGGAGGAGTCAGGGAGGGGCATCTGCAAATGTGGGTGTCACTGCATAGGGACAAAGGGGCATGGGAATTTGATATGTGATGGAGCGGCCAGATGTCCCCATCTCAGCATCAGGCAGCCATGGGGAGGGGTGCTGGGGTGGCGACCTGCCCTGCTGAACCACCTCCACGTTGCAGTGTTACGCTGGGGGGAGCTTTGTGGCATCTCTGCCATGGCCAGGTGACATTTGTGACTGGAGTTAGGGCAGTCTCAGCTGCATGGACCACAGGGTCTTACCACGTCTCATACTTCTGCCACGTAAAGGCTGCAGTATTTTCATAGTTTAGGTGTAATAGAAGTGGTCAGGGCTGTCCCTGCATGTGTTGGCCAGACTTTTTTGAGTAAGAATGCAGCTTCACAACACCTCAATATCATGTAGCGCAAAAAGGCCAACCAGAGTTCTTGGAGGACGAGTATGAGGTTGCACGTCCAAGTTAAAATCTCCCAAAGCTGTGACTGGACATCTCTCTCCATCATACTTTGGCCTTTCCAACACCACAAACAAAGCCATGCTGTGTGAACATGGTCAAGTTAATCTCCCAACTCAGCCAGCGTGGGAGAAATCCTGCAACACCTCCTGAGCCCATGGAGGAGGCTGCAGCTGCCCCTCGCTTCAGGTGAAAATCCTGCTGGATCTGCCCTGGGCCCGAGCCACACATGGTGGAAATGTCTCGTTGCTTCGTAACTAACCCTCCCCTCGACATTCTCCGGAGTCCCCATAGTTGTGTGTGTCGTGTTGTTACTGTCAGTTCTTTTTTTTTTTTTTTTCTTATTTTTTTTCCTTAACTTTTGTTTGTCCAAACAAAACCCTTAGAACATCTCATGGCCATTTCCACCTATTTAAAGATGATCAAACTGGCAGGAAAGCTGGCAGCGGCGGAGACTTTGTTCTTGTTTTGCCTCTCAGCAAGAGCCAGCTCACAGAGGTCGTTGATCCCTCGTGGCCCTCCCAGTGAGGCTGCCGGCAGCTGAAGTTAGCAAATCTGAGTGCTTGAAGCCCTGCATGTCCCTAATGAGGGCTCCGAACCCTGATGTCAAAGTGCAAGTGAAACGGTTCATGCTGCTGAGCCCTTTTTATTAGGGAGAAAAACAAATTGTCTCTAACCCTGGCTGCCTTTAGCCTGGAAAAACCTGCTGACCCCATGGTGCGAGAGCCCGTACCGACTCATCTGTGTCTTGGATGTCTTTGTTATATTGCTGATCCGAGAGGCGAGAAACTGGTAACTGGAAGGGACATTTGCCTCTTTGGGAACCTGGGAGCAGAGGAAGGAAATGAGTAAGGGGAAAACATGAAAAATTCCTTTTGGGGGGAAATTTTGGTTTGTTTGTATAAAGTCTTGCTGGGTGTTTTTTTGACCTTTCTGCCTGGTATAAAGGCTCCTGTCCTTTTAAAGCTGATGAAAGGTAGGGGGTAAATTTAAAATACAATAAGTCATGCCAGATACCACTCTCTCCAGGCAGGCCACGATCCCACAGGGAGCAAAAGCGTGTGTGTGAGAGTTTATGCCTGCTACAGACTCCCATTTAAACCAGCGGATGAAAAGCAAAGTGTGTGCGGAACACTTTGCAGTTAGTAGAGATCTGGAAAAAGCTCTATTAATATATCAAGGGGTCATTATATATTTAATGGAGGCCAACCTCTCTTTGACTTGTACTCAAGTAAAATATTTGGACTTTGCTAAGTGGCTTTGGTGGATGAGTGTCCCTTCCCGTCTGCAGTGCTGATGACCATTAAGCCATGCAAGATGCTGCCAGATGTTGCAGATGTGGAACCTCATCTGTGCAGCTCCTAATAAGATGCGTAGAAGGTGCCTTAGGGCTGCTCTAGTGTCGCTGTCCCCTTGGGGTCTCTCCCCATGACACATTAGTGGGTTTATTGTGACCCTGATTTAATACTGCAGAGAGCTTCCTTCAGGAGGCTCCTGTTAAAGTGAGCACTGGTCGTCTGAGTTGTGCACAGCCTGGTGTTCAGTAAGCAGAGTCCAGTGTTCTCTGGCTTGTTCAGAGGACGTCAGCGTGTTTAATTACCGTTTGCTTTAGAAGTCTCAGAATTGACCCTGGCTTGTAGTCAGGCATGAGATGCTGAAACTGCCAAGGTGGGGAACTGCAGAAGCCCCAGCAAGACATGCCCTGTGTTCATTTTAACGTGCATTTGTAACCAGCTTGAGAGAGGTTCTCTCTGGGTTTACTCTCGGTTGTAGACAGAACTGGTGGCAATCTACGTGGCTGTAAGTGCCGTCAGTGTTATATAACAACAAAAGAGGCCTCCTGAAAGTAACAGCTCACATCCCAAAGCAAATGAAATTTGGTTTGTATGGGTGATACATGACACTGTCAATATTGCTGGTAGTAGCGTGTGTTGGCTTGTCCAGCCCAGGGCAATCATTTTATATACATCTTTGCATTACTTACTCTCATAGAGACCTAATGTATTTATCATTTTCTCACCATGTCTGTTACCCTCTGTGTTTTTCTCTCTCTTCTCAGGTGTTCTGTGTCTCAGATCTGAGCTCTATCCCATCAGCCTTTGTACTAACAGTCTCTGAGGCTCCTGGTTTACCCATAACGCATCCTTTTTTCTTTCACTTCTCTATTTCACCAAAACGTCTTCCTAAACCTACAGTCTTCCTACAGGCACTTTTTAATTTACCCTTTGAACTTTGACATTGCTACACCAACTTAATTCTTCCTTTGAAGGACACTTGCCCTGTTAGTAAATGCATGGAGGTCTCGTATTCGGACTCTTGTCTGAAAAGTTCATATTGTTTGCTTTTGTATATGAAGACTCTTCAAGTCTCTGCTTTTACTGGTGAGACACTTGCTGTAGCCTTGCGGCTTTCATCTCGCTGCAGAAGAGTGCTGACAATGTTTGGTTCCTACGTTACAACAGATACCCCAACCGCCAAAATGGCCTTGAGACCACTCACGAGGATAATTTTTGGCGTGTTTTTGGAGAAGCTTTGGAGGATTTGGAAACATGCGGCCAGTCTGAACTTTTGAGGGAGATTGAGGTAAATCGCTTTCTGGATTTGCTACTGACTGGTTTGCTCTTGCCATAAATATTAGACTGTTTCCCCAGATCATCCCTGTGCTGCCGGTGGTGTGAAGAAGGGTTCAAGTTTAATGCGTGTCAGTGTTTGCGCTAATGGATAACGATGTCTCATTAGGCAGTTGCTTGTGTGCACTTTTTCCCCAAGCCGATGACTTACCCACCAGGAGCTCCATGCTCTTTTGGCAAACTGTTGCTGGCCAACAATCTTCAGATGACTGTTGGCAAACCTTCCCCATCAAATGGTAAACCCTCTGCTTGGAGAGACATTGTCTGTCCAAAGCACTTAAAGGCCAAGCAAAAGGAGCCCCCCAAAACCCCACGGGGACTAAAGCCTTGGCTTACTTCAAATATAGACAGGCCCAACATATATCTTGCATTCAGCTGTCACTCTGCCGGAAACTGTTTCAGTGAAATAGGTAATTGGAAGCTTTTCAGCTAGCCTTCCCCATGGAAAAATCTGAGAAAGTAATTGCTTCCTGCAGAAATAAAGGTGTTTCCTCTCTTCACAAACCACTTTCTCTTTTCTTTATCCAAAATGCTTTGGAGGTCATGTTATTGTGTCCGGTTACAGGGTGAGGAACCCAGGTTTCTGAGCTGTGGGATGCAAATAAAGGCTTTCCTTGAGACTGTTGAGCAGTGGGAAGCAAACATGCCTGGCAGGATGGGGCCCGTGCTGCTTCGCTCCCTGATTCAGCTCCCGTAGCCCAAAAGAAGGAGCGTGACCCCACAAGCTCATCTCTCCCCCTGCCTTCGGGGTGCAGAGGACTGGCAAATGCTCACTCGGTTGTGCCCTCTGTCACCTCCAGCGGGAGGTTTTTTTATGCACAATTGTGTATCATTTAGGCTTCAGCAAAAAGGGCAATTTCCAAATAATTGGAGATGGAAAAGGAAAGTCCTGTTTGGGTCTGTATGGTGACAGGGGACTTACAGATTGTTCTTTCCTCCTTGATCCTTAGCAACTCCCAAGTGGAGGAGGAAGTCTCAATTAAATTCATTGTGCTGAAGCATGAAACAGTGTATTTATTATCTTAACTGCTTAAGAAAATGCTGACTCAACAAAAAAAACCAACACCCAAACTCCTGGCCTGCACAAACTGTAATTTCTCCCCTGGATCACTTATTTCCTGGACCTGACAGTATTTAGAAATTAGTTTAGGCAGCCACTGTCCACCTTTCTGAACTGTTGTTGACTGCTTAAGAGAAAGTACCCCTCTGAAATGATGTGTAGATGTTTCTCTTCTGCATAACGGCTGGCATCTAAATGTAAAAGAAAGAATTGGCTGGACTACTGTGAAATGCCAGGATAGACAAAATAGCTTTCTGCCCAATCCATTCCTTTTCCAGAGCTCTGTGGTGCAGAGGTGCTGTTTTAAGACTTTGGAACTTGGACAGTTATAGCAATGCTTTTAAAAATGTAAAGAAATTTTATGAAAAGCTGAGTATATCTGGGGTTTTGGTGTATTTAGCACATTTCTAGAATATTTTGGAAAGTTCTGGGGACAAAAGGAAAGTGCTACTTTTCTTAGTAGAAGTCTGATGGTTTTCAACTCCCCTTTTTATCGAATCCAAAGTACCACTGATCTGTTCCTCCCTCTCCATGTGCCCATCCTTCCTGAGGCATGGTATGGAATATGCAGTTCACTGGGGCTTTTGCTGGATCACAGGTTTCTAAGCCCCAGCTCCTGGCCTCCTGTGATTTTATGACAGTTACAGATTTTATCTTTCTTAAAATTATTTTTTTAAATTTGACCCTTCATTCCCTACAGTTGGAAAAAAAAATATTAAAAAAAGTGTGATGCAAGATGACCCAAGATAGCCAGGAAACAGGTTTGCACACAGTAGCAATCCAGCCCCAGACTATGGGGTATGGGTAGAAACGGGCTTTTCCCAGGATGTCTAATGGAGTGGCTGCTCCTGCTTTGCTTTGAGGGCAGCCAAGACATGGGGAAAAGTAACGTGGGGCAGTCACAGGCTGGAGAAGTCCAGAATTGTCCTTTCTGCTGCTTGCACTTAGCCCAAAGCACCTTCCAATTTACTTATGGTGCTGCAAGGAGTATTTAAATACCTTGAAGACAGAGGAGCCAACTGCTGTTGGGTACTGGCTGGTTACGGTGTTTGCAGCACACGAGGGAGGACAGTAGCACAGCGTGCACAGACCTTTCTGTTCTCCTCGCTAGTGCTGCAATGCTGGCGTTGGTACGGCATGGTGCGGTGTCCTGGGGGTGCTGAGGCTGCCCGAGGTCAGTGAACGAATGTGCCCTGGTTGGCTGCGCTGCTGTTTGTTAATCTGTGTTTGAAGTATGTGGTAAGTCAGTGTCCTTCTAGCACGTAGCAGGTATTTGAGTTTTGTCCAGACTCGAGTGGATTAAGTCATTTTTGTGTGAAGACCTGAAAAGTGCAAAGCTAAAAGGTTTTCTGTATTTTATCCATGTCTCTTTGGGGATAACGTGGGTAGTGCTGGCATTTTCGTACTGCCACCAGAAATCACTTTATTTGCTTTTGTTCCAGCTTGGAGCAAATAACTGGAGGGTCTTGATTAGGGATTTAGTCATGAAATATCAGTAATATTCCCCTTGTGTGCAGCAGCAGTTGCTTTTTGACTTGCCACGTTTAGCTTTGCAGAATTTTGCTATCTGCTCCCTACCTTTCCTTTCCTTTCTTCTCCCTTTTGACATTTAATGGGACTGCAGACCCTTGGAGCCTGAACTTTGAAATGACAGTTTTCATTATGTCGTTTAAATGGACTGTGTGACCTGGAGTCAGTTGAGGTTCCACAGACTGGATTCTTGACTCCTTCGTTAGCTTTGATCAATGTAATCTCATTAGTGAAAAGCGTTGCCAAATGGAGTAGAATCTACTTAGGGGCATCTTTTAATGGATGCTATCAAGGATGACCAGGTTTAAATACTACTTAATTTCATATTTTTAACTCAGTTTTGCTCTGTGACAGCTCCCATTTACTGACAGATAAAATCCTAATTTCTCGCTGAATTGGCCTCAGTGGAGTCCAAGATACTGAGTTCCCTGGGCCATTGCCAGCACCGTGCGATGCTGACGGTGAGCTGCAGCCCAGCCCTCGGCATAGGTTGGAGAGCCAGGCAGACAGTGGTTTCTCTGGGAGCCCCCTGAGAATCTAAGGTTGAGATGTTCATCCTTCTTGACTACCAAGAAGGTTGCTGCACAAGATGAGGTCTGCCTGGCCCTGTCTGCATAGAAGGGGCCATCAAAAAATATGGAGATGCTTCCTTCTGGGATAAAGATCCATGTTGGGGTGGGGGTGGAGAGTACACAGCAGGTCGGTGATAGACCTGGAAGCAGTCTCCTGAGGTCTGGAAATGCCTTTTATAGCTAACTGCAGAAGAGCTTCTTGATTAATGAGAACAGTGGTGCCCTCCTGTTGTCTGTGCCACTTTTGTTGCCGTGTGCTCCATCTCTTCCTGCTGCTGGGTCAGCAGAGTGACTTTGTGCCCTTGTCCTACAGGCATCCATCATGACAGGGAGCGTGCACAACCTGGGCCTGGAGAGCAGCAAGCTGCTCCTGGACTCTGTCAACCCATCAGGACTAAGTCCATTGAGGAAAGCAAACTCAAGCTGTGATGACGGGCAGACTGAGGGCAGCAGTTCTCCTGCCAAGAAGAATGAAAGGAACCTGGACATGAAGAAGATTGAGAAGGAGATGCAGGAAATCATGTCCCCTACCCCCCTTGAGTTTCACAAGGTTTGTGTTGCTACAGCACTGCATACCTTGACGGTTAAAGCTGTAGAAGCTTTGCAACCTTGTAGAAAATCTGTCTTGATAGGCACCCTCAGAAAATGCCTCCACCAAGGTCTGCAGCAACAGTTTTTAGATGAAGCAAAGATTAAGGTGAAGGGACCTCTTCAGAAGAGTAATGGGATTTAGCTGCCATGCTCGAGCAGGGTTCAAACCTGTGCTTTGTTCTTTCTCTTTATTATATGAGAATTCCAGGTCCTTGTGTTCTGGGATTTATTAATTGGTGCTATCTGTACAAGCGAGAGAGCTCAAAGTGTGGCCCCTGTGGAGACCCATCAACCCTTTTCCAGTAGCACACTTCATTCAGTAGGCCACTTTTCATATAAAAAATAACTTATAATAACTTTAAAATAACTTATTTTCCCTCCCCTTCCACTCTACCCCCAGCCTTTCCTGAAGGGCATGCAAACGGCGGGATGTCAGTGTTGGGATACTTGTTTGAATTCAGTACCCAGCTGAATGTAGCCAGTTTAAGCATGGTGCAAGGCAACAGTAATTAGAGAAAGTAATTAACTGTAGATGCTGCTGATACAGAATGCAGGCACGGAAGGGAGCTGGAGAGGTTTCAAAAAAAATTGATTGCCTTTTTCTTTCCTAGTGTGACTTTAGAATGAAACCTGCAGTTATGATAGCTGGAAAAAACAACTTTTTCATGTTTGATCTGCTCTCGTCCTTCAGGGCATGGCTAATGTGTCTTTAAATAAAACTCCTTCATACCTGAAGGAGGAGAGCTGTGTAATTAGGCATGTCATGTAGGGTGACTCTTCATTCTGCTGGAGCATCAGGTGTTGGCTGTGTTTGGAGATGAGGTTGAGGCCAGGTGGGCTGCTCCTGTCCATCATCCTGGGCACTGTCCTTCCCAAGGACCACACGTCCATGAGGCTCACCCAGCCAAGAGCACAGTGATGGAGTTAAAGCCTCATGGTGGAGATGCACTCCGGGTTCATGGGAGATAAAGGGAGATTTTGGTGGTGGTGGTGAATTAGTTGTCCCTGGCTCCCATGTTACTCCATGGCCAGATACACTTCCAGCAGGGCACTCCTCCTTTAGATGATGCCAAAGCATGACATGCTCAAGGGAAGGGCAATGAGGTTACCCATTTCTTGTTCTCAGTACGTCAGCACCTATAGATACGATTTTTCTGAAAGGAACTCATGAATAATATGGAGAAGTTTAGATGTTCCTGTGGAGTGATGTATTAAAAATGAGCTGTCTTCACATTTGACACACTACATTGAAAATTCCCTGTGAACATGTTGATTTTTTGTGTGCTGGTCTGGCATACACAGAGGGTGCACAGTGTAGCCTGGGCCAGGGCAGGCGATGCTCCATTAATAACAGTTGCTTTGTTGCTCTTTGGGTGGAATACGGCGGCTGTCTGTACTACACTGCTTGCTTTTCCTTCCACGCTCAAGGGAGAGGGACTGTTGTGGTTTTGGTTATATGCCAGTCACCAAAGCACTTCTCCATGGGATCTACCCAAGATTATAGTGTCCGGTAAATAAGGCTCAAACTGTATTAGCTGCCCGGGCTAAGAAACATCTGCCCAGGGGACCCAGAGCAGAATTGCTGTAGGTCCGCACACATTACCTATGTTACTCCTATCCTGCCAACCCCAGCCCTCCTTCTGCTGCATTAAAACATGTCTTTTCTGTTTCTGCCCCTCCAGATGACACTTCACAAAGACCCAGAGAGCAAAGACTTTGGATTCAGTGTGTCGGATGGCCTGTTAGAAAAAGGTGTCTATGTAAATATGGTCCGTCCGGATGGGCCAGCAGATCAGTGTGGCCTCAAGCCATATGACAGAGTGCTTCAGGTAATAAATGCAAAATGCAGTTCTGGAGGCTGGGACGGAGTGAATGAGTGGCTGAGAGGAAGAGAGAAGTGAGACCCATCCATGGCAGCACTAACTTTAATGAAAGGTAATAGTTAGCCAACTAGGTGAGCTCATAGCCACCGAGCAAGACCTGTGTTTTATAATGAGAAATCACTAGGTAGTACCCCCAGGTGGTACCCCCAGGTTACACCTATTCCAGGACACAGCCTGTCCCGGCACTGGCCTTTTTGAGCTTGGGCAGCTCAAAACAACCAAAAAGCTGTGTTGCTTCTTGTCCTCACCCTCGGTCCCTTTCCTGTCTTGTAAGAGGGTGATTTTTGGGTGAACTAGACTGTGTTGACCAATACGTGTTCCTGCGAAGCCCCATGTGGAGTTAAGTGGTGTTCATGAATCTCTGTGCATGCCTTTGACAACAAAAAGAGTTTTCTAGGAAACAGATCCTTCAAGCAAAGTGTTTTTCATGGATGTTTTTCTTTGAAAGATACTTGATTTGAAATAGCTGATGCAGAAACAGAATAAAACCTGTGGTCAAAAGCACAGTCTGTAATAAATGTGACATGGGCATATTGGACTACCAGAGGGATGCTAAGAGCATGGTGAGTTTTGGAGATGGAGAGGAGCTTTGTATGGATGAATACCAACTATTTTAGCTTTGGGGCAACTCAAACAGCAACTGGGAAAGTGCAACCCCAATGGAAAAATTGCCACCATTTGGAAATGCAGATATTGTGACCATATTTGGAAACAGAAAGCTGTTTTACTAATTTCTAGGTGGGGGTTGTTAGCCAGTAGGATTAGAGCCAATATATTATGTACATCAGGTAACTGGAGAACTGGCAGCGCTGTGGGGAACCTTGTTTAAGCTTGTTATGGTCTCTAGCCAATTGGCTGCTATACAATTATTCCTTCTCGGCTTCAAATAAAAGATGGTGCAAGAATGAACAAGAAGCTAATTAGGCTCTGGGCTGCCTTTCTGTTGAATGTTGGATGTGTCGCTTTTTGCAAGTGCCAAGTGCTCTGGGAGGTGTGCCCAAAATCCTAAACAGAGCGGCATGGAGACTTCCGACACCCCCCTTCCACATGCTGCACTGCCTGGCTTACACCTACAAAAAGAAGAGGAGATTACCATCGTGTTGATGTGTGGAGTTGTGAATGAGGGATTGCAGGGTATGGGCAACTCCTGTCAAGAAGTACAGAGATGCGTTGCTGAGGATGCTTCACAGTGCTGCTGATTATGGGCATGGTGGTGTGCCTGAAGGTCAGTGAAACACCTCGTCCCTGCTGTAACAGACCCTCTGCCTCTCAGCTGGATGGATTAGCTGGAGCACGGCAGTGCACTGATGGCACTTCTGCGCTGGAACTGCCTGGCTGGCATAGGGCAAAGGCAGAGCAAGCTCATGGCTTATTTCTCCTTGTCCATGTGTGGTCTAGAAGTGATCCTTAGTTACTACACTGTAAGGAGCAGTACTGGGATCAGCTGTGTGGACACCAGCTAGGGCAAGGGGACACTGCCACCATCACAGAGCCCAGCTCCATGGGCATACATTAATGCTGGGAAAGGGTTTTGGGTGGAAGGGTTGCATGGACTCATCCAGCCCTTACCCAGAGAAGGAAGCAACGCCTGGCCTTGGGGGTTATGTTCGCTCCAGAGGTGGGTGGGAAATTCCTTTCTCCCTTCTCTGCTTCCCCTCCCCATGCTGTTTGCCAGCCCTCTCCATCCTGGAGTTGTTGTGGCACCAAGCCCAGGTGCTCTGGTAGCTGTAGGCAAGAGAGTTGGGGTGGTTCTTGCAGGTGACCCAGCCTAGAGATGTGCTTGAATGTCTGCAAGAGTCAACAGTAAAAGTGCTTTCACTGCTGAATCCTGCAGAGAGAATTTGCAGCTGCCTTCTGAGCCCACATGAAATGCATCCAGACTCCTCTGAAATGAAGGATATAAATGGGGAGAGGAGAAGCAGAAACTGTTTAGTCTCAATTTACCGCTGGCTGAGCTGGAAAATGGTTGGCAGAAGCCTCAGGGTCTGAGCTGTATTTGTTTTCTAGGCACTGAATACCCCATATCACAAATGTAAGGCCAGTAAAAGCCATGGTGGCAACAAAAATCATGTAAAATGGCAACCTTTTTCCTACAGGCTTGAACTGGAGAGCTGGTTTTGAGCCCTGCAGTATTAAACACTGCCCCAGAAAATTAAATACTGCCCCAGAAACCGGGGGTCAGGGTTTATGCCTGGTCTAGACATTTTTTCTCCCCCTTCCTCTCCCAGTTATTGCATCATTTCTCAGCTAAGCAAGGATGTGCTCAGCCTGCAGGGGTGCCCCCACTGTGCTCTGCTGTGAACCTGGAATCAGGGACCCCCAAGAGTTGTGTGTTTTCACAGGTGTGGGTTTAGCACCAACCTTGCATTTTCTATCTAACAAACCTGGTCTTTTTGTTGTTCCTCCCCATGGCACATCCTCAATCCATCCCGGCAGGTAAACCACATCCGGACAAGAGACTTTGACTGCTGTCTGGCTGTTCCCCTGATTTCGGAGGCTGGAGATAAGCTGGACCTGGTGATTAGCCGGAACCCCTTGGCACTGGCTGCCAACGCTCCCCTGGAGGGGAACAGAGAGCTGCCAGCACAGGTGGCCCGTGGCGCCGAGGTCAAGGCGAGTGTCCAGACGCTCTGAGCAGCAGGAGCAGAGCAGGTGGTACCCAGGGCCTCTGCTGAGCCATTGTGGTATTTGGGGTGTTTTTCCTGGTTTTTGCACTGGTATTTGTAAATGCTGTGTGTACCATCACCTGCAAGCGGGGAGGTGGGTCCTCAGTGAGCCTGTAGACCGCCAAGTGTTGCTGGGAGGGTCAGAGCTGGATGCGCATCGTGGGCTGTGGGCAGCGCTAGCGTTGGGATGAGCTGCTGATGGCAGGAAGGAGCATCCACAGCCATCACCCATGGCGAGGCATCCCTCTGTGCCCTGGTCATTGGAGTGTGTGGGGTCCCGCCTCCGACATCCTCCTCACCCTGAAGGCCTTGGCCGTCCTATAAACACACATGGTGCTATTATGCTTCTTGTTTGCTCGTTAATTGCGTACAGCAAGACTGAATCGCCTTTCCTTTTCTGTTGTGCTCAGCTCCATCCATTAAATACTCCCGATAAATTGATTTGCACAGCCCCTTGCACTCCTGGTGCAGAGCTGTGGAGAGCCCTGTTTAAAAGATATTTCAAAATGTGCTTGAGAGTGGCTAGATGCAATTCTTTTTCAAAAATTAGTGTTTGCTGCTGCCTCTTATCAGCCCCATCCACACTCCCTGCCAGGGCTGGCTTGCCCTGCAGTGGGATGAGGCGCCTCATCTTGCCGTTGATTCCTGTGAGCAATGTGGTTACCTGTGCTGGAGTAGTTACTACAGAGCAGAGGGCTGTACCCAGGGCTAAAGGCCTTGAATACCTGCCCAAATCCTCAGCCACCTCGTTTGTCTGGGCTTTATGGAGAGCCCTTACTTGCAAACCTGGCCCGTGCCTGCAAGTCAGTAGCAGAAAAGCGATCTTCCCAGGGCTGTCCCTGATGTTTTTGAATTACTAAAACCTTGTTGTCTCCCCTCAGGCAGTGGCGTGAGAAGCCCTTCATTAGATGGAGGCTGTGTCCCCTGTGTCCCGCGTGGGCTGTGCGGTGTGTGTGCCCACGCAGGTTCGGCTGCTCGCCCCCGGCCACCCGCCTTTGCCTGTCGCTGGCCTTTCCGTGGCTTTGCAAGCATGATGCCCTGTGGTCGCTCCCCTCCCTCCTGAAAGCCCCCAGCCCCACAGGGAAGAGGGGTTGTGATGTTTGCGTCAGTTCCCTTATCGGCCTGCCATGTTTCACGTGTTAGCACTTTATGATGATGTTCATGTGCTGGTGGTGGCGTGAACCTGGCATCGCTTTCCCCAGGAAGGCTCGGGCACAGTGGCGGCGAGCCCGCCGCCCCCCACTCACCCCATCAGTTCCTCCATCACCAGCTGTGCGCCAGTGGTGCGTGTAGGGTGTTGAATGGGTGTATGGCACAAGTTATTGCTCTGTGAGCCAGGACTCATCCCTCCACCATCTGTCCCCGAGCCACTTTGCGACTCCGTCCCTCTGCAATAGCGCAACGTATCAGGGTGTTTCTTCCAGACACGTGCCCGGCCCCATCCTGCTATTTGTCGTTGTAGCCATTTTCTCTTTGAGTATGCAATATCCCATACCATTGCTGCCACAACTAGATAATGTGCCATAACTGATACTGTGGAGCATTGACAGTGCAGCCGAAAGTGTTTTTATATGCAATATTCTGAGCAGCAGAAGCTCACTGGGGCTTCTTATAGGTTTTTAATGAAGACTTTTGTTAAAGGCTTTAAAAAAAAAAAAAAAAGGAAGAAAAACTTGGTCCTTGTATCCCTTCCTATGCATTTTGAATGATATGAAGATGAAATGCATTACTTAAATGTGTATTTTTATCCATATATTAGAGTGTATTCCTTGTAAAGTATTTTTATATGCTAATTTTCTTATGTATCTATGAAAGCACAATATTTAAAAGTACAGCATTTCAAAGAGTATTTTAGTCCTGTTTTGGACTTATTTGTAAATCTCTGTATTTAAATGGGATTGCAATGACTTTGACTTTTTTTTTAATTAAATAAAAGCAAATGAAATTCACTTGTTCTGTTTTGTGCCTCTTTCTGCTGGAGGATGAAGGTGAGGCAGAACTCTGCTTCCAGCCCTATTTTAACTCGCCAGAGCACCCCTGGTTAGGACACACCTTGAAGGACAAGGTTGGGCCACATAGAGGGTTTTCTTGGGGGGCCACTGCTTGTAGGCTACCAGTGTAGGGCTGGGGTTGTCCTTCGATACTGTCCAGCAGCAGGACATGGGTTGCTTCCCTCCCTGTGGGCATGCACATGGTTACAGCCAAGCACATGGTGGCTGTGACGTGGCTATGGCAGTGTTTGCAAAGCTGTGGTTAATCCCTGGGGATGGGTTAGGAAACTGCTGGAGGATCATGTGCTGGCAAGAGGTGTCTCACCTGGTGCTTAGCACCCTGCAGCTCTTAGTGGGGGTGCCCTGAGGAGCTGCACCGTGGTTGCCAAATTATCCCACCTCTGAAACCAGGTATCCAAAGATATGACTGCTGCGAACCCAGAATGTAGTTCTTTGTGTCCGTGTGTTGAGGATTTTTTTCCCTTTACTCTTACAGTGGGGTTTGGGGCACCCTGCGCTCCCAGTGGGGCAGCACAGGCTGGGACGCTCCCCGGAGAGGGCCATAGGGAATCTGTGCTCACTGGCATGGAAAGGGTGAGCTGGGTTTCGCAACCCTTCATGGCCAAGTGGGTAATGCAGGAATTTTTGGAGACCCTGAGCATGGAATGGAAATGCTCCTGGTTAGACCTGGGGAATCATTGCCACATAAACAAGCCTTATCTGCCATCTCTGGCTGCCCTCCTGGGGCGCAGACTTCTGAACAAAGCCCCTTGCAGCTTTGGCACCAGGGCCATGCCAAAGCCGCGCCGAGCCAACCGAGGCACCGGGGCCATGGCCGGTTTAGCGAGCACCCGTGCAACGTGACCTGTGGGGTGCTGGAGCGAACAGCAGGGAAAAGGTTCGCACGGTGCTGCTCCCCTGGTATGTGCTGCTGGCACCTCGGTGGGCAGCGTGTCCTCCTGCTAACGTCAGTCACGTCAGTCACCTCGTGTCCCGTGTGCCTCGGCTCAGGGAGCCGGCTGCCAGCTGTGGGCAGGTGACAGCCACCCGTGGCAGGTAGATAAAACCCTTTGGCAGCAGATCGTGGCACTTAGTGGCTTTTTTAATTACTTCTTTATTGTATTTTGACCTGAGACACATTGCGGTTGCTGCCTGTGCCAGTATCAGGCTGCTCAGCCCAGGCACTGAAGGCTTCACCGATGGGAGGAGAAATCCGTGACAAAGTCCTTAAATCGCACCCAGCCAAAAGCCCCCGGATAAAGACAGCTGTGGGGCTGACCCTGGGCATGGGATGCTGGAGCCTCGGCAGTAGTCAGGGCCCAATGCACAAACGCTTTATTTTTCATAAATCACGGCCACCTACGTGTTGTTTTTTCTTTCCCTACCTCAAACTAGGATTTAAAGAAAAGCCTCTCTCGTGTGGCCTTCACCTGTTGGACTGAACAGGCCATCAGTGAGCCTGAAATAACCGGGAAAATAAATGTTGGGGTTTTGGTTTTTCTTCCTGTTGGGCTTTTTGGTGTATTTGAAACCCCTGGCAGTGGTATCGACAGCAGCAGCCGCGCCCTGGGATGGCAACTCATGCAGCGGCAGTCTGCGCCCCGTGAAGGGACCATGGAAAGCTGGTGGCTGCAGGGACAGCCTTGTGAGGGCATCAGCTCTCGTTTCCAATAAATAAAAGAAAAAAAGGGAAAAAGAAGGGTGAGGGGGTGGGGAAGGTGACTTTCTCATGTAATACTCAGCATATGCCCAGCTGAACTTGGTGAAGTGTGGGTGGAGGGAAAACAAAGCACCGGTGAAGCCAGGCCATAGGCTGGGCAGGACTGAAATGGTGTGGGCTGGGACCAGCACTAACCTTCAGGCTCAGCCAAAGTCATTGCTGAAGGGGAAGGGGGGGAAAAAAAGCCCACCAAACCAAACCACTGCTGCTGCTGACCCAGGGATGCCTTAGCCCTTGCTGGGCAGTACTTGAAATTAGAGGGGACACAGCTGCGACTGCTGATCCCCACTGAGCCCAGCTGTAGCCCATACCGTATGACGGGATGCTCAGTGATAAAACTGGGGAGAGTGGGGGTGGGTGGGGGTGGTCACTGTTGGGGAACTGGCCAGGCATTGCTTGGTTAGTGGTAATGGTTTTCTTTTGCATTACTTGTTTTTCTTGGTTTTGTTGTTTTCTTTGTTGTGGGTTGGGGTGGGTTTTTTTCTGCTTTTTTTTTTTTTTTTTTTTTTTAATTATTAAGCTGTCTATCTCCTAAGCCACAAATTTTTGTACTTTTACCCTTCCAATGCTCTTCCCCGTCCACTGGGTGAGGGGGTGAGGGGAGGGCTGTGTGGGGCTGAGCTGCTGGGGGAGGGGTGCAGCTGTCGCGGACGTGAAGTCGGATCAGTGAGCTGGGCCAAGCTGCTTATGAGCAGGGCTTTTATTATTTTAAAATGGAATATTTTATAAGGAGGAAAAAAACCACAATGAACAACCCCACAATAAATAACAGGTTTAAAGGAAGAACTGAGCTACTCAAAGACCAAAAAAAGAGCATCTGAGAGCATAATTGGTTTATAAAGGAAAGTTTTATTTTCAGTTATAAGGTGATTACAAACTCATCTAAAAAAGCAAAGATGACTTAAAAATATCCATATACATTTTATTTATCTAAAAAGCAAAACAGAACCTGCAAAATACAAACATTTACCATATACACAAAGGCTACAGGGTTTTTTAGGATTAAATTACACTCCAGGATTTTTTTCAAATACAAATATTCCGTTTTGGAACACACAAAAAATGTTTTAAAATGTTTTAAAAATATTTTAAAGTTGTTTTTTTTAAAAAAAAGTTCAGATGACATTTTTAAGGAGGCCATCGTCAATGCCTCCTCACTGTATGTGCTACTCATCACATTACTGTAGTCACAGTTGCTAGGAATTTAAATAATAAAAAAACCACCACTGTTTTTTAGCCAAATACATCAAACAAGCTGGACCACCTCTTATAACGTGAAGTCCCTGGCAACGTTATCAGGTAACAATCACAATATTACACCGGAGAAAAACAACATCCTATTGAACAACGAGCACTTCAGAACAGTACTGGGATGCTGAAATGCTGAGAGACTGCCGCTGGCTTCCAGGACAGGAGCAGATGACAAACTAACTCAACTTGCCCCTGCAGGTATGTTTGGGGTTTTTTTTTCAGTCTCTCAACATGATTTTGCCACTGTTCTCTTTTTTTTTTTTCTTTTTTTTTTTCTTTATATGTTGAAAAAAAAAATCAAATCTTTTTAACATCTCAACTGCAGAAGCAGATAGATTTAGAAACAATATGTATCGTGCTAACATGTACTATGCTACAGGACCGAAGCCTTCCCCTGTGTATGCACACACAAAAGCACACTTGCACAGTTCCTTAGTGTAATCGTTGCACTTTTTTTTTTTTTTTTTTTTTAAATTTTCCCCCTTTATTTCTTCTGATTTCTCCCGTCAGCCCATGTTTCCCCTGTGCTGCAAATGGGAAAGCGAGCCGCACTGTCCTGCTGCACACCACAGAGCCAGACCAGGAGAAGAAGCCTCAGAAAACTTGCCCCCTTTTAAATTGTTTTTAATTTACTTTACTCCTACAGCTCAAGGATGTGTAAAGCTTGTGGCAATTAAATTCTGACACTTTTACTGAGTATTTCAAACCAGGACACAGCAGTGATACAAAACCAGCTGTGGCTGCTCTGCTTTTCAGCAGCCCAGCAGTACCAGCAGGGTCGGGCTCTTTCCCAGTTGCAAACTCTGTCACTAAAGTTTTCCGCCTCTGATGGGGATGGGTGGGGGGATTTGTTTTCTTAATGTTTTCAATCTGCAAAATTCTGAGCTCTTTTTTTTTTTTGTTTTGTTTTGGTCAAATGGTGTCTGAAGCTTTTTCTGCTTGTTTTAGGACATAGGTAAATTGAAATCACCAATTCAGACTGACAATTGGAAAAAACAGGAAAAAAAAAAGATTTTTCCCTGTTATTTTTTAATAGACAAAAACAAATTAAGTTTTTTTTTTTTTAAGTGGAGAAGCATCATCTGTGTACAGATTTATTTTGGGCTTGGCAGCAAAGAGCCATGATCTGGTGGAGGATGCAGGGGTGGATCAGGCAATTTTCCAGCTGGGTTACGCTCAAGTCTTCTTTTAGCAAGCTTTCCCATAAAGTCAAATTGACCATTGACCCAACAGAAAAATTTTGTGACCAAAGTATGGAGCTGAGGGAGCCTCTTCTGCAGTCATTAGTAGGTTTTTTAGGTGTCAAGCGTCACCAACTGAATACTCTTTCTTAAGGTCTGCTCTGATCACAAGAAATAAAACAAGCTACCAGAGGCTGACAGTTCCTGACCTTTGCTGATGCAAACATACAAATACACAATTACATATCAATCCTAACCGCAAGGCTTTGAAGACTGATTTTGGAGAAAAAAAAGTCTGACGCAACTGCCTGAACTCACCTCACCCAACCCCCCCATACCAGGAGACATGCGGCGCTTACAGGGAGACAGGAGAGTTTTCCAGTCCAACTTTAAGGCTTCCTTGGAGGGGCAAGAGTCCAGGATTTTGTCATTACTTTCCACCACCCTCAACTCGGGAAAGGCCATTGGGACACCCTGGCAGGTTGGCTCTTTGCAGGGATGTGGTGTCTAAACTTTTCTAGTCCTCATCCTAAACAGATCTGCTGCAAGACTTACACACGTGACTTGCAGAGCAGGCATAGAAGCAACGTTCTCGCTTGTGTGTGTGCATATGAGGGTGAAAGATTTCATCTACTAGTCTACTTTAACACAGATTTATTTTATTTTTTTTTTACTGAAAGTGAGCAACTTCTATTGAATCTCCTTGGAAATGATGTCAGGGTCATCTTTCTTCCAAGTGTACTTGAGCTGCTTAACTAACTTGTCCACTCCATTCAATGCACAGCTTATTTAACATTTTATATACATTATGCCTCCATGAGCAGTCCTGCAGTGACCACAAGACATGGAAGCTAATAATCAGTTCAAATTCTTCTCCCACGGACAGAGTTTTGCCATGGATGCAACAAGTGGGAGCTCTGAACCTGTGTGACAAGCACGACATCAACAAAACTTAGGTCTCCTTAGCAAATAAAAACAGACAAGGAGGAGACTTGTAAAAGGCCTGTTGAATGGAAATGTCCATGTGTCTTCAGATCTACCTGACTTGGCTAACGCTGAGACAGAGAAGAGGAACCAGGAGTATCTGCAGTTGAGAAAGGAGGATGCACATAGGACCGAAACAGCTGCAGAAGATGCTGTCCTGACAGTGACATTAAAGGCTCTGCTGATGGTTGTAGGGGGTTTTTTTGGTGTTACAGCAACTGTAAGGCTGCGCCTTTTTTTTTTTTTTTGTTTCCCCTTTTTCCTCCTCTCCCCAAGAACAGTAGCCAAACCCAGTTTTGCTGAGCTGTTCCAGCAGACCACCCTAGCACCCCTCTGCTCCAGGAGCTGCACTGCTGCTGCGCGGTGACCACCGGCACTGTCCTAGATGGCAAGTACAGCTGCTAGACTTTTGTATTTTCATTTACCACACAAGAACAGATCCATTGTGGACCTACTATCTCACACTTTACAGAGGACTTTTCAAAGTGTGTGGATCTGTTTGGACCAGATGTGAAGGAAAGCTATGGATGAGAAGGAGAATGAGAACAATAACAACAACAAAAAACAGTTCTATTTATGAAATCATACTGTTTAAATACCAAAGTAAAGTCCCTTACAATAGATGCTCATTCAGTCATAACTAGTGACAGGTGAACTGAAAAAGTCTGGAAAACTGAGAAAAATAAGAAACAGGCTGGAGACTCTTGTGGGGTAAATGTTCCCCTTTATGTTTCTACTATGTCTTGATTTCAGTTCAGCTGGAAATAAATACTGCTGAGACTCTGCTGTTTTCAAGCCCAGAAGAACCCACAAATACAAGGGCACATGAAATGCGGAAAGTTGTGGGGTTTGCCTTGTTTTATTCTGATTTTAAACTCAGGGATCTGTTTCTAAAGATCTCGTGCCAGAAACTGCACTAATTTTTTCCCTGGATCCAAACCAGTTCATCTATCACTAGTCGTGATTTTCTAATATAGAGTTCCTCATTAACATAAGACAGGTAAAATAGGTCACAAGTTTTTAAACAATTAGGAGAAAAAACCACCCCAGTTGCATTTGCAGTCAGAAATAGGTAGAAAACACAGACTTCTTTAAAAATTATTTTAAATAAATTTGGCAGAGGATCATGTTGAAATGCAAATCTACCACCAAGAAAAGTTCAGAAATCTGATAAAAGTGTTAGGAAAAACTCCAAAACTGTAAAAATGTGAGTGTGCTCATTGGAACTCAAACCCCCAGATAAAACAAGAAGAATTAATTACATTTTTTTTCAGAGGGGATGGAAGAGGGGAGAGGGGAACTGTTTTCCAGAAACAATAATTTCTTAGCTCTTCGTGAGTCCCAGCCCTCCTTTGCAGTCGTGCCGAAGAGCACAGCAGGGCCAGCGAAGTTGACACAGAGAACGCTTCAATGAGGTTGTTGCATATGTGCGAGACATTTTCACTTGGTACATGGAAGCGACTGATTTCAATGGCACAGTTTATAATGAAATGGGGCTGGGTTCTAGTTCTCTAGTAGTTGTACTTTGAAAGGTGTAGTATTAGCCCTCTGGTTCTTCAAGCAAAGACACTCCACAACGCGGGAGATGGCTAAATACCCCGCTGACTCGCCGGAGACATCTTTGATGTAGCCAAACCATTTTTTCCCCCTAACTAAAGCTTGTCTCAGCTCTATAGCACAGAAAGAGATGTGCAAACTGTATCTCAAACACAATTATATGACAATGTATATATATATATAAAAAATAAATCAAGCATCAGTGTTTCATCTGCACTCACAGAAACCATTAATTTAGACCCCGCACACACCCGCTGCTCCCTCTCCACCAAGGCAAGTGTGCCTGTTTATTGCAGACACTAATTGCAACTCAAAAATGAGGGTCCAAGCTGAAGCCCACTAAAAGAATTATCTTTGATCACATTTCCTTGCCTTTGCTAGTTAAAGGCTATTAAAAAAGAAAATTAGCTGTATGCCTGTTTCTTTACTTTGGGCACATTTGATGACACCTAGTGGCTCATAGAGTTCCTCCAGTGACCTTCGGATGGCTATTGCCACTGGCCCAGCAGGTGACATTAGTTGTTTGCCATCTCCAGCTGTGAAAAATTTTCATTCATAACTCTCATAATACAGCAACCAGAAAAAAGAAAACAAAAGCAATTCTGCTGTGGCTGGTTTTGTTGCTGCAATTCAGCTATCTGATGTAAAAATTTGTATGAATTCAAACTAGAAAGATTTTGAAAGTTATAGATGCAGCCACTTTTCACTTTTTCTTTTTAAAATTATTTTGGTCCATCTCTTAGTTTTAAATCACTCCTTTTCTGTTACAGGAAAACCAACAAGCTAATAAACAAGTGTTTGTGCTGGTGTGGCCAGTTAGCCCATGGGACAAGAAAAAAATAAAATAAAACTACTGCATAGGAATGTTAAGAACTGGATACGCTCCTGTTTAACTGACAAACTCTGCCCTGACAGACTAAGCTGACAGCTGAGTAAGTAGATACAAACTCTGCTTTTATCAAGCATTTCCTCTAAATACCTTTGCATAGCCTAACTGTGGTATCATAAGAAGAAAAACCCTCTCCCTCTAATACAATGCCCACAGGAAAAGGTTGTTTCACCAGAGAAGCTGTTCCCAGCACAACCTGCTGAAGTTAAAAAAAAAAAAACAAAACAAAATAAAAAAAAAGCTTTTGCCCATGTTTTGGACAGTCTTCAGGGAGCAATTCCCCATGGAAACATCCACCTGGCCCACATGAAGCGGAACCCCCATTCCTATACTCTTTGTAGTGGTTTCTCTTCGCCCCCCCATCTAACCTGGAACAGTGTGCAACTCCTCCTGACCAAATACAAAGGATTTCAGTGTTACATGTTCCCTTTGCTTTAACTTAAAACCCCAAAAGCCCCATTTCTTCAGCAGATAAGATTCATGAGCCTCATAAATATGTCTGCCACTCTCCACCCCCCCCACCCCCCCCTTAAAAAATAGAATAAAATTACGGTTTAACCCAATAATGGGCAAGGAGAGTGGGGGGCCTAAGTCCACTACTGCTATGTAGTAACATGGGACGAGGGACTTAGTCCTTTCGTCTGTTCCCCCAACAGTAACGAACCTCCCCCCAAATAAATAAATAAAGCAAATCCTGTTACCGAACTTGGCAAAGCATTTTTGAGATACATGGATTAAAAGCACCTGTTTACTAGAGTGATATTATTATCTCAATTACTATTATTATTAACAACGTGTTTGTTATAAATACCAGCGAAACCAGGTGTAGGTGAGTGGTTTTGTTCCTCCCGTTGGGGATGACCTGGTTTGTGTTCACCTTTGGACGGTCAGAGTCCAGAAGGGATTCTTTTTATGTTTCTGCCTGAAACCAAAGTCCAAGTGAACAAGCGAACACCTGAAGCACCCAGAGGGCAGCTGCTGCTTTTCCCCCTCTCAGCTCCTCAGCCCTTGCCCCTGCTGCCCTCCCCGTTTGCAGAATTCAAGTTTACACTGGTGCCACCACACTAAAACATGCTTTGCTGGAAAACTCAGGAGCTGGTACTCCACCTCCCTGCTCACACACAAACAGTAGGCATTCCACTGAAGTAAAAAAACCCAAAAAATCTAAAATAATAAAAAAAAAATAAAAGAAAAATAAAAGAAGAGTGAACCACGATAAAACCTGCAAATGCCTTCCTAAAGTCCTCCTCCCGTCTGTGTGACGGCGTCCCCATGCTGAGCTCGGGAGGGACGGCCGCAAGGCTTTTCACACCCAACTTCTCTGCCTCCCACGCAAACTCTCTGCTCCAGCTGTATCTTAGTTCAGGGACTGTGCTAAACGTAACTGTACCCTTTCCCCAACGTGACCCTGAAGCCTGTCGTTTACCACAATTGAACCAGAGGGTGGAAATACTACACCTTTGAAAATTCTCTTGAAACAGCGTCTTTTTTAAAATCGTATCTCTCAACAGAGCTCCTTTTGTGTGTTCTGTAGGTTACCCTGCTCCCAATCATACCAGCACCTAAAATTGCTTTCTGAGACTTGAATGTATTGCTGGCGAGACAATCAATTCAAGTGGTAAGGTGTATAATATTTAGAGATAAAGATATATATATTTAAAAAAACCCAATAATAGTAAATTCCTGTAATATGTCTAGTCTGATATGAAAGCTCTCCCTCTACAGAGAGACATCTGCTGTGATTACCTTACAAAATATTAAAAAAAAAACACACACAAAAAATAACTTTCTCTGTGAGAAATAAAAATAAATCCTAGTGCAAATATAAAGCTCTGTAAACCTGGTCCTATGAGAATCTATGGTTAGTAAACGGCAGTTAAAGCAGGTTTATCCTCTCACAGAGAGAGCTCACATCATGGTTTCCACAATGATATGAGTTGGCTTGATCAATCCGCCATTCGAAGTTCCATTGGGGCAGAAGGGGGTGCCACTCTCCGTTTCTTTGGACCACCGATTCACTTCCTTGGGGGCAGCCACCGCCTTTATCCTCTGAAAGAAAGAAGAAAAGTGACAGTGAGAAGACCAAGCGAGCCCTGCGTCTCCGTGCGCAGGATGGAGGACGTGGCGATCCGAGGATGAGGATGGGGGCTGTCAGAGCCGTGCGTATGCCACGTGGCTCCGCAACGACGCGGGGCCCCGAGCTGTGGAGCGCCGTGTTCAGCTTCTGCTCAGCTGCAGAGCCGGGCTTGACGCAGGCAAGTGAGAGCCGCGAGGGCACTCGTGGCATCCTGCAGCACCCTGCATGCTGGGCTTTCTGTGCTGCAGCTGCTGATCAAATGAGGCGCGTTCCCCTTCCTCATTTAGAAACAGCTCTGCCTTCTAGCCCAGCCGTTCAGTGCCAAGTGGCAACTTCTCTCCTACATCTCAGTGCACAAAGGAAGAACTAAGTGGCATCTGACCAGTGTTTACTCTCTTTCCTAACACGGCCTTTGAGGAGTGTTTTGGCTACTTTTAGACTTGTCTCTCACTTGATGGTGACAATGCAGGCAGGAAAATAAACACTCATGCTCTGGCCACAGCTGAAAAAGACCATTAACATTTGGAGGAAAACAAATGCAAGCATTTGTGCTCTGGGAAATGTTCTTTTTTAACTCTATTCTCTCTTTTTTTCCTAACCCAAAGTGCCCCACTTTCTCCTCCAAGAATACCCTGGACTGCATTTAAGATGACCTCATTAGGCAAAACCAAAACTAATCGGAAACCTTCGAAGAGAATTGCTAAGTTTCACGCTTACGCAGTCTTTAAAAACTTTCCACTGGAAGAAAAACAAACCGGGGGAACCTGTGCTGAACGGTGAAGGGCAAGAGATTGCCTGCAAATCCAAACCTGAGAGAATCTGCACTGCCAAGTCTGAATCCGACCCAAAGTTTTTCAAAGACTGGGGCAACCTGGATCCAGTGTTTCAATTTGATTAATTAGGAATAAAAAAAATAAAAATTAAAGAAAGCTAAGCTGCAAAGTGAAGCTCATTGGCAGGAGGGTTTGACTTTTATTCAGTCTCCCAGAGCAAAGGCCGTGCCCGAGAGCCACACAATCCACAGGTGGATCCAAATTTCCCTGAAATGAGCTCTTACACAGCCAAGTTTGACCCAGGCTTCTCTCTCCTTTTCTCAGTGATTTTTCAGGATGGTGCTTCCTTGTCCCTGCGGGCTGGAGAAGAGAGACCTAGCACTCGGAAACACCCCAGTCCTGGAGCGCTTGTCTGCACATGGAGGCAACAATTTGCCAGGCTGAAAACTGCAGAAGTGGGACGCAAGTAAAGTTACTTGGCGTTTGTCTGAGGACAGAATGCTTTGTGTTTGTTCTGTTTCTACTGTTTGCCCAAAGGACAGGTGATCTTTAACTGCCTTATTTGCATTCACTGCAGGAGAGGCACCCAACTTTGCCCTACCTGGACGAGGGGGCAGTTCTCCAAGCACTATGCTTATTTTGTATAAAAGACAGCAAGCTGAAGCTCCCTTTCCCCTCCAGCCAGCCAACCAGTTGCTCTTACCTCAATGAGCGACCCATCTGACTGTATGATGCGGATGACCATCACCATAGGGATGCAGATCATGGAGGAAAGGGCGAGAACCCAGCCCAGGCCAATTGCCCAGTCTGGGTATGTGTAGACCTTGTTGTAGGTCAGTGGTTTGTACTTGGCCAAAGAAAAGATAAAGCACCCCTGTGGATGAGAAAGGAAAACAGAGTGAGGCTCAAAAAATGCTGAAAGCTGTAGGGCTCTGGTGTCACCACTGGCCCTAAGGAAGAGAGGCACTGAAAGGCAGAGCTGATGATACCGTATGTATTTTAAACCAATGGGGGAATTAGTCTTCAATTTAAATTATTGAAAAAGCATCTGCATCTGCTTATAGCATCTGCTGCTTGACAACAGTGTTAAGCGATGGTGCTGAACAGCTGCAGTACACTGCCTCTTCTTTTTGAGGGCTCAAATATTCGGTGTACTTTGCAAGGAGCTTACCGAGATGTTCTTCCCAGCCAATTAAATACTTCACGCTGAGTGCCTGTCTCAGACTGCTAAAGTCTTTTCGTTAAAATGGCCTAGTAGTCCTATTACTTAAAGTAGGGACTGCTCTTTGGAGAGCGAGTTTTCTGTGCCATGAATGTAATATTTTGCCAATCCTAAGAAAAATCCACTTAAATGTTGCCAATTGCAGTTTGCACAGGCACAGTGGAGAGCTGTCATGTGAACAGCTAACATCTGAGAACATAATGTCTTTGAGGGGTTTGTTCAAGCCTTCAGCATCTCTTTGCAAATTGCTCTCTGAATGCAACAGCCTGCACTTGAAGAGAAGTGGTGAGAGGTGGCCCCGAGCAGCCGCGTGGAAGAATTGAAAGGGCACGAGTCAGTACTCACCACGCAAAGAACTGGAGTGATCACAATCCAGCTCCATTTCATCCAGGGACCAGGTCTGTATCCAATCATATCCTCAATGGCATCATAAATATTATCAGCGCCTGTAACAGACAGTGAGCGCATTTATAAGGACTGAGCATATAAAAGCCACGTAAGGACCGTAGGATTACAGCCTCTTTCCTACCCCCACACCCCAATGGGTATTTAAAGGGAAGATGAGGGTGTCAGATGTGTTGCTGAAATGCTTCCCATAGCTGTGAGGTTCAAGATAATTTTCTCCTTGAGAAAGGCTGGGGGACTCTCTCATCCTATGCATCCCCCATTATTCGGATGCGGGAGGGCAACGCCGAGCCCTCCTGCCCCCGTCACGTGCCCACTCCTCTCCCCAGGCTTTCACTGAACTTGCCAGAAGGATCACCCTGGGAAGGACATGACAGCAAACGGTACCCCCTGCTTCTACAGAAATCTGACTGATGCAAAATGAAGGCTTTGTTTTGCTTTTCTAAGGACATGGATTACACGAAGAATCAGGGAAATAACCAGTCCCAAGCAGCAAACATCTTCTGATGGTTCCTCAGCTACCGTCTCGGGCAGCTACAGAGGCTACTGTCAGTCCCTGGTACTCGGCAATGCCTGAAAATAACGGGACAGAATACACTTTCCCGTCAGCTTTCTTTTTGTATTTTCTGTTTGGTTGGCTTGCCCCCTGAGGACATTGCAGCGCTGAAAAGAAATGCGCTGAGAGACAAACAGAAATTTTCACGGCTGGCCAAACTTTCAACTCTCATCTCTAAACTTAACACATGTAAATGCTTAATTGTGCCTTTATTAATTACCAATGGAAAAATACTCATTTTTGTGTGGAAAAACACTGCAGGCTGGCTTCATCCCAGATGCATACTTGTCTCCCAGAGGTCAGTGCAAATTTATATTAATGGCATGTGTCTGTTGCTGGGAAGAAGATTCTGGGATGGCTGATGATTAAATGTTTGGCTAGCAAAATTGTCACTGACTCATCAAAAGGTATTAGATGAAAGGATTCTCACTTACCATAAACCCAGGCTACAGCAATACATTCAAAGAATGCAACCCACAAAAGGCATACACCACTAGCTGCATAGTAGTCAAAGAGTTGAAAAACATACATGCCACCCTGTAAAAAAGAGACACAATGGATTACGATCCAACAGGGAAAAAACCTGAACATTTCAGACCCAGCTTCCAGTAACCAACATATCTGAATGATCGTTGTCTAACAAGAAGAAATACCAAGCAAGTAGGTAAGGTAAATATTTGGCATTGCCTTCCCCAGGGAATATACATGTTTACTACAGGAAGCATTCCAAACAAGATAAGGATTAAACAAAATTAAACCACTTAGTATAATCTTCTGAGACACTTATATCTTTCCTCTTTAAAAGTATTTTAGGATGGGCATTTACAGAAACAAATGATGTAAGGAAGTAACAGGTCACCTAACGTTAACACCTCCAAATACTAAACATGGAAGTTGGTTCATCAGGAGGGTCTTCATTTATAAATTGAGTGGAAGGACTTTTTTGTAAGAATAGTTCATTTTTTTCTTTCTAACTCTCTTGACTTATACTACTATGTTAGAGTCTTGGCTCTCACTACAGTGGAACTGTATATACCCGCACTTTTACTTGAAATGCTGTGTTTGTTGGGCACCTCCGTTACAGGTGCTATTTTAACTTCCCAATCGTGCTCTTCCAGTTGTTTTTAAAATCTGGCTTGGATTTTAGTTTGGAGATAAATATCACAGCAGTGCAGCCACTGGAACATATTCCCATCTTGTTTACACTAGAATAAATCCAGTGGTATTTAATCGAGTCAAGTCTATGTAACTAAGATAAAAATCTTTCCCTGCATGCACTGGATGGATTCTTAATCTGCTCTGCTGAAGGTTCCCAATGTGTTTCATCATTTAGAGCCAGATGTTAATATTCATACTCATGTTGATTAGTACCTGAGATCAGATTGAATTTAATGAGATTTTATGTCTCTGTTCCTCTGACTGAAAAGGAAGGAGTATACAGCGCCCTTTCAAAATGCTTTCAGATCTAGGGATGAAAGATACTCTGTAGATCTAAGGAGCACTGCTCCTCTGAGTGGCTAATCCCATGCACTCTCATTCATAGCTAAAACTGGTCTGAAAACTGGCTAAAAAGTAGGCAATTTCCAGCACCAGTGCTACTCACCTCAGTCACCATAGTTAGTCCCAGAAGATAGCTAAGGAAACATACTATAGCGATGAAGATTTCCCGTCGGTAACCCTTCCTTAGGAAGGATGGGTGCAGATCAACTAATGACGTGATCTGTCCTTCAACTTCAACAAACTAAAGGGGAAGAACAACAACAAAGAAACGTGACTTGAAAATTACCCACCATGTATTTTATCCAGGCTCATACTTCAACACCCTAACTTAAGTCTGTGGCAAAATGCTGCTCTGAGTAAGTAAATCAAAGCCATTCCTCTGTAACCCAGAGGTGGAAGCGTGGGGGTAATTTTCAGGTTGGAACAAGCTTTCAGAATTGCCGTTCATTTCCTAGCAGCCTTACAAACTACCAAAGGGGCTCTGTACATGCAAGCCGCAAGGATAAAGGAAGTTAATTTGATGACAGGAAGGCACTTATGTGGCTTTTATGTTGTAGCTGTTCCAGACGAATACAAGATGTACGCTAGAAAAGAGGCAGAGAGAAACCCCTCCAAAAAAGCATGAGCTAGAAGATTACCCCCCAGCCCTTTTTTGATGTGCCAGAAAACCTCACAGGTACTAGTTAGGTTAATGCCACAATTGGATATAATTCTACTCGTGGGCTTGCTAGTCAAAATCTAGCCAAGGGAAAGCAAGCTTTGATGTGAAACGGCAGCTCGTCTTGCCTGAGCTTGTCTTTTCTGAACCTGTGAGCAGAGTACCGCTGGCTGAGGCTCTGGGGTACTTCTGCCCCATACGAAGGTTTGGTAAGCTATTTGCATGTGTAAACCAAAAATGAAGCTCTGAAAAGATCTTACTTTATCTAGCTTCACGATAACTGTATTTGTACTTACTTGCCATTGGAAAACTACATGTAAGATATGTAACTTGAGCTAATCAAATAACCCAGACTGGGTTTGAATACAAGTTTAAAGTTAATTGGAAACCAGATGCATTTCACCCATTGAGAAAAGCAACTCCTGAACTCCCCCCAGGCAAATCCAAAGAAAGGCTTATTCAGCCTGGCAAGGTACGTAAGCACCAAGTTCACCGAAGACATGAGGATACCATGGAGAACCAAGGCTGCCTTTGTAGAAATGATCTTCATTTCAAGTGGCTACATCATCTTGCAACTAATGAGCTACCACAGGGGGTCTATGAAATAGCATTACCTCAAGGAAAGCCGCCTTTTCCTAGCCAGTCTCTGTATTGCTCTTACAGTGTGCCCACAAGTGCCCTGTAACAACTCTCCCCCCTCTGACCACAAGCCGGAGCTCCGCTTTGGATTGTGCTGCCTCCTGTCTTGTTACTTTGACTTCTGTAAAACTGGTTTTCTTTAAATGCAACCCTTTCCTTTGGGCTGATTTGATCTTAAACTGCACCAGCATTCCAGAAACCTGTTTGACTGCACTCCAAAAAAACAGAGGGGTGGAGGAGAGAAATTAAGCACTCCAATTAGTTTTAATCACGCTACGCAGCGAGGAGCTTTCTAAAATTACTAGACAGCTTCCAATTTGCATAAGCACAGGGTTGTTGAACCACAGCATCGGGCACGTCTACATTTACTTTGGAGTGATCGAAAGTTGCTCACTAGAGTTCAAAGACTAAACCATAAAAAGCAATTTAGGGCAAACGGAATATAAAAATGTAAGAGATGAAGTACACAACAACTGGGTAAAAATCCATTCACAGTTCTCTCCTCATACAAGATAGCGTTTAGGCTAAGTGACCATTTAATCCTTACCAATTTATTTTTTTTTATATAAACTTAGTGACTTTCCATTTGAGTGCAGAAAGCTGCCTGTTGCCCTGAAAACTTCAGCAATTTTGAATGTGTAGTTACTGCATAATCCCTGGTCACCCATGTTTCCTTGTAAGTGGACTATCTAGAAATGATTTACAGGTTCTTTGGCAGTATTTAGTCCAGCATTCCTATAAGCAACCACTAGGAAAAAATAATCTAACTTCTTGGACCGCAGTTTTTGAGTTTTTCATGCTCACTAATTAATGGCAACGTGTGCTATATATTTAGTACAGCTGGAACCTGAGACGCTCTCTGGCCTGTTTGGAGGTGCTGAATGACGTGAATGACTGAATGCTGGTGACGTGACAGTCAGCAGGATCCCACATTGCTTGGCACCTCCGAGCCCAAGGCCACCAACAAAGGCTGCGGCTTTGTCCTCTTGACTTTGCATGAAGCCACCCTGGATATACTGTAGAAAACATTTTGTGCTTCATGATGGCTTCACTTTTCTTTTTTGGCACTTTGTAACTATCAAAGCCTGCGTTCCTAGTGGTTATTAATTCTTATGGAGTGTTTTAATGATGGTGTTTACACACTGCAGGTGATCGCAATGGCAGAAAGTACTCTGCAGAACGGATTGCTGCAGTCTTTTATGTTTTAAAATGATTAAGCTCTTCCCCAAAGTAGGAAAATACTGCATCGCAGCAACCAAAACAGCAGTATTTTGTGGCCAGACTGAAAGTCATATTTAGGTTAGGGAGGACTGCCCTAGTCTTGGCTCTATTAGCTCCTGATGACAATGTCTTACTGAGCAACATCATACCGCAAACCCACAGTCACCAGGCATCAAGTGCAGCCCCTGCCCTAAAAAGCAACCCAGATGAATTCTTCTTAAGCAGCATTAGAGGTATTCTCTTCTTAACTCTTGCCTGTACAAGCACCTTTCCTCAGTCAGCAGTGCCGATACAATAAGCCACGTATCTCCCACCCATCGTACTAACCTGGCTATCCAGTCCAAGCAACAGAAGCATAATAAAAAAAAGGATTGCCCAAAAGGTGGGCAGCGGCATCATGGACACAGCTTTTGGGTAGGCGATGAAGGCCAGGCCTGGACCTAGAGAAAGAGAAAATAGGAAAGGGGGAAGGGAAGGGAAGAGAAATAGTAAGTACCAGCTCTTTGGTAAAGGTAGCCACACTCAAATGCAGGAATGCCTGGTTCCGTTCAGATAAATCCAAACGCGGCTGGAAATACCAGAAGTGAAACAGTTTGGCTCTTTTATCTGAAATCGAAGCACGCATGACTACAGCAGAAACCACAGGCAAACCCCCGAGGCCATTGCTAACAGATCACCAGTTTTAACATCTGTCTCAAACATGCCAATAATGGAGGTGGTCTAACGCCTGCCCTGCATGGACACAGTACTGGGGGCTGGGGGGAGAAGGGGTGACCCAGGGGAATGGCAGAATCCCACTGCTAGCCCACATGGCCACGATGAAGATGATGATGATGAAACTCTGTTGCATGCAGGGAAGGGGACTCGGAGTGCTCCAAACATTCCCCGGGATCCTCACTAATGCAACCATTACCTCCCTCTGTATGCAACCTCCAAACCCAGCATGCTTTTCTAGAGCAAGGTTTGCACTCCAGGAGTCTGCTCCTTCAGTTCTGCAAACCCTCAGTGCTGCACTGATCAGGCTACCCCTAGTTATATCATCTGTGGTCCCTGAAAAAAATGCCTCCTGCTGTTAGGAACTGTGTAAAATCGCTCTGTGTAAAATCGCTTCCCAACGCTGTCACATCATCTGCCCCTATCAGGCAGCCTACACAGACCTGCCACAGTGACACTGAACATGACCAACACCAGCCCCAGCTGCAGGATGGATTGCAACAGTCTGGGAGCATCAGTGGGGCTGGGACTAATTACCCGGCTCGTCTGCTCTGGAAACCAAAGCCTTGTGTGTGAGTGCTCGTCACTACACTGGGTCTTTTCCGCACCGTGGACCAGATGGCATCTCACCCATACCCACACCCTGAGCACACACGCGGTGCTCTCGCATGCTGATCTCCAAAGGTGCTCTCATCTGCAGCCAGGTGCTACCAGCTATCACTTATGAGAGCTTTTGTTGAGAGAGAAAGAGCCCTCTCCAAGTGGGAGACAGGAACACTGGCAATCTGGCATTTACGGCAGGCTCTCAGAGTGGCCACAGAAATTTGGTGAAGCCAACAAAAAAATTCTGAGGGCAGATTTAAAATCAGATTAAAACCAGGAATGCCTGGCTGTTTGCTTTAAGGAGCCTTGAAAACTGGCATTTTCCAGGGTTTAGAAGTGGATTCATATAATTTTCAATGGGAAAAGGAATTTTTTAAAACTGCTGCAGTGTGGGGATGGAAATCTTATCTCTGATCTGTACAGAAAAATCTCTAACGCTGCTCTTCCTACCTCCCACTTTTCCTTTCCAACAAGAAAGATGGAAAAAGAAGCAAGAGAAAGAGGTAAAAAAAAGATGACTTTTTTTTCAAACTAAAGAAAACTTTAAGTCACTGAAAATATTTGAACAGAAATAAATACAAATTAGCCAACAATCGAACAACTAATTTTATTTAAAATGAAACACAACTAAGATTTTATACGACAGAAGGTACCAAAAAAATTGGTGAATGTCTCAAATTTTGGGGGCTTTGCTTCCTTCCCCTTAATTCAGTGAATACAGTAGATCATCCCTGAGGGAGAACTGCTACCAGATGGCATTTGCAGCTGATCTGTTCAAATTGATGAGACAGATGTAAAACTGCTCTCCTCAAAACTTGCTGCAATTCTGTATGCTTTGGCCCGTGAACCTGTCCTTGCACTGTGATACCATCAAACACCAAGTGTCCTAAGCCCTGCGCTGGCTTTGATTTTCCTTTGAAACTAAGTGTTGAAATATAAAGAGATAAGTCCATGTGAAAGAAAATGTTCCTGGCATCCCTGCGACTGAATGTAAATAATCTAAAAATCATATTTAATTTGAAACGCTGTCGCTCTGGAGGGTGTTCTGCCAAAGTGCAGCACTTGTGGCTGCTACTCACAGCTAAGGAGGACTGCCCCAGCCCCAGCCCCAGCCCAGCCCAGCCCAGCCCCCACGCCGGCCATTTGATGCGCAGGCATCAGGAATCCTAAGGCACTATAGTCAGGCCTGCTTAAGCCGAATTTGTTGCAAATGGGATTATTTTTTTTAAAAAAAGGCAAATCTTGTGCTGTTTTAACTTTGCTACAAATTGCACGGGCAGTAAAGTATTCCTTCCAGACAGGGCTCGCTATAGCTTTGCTGAGCCTCCACTGCTTTCCTTTCTCCCTTTAGAAGTATTTCTGAAAAATATCAAGCACTATTTATTAAAAATCTGCTTTCATTGACAAGTTAGAGGGGTCTAATTTAGCTGTTGTGCAAACCTATTAAAGCCAGTGAAGGCCAGCAGCAACCAGTGCTTGGAGCGGGAGCCACCCCTCGCTGACAACTGTCCCCTGGGCACGTTGCACCAAGGCTGAATTTGGCATGGCTAAAAAATGTGGCCATGAGGTTCTGCTGTCAGCAATTTTGTTGACGTTCCCCTGGCTTGCAGGAGGGCAAACAAGGAAACAACTGGTGTCACGCATAGGGCAGGAAGGATTTAACTCACTGGGCAGAGGCAGGGGGAGCAGGAGGTCCTGGCCCCCTGGACAATGTCCTCTGCCCAGTGCTATGGCCAAGCGGCAGTGCCTCTGCTCACCTCCTTCCTGACCCAGGGGAAGAGTTTGGACCTTGTATCGTAAGAACCCAAAAAACGCAAGGCCAAAACCCGAGAGGCTGAAGCACCTGCTGAATGCCTCTGTGCTGAGAAGGCAGCAGCAGGGCAGTAGCAAGAGCTCCCCCCACGGCTCCCCGGGGGTCCTGGGATGCTCATCCCAGGGGGACCAAGCGGTCACCAGTGGCTCTGTGCTTGACCTCTGCTGAGAAATGCGTCGAGGCAACCCATGGGAAGTGGTTTCAGTAATTTTGGATAATTCTGGTAATGTTGCTGTCATATAAAAAAGTCCCTTAGTATTTAGCCAAAGACCAGCCAGTGATGATGGGCAACCCAGGGAACAGTGGGATGGTTGCAATCTGTGGCCATTAGTGACTAGGGCTGAACTGAAGGAAAGGAGAAAACCTGAAGGAATTGACAACAAAATACACAAGAAATGGAAAGCCTAGTTCAGAAGCTAGTCAGCGCCCTTGCTGTCCCTATAATAAGCTATAAAATCCCTCCTTTAAAAAATGCTTTTTGAGCTGTTGAAAAAATGCTGTGTAAACACTGTTATTTAATTTGTATTTAAACATTACTTAATAATCCAGTGTTATTATAGAACTGTCTAATTCTAAAAATGTCAAGCAACGGGAATATAGCTGCCTGTTTATCAGAGATTTAATAATAAAAATCAGAATAAATATTGACCAGATAAAAACCTACTGTGGAAATACTTAAAAATGCTACTCTTGGAAATGATCCAGCTACATATTTAAAAAAAAAGGGGGCTATCTATGATTCACTCAATAGGATTATTCCCTCGGTTCCTGGTTTCAAACAAAACAATCAACCTCTGATCAAAATAAGCATTATGGCCAAGACCGTTAACCAAGTGCACTTGCGAGAGGTATGCCAATTGCAACTACCCAAGAATCCAGTGGTGCCACCAATGTCATTAGTTTTTCATTAGCCCTTGCAAAGTGAGATATTTTTCTTAAAGACTTAACTCCCAGAGCCATGCAATTAGAAGATATATTGACCTTTTCTTTTTAATGGCATGTTTGCAGAGGAAAGCTTTCAAATGCTATGCAGGTAAATCAAAATTGCTCAAAAATGTCAGAAAGAAATGCCAAAAGTGCACTCAGGTGACATTATTACTACTTGAATTTGATTAAGTTTCAGCCTCATGGCTGCAGAGACCGGACTCATTACTTTCAAATGGTAACTCCCACCTAATCTGTCTGTTCTACAGGAAAACACATGGTTACACCTGCCCTCATGGACAAGACATGCACAGAGGAAAAAATGTCATCTGTTCTGTCTGAGATACATTCACATGCTATGAGGATTTAGCCTTTTTCAGGCGCATGTGCATAGCTGAGTGTTAATGGGAAGAACGCTTCCGAAGTAAGGGAGGAACCTAAGTGGACATCCAGCTTCAAAACGGACTTCTCACAGTTCTGTCAACCTCACCCTGAAGCTACAGAGGACAAAGGCAGGATTGCAACAGCTAGGGTTCCTGAGGATTAAATGGTCCACAGAACCCAGGAGATGGAGCTCTCCAACTTCTCTTGCCTTTCAGTGAGATTTGTTGGAATATAAGAGTGCATATCCCTTCAAAAGGCCAAGGCAACATTCCCACTGCAGCACTGCGCTGTGAGCAAGCAAAAGTGAGCTATGAAAAATACATAAATACTGGCTATTTGGATTAAAATAAAGGTAGTCTGAAAAGAAGGATGGAATAAATTCTCAAATCAATGACCTTCTGGACCCTAGATAATGGTGTGGTTATCTTAACTCTAATCTCAACTCAAATGGATTAGCACACTCTAGGAAATGTGTTCGCTGCCCTGTTAATCAAGACAGAGTAAACAATACAACCCCGGCTGACCCTCACTGCTCTAGATCAAAGCCCAAATCAACAATGTGCTTATTTTTCTGGAGATTATGGGATATCTGGTTCTGGTTTTATTGCTTAGATGTTAGCTGATTGAGTCTGCAGAACTTTGCTCACACGCTAGGCGGCAGTGCCCACCACCACTGCCACCAATACCATCGTACCTGACTCTGCCACATCAGCAATGTTCACCCCTTGCTCTTGTGCCATGAAGCCCAGGACGGAAAAAATTGCGAAGCCAGACACAAAACTGGTACCACTGTTCAGGCATCCCAGCAGCAAACAGTCCCTAAGTCACACATATGTCATGGAGCAAGTTAATTAAAAAAAAAATTAACCCATTGTCCCTACTTTATTTACATCATTTAGCTAAAACACTAAACCCCCTTGGATGGAAACTTGCCTATAGCAGTTGTATTTGTACTTGTTGTAGCTCCCCAGGGAAGTCATTGCTCCTAAGCAGATTGCATATGAGAAGAAGATTTGTGTCCCTGCATCTATCCAGACCTGAAGGGAAAGATGGAAAGACTGTTATTACCGGTATCGTTGCATTGCAACACTCAACACAAACACACAGATCAAACTATGCAAAATTAAAAAAAAAAAATTGCTTCCATTGAGGGTGATAGCTAAAGGGTTGGGGAGACAGGGAAAGAGAACATCACATTTGCAAGTTTGGCTTTTACCAGGAAAAGAAAATTGTTAGTGTCAAGAGCCCACAAGAACATAATCTCTACCACAGTTCCTGTATCCCCTCCCCAGAGATGCTCAGTATTTCTCGTTTCTTAGTCATTCAGCTGATCCTTCCTGTTGGCGCAACAATAAATGCGTTTCAGCGCAATAGGAAATGCAAAAGTATTTATAACATTGCTCATTTCTGTTGTAACTCATTGCAGTTAGAATCAGCCGACCAGTCACTAAACTGAGGATGTGAAAAGCTTGAGAAACAGCTTTGTGTATTTGGTTTGTTTATTTTTCTGTCTTTCTGGTTGTTTTTGTACCTGTTCAAATGCAAGATAAAAGCCATAGGGGTGGGGGGAAAACAAACAAAATACAATGCACTTTGTAAGATATGTATCTGACCTCGGTCTCATGATTTTTTCTTCTGATTACATTAAAAAAGCATATACACAGTGAACTAACAGTACACTATCAGCTTCTTGGTTAGTAAATGCATAGCAAGCTATCAAAATGCATCCATTGAATCTGTTCCCTTTTTTCTGCTAACGCACGTCTGCTAACACCAGTAGAAACCACCAAGGAGCCTGAGTAAGTGAGAATTAAGACCTTAGACCTTTACCTCCTCCCTCCCACCATGGCTTTCCAGCACCTTGCTGACTGGTGTTTCCTTGGAGATGATGCTTTTGCTAGACCCTGGGAGGGGGCCTGCCTGCTCGCATGAATCTCTTCTACATTATCTGCTGATGCTCTGGGCTTAGGGCTAATAGTAGATCATGAAAATGATAGAGACCCATAAAAGAAGATTAATTCATAAAATGTAATGTCTCCTGTGAAGAGAGTGTCTTGTATAAAGAGGGCAAGACTAGAGAACGAACCAAATTTCCACAATATTTCTTTCAATTACACTTTTCCTACTTCAGTTATTTAGCTATCATAGGCATTTTATTTTAACCAAATACTCACTAAAAAGCAATAGCAAAGACAGACATTATTTCCTCTCACTGTGAGCAACATTTTGTTACTTTCAAGGATCCCTTGTTTTCTTCTTTTGGAGGGTATTGCGGGTTTTTTGCATTTCTCACAGATCACTATTGGCTGAAATGACGCTGGTCTGCTGTGACACATTTGCACTCTGAGCGCAGACAGCAATCTTCATTTAATTGCAGCCTGTACACAAAGAGTAAGCCTAGCTCCCACTAGCCAGGGCTAAGTGAATCGTAGTTCCTGTGCCTCAGAAAGCATTTTCTCCACCTTTGCATGGGTCTTCATTCTTCCATTATTTAATTCACTTCTTTCCCAATCTCCTCCTATTGAGCAGTGGGAGTTAAGTGACACTGGTACTCACAGTTGTCGCTTGTTGTTCCATCTGTGAAGGTCACGTGTCTCTCCTTTGAAACTAAAGACTATCCTCATTTAAAAAAAAAACAAACGCATCTCCCTTACCTTACCAACAAGAAAGCTGAGATTGTATAACGGGACAGTCTACAGCCTCAGAGTCCTTTGACACAAAAAAAATACACACGCATACACACACATACATACACATGGAAAGACGCATTAACACATATAACAGTGACCTTCTCAAGCAGATCTCTGGAAAATATAACCCAGCATTAATGTTCACGCTATAAATGGACCTCTAAAGAGCATGGAAGAAAATTATCTATTGCCATTACATCACCACCATCCCCCTCCACCATCCCCCTTTGTGTAGGAAATCATCCCGCTCCCCACTCCTGGTTCTGTACCTGTGGGTCAGCTAACCGTGAGATATCAGGATAAAGATAAAACTTGATGCCTTCTGCAGCTCCAGGTAGGGTCACACCACGGATAAGTAGAACAAGGAGCATAATGAATGGGAACGTGGCAGTGATGTATACTACCTGGCATTAAAAAAAAAAAAGAAAAAGAAAAGGTATGTTTAGTCTGTGGCAGTCAATGGTACACCTCTGGAACCAAAAGAGATCTAGCGATGCAAATTCAAAGCCCTCCTCACACCTAAAAAAGACCTGACCTGAGTTTCTGTGTCTACTTTTAGTTTAATGGTCTTTACCACCTTATTGCTTCAGGCCTGCAGGCAATGCAGATTCATTAATCCCTCCAGAGCCCCCGGCCCCCACAGTGGACACGTCACTCGGGCAAAGAACATGCAGGATTTTATACAACTCATGACTTTCATTAGAAATTCTGCCTTTGCCCAGTTTGTCCTCCTCACATAACAAGCGCACCTCTGCCAGGGAAGCTGAAGAGATTTCCTCACTGAGGGCGCCTGAAGCATTACCTCATTCTTTATTTGAACTTAAAAACTTTAAATCCTTTTGCAAGCTCTGCTGCTACCTCTGACCTTGCTGTGCAGCCTCGCTACTGCTCCTACAGACAATTCCAGGAGGCACTCCTCTCACAGATGAAGATGGTTTGCTCCGTGCTCCTGTGTCTCCACTCCCACCTCCCTGAACACATGAAACCCTTCAGGTTGGCATCAGCCTCAGCAGTGGTAATTTCCAGTCCCATAACTTCATTCGTGCCCTTGCTGCCTATTCAGCAACATCATTATTGGAAACTAAGGCTCTATTCATCCTGTTTGAGAATATGTCTTCATTATCTTTAACCTCTATTCCCACTCTCTTTGAATAACAGCCTACTTCTTCTCTTCTTGTTATCTTCTCATTCATCTGATGAAAGAGCCCTTTGCCTTAATCTCCAGTGCGAGGGTTAATTGAGCTTGTATTTGGACAGTTCTATCTTTAGACCCACACTTTTTGACCTCTAACATTTTGTTTTCTTCCCTAATCAATGCTCTCTCTCATTTTTTATATAACTGTTGTGTTACCATCAAGAATCACTACTGTCCAAGAAAGGGCATTTTTCACGGAGTAAGATGATTCCCCCAGGTAATTACAGTTTGCTGCCATGAGTTAAAATGTATTTTTGTTTTCCAGGATTTGTTTAACTACAGCAAAGCTCCCCAGATACACCATTTTTCTTCTTAAGTGTGTCCTCTGAGAGTAACGAGGAGAATTCAAAGCCTGCGTTGCCATAATAATTCACAGAGCTGGACTGATTTCATGAAATGAAAGGAAATCTTCTCATACACATCCTTCTTTATTCTCTCTTGAATTTCCTATATATTTTCCACTGACAAATAATATTACACATTAGCCCAGTTTTACTAAAACCAGAAGGATAAAAGGGGGGTTTCTGTGCTTTCTAATTTTTTTTAATATAAGCCAGGCCTATGAAAAATCAAAGTTTTCTTACAAAAAAATATAGGTCTTGATATATTTGCAGGAACGGAGTACACACTCAGAAAGTGGCCTTTGCGCTGCAGGTAAAGATTCTCTTGTAATGCTGGAGGAATTTTTAAGATCACGCACATTATCCAAAGCATAAGCACAACTATTATTTTTCCTCATGATTTCATGTTTATTTGTCCACTACGCTACTACGAGGTCTAAAAACTATGTCTTTTTTTTTTTTTTTTCCCCTCCGCTCTCCAAAGAGCCATTAACACACTGGAAAGCAGGTAAGTGCTATAAACAACCATCTACTAAAGTAAACTAGACTTCCCAACTAATTCAAGTCCTCCATTAGAGTTTACAGTTTACTTTTTTTTGACCCCAAAGTTAATGGAGTCAACTAGAGACTTTCCAATGGTTTTGTTGGGCTTTGGCTCCACACCCGCACGAGCTCAGATGCTGCTGAGAGAAGGCAGCTAATTTCTACCGACCGCCTTGTCTTAGAGACGAGACCATTTTGCTGGATTTCCACAACACACGAGTTTTTAGGTAACTGATTTTAACAGACCTGTTTTCAATCTCTTTACCTTCACAGGGGCTTGACATAGCATACCGTAGGGAGCTCAGAAAAATCCCTCGGCGCTCTCCTAACCCTTCCTGAGCAGATACCAGGCTTGCAAAAGGTACTGCAGAAATGCTCAGCTCCGCTCGGCTACCGCGGGAGATTTACTGCCTTCAACTTTACGATAAAACTGACACAATCGCCTCATCGGGTCACATCAATCAGAGGGAACAGAGAAGCAAACACGTTTGTCAATGTGTGCTTTAGAGGTGGGGAAGCTGTTCTTTGGGGCAAAGCTGACGGGAATCCAGGGTAAGGCACAAGCACGATTTTAATAAAGCTCCATGATAAAAATCACAGAAAGCAAGAGAGAAGCGATAGTGAAGCAAGTAGTTTAGTCAACAGTGGAAGTAATGAGGTCTGGTTTCCTACGGAATTTTGTCTCCTGGTTGATTCTGCAGTGCGTAACAAGGTAAAGCTGCTAAATGATGCTTTTTCTGCAGCTGAGGCGTTTGCAATTGCTCACTCCTGACTTCTCTGGGGGCTGATAAAAGCTGGTCTCATGCTGTGGGCTTTTTCTCAGGCAGGACACTCACCAGGTCACTCCCTTACACCTAGCTGGCAAGAAACATGTTGCGACTTACTATCTTGAGACCTCTCTACCTCTATTAGACTCATCTGAAACACTGCCTCTACCAACAGGTTTGAAAGCTAAGAGCCACACATACACAATAGCTTCAAAAGCCTTTTCTGACGAAAATAGGTTTAAAAACTCTACTGTATGCAAGAGGAAATAAGATACTTCATGCTGTTAAGTGAATGGCTGAGATTTGCTGTAATTTGCTTCTTGCACTGGAGTGCAATTCAGGAATGATTAACTGCTACCCTTGAGAGAAAAACATGATTCTGAAGTGCACACGATGAGACCAAAACCATGAACTACCCAGGATCTCTGTTAAGAGTGTGTCTAAACGAGTACCTAAGTTTAGTCTTCCGTGTCGCCACAGAGGTCTTCTGTAAGTGAGTGGCATTTCAAAAATGCTATGCATCCACCGGTTTCCACTGACTTAAAACATCCTGACCACAGCTATGTTAACATCTACCCGGCTGCACTGAGGATGAACTTGGCCAATGTGAAAGCACGGACAGGAAGTGCAGAGCACCACACACCACAAGCCTAAGACCTTCCACACTCAGGACACGTATTAGTTTGATGCTTATTCTCAAAGAGGCAAAGCGGTACCCAAACTACGCTTGTATCTGATTCTTGATGCCATTCCAGTGATGGCTTCTTGACTCACAGGCATTTTGGGCACTGGCAATGACTTTTGAAAGTCAGCTGAATCTGAATCCCTCTTTTATTCAGTGCAAAAATACGTATTTTTTTCCAGGAAACGGTGAATACCTTTAAGAGCAGAATTACTTAGTATTCCTAATATCTGCTAACTGCAATGATTATAAAAAGGGTAAAAGAGCACTTACTTTCCCAGTGGATTTGACTCCTTTCCAAATGCAGAAGAAACATATCACCCAGACGAGGAGAAGACACAGTGCTAGATCCCACTTGATAATACCAATATCTTCAATTCCCGAGGACAAGCTCAGTACGTTGCGCCTGAATATATGAAAGGAAACAAAACAAGAGAGATGTAGGAGCTCAGCTGATGCAGAATCTGTTTGTGAAGAGTATATAGTGGTGTGCAGGGCAGCAGATGCACGGGCAGATCCCTGCCCTTTGAACACCGCTTGCTAAGTCAGCATGGCTTATGTGAGCAAAGCTGAGCTTTGCAGCCCTACATGTTCCTGAGGTCTGTGGCGCTGTTTCATTCAATATATGGCACAGCATTTCATTTTAAGCTCTTTTTAGCAGCCCGTGACCACCTCAACATGCAACAAGAAAGTATGTCTAAAGCAGTGAGGCTTTCACATTTGCTCCCTGGAAGATGCAACATCTACTCACCCCGGCGCCACCACAGACCCTGGCTCTGAAGCCGCACGGCGGCATTGCACATGATGTGTCCATCACGGACACTTGCAACTGGCCTGCATCCATGTGTTTCTCCTCCTTTTCAGTTCATTAGCAAGGCTGCTGCATGGAGGAAAGGGGAACAGCAATGCAGGGAACTGTCATGCCGCACATCTTTGCAGGGTGAAGGCTGGAGCCGTTATCCAGTCTCCCCCCACGGCCTCCCGCACACAAACCCTGCCCGGGTGCGCTGCCGTCTGCCCTCAGCACTGCCGCCGCCAGGGTCTTGTTTAATTAACTCCAGATATTTGGTAAACTTTATTCTGTCACTTAGGTTAATAAATAAAAAGAAATTCCTAAGCTGAGTCTTAAGGGAGCAACATCTCACCATCAAAATCCTCTGATCCTGAGGGGAAAAAAATTGTTAAGGCTTCTCTCTTTTAGCAATTGCCATAGGTCATCATTAAAGATTTTAAACTATTTTTTAAATGTCATACAACACACACTGTCCTCACATTCTGGACAGACCTGGTCATACCTGATACTTACTTCATTTGTCAAATGAAAGAACAAACTGTTTCTTTACTGTTCACTTCGCTAAAACTCCTCGGCAAATGAACCTACTGAACTCTGAAGAGTTTCTGCAAGGTTTGTTTAAAGTCGAGGAGAAGTTTGACCTCAATTACCACAGAAATGCCTTGCCCCAAGACTAGCGAAATGAACTTGCTACCTAACAAATTGTTAATTAAATTTTATTTTCAGACAGCTATAAAAACCGGCCACTTTCCTCCACCGAAGTCATGGAGAGCAGTGACGACAGCAGCCTGGGGTACCAGGGTCAGCCCACAAGTGTGGTGTGTGCAGCTTTGCATGGGGATCCAGCACAAGACAGATCACTGAGGTTTGTTTTTCCCCTGAATTAATTAAACTTTTTTTTTTTCCCTTGCTATTACCATGGAAATAATAGCGAATGAAATCACCAATGGAAAATCTGCAATTAGTTTTTTGAAAAAAACAAACCCTGGATCAACCAGTTTAATAGGACTGAAACCCTCATCCATCTGCTTTTGCATCTCTTTGCCAAATTCACTCGGATTACCTGTGTGAATGTGTTCTCACACCAAATGCTTTATTCTCTCTGAACGTGTGTGTAAAGGGAAAAGGACTAATGGCACCAGACACAGTAAGTCTGCCCTAATCAGCACAGCTATTCAACAGTTACGAGAAACCCCTCAGTAATGAATATTTGGCATAAAGTTGCAGCCCTGGTTCACCTGAGCCTAAAGAAACCAGGGAAAAACCTGCTGCGTCTATACAAAAGAAGAAAATACATTTATAAGATGACAAAGTTCAGCTGCAACCTTTTGTGGCTTTTTTTAAAAAATAATTGGCAATTTTCCAATCTAAGGGGCGGTTCATATTAAAAGGGCAACCTATAGAGCAGCTCTCAGGAAGCCATGAATAATTAACTGCAAATGCCTTTTGGAATAGGGAGCTCTATTAATGCATTTAGCTACAACTTTGCTTTTTATTAGGGAACTACAAAAAAGTGGTCATCTCACCTAGAGTTTGCCCCAGCAATGCTATCAAGCTTTTTCGGAGGGCACCCCGGCGGGCTACTGAGAGCCAGATAGGCTACTTTTCTACGATGGCAGCAAGCTCAGAAAGTGATGTGCTGGCTTTCTCTGTCCTGGGTTATCTCGTCTCATAAAGACCTCAGGGAATCCACTCAGAATTACCAGGGGAGCCTCAGCATTAAATTTGTTTCATGAAATCTAACCCAACATATTTTTGCAGCAGAAGGTCTCAACCCGGATTTGTGATACCCTGAAAATTCAAATTCAGGAAGGAGCATGAACTGGGCTCTGCTGACAGCTCTTCGGGTCTGCTACACAGCCCACCACTGCTTAGATTCAGCCAAGCCCACTCAACAAACTTCACGCCATTTATGCATGAAGTTGTTATCAATTCTAATTTGTAGTTGACGCTGTCACTAACTATCACTCACCTATAATCAATGGGACAACAGGACGGGGCTGATTTTGTTGTAAACAAGAGTTCTTGGACCTTGACCATACACTAGTGTGTTCTAGTCATGTGCAATATGGAAATGTAATAGGAGCCATAGCTGGCTTTAGAACGTAAACAAAAATAAAGTGAGGAGTTATCCAACCCTTGAAGGGTATTCCAGCTCGTTATCCAGTGAATGCAGGCAGGACCTCTCATACCCGCTAAGGTGAAGCACCCTTTTGTGTTGGATGGACAAGAATAACTAACGCTGAAGCAGCTGTACCAGAAGAATATTAGGAGGCTATGAAGCCATTTCTAAAACTCTCAAGTTTGCCCCCAAAGGCAGAGACAGCTGCCTGAGATTTTGTTTAGTTTTTATGTTGCTCCCTTTGGGGATTACATGCCATTAGCATGTGATGGTCTTTCTTGGGATTTGGACGAATGAAGGCTGCTGATTACCAAATATTTATAAACACTTGGCCAGCACCAGACAATCAGAGGTTTTGTTCAGCCATAATTACCCTGTAGCACTTACCCTGTATGTATTAATATCTGAGTGAGCTTTTAAGGTTTTGGACTTTAAAATCAGATCTTCAGAAATAAGAGCTGAAGCATGTGATACCAAGAGGTAAGTCTCCTGATACAAAGCCAGATCTGCTTAACCCCCTCTTATCACTGCTCAGGCAAGCATGTGATTTGCACAGAACATTAATTCAAATGAACCGAAATGTCAGGCTGGACTGTATGTCCAGCCGGGCTGAGAAGGACACGTGTTACTCAATGCAAAGAGGTTAATGCATCGGTGTGGTCAATTATATCTGGGCAGCATTAGTTTTACAAAGCAATACTGATAAGGACACTACATAAATGTCCCACAATAAAAATGGCATTGGGTTTCAGAAACTAAATACTCATAAACCCCTGAATTAAATTGGAATTAATTGTGCCACAAAGCAGATGGATATTTTCAGTTAAAGACTATTTATTGACTTGTCCTTTCAATGTGGGTAGCTGGCTGGCTGGCAGCTGGCATTGTCTACAACGGCAAAGTACCTGAAAGTTCATCAAATAATTTTTAATTTCAGAACTATAAAGAATAGTAGCACGGCTGGGGAAAAACTGGGGATACTAAATGCTTGCCCTGTGTAAAAGCTATTGCAGCAGCAGTGCATGATCTCTGTTCTTACTTTAAGACGCTGGTAGTTGTTTATGCAGAGAAAACAGCTATTTTTAATAGTTCTGTAAGTGCCATAAGTCCCGAAGGCAGCTTGCTTTGGTAAGGGCAGTTTTGCTTGTGATGAAACATTGAGCTATGGACAGTATGTCCGTATTAGTAGGATTACGGGGCCAAACTCCTCCCTAGCGTGACTCCAGGGAAGAGTTCAGTCCACGATGTTTAAAACTGTTGTTTGGGGACAAAAGTTAAAGTGGCTGCAAAGTGCAAGGAGAGCTGCCTCCCCCTGCAGATCGCGGAGCAGCCTTTGCTCTGGCTGTGCTACGGAAACAGGGAGGGCAAGGGGGAGGGATGGGGGGCCCAAAGGAGTGAGAGTTGCTTTGTCTTCTACTGCAACTTGCCTCTAAGTTACCCTAAGATACCCAAAGGTACCATTTAACAAACTTTTCCCAGCTCCCTCCGTATTTACAAGGGAGGAAGTCATCCGGGAAAGTATCTGTCGTTCACGGTAGAAACGCAGAGCTGATGGCACGGTGAGAAGGACTGCTCCTACAGCCTGCACCCGCTTCTCACACTGCTCACCAGGGCCTGCTGACACACTGCTCATCCAAGATCCAATCTGCCCTTTTTGGCTCTTGTGTTAGGAATTTTAGCACAGTTTGTAAGATATTTTTTTTTTCTAAACCTAATGCATGCCAAATGTCTTCAGCATGAACATCATTCCTGCTGGGGCTATTGGCTGATGCTTCTTTTTTAAAAATAGAGAAGTAGGTACAAGTTGATCAGGGACCAAACCAAACTTTAAATATACTGAAAAAGCCAACCTAAGTCAGAAACTAATTCTACTCTTAAATGACCATCTAAGCAAGCCAAAAAAAAAAATAATAGTTTCCTCCTAAGCTATTTGTAGATCCTTTGGATTTAGGTTTCCCTACAGGTGTTCCTCTGCTGCTATGTTTTGATGCCTATATAAACACACAGAGATTTGTGGTCATGCCCGTTCAAAAATCAAGTTATGCAATATAATTTAGAACTTGAAAAATAAGAGAGAAATGGGAATAAGCAGCTTAAGTCTGATGAAATCCGGGCGTCTGGCAAAACAGCCTCCTCAGAGACTGCAGAGAAAAATGATATAACAAAGATGACCTGAGAAACCTACAGTACAGGACAACGTTCAGCACCTCTGTCATTTTTATTGCTGAGGTCAACGCCTCCCATTGCTGTCAGACTGATAGGAGACGTGTTACAGCTTCACAAAGTGTCCTGCAAATGCTAACAACTGGGAAGGAGGGAGAGGCAGCCACAAACTGGTGATTTGTCACTGTTTCTACGTTCAGTAAATCCCTGCTATCAGGGCAGCTGAAGTGAGTTGTTTCTGTTCTCCTGCTGCATTCAGAGAATCCCAGCTAAGAAGGAAACAAGTTTTCTTCCAAAGCAGAAGTCGCACCGGGCTTTTAGGGCTCGCTGTACGCCCTAGGGTGAATGCAGTTACACACCTAACGCCTTCCTCCACCGCTCCCAGACTCACCAGTTGCCTCAAGGTGGGTGAGAACCAGCAGCAAACGCTGGTCAAACAACTGACAATCAGTGCAATCTGCTTTTCCCATCTAACATTCCCCACTGGGCTTCCACAAAGTCTCAGGCCTGAGCTCTGGCATGCCACCGACGCGCCCCAAGGACACCACGGAGCTGGGGTACTTACTCCCAGAACTCGGTGACAGGAGAGGTGAAGTTAGTGGCATTCAGTGATATCCAGAGTGTTTTGTTCTTCCTGAGAGTGTCTTCCACGCAGGTCGGCGTGTTCCACTTCTGGTGGCAGTGTGCCCACGGCAGGACGCTCTGGAACGACTGGAACAGGTAGTAGAGTCCCCAGGCCAGGATCACGATGTAGTACACGTTCAGAAGGGACACAATCACTATGGAAGCATAACCAATTCCTGGCGGGAGGGGGAGAGAAAAGAAACACGTGCGGACATGACAGCCGCTCCTTGGGAGGGCGCCTTGTGACCTCGCGGAGCTGGTGCGATTCCCGCTGTGTTGTAGACTTGCATCCTGCTCTACCACCCTGCTGATGGAAACTCATCCCAACTCAGTCGCACACCAGCATCGAACTGCCACCGCCTCCAACTAGCGCCGGCCGCTCAGGGCTGAGTTTCTGGCTATGGTTTGCTGACATCGGAGGGGAAGTCTGCAGGACGTCTACTCAATTTAACACTCAGCTAGCTACTTCAAGTTTTTTGTAGAAGGAAGTCAAGGCATCATGCTTTGCTTATTTGGGAGCTACGACATCTCACTTAGGTACCTATGCGGGCAACCTGATGCTCGCCACGCTCGCCCCCCAGCCAGCTTCCTTGGAGGCAGCTCGGCTGGGCGGCCCCTGCACCGCTCACACTTAGCGACCGGCTCGGCTCAGCCTACGTGCAAGAAAAAAAGATAGTTCTTGAATGAGTTAAAAAGGAAAACTGCAAAGCTATCAATGTGAAAGCTGCTGTTTCTGGCCCAGTTTCACCCGTGCAAAGGACACATGGTATTTGTAACTGTTATGGTTATGAGATCAATGTTTAACTCTGCTTACAAAGTTGCCATTTAGGAATAACAGGGGGTGGGGGGAAAGATTTCCTTTAAAAACTTAGAGCAGTCTATTCAAGATGATGAAAAGCCTGTGAGGTTCCCCTTAACATCACTTTGACAGCTACCCCAGCACCTGGGACACCTTGCCTCGTATTTTACAGTTTCAAACCTTATTGCAGCAGGAATCTTTACCACCAAAGATTGTTTTTATGCCAGGTGAAAACAAGCAGAGCAAGTGCTATTTATTCTGTACAGCTGCATTTAATTCAGGATATACAGTTAGTCACATTACAGCTACAGTTTCTCTTTATGGATGCCTGGGAGATTGCTGTTTAAACAAGGAACATTCCTTCCTCCTCCTCCTCAAAAAAAATAAAGGCTTCATAAAAGTAGGAGGAGGAAGAAAAGGGAGCTAAAGCAGCACAATTACATCAACTTCAGCAGCGTTCTGAGTATTAAGTGGGAGTGTGAGCCACAGAGAAAGCCCTCACTTCTGCTTGGGGTGACATACGGGAAGGGAGATGCCTGGAATAGCAACAGCGGCAGAGTGAGAAACATGTCAGCGTGAGGTGCCCACTCCTTCTAATGGGATTCGAAGAGCGCTGCTCTGTTTAGTGTAATTATTCCAAATGACTCTGCCTGTGCTGTCCAGCTGTAAAGCGTAATCTATACACAAAATAGGCATCCTTGGTAGTTTTTCTAACCTGTCTTTCATTTCTCATTCTAGTTAACTTCCAGAGCAGCATTAGTGTAATTCCTGTGAGCAGTGAGTGATTCTTCATTTGCTGGCAAAGGCCCTTCATAACACCAGCCCAATGTGCCTGATCGCCAGGACACACTCAGTTACAGAGAAAGTCCCATTCCTGAATCCTACCAAAAACCTGCAGTCCAGGCTTTCGCTGTGTCAGTAACAGAGGGATGATGCCAATGATAAGCTTTCACATGGTAGAGAGATTTTGACTTCCAGACCAGAATAATAATTTGAAGATGCTTTCATTAAGGCTATCTAGCATTCCAAAACAACACTTTCTCCAATACCCGTGAACAAAATGTGCAATTACCTTTTTAAGGCACAATATGCAATTTCTTCCCTCATCGGCAGTTCTGCCAGTTAACAAGACGGTAGCATCAAAATCAATACCTTACTTTGTCCTCCAGACTCTCTGACTTCTGCCTTTCCAGGAACCAATATCATACCCTCAATTACTACAGCAAATAGCTGAATTAATGGACATGAGGGGAATAGTGTTGCTGCATATGGTTTCCAGAGGTGTCTTTAAGCAGTAAAGCACAACAAGATATACTAACCAGTGAAAATAGGGCAGATCTTTTCCCAGCATGTAATTCCACCTTCAGAGGTATACTGTCCTAGCACCACCTCCAGGAAAAACACGGGAAGACCTCCCCCAAACAGGAAAATGAAATAAGGTATAAGAAATGCACCTGTTGAGAAAATATAATAGTACAAAATCGAGATGAAACAAGCGAACTTACACAAGATAGCCTGATAAGTGGTAACAGGCATATATAAACAAAGAAACATATTTGTTAGTTTAATATCAGTATATAATAATCTTATACTGGGGAATTCTTGCTCATGCTCTCTGCAAGAAGAATGGGTACATACAGCTGTATATAAGGGCATTTTCTTACCTTTTTGAAGTGAAAATCTGCAATAACAATGGGGTTAGGTACACAACAGCTTCACGTGACTCAGAATGCTCTTATTCTGAAATCCACTGGTCTGAAATCCTACTGGTCTATATTAATAGCATTTTAATTGAAAGACTCAATTGTGGCAGAAGTAAAAGAGCAGAAAAGGTTCAGTAGTATAAGACTTTAAATTGCTGTTGTTTTTCTCTAGCTAAGTTTTAAGAAAAACTATTAAGTAATAAAACAATCTCTCCTGAAGACCGACCGGTAAAGAAGGCAGAAAACAGATGTGTGAGTATTCTTTTGAAAAATCTGATGAAGGTACTGGAAAATAGTAAGCATGAGGTGGACAGACTGATTCATGACAATGAAACGAAATACTCACCTCCGCCGTTTTTGTAGCAGAGATACGGAAACCGCCAGACATTGCCTAAACCAATAAATCCACCAGCCACGGACAGCAGAAAGTCAATCTTGCTCGCCCACTTCTCCCGCTGGGGCGGCTTTCCCTCTGCCTCATCCTCAGGCCGTGTCCCCGGGCTCTTGCCGGGAGAAGGTTTGAGGATGTCCTTGTGGAAATCTTTCAAGCACTGAAGCTTTTCCTTTGTCGCCATATTTCTGCTTTCTACATAGGAAAAAAAAAAAATACCCTGGGTTTATTAAACAGCCTTTACTGGTGGAGCTCTCTAACGCTGCAAGGACTGTTTAACCAAACTCACACCATAAAGACCAGTGCTCTTTATCAAGCTGAGATATGAAAATAAATCTGCTGCCTTCACTGACCAGGAGAGACAAACCACCCCTGTACTCTGCAGTCACTTCTTTGCTGCCAATGCAAAGTAGGGGATAACAAAGGTCTGACACCGCTGCCTACCTGCTGCCTGCAGACAAAAGGTGTATAGAGACTGCACTCTGCATCAGCATCAGCAAATGGTGTTACTGAGCAAGTGTCTCATGCTGTTCCCATGCCCGTAATAAGGTACAAATCACTGCATCCGATTCCTTCTCAAACATTTAAGTGAAATACAGCAGAACAGTAAATCTCACCTTTCCAGATAAAACCCATTCCTCCATTTCCCAATAACGTGAACCATCCTGCATCATTTATTGCCTGCAATTTCCTTTCCCTGAAGTATTATAAAGCTTTCAGAAAACTATTCATTCATAAAAAAGGGAATGGAAAGTCATTTGTTCTAATCAACCTGCAGGAACTGAAGGAATCTTTTCAGTTGATTCCATTTTCATAACTGCACTGTTTTCCCTTGACATCAATAAAGGGACAAAAATAAACCTTTATATTCAATTATTGTCTTATACGCACCTATGCAATTGAACAGTTTGCCAAGAATGATGGCTCCTTAGTTAATTAAAAAGTCAGTGGCATGAGTCACCTGGTGCTAAACCCAAAGCATATTAAATCACAGCTGGCTTGATAATTTTTATATATAATTTATGCTGTTCAAAAATCTTAGATTGTGTAAAAATAATAACAGAAATAATTAACAAGTGCCTTTTTATCCAAGATTTCCTAATGAAAACCATTTAGGAATAACTTATAGCTTTTATGTTAACTTGGATCTCAGGCATATGAGGCCAATTCATTCCCCACATAACTCAAGTGACTTTAGCTGGATCTGACCAGTTACTTTTGCATAGTGTTTGATACTGAAAAGCATTCACTGCACGGTGAAATTTTCACCCGAACCAGGCAAACCAGCAAGTTTATTCCAGACCACAACCATTCCCTGCTTGTACATGTCATTATGGGTGCACAGTCGTAAAAAAATCATGCTACAGATTATCCCATTTGATAGCTGCAAGCCTCCCTCCGACCTGCTTGCTGGTTTTGATCACTAACCTGATTTGTTTGTGGCAGTGACCTGAAACCTGAGCTGACATTAGCTCTGCAGGAAGTTTTTAATCCAAACATGATTTTGAGATAGATATGCACCACTGTACCTGTAAATCTTTCCATCCACCACGGAAAGTTTCAGAAGGCTAATATTTTTGCAAACCACAGCAGCTCGATATTTGCCCCACTGACATACCGGTGGCCTTTGCAAAACAGGTATTGTGTCAGCAGTCGCCTATCAGGCCATGATCTAAAAAGAGACTTTAATCTTTGCAATACTAATGGTTATGGCTTTCTACTGTTGTTATTTATTTTTTTTTAAAAAGGCCACTGCTGACTGCAGAGGTGTAAAAGCGACTGCAATACCTCCTGGCCAACAGCAGAGAGAGCTCATAGAAGGAGAAAGTTAATCACAATCATGGATCATCACCATCCCCTGTAGGGGTAGGAGGCCAGGACGTGTATTCCTCTAAATTATTGCCTATTGGTTCCTGTTAGAGACACGAGGTATGAGATAAAGTAGTATAGTAACTGAGTAACAATGTAGGGCCAGCTCTGTAACAGCCTTTAGGCACCTAGTTGCTTTCGGGAATTAATTCACAATAGTTAACTTGTGTATTAATGGAGGTGCCTCCAAGAGCGATTCATAGTAACCTTACCCTCCCTGGGACATCCGCAACTCACGCCAAGCCCCAGCCAGGCACCACCCTGCATCACCCGCTTGGAGTCATCCCTTGAGGGAGGACAAAAAAACCCCAAAACACAAAAAAGTAGGTGCAACCACTTTTCTTCAATGAGGTACCTACAAGGTGGCCAATGTCCTGCTCTCACTGCAACAGCAATCAGGCGTGGAGAAAGCCCAATTTCACTTTCTTTTGCTATTTGTGCTGCCTGAATCCCTATCTTTCATCTTGCAGGAGAATGTCATAACCATGAGGCAGCAGGCTATTCTGGTCTGAGGAATGGAGGGCATTCACACCGTCTCTTATGGAAGCTGTTCTTCGCAGGCGTTATTAAAACATCAACAGAGGAAGAAAGTGTGCAAAAGAGAGAGTAACTCTCACCTAGTGTTTAGGGTATGCTCTTGGTTTTCAGGCAATTTTTCAATAAACTGCTGGGACAGCTATAAACCTGCTTGACGGGGCAGAGAGATATATAGATTTATAGATCCCTGCAGGATTAAGGTTTGAAATAGGAGCTTAACTGCTCCCTGTGGGGACTGGTACTGGAAATACCCCGAAACACAACCCTGGGCACACGGGCTACCTTTACGTCAAAACCAGAGGGGACCTACAGACATTTGCCACCCCCAAGACCAAAAACTCATCCAGGATTGCGATATTTTGCAATCTACGTTTATCTTGCAACACAGAATTGTTTATTTTTTCTGCCAGGTCTAATCTTCTTGCCTGCAGATCTACATTGATCCAGGTGTTAGTTCTACCCAGAGCTCGCCAGCCTGACCAGTTGATTGCATTCCATAAACCCTAACTGTCCCCAGGACAAGGTGATCGTCCTGTGGCTTGTCCTAATTACCCACACGCAACGTGTGAACCGGCGCCTTTTCAGCCTCCTGCTTCGTAACTGCGTGGGACTGCATTTTAAAAAGGGATTTCTCGTTTGTCTTGACACCCCAAATTAATGGCCACGCTTGAAAACCTAATTACTGAGTGTAAATTCCGTTTCAGCCTTAGCTGGAGTGTGAAGATGGATCGCGATCTTTCCCTTAAGCCCACAAATCACAAATCCTCAAGGTCACTCTTGCTTTTGGGGTGGCCGTTTCATGGTACAGGTGCCAGGAGATGGACTACCACAGCTTTGTTGCAAGTCACCAGCTCTCACCAGTGGGGCACGGTACAGTACCTATCCAATGTCTGCACAAAGCTAGTAACAGCCCAGTTTTATTGTGTATCTCTTATCTAGTCTTTCCAAAAATCCCGATTGTGTTTCGAGGGCCAGCAGCTGTGGCTGGCAGGCACGTACCGTCAACCAGTACCATAGGAATTGACGCTAAGCAGCCACCTGGGACTGCAGTCCCAGCCCATGTCACGTTCAAGGGATGTCGGATTTATCCCCCTTTGCTGCCAACCATTGGTGTCCACCCAGCCATTCCCAATTACAGGAACTGTCTACAAAGGCTGCAAGGGTGGGGGGTACAGGCGATTCTGCTTGGCGAAGAAAAGCCAAGAAAATCAAGTTTGTTTAGTGAAAGGCATTGTCTTTTTCCTTAATGGGGTTGGAGTTTCATTTCCTTTAGTTATGTCCCACTGGGTGAGGTTAAAATGGCTCTTAAGGGAAATAGTCTGACAGAGATGCTGAAACAATATGTTGTCACCGCCCAGGTCAGAACCAGAGAATAATAGGTTATTTTTACTGTATCACTTAGTGGGGATGGTATCCGAGATCTATCTGATTCCCCCAAGGAAATATATTGTAAGAAAATGCTCTTACAACCACATAGTCCAAAAGAAGCGATCCAAGTCTGAGGCATAAGTCTGCCTCCCGGAGACACACGTCTGCCTTCCAGGAGCCACATCTGCCTGTGAGAGTACCCCCTCCAGGAAGCTTTGGATGGCCCCAGGAAGCTCTGGTTTCATCTGATGAACTTAATACGCATAAATAAAAAGCAGCAGTCAAGCCTGCCACTTACAGTGTGCTGCTAAGCTGAGCCCAGCCAAACAGCTCAAGCCTGACCCGAAAGCAAGGGCAGAAAGGATCCAGACTGGGCCAGGCTCAGGATCTGCTCTCATGTACACTGGTACAAACCCTAATTAATCGATGATGAAGATATTGATTGCCAAATGGATGCTGGTACAATGTGGACAAATAGAATAAGGGAGCAAGCACGGGCGCTTTGCACTTCTCAAGAATCTGCTCCCTGGTGCGGCCAGGAGCACTTCAAGGGCTCCCCTCCTTCTGCAGGAGGGTCACGCGTCTCTCCCTTGCACCTGGTGCACAAATTGCCTCATGTGAAACACCCCTGCAACAGCCCAAGCTCTCTGGCTGCCCCCGCCCCCCCCCCCGCCCCGTGACTGCTTAGTCTTTGGTGCACAGCTGAAAATACCAACAGATTAGCCATAAGCAGAGCGCTTTCGCAGCCAGCCCGGCTTGGGCCATCTACTGTGCTACCGCTATCGTATCTTTGCACGTACAGCCTGCACCTCAGATAACCCGTACCCTTTAAAAAATACTGGCATGGAAACATAATCCTTTGTAACATGCAAAAAATGAGGGGTAGGGGACGGGGGAGGTACTGGGCAGAGGGATCAGACGCCGAGATGCAGATGGGGCAAGGCCACCAGCATGGACAGGACCTGTCGGCTGTCAGGACAGCACAACTCACGTTCCTGCTGAACCACTGGCTGCTTTGGACAGACAACCCAGGGATTACACATCTGAAAATACACCATTCGGTTTCTGCTTTGGGATTACAGTAATGATCTGCCCCAAGCTTCTTATAGCCACAGACAGGTGACCAACGCAGGGTGACACCTTCCAGAAGGAGCTCTGAGGACAAATCCACTGTGGATGCTACCTTACTTTATAACCCATAAAAATCAAGTCTTTAGAAGACTGGTTTTCCAAATGCTGATGGAAGCATGAAAATCAAAGTCTGCCTGTACACACAGATACGTATCTTGTAAATATTTACACATGCTAAAATGCATGCACCGTCTCGCATCAGAAACCACAGCAAAGAAGCTACTTCTTTTTTGGTCAACTCATAAACTTTGAATAGGGATTCACCGTACTGGATTGGCAACTAGAATCGAAACTAAACATTTGTTTTCTAGCTCCTTCTTCTGTTAGAAAATGAAAAGCAAAGGACAGACTTGGAATGTCTCTGACCTTGATGGGAATGCTGCCTGAGGAATGACTGTACGGCTGCACAGCTGATTTTACGGACTATTTCTGCAGCACGATGTGTACCGCCACTACGTTTGCCTTCAGGGACCCTTTTCTACTAAGTTCAGCCCGTGTAGACTGTACGTCCTGAGCTTCTCAGTGCTCTCTCCTCCTCTTCTGTCTCAATAGCTTTTGAAAGACATCTGTTTAGCACACCAGAATTATTTTTTCTAACCCCACTTAAGCTCACCGCCTCTTCAGACATTACCATCTCTTTTATTTTTCTGCCATTTTTTTCTTTTGCATCTTGGAAATCAAAGCCAACCTCCCTTGAAAAACAAAATCGAGCTTTCCTAGATCTGCCAATCTATTTGTGGGTTGGTTCTTTTTAAAATTATTATTATTTTACATTCATATTCATGAATATTTCAAAACTAGCTGCCCTGATTGCTGGATTAGAGCTGTTCTTCAAATAAGCAGCCTCCACTCTCATTGAGAGCAATGGAAAAGCTGCTATTGTTTTCAACAGTAGTAGGATCAGGTCCCAAATAAAACTGCATTTATTATGTTTGGCTCATTTCCTAGGATTACTTGGACCTTTGAAAGCTGTAATTCTTGATGTTGACAGCTTTCCCTCCACCCTGGAGCAGTGTGGTTAAGCCAATCAATACATGATTAAAATAAACAGCCCCTTGATCAAACTTATGGCTTTAGTGCAAGACTTTCTGATCTGCAGAAGAAAAAGCCTTTATGTTTGGCAGCCCTTGAGGCCACGCCAGTATCCAAAGAGCACCTGACTTCATTTACCATCCTTTAACTCATATCCAAGTTCTTTCTGCTTCATTGAACAAGATAACCATGTTTTCTAAAAACCCCATATTGCTCCCTTTATTGCACACATTGACTCTCTTCTTCTTAAAAATGCCTCTAAAAAATACCGTTCTCTTTGTCTTTAAAGGACTCCTCTTTTTCTGATTATTTTTCCCCAGGTATGGGTAGTTACTTAAACATCTATCCATTTGTCCTTTCTTCTTTCTCAGTTTTCCCTCCAACTTTTGCCATCTCTCTTCTCACTTCTCCATCGCTTCCTGTTCTTTCACTGTGACACATTTTAGTCTTCTAAGACTGGCTGGAAAATCCACTACTGAAAATTTTCTGGGAGCAAAATGTACTCCTTTGCAAAGCTGAAGTCTATTCTAAAATGAAAGCCCAGGGCTTAATGCAGTTTCTTTTTCATCATTTGTGGTCTGGACAAAAGGTATATTTTTTCCCCACGTGCTTTTCTCTCGCTGGTGTTTCCAGTCATGCTCTTCAAATGCTTCAAATACGCAGCGTGTCACAGCACAAAGCTGTTACAAAATCCTGCATCTTTGCTCAGATTTCAGCAGCAGAAAATCTGCATTCATGTAATACTCTAGATGCTCATTTTGTTCTACTTACTTATGTGCAAGAACAAAGCAGTTACAACTAAACCCAGAATGGGAGGATATTAAAAACTCCTTTCCCATTGTGTGGGGTGGAAAGGAGGAGAACGAATATACACAAACTCCAATGGGTTTCACAGGGAACATGACCCTGATTCTAAACACAGAGTTTTGCTGAAGTGAAGATGATGATTCCTAGCCTCTGAGGGATGGAGCCTGATTCCACAGGGAGATGGCCCAGGGCAGCCCTAGCCCCTGCAGTGGTCAGCAAGGAAGAGCATGGGATGCAGTGAAGCAGAGGACTGGCACACTACTTATGACTCCATCCTACTGAAACCCTCTGCGGGCACAGCGTCTCCTATCCCAGTGAGAAATCAAGCGTCTTGCACCAGAGAGCCATGATCCTCCTGCACTGTCCCCTCCTCAAAGAAGAAAACCCAAGAGCAACTCTCGCAAAGAGGACCACAGGGAAGGAGAGCGTGAAAGCAAGGGTTGGCAGAGGCAGGGAGGATGAAGGGAAACTGCTCGTTCCTTGTACGCTGTGCTGGTAACTGAGTGCAGGAGAGCATCCAGTTAACGCTTGGTTTCATTCATGTGAAGCCAACTACTGACCTAATTTAATGCCTTCAGGTGTGCCACCTAACAGCCTCCTGACTGTTAACAGGCTGGAAAGAAGCACCAGCTCCTCACCACCTTCCCTGCATACTCCCTCTGCTGTGCCAGCCCTCCCGCTGTGAAAGTGAAAAACATTAATTCACCAGGTGACACTCCTCTCGAGGCCCCTAGCAAAATGCAGGAGTTTATCCAAGTGGCGTGGCAAGGTGATGGCTTTCCAAGTGAGATGGGCATTGTTGAAGAAGATTCAACGAGCTGTGCTTGACTCTTCAACCACCGTGTGTCCTGCAGTTACACAACTTTTGACCAAAGGAACAAGCATTTTCATTTTTTGTTTTCAATTCTGAAGGTCTGCTGTCAAGTGGATTGCAATTCTCTAGCAAGTCTTGGTGCCAGTTAAACTAATTGTACTGCAACAAATAAACCGCATCAAAATCTATAAGGGATGCCCTTCATCCTACTATAAAAAAGGCAAAAACCTTGAAGCCCACAAAGCTTATGAACTTGAATAGTAGTGTGCACTGTGCCTATTGAATTCTTTGCATGTGATTAATAACGTATTGATTCTACGTGACACATCTGCAAGGCACTTACAAAGCATGTTAATGTCAGACAGTCAGACAGCAATCTCTGTGCTATGATATCCAAGCACCGTCCCAGTGCAGGGAAGAGAAACAATAAAGTAGTCATTTAGTGAAGCAAATGTGCAATAAAATGGATGAATTCATTATTTCAAAGTAATTTTTTCTTGGGGATAAATCATTCAAGCCTCACCTGTTTTTTCAATTCTAAATTTAGCCTTAAATTCACTGAGTTTACCAACGCTATCATAACTAGCTAAATTACTGTGCAATGCTAGATTGCTGTACTTTTTCAGTATGTTTTCCAACTAAGTCAAAACCAGACATATGAATAACAAGCAGAGCTTTCCATACCCACTAACGGCTTTGATCAGCTTTGTTATCAGGCTGCTGCCATACCTGCCCAGGCTACCTTCACACAAAGATGGAGTTGTGCTTTTACTGCCTCTACCCATTCATCTTAACTTAGTAACAGAGGACAGATTTCTACCCCACCTGTGGCAGCTGTTTAAATACGTTGTCCAGTACCCTATTCCCACAATTCTAGATCCTAACACCAAAGGTGGAAGGGAACAATCCTTTCTTCTTCTTTGTTCCCCTGCTCCACCTGCATAACACCTGGGTTTGTTTCTGGAATACATTAGTGGAAGGAAGGGTTGTGCAACACAGCACCGCGGGTGGAAAACCGCCAGCCAGCTCGTACCAGGAAAACAGCTACTACACGCACGCGATCACCGGCATTAGCCCCGTTACAGGGCTATAAAGTCCGAGGTTATGGAGCCATGAGCTCTAAAACTTCATGATAAGTGAGCTACTTTTGATTTTAGTCTTGACCTCTCCTCCATGCTGGCAGTAATTATCAGCAAAATTATGATTCAATGATGGGAATGAGCTGTAGATTTTTAAGATGTGGAGAGAAGGTGGAGCAACCACCCATGCTGCCGAACTGCGGTACTGGGGCGACTGCGATGCTGGACCAGGGCACCACTGCCCCCAGGCCTTCAGCCATGAGAGATTTCCTAAGCACCTTGAGCTTTAATTTACTGTTGTTGTTTTCTTTCCTTCATGAAAAAAAAAAAAAGGAACATAAATTTAAAGCATATGAGGTTTCACACAGGAAATGAAACTGAAACTCCCAATGCGGCAGAGCAAAACGGGGGGGGGGGGGGGGGGGGGGGGGGGGGGGGGGGGCGGGGGAGGGGGTCTGCAGGGGATGTGCTAAAAGAAGAAGTGGCAAAGTCTATGAAGAAGCTCACAGAGCACGCAACTTTGCAAAACACATTGGTGAACTGCAAACTTTCACACACATACACACAAAAAAAAGTGAAGCTGTGTAAACACTACGGTATTTATTTGCTTTCATGCAGCTGGTGCCAGGTGCTGGCTTGCACGGCTGGACACTGGCATGGTTTGTTTAATCCCAGAACAGCCTCGGCTCGGTCTCCAGCTGCAGCTCCGTCCTCTGAGCTTCCACGGCCAGCCAGAGACACTTGGCAGGCTCCTGGAGGGCACTTCAGAAGGAGTACCGCTAGGTCCTACAGGCCTCTCAACGGGCATTATTTGATCAAAAATGACAAAGTTTTGATCGCTACCCCTCTCTTCATCTCTTTTGAAGGTCGAAGATGCAAGTAAAACCTTTGGTATTGACCACTAAACCAATGTGCCTTCCAATATCACATGATTCAGGCTGATTCCCAATCAGAGGTGTATTTTCAGTTCATTTTTGCCACGGACTTCTGCCATCAGCTTTCACAGATGGAAAGCTGCGCTTGTTTTTATGTCAAGAGATATGAAAACCAAATAGTGCCAGAACAAATACTTCACTTCTCCAAGGAAACTAACATATAAACCACTTCTGCATATCACAGTCTGCAAAGTGCAGAGCACACACCAAGCACAAACAAACCCTGGTCCTGCACACTACTTGGACAAAAGCCCTGCCGAATTCACCCTGGAATTACTGCCTCTGAAGGGAATTTTGTAAGAGCAAGGCTGGCTCCAATACAAGAAACAAGCACCTGCAGTCCTACCTGTATACCAGTGTCAATCCCACAGGCTCAGGTACTTGCTCTTCCGTTGGCTTTTGCAGGTAAGCATACCCAAATACAGCGTGACAATACGTGAACAGCCTGAGTATTTTTCCCCATCTCTTATCTTTTCAAACGCCAGCTGATGGCTTTCATTGCAGGTTGCTTTTATAGTCTTAACTTGACTACTGTAAACTTCACCTACTCCTGTGCACCAGTTCAGAGATGCAGTTCATAAAGCTGAACAGTTGAGGATCTTCCTGAGTGCAATTTCATCTAAGTGAACATGCTTACACTAGACATTAATGTGGCACATTAACCTTTAATATCCAAACCTGTTTTCATCATGACTACAATTGTTTTTCATGTTTTCCCCCACCACCACCTAATTACAAACAGGTGGGAAACTGTTTGCAGTTCGACCATAAATGATGGGTACATGACAAACAGCTGAGACAGCCATAAAAACACTCCATGTGTAAACTAATGGTAGAAAGTGAGAGAACTTCCTTTGGTGTAACCCAAAACTTTCATAAGGATTTTTGTAAGGAAGTGACATGTGTACAAGAGCTACATGAACTTCTGACAGTTTTGCAGAAGGAGAAACCTAGGTGATTCAAAGCCAGTCACACTGCCTCAAATGCCTCCTATGAGTATTATCTATTAAACGTGACTCGTAATCTATGGCTTTTGTACCTCCAACACTACTAAGCAACAGTGTCTTCTCCTACTACATTCCCTCTCTGTGGCACAACACATTTTTGACATTTGAAAGAGGAACCTTCTACATCATTTAAGGAGGATCTGTATGAGAACAGAGGATTAATGTGGCTACAGAAGAGGGAGGGCAGCAATCATTAGAAAAAATATATGACAGCAAGTCTGTCTTATTAAAACTTGTGTTTAGAATCCTGCCTTGCTTAAAAGGGACAACAAAGGCTTTTGGTTGCTCACATTTAGTCTTTCCTCAATCCACTACAGTAGCCCCATTTGTAACTTCTACTTTTGACAGAGTCTGATGGGAAATAAGGTGTTTGCAGAAGCAATATACTTCTTGCTGATAAAATCATCCTGGCAGACTTGAAAGAGCAACCCTATAAAACTATTCACTTATTTCTTTTTCTTAGCAAGTGACTTTCTCCACCTTCCCCCAAACCCCCTCAAGGGCTAGATCATCACCGAAAACTCCGTAGACTGATATGGTGACTCTTGAGTGTAGTTTTCCTTCCTTTCAGCACGATTACAATAACACTATTTGGACAAAGGGCATTTTTTGGCTAGCATATGAGCCAACCCGTGAAAATTTGCTACCCTACAGAGCTCGCAGATGCCCCTCCGCACATCCAAAAATCTTTGGCAGACAGCTGCAGGGCTGGGACGGCGTTTAGCTGAGGAGCAGATGCTCTGTGCAGCGTTAACTCCCTCACGTGGTTACAGCCACATGAGGAAACCAGCACGTCATGGCAGAGTGAGGGCAGTTGGTGACTTGCTAAATCCTAAATACCCCAAACTTCTCTTCAAGGCTGCCTGAGAATGGGATTTGTAGCTGAAAGGGAAAAGAAGGTGATCTTTACTTTTTAAATACTCATTACCCTGATGTAATTATGCATCAAACTCTTCAACTGGTAACTTCAACTGGCACTTTGTGAAGATGTGAAGAGATCTCAAGTGAAATCCTGGTAAAAACTTCAACTCATTTCAGAAGTACCCAAATTTCACCTACTGATCTCATCTGAGGTTACCACTTAGATCTAGATTTTAATCCCACACGACTAAAACCACTGTAACTTCATTGACCTTCAGGAGGTTGTTCCTATTGCTTGCTGGTATCAATGAGAGTGTCTCCAACAGGGAGTGAGGCGTTAACGTGCACAGCATCACAGCTGAGTAAGAACGGGAACTGGGTATTAAACAGAACCATTAAATAATTTAGGTTAGAAGGGACTTTTGGAGGTCACATAGCTCAGACTCTTACTCAAAGAAGGGCCAACATCAAAATCAGACTGAGTTGTTGATGGCCTTATCTGGTCAAGCGCTGAAAACCTCCAAGAGTGGAAACTGTACAATCTCTGTGCAAGCCATCCCACTGCTTCACTCCTCCCAGGGTGAGCATTTTTTTCCTTATAACCCATCTGAATTTCCCTATCAGACAAAGAAAGAAGACGAGGAGTATTAACACAAAATGACAAGACAATAACTGAGTGGGAGGCTCAGTCTTCCTGTTCTGATGCTGCACGCACACAATACAAGCAGTTGGAAAGAAAAAGATGCAGAGGGTGTGTGTGGTGAGTGACAAATGGGTAAGCTCCAGGTTAAGAACAAAATAAGCAAAAGTCCCTGGTGGCAGCATATCAGATGATACTCATTTTATTGTCAGAGTAAAAACACATTCCTTTAAGAAAACCAAACAAACCCCCCTACTGAATGTTCCAGTGCATGCCAGGCAATTATTGCTTTCCACAATGTGTCCTGTGACTCACTGTGCCACAATAAATTGGCATATGGTGCTCATTCAGGGTATGTAACTCACACATTTGCAATAGCTCTAAAAAGCTAATAGTTACTTGGGCTGTAGTTAATTTTGGGGGTTTTTAATTTCCCCATGGCAATGCAATAAATGTCATGCTTATTATTGTATTATTATTTTAAAAAAAAAAAAAGTTTTTAGTGGCAGGCAAGTGTCATTAATGCCTGAAATCTCTTGTATGCTAGGGAAATCAATTCAGACAACCGCTGGCATGCAAAAGCACATAAATAATTAGTAAATACTACCTGTGGTCTTCTGGGTCCAGATTTGCCTGATGCCAAGAGCAATCAACTCCTTTTTGGCTGCAAAGGATAGGAGGGCACTCAATACCTTGCAGAAGGCACTCAGTACCTGGCAAAAATCAAGCTTTCTGTGTGCCAGCACCCCATGAAAGAGTAAACCCTGAAGTGCGTATGACAGAAATGGTTCTTTTCTCTTACAAGGGAAGGCAACCTCCTAGAGAGACACAGAGCCAGCTCTCCATAAGGTGCCAAATACTCTCCCTGCCTGGGAAAGGTGCACTTTCTATGATTACCCCACTTAAAAAACAGCTCTAACTCTCTTAGTGAAGGAGACAAGAGTAACAAAGCATCTGTCTTTCAGTGAGTCTGCCCAAGAGCAGGAGTAGACTAGACTGGACAACCAGTTTTTATCGTTAATAAGACATCAGAGATGGTTAAAAGCAAGGATCGAGCAGCAGCAGCAGAAGAAAATGTACGCAATTACATGAAAACTCTTCTCCCGTAATCAAGATGACTCCAATAAGCCCCGGCTACACTAGGGCTTGTAAGTACCACCAAGAGAACATGGCTTCAGAGGGCTAATGGAAGTTTCTATCATACCAAGATGATTTAATGGGGGAGAACATCCTATAGAGACAAGGTCTACCTAACACTTGTATACATTTGACACAAGTCCGCTGACTCCAGTGCTATTCATTAGCAAAAGTGGATCAGTAAGATAGAAGTGGACAACCGGGATTTTGCCCACGTAGGGACTCAGAGCTACAGCATCAGTGCCATGGGTTTCAAGGCCAGCAGGACCAATTCCTGAAAAGAGGGATCTGACTTTGACACTGCTCACACGACAAAGAAATAGCAACGCTACTGGAATCAACAAAGCTACCACAGAGTAAATAATTTGAGAATTAGATCCTGAATTTGTATGTCTTTGCAGTTAATTTCACAGGTATTAAACAACACTAACGTCTCACAATGTGACTTGGAAGGAAAAACATAAACAAACATCTCAGCCTACAGCTCTATTGCTCCCTGATCCCCGAGGAGGCAACTGTTCCCTCGGTGGTGTTCTGTATGGGCCAAATACAATGATTGCCAATACAAATATTTTGTTCCTGGGTTTTTGCTTTATGAAATGTAAATTTGGACTGCGTGGCCTCAGGTGTTTTCTTCAGTGCTTAAAACAACAGGTTCCAAACGGTGATCAGGGAATATGGTCACGACCGTAGCATGAACAGCAATGGTGAATCACACCCCACTCTGCCTATTTCCTCACCTTGCATCTCCTGAACTGTTTAATTGTGTGGAAGACAGTTGAAATTGTGCCTGAACCAAGACTGCCAGGGTCCGATCTGCACTCGTTTCTCTGTAAATTCTCTGCTAGCGCTCACAAACTATTCTTCATCTCCTCAGAAATATCCTTGATGTAATAACACGTTTCTTACATCTTGCTTACCTACCTTCCTCTAGTAACATACTCGAGAAAGTGCTAAAGTACATAAAAATTAAGTAGAGCTCAGAGCAATAAAAAGTCATGATCATCTATGTAGAAATGTCTAAGCCTTCCCTTTCACCCAAGCAGACAAACCCAGCATTTCGGTAATAATCACCTTCTCCTCCACCCGCCCTCCAGAGAAGGAAATGCTGCCTTCACCCAGATCCCATACCCTCGTTCTCTTGTTGGTGAATTGGCGACAGTGTTAGCTAGATTTTCATTATAGGCTATTATTTGTATCTGCTGTTTTCATGAAGCAGCTGTAATAAACAGGCAAGATTTATGTTCCTTTTTAAATCGGTTTAAGTAATCAGCGTTGTTAAATTTAGACTCTGAAAGAACCTAGTGATTTCTCTGTTTTTTAAAAATAAATACAGACGCTACAAAGTGATCTACCACCACCAGCCAGAATGGGCCAGAACAGTATGCACTCCACATACTATCCAAAATGTCTTTTACATGAGGAAATAATCTAAGTTCTCCAAATAATCTTTTAAAAGTAAATGATGGTTGTGCTGAATTGTTTTAACAACTATGTTGTGTGTTAATCTTCTCCAACCTAAATTCAGACAGGACTTTTTTATTCCTATTCTGGTCTATACAGGTTCAAATGGGCACCCTGGATCCAGACCACATTGGTAAGCTCAATGGGAAGTAGGACCAGAATGGAGTCCCAGACCCAGATCAGAATTTTGCAGCTGACTTCCTAGTTTGACAATTTATACTGCATCCAACTATTTATTATACAAGCCCTGACCCATGTCAGGCATTCAAATACCAAACTGGGAGCTTGTGGTCTGCTCTCATCTCTGCATCATTTACTTTTTCACTCATTCCCCCTCAACCACAGCTTGCTGTACTGACAGTCCTGATGCTTATTTAAAATAAGTGAACACGATGCCCTCTCTAACCCCATTTGGCCATTTCACAGCTACTGCTGCATTTGAGAGCCTGATCCAACAAACCTGCTTCATGACAGCACCAAAAAAAAAAAAAAAAAAAAATCTTCTGAAGAGCTTTTAACTCATAGGGGTTTTTTGTTTGTTTGGTCAGTTTGGTGATTGATCAGCCTTACAATATTTTTCTCTGTGCAGGTGCCACCATCCCAGCGGTCCAGGTTTCCTCAGTGCAATGAGAAAGACAAGATGAAATAGCAGGGGCCATGACAGAGCTTAGCTTTAACGGTTCTAGAAGAGGGGACTGATGTTCAGCAGACATTCAGCTGACTAAAACCCCGAAGAGGTGAGGAAAAGATGATGTGCTGTGGGAAAGATCACATTGTGCCACGCATGGAAGAGATACAGCAGCAAGATACTAATTGTATAACGAGAAAAGGAACAAAATGAAGACAAGGAGAAGGCTAAACCTGACAGTTTTTACATTATGGACTTTTCTAACTAAAGGAAGGAAAAGTCAGGGAAGTTATGCAAACAAGAATGATGGAGCTGGGAAAGGAGTTTGGAGTAATGTGCAGAGAACAGAATAGGTATCAAAATATAAAATTGTAAGTACTTCTTTGTTCTACATATGATACAACAGTAACAATTCCTATGTAAATGAAAAAACCCAAGAGCATTCCAATAAATACATAGGCATACTATCTTAAATCATTCCTGAGTAAAATAAGTAAGTGGCATGCAATGGGATGGGGATTTAGTGCTAAGAAGTATAAAACCCTACATCTCCAGAGAGCAGTGACATTGCCTGAGGAGCAGCTAGCTGAAAGCTGTGAATCCAAGAAAGAACTAAAGGTGACTGCAGGTAAGATTAGCCAAGTAGTAGAGTTTCTCTTTGTGATGCTACTGAGCAATGCGGGACAAGGGTCAAGGCTAAGCTATTTCTGGATGTGTACATATGAAGGGATGATACGGAAACCTGAAGTGCAACGCTATGTCAAAACAACCACAGTGGATACAGTATGAGCTGTTCAAGTCTCCACAAATTAGAAAGGAGACATAAAAACTAAAGGAAATACAAATAAAGACAATAAACATTATCTAAGAGAGTAAGAGAGCTAAATTATTACAGTCTACAAATGAGAAGACTCCTGGGCTGAGATCCAGCTATAAATACCTTCAAGGCACTGTGTGTAGAGGAAGGCAATTAATCTAGCTTAAAAGATAGTAGGGCAAGAGGCAATTGCTTGAATTTAGGAACGGAAAACTTCAGGGTATATAATAAGAAAAAGTTATTTGAAGAGACACATCTGCTCAACAACACAGACTCTCAAGGTGGTAGCCAAAGCACACTTACTGTATGCGCCAAAGAACAGGCTGAGTAAGGAAGGAGCTCTGGGAAACGCTGCAGTCACAGCTTTCTATAGCCCAAAGAGATCACCACAGTCCAACTTATTTTACTTTTAACCTCTTTCTTTATGGGTTATCTGAAAGACTGTGCCTCTATCTAATTAAAAAAAAAAAAAAAAAAAAAAAGACAAACAACACCTAAACCTACATATCCATGTAGCGACAATACATCCACATCAGAGCTCAGAAGTGGGGGTGTGCAGCACTCCAATGTGCAACGCAGGTAACGGCAACCCCCTCTAACTCTCTTCTGGCTATTCAGCGGTGTGTGCAACATGAGTATGCTGGGTGCCAGGCAGGACAGTGTCAGCAAGACAAAAACTGCTGACCCAGCCAGCTTCTGAGTATCTCAACTCTGAGGTCAAAGGCTGAAGTAGAAACCACTTCTTGTGATACTCGTGGTCTTCCCCAGCCTTGTGTTAAGAGATCCTGCATGGAAGCTTTCAATGTCACTGCATAAATTATGTACTTTGATTTACGATTAGCTGAAAACCAACACTAGCAGTATTTAACAATCCTCAGGAGCTCTAAAATATACTTGCATTAAGAAAACAAAACAAAAATCCCCAAACATTTGCAACAGGCCTTGCAATTTTCAATGACAAATGTGTATACACAAAGGTGAGGAATATTAAACCCAAGTACCGTTATACCCTCCCTTAAACATATCCCATCCCAACTGCACTCACCAATCGGGACTTCTGTCCCCTCCTCAATGTAGATGGGCAGTGGTGATTCCTCCATAGGATGAGGCACTGATGGAAAGTAATGAATTGTGGTAGTATTTGTCGCAAAGTGACTACAATAAGACGGTCCCTTTCTTATCATTACAACTACATACGGCTGGTAACTGTCACAAAGAATCCTTTCTCAAAGTGGTCACCTCCTGTCATGATGACCAGTCCAAGTCACAGTCCCGCGGGGTTAATCCCCCCTAACATTCACCACACAGGAGTCAACCGCCTCTGAACGGGGCCTGGGAGAGGTCCCTGTCCTGGATGCTTCACGATCCTGCCATTCCGCTATAGCCTCACTATTCCCATCCCTAGAGTTTTACTCTCTTTTGGGAACTCACACAGCTGAAGAAGCCAAGGGGAGTCAATGCACAGACAGGCACAAATAGAGTTATTGAGTCAAAGTCATAATATTTCATGCACAGAACCAGAAGAGAGAGGCTCTGATGCTCAAAGCTTGCCATTAGCTGTTGAAAACCACAGCGGGTGATGGAAGGCCGCACCACAAATGGCCTCTGGACCACACACTTTTCATTGTTCATTCATTTCGGAGCGTCTGTATCAGACTTGGGAAGCTCCCCATTACTTGTCTGTGATACTGAAATCTCCAGACAAAACCCTTCAGATCTGTGCTGCACATTTATCCTGCAGTTTCCAGACACCATACAGTCACTGCTGTAGGGTTCATCTGTTTGGGTTCTTCTCCACTTGGGAGCTTCTTCCCTTAAAAGTGGGGGCTTTTGCACTATTTCCCATTCAAAATCCCTGGGAAGCACTTATTTTGAAAATCCTTTGAAATGTTTGAATTTCCTACACTAGAATGAAATAATAATGAACTACAAATGTTGAAAATGGTCATAATCAAAAGCCTTCTGGATTTTTTCCTTCCCTGTTACCTTTTAAAGATGATAATGTACCTTCTCAAAGATACAAACTCTCAACCTAATCTCAGCTAGGATTCCAGCTGCAGGGAAGGAGGATTTTTTAATCCTTTGTGAGATATCCTTCACTTACTACTGGATTTTTCTTTTTTTTTTTTTTTGTTTGTTTGGTTTTTTTAAGAGATTGTCTTATGATATCCATAAAACCAGCCAAAGAACACTTGTGATTTAAAGCTATTAAATAAAGTGTCTTACAACATTTCTGCTAGCAATGCAACCAGAATAAAATAGTGTTTTCAACAGATGCTTGACTAGCAACGGGGGCTTAATATAAACCCCACACTGGTGCTTTGTGGGATGCAAAGGGCTGTAGTTCCCTGCCTTTGCCTAAGCCCACCACTTGCTCACGTGGAAGATGAAGGGAAGCACAGAGGAGAGGGAAAGCAGAACACAGTTGCCTACGGAACCACCGTACAAGCCACAGAAATCATGGTCTACCAGGGCGCATTGTGCAAGCCACTTTTATCTAGAAGCTGAACTAACATTCCAGCTCAACAATAGCAAAAAAAAAAAAAAAAAAAAAAAAAAAATTGTTACCACACGGCGTTTTGCTACATATTAACCAGCAGTTGCTACGCAAGCATAATGGAGTGCTGCAATTTCGAGATATATGTTATTTAAATTAAAAAAAAAAAAAAAAAAGTTGACTTATGGGAGATCAGCCTGAGGTGCGCTCGTGGGCTTGCCATGCCACTGGACGCAGTACATGCTTGGAAGTTAGGCAAAGCGGGCCCTGCATTGGGAACAATGCAGTCGTTTTCCTTGCTAAGCTAACTTTGCATTAAGGCAACGAGAGTCTTCAATCTATGCAGCCCCTTAAAACATTTAATCAGATTTATTTACTAGGAAGAAATACCAGAGCAGAGCTTCCTATCCTACTCAAGAGTTCTCGTATCTGAGATTTGCAAGCAAACCAGGTCACTAGATGGTGTGGAAAAAAAACCAAACTCTTGTATTTTTATGCCATGCAGCTTTCTCAGTCCCATGAAGAATACTGTACCAGCCTCACCCAGACTGAGCAGCAAGTCTGGAGCCAAATGCTTTCACAAAACATTTGCAACAGTATTCACCAATGGCTGGTGGCACCTACTCTTACTTCAATGGGTATCACCATAGGTTGTAGAAAAGGCCTTGAAATACCTATAGGCTATTTGAGGCCAATTACGTGTATACACAGTCTCTCTTACCCACACGTATACATGCACACACTAGTACACATGCACGCAAACAAATGGCTCTATAGGCAGAGCTTGGATTTTGTAGGATCCAAGGCAGAGAAGCTGACTCTCGTCACAGGGTTTGGGAATCAAGGACTCTGGGGTACTAAAACGAGATCTCACTTGCGGGTCTCCTCTGCTTTGGGCAAACCACTTTAAGATTATCCCTCCAGGATTTACACACAAACTTTATGGGCATGCTGCTTAAATGTCTGCAGAGTGCTTTGCAATGGTTTCTAAATTCTGCAGTGATATGCGCAGAAGAACTGCACAGATAGATTTAAGATAACAGTTGCTGAGCATTATTACTGTATAACTACAGCCTATTTTTACATGCTCTATTCTTGGTTTCTATAAACAGATGGTAAATGTTCAGTATTTGAACATTTTAATGAGCTTTATAACCCTTTTGTAATTTCATAAACAAGCATAAATAACACTTACATGAAGAAGAGTCTCTCCTGAATGGATTTTCTCTTCCTGTTTGGAGAAAAAAAAAAAAAAAGAGAGAAGAAGAAAAGGCAAAAAAAAATTTTAAAGGAAAAAATGGGTCTAGCAAGATAAAGTCAGACATATTTCAATGTTATCATGCATAGTGCTTTCTGAACTCCATCAGTATGAACTTATATTTCAAGAACTCAGTACCAATGCCAAACCAGGCAACCATTCTCACTTGTTTCATCTCATCTAAAACATCACAGAAAATGTGACTATATCCATCTCAAGAGCAAGGAAATTATACCGCAGCACTGAAATAAAATGCAAATGCCATGTGATCCAAAGCAAAAAAGGAAAACCTTTGAACTACATCCCAGCTCACTGATACCCCGTGGTTCGACGTATGGGTTGCTCTCCTACCTATGGACAGCCCACCTACCCCAACACCCTAAAGCAGGGCACTCCTGCTGTGTGCTGGCACAGTGTAATCGTTTTTCCACGCCAGCGCTCAAGCACCGACTGCATTCAAACCCGGGTCGAGCAGCCACAGCAGCAAAGGCGTTCTTTGAGGCTGTGACCATTCTGGGCGACACAGAACCACAACAGGAAACCTAGTAACTGCTAAAATGCACGAGGCTTCCAACAGCCCATGGGTCCCAACAGCCACCCTCCTGCGGCTGCCTGCCACCCACCCCGCTGCCTCCCACCTAGAGCTCGCTGGCAGGATGCATCTTTAATTCATGCTCCCCTTCCACCAGCCCAGCTGGGGGGTTTGGTGGATGCTCTTGTAGCAGGGTTTAGGGGCAGCACTGGGCGGCTTTTTGCTGGTGTTAATCTTGAGACACTGGAAAAAAAGAGTCTAGTATAAATACAGAAGATGATGTAGGACACCAGCCAGTTTCAGTCACAGACTGGCAGCACCATAGCCCTTCCAGTGGCAGTTTTTTGGGTAAAAAAAAAGGACAATGAAGAGTGGCATTTTCACTTAATTTCTACCACACTATCTTATACCAATATTAGCTACTCTGTAAGCAATTTAAAGGGTGTTATTGCCCAGAGTTTACAGGCCTTGGGATGATACTCAGCTAGCACAAATCAATTAAACCCATGGCACTACAACAGCTGAGGATTCAAGTAAATATGCATGTATGGAAGAAATTCAACAAATATTAAATCATTGAATTTTCATCCTCATGCTCGTCTTCTAAATGCCAAGGACCCAATCCTGCAAGCAGCCCCCCCAGAGTGGCATTAGAATGAACCTGAGCTCTGTGTATGGAGCACTTAAGAGGACTGGACTCAGGATTACTTTAAAAAACGTAACCCCTGATCTGGTCACGTAAATTAAGTTAGTGATGAGAAGAAGTCAAAGGCACTAATCCTACTGGGTAATCTATTCAAAGCTGCACTTCTTAAATGATCTACAATTTATTAGTATGACCAATCAAATAAGCATTACTTGCAAAAGGCTTTAACTACCATGGCTTTGCTGTCCATTTTTATGTGTTGCAATATGGTTAAATTTAAAAGAAACAAAACAGGATAATCTTTTCACAGTTGTTTGCCAGCGTGATTAAAACCCTGGGTAGGGAACCACTGCAGAGACTTCCCTTACTGGTGGAACTGGCAACATTGCTGTTGGGGCACTGGGGCAATGTTGCTCCCCAGCCAACTGGGGCAAAACTATGGGGCACTGGAAAACCTAGAAGCAGCAAAATAAAAGCAATAGGGGGTGCTGCTGTGTCTTGAGGTGCACAGATGAAAAACCTGGGAGCATCGCTTCCCGGGAAACATGGCAGCTCATGCCCAAGAGTCTCTTTGGAAATACCCAGCCCACAGGACTTGGCTAGAAGCCACTAAGATGTAGCTCTGTCTTAGGCAGAGTATTGATTTAAGGAAAACTTACTGAAATATTTGCAATGATTAGCTGTAAAGCAAGATCCTCGCCGAGGCTGCGCTCAGGCACGGGAGGTTTCCCAAGTACCATGCAGCAAGAGTAAGCCAATCTAAAGTGTCTTCCTATTTTTCCAGGGCAGTGTTGCACCTCTTTTCATAAAGCATTTCACACAGACTGAAACCTCCTGCCACAGCCCCAACATTTCACCTCTGACACTCAAGAAATGTCCAGCCAACCCACCCAAAAGCTACAAATTGGTGACTACCACCAAAGAGTAGTGTGCCACATTTTGCCCCTGGTTTCGGCAAAGTAAAATACAATAAAAATTGGTAGCATTTGAAGTATTCTACATTTCTACTGGATGCTAGCCCAAGATCCCTAACCCGCCAAACAAAAAAACCCACAGGAATTTGATCTAGCATCCCCAAGCATGCAACCACCTTCTTGGTACCTCCAACTATCACAGTGCCATCTGCAATCTCCCGTTTTTTTTGCAAAGTATGGCAGAAAATAACCCTGACACCACACGGTAAAAGAAATGGGTTAATAAATCACAGAAGTGGCTCTTCCCCTGGGGCCCACCTGCAGGTTGGGGGTCTGGGGTGGCGGGCAGGGCAGGGCAGGGCAGGGCAGGGCAGGGCAGGGCAGGGCAGGGCAGGGCAGGGAAGGGAAGGGAAGGGAAGGGAAGGGAAGGGAAGGGAAGGGAAGGGAAGGGAAGGGAAGGGAAGGGAAGGGAAGGGAAGGGAAGGGAAGGGAAGGGAAGGGAAGGGAAGGGAAGGGAAGGGAAGGGAAGGGAAGGGAAGGGAAGGGAAGGGAAGGGAAGGGAAAGGTGTCTGTCGCCCCCCAGTGGGTGCAGCTGCAAAGCAGCCCAAACCATGAGAGAGAGAGGTGGGAAGGGGCAGAAACAGAGGTGAGAGGCAGGCAAATAAAGAGAAAAGGAAGAAGAAAAAAAAAATAATGCAAAGCGGAGAAGAGACAGTTGAAGAGGAAACATGAAGATGCTATCTCTGAAAGCGCCAAAGGTAAAGTTTCCAGTGTCAGTTCAACCAGGGCAACAAAGACATCCTCCCGCCACACTCATGCTCCAGCCTTGACTTTCTCCAGGCAAGGGACAATGTCACGCTGCTGGCTGCCTCAACTACTCACACATTTTGCTTTAAAAAAAAAAACACCTAACAACCTTCAGGGGAATCTTTCCATAATACTCGTGCAAAGGTAGGCAGTGCCAAAAAACAGTCAGCTCGCCCAAACGCAGAGCCAGAAGTAAACACCCAACTGCCAAAAACCATCAGGGGGGTTCACCAAAGCCTTTCCCCTCCAAATTCCACAGCAGCAGGTTTTAAGGGGCTGATTTTACTCTCAAATCTAAAGCCATAAAATCTAAACCAGCAGCAACTGTCATCCAAGCCCCAAATCACACAGCTGATGACATGTTCCCTGATCAGGGCTGCCTCACTTTTTTGCTAGTCCAAAACTTGAAACATTCTGACATGCAAGCGATAAAAAAAAGAATTGCAGTTACCAAAATAGCACCATCAACGTAACCAGCTCCTCTCGGCACATTTTCTTAATGCCTTTCCCAATACGGTTAAAAAAATGGGAACTAACCAAAAAACTCCATCTTTACACCTTGACACAAACCATGCTGGGATACATGTGGGTTTGTATTTCTCCGTGTTTATCTGGATCCTCTCCCACCACCTTTTTTTTTCTTTTTTTTTCCATCGGTGCTTTCCTTTAAACGTAGCTCTTATTAAAGAGCAGAAATCAGCTTTCACGATTTCTAAACACAAAGTTTTGCCACTCTTGGAGCTGCGTAAGGAAAACACAGCTCGCCTCCTCTTTCATAAAGAACATACTCTGCACATTTCTTTGCCTGTGTGAAATAAATTCTCCTACGTTCTTATATGGAAGCCCTGAGAACCCTCCCACATGCCGCCCGGTACAGGACTGGGCAGAGGTGGGCATCCATCACCCTAAAGCCAGCGGGTGAACTGGGGGGCCAAGTCACCCCGGGGGGAGCCCGGCACTATCACCCCTGGGCAAGGCGCTGAGCCGGGTCACCTGTCCCCTGCGGTCCCGGCGGCCGATGTCCAAGCCCCAGCCGCAACTTTGATTTCTTTATGCCAAGAAGCAACAAAATAAATGGAAAACGAGGGGAATAAAAAGGAAGCAGCAGCAGCGGTATTACCCACCAGGTAGGCCCATTAGCATCAGATGCAGCAGTGCCTGTACCAGCCTCTTCACTTGAGGTTAGCGCACGGCAGCCAGAAAAAACACAGCGGGGAGGAGTGGGAAGGAGAACGAAAAAAGGGCAAAAATAGCCGAGGAGAGAAGCGTGCCCCGCAGCCGTGCCCGAGGGCCGCCGGCGAGGGCGGACTGCTGCAAACTGTTACCGCGAAAAAAAGTTAACGCAAGGTGGGGGGGGCGGAAAAACCGCTGGGGGAGAGAAACACCCGCCGGGGTAACGAGGCAGCTGGGGAGGAGGGGGATGGAAAGAAGCAGAGCAAATAAAGAAATAAATAGATGGGGGGGGGGGGGAGGGAAGGGAAGGGAAGGCGCGCCCGGGGGCACCCCGAGTCGGCGCGGACAAAGGGAGGGCGCCAGCGCTGCCCCCGGCCCGGCTCGGCTCGGTGAGGCTCCGCCGGGCGCGGAGCGGCCGCCCTTTGTTCGCCGCGGTAGCGCGGGGCGATCCGCGCCCCTCCACGCCACTCCGCCGCAGCAGCAGTAGCAGCACCAGCAGCAGCTGCAGCAGCAGCCGCCACAGCAGCCCCACCGCCCGCCCGCCCGGGAGGCGCCGGTACCTGCGTCCGCTGGCCGCGGTGCCTGCGCGCCGCTGCGCCCCTGCGGCGGTGCGGCGCGTCCGGCGGAGCGGTGCGGCGCGACTAGCAGCGCCGAGCAGGAGGAAACGGTAATTTATAAGCGCTTTCTTCCTGACCTCTCGTGTCTGTTGTCTAATGAGGGAGCTTTGAGCATCACCCATCCTGCTGAGTGGAAAAACACCGGCACGGCCTCTTCTTTGCTGGGGAGGGGGGAGCCTAAAGGAAGGGGTGTGGGGGAGGAGGGGCCATGCCGCAGACACGGCCACGGAGCCGGGCTGGCAGGCGGCCGCGGGGCGGCGGGGAGGGGCGGGCGGGTGCGGGGCAGCGGCCGCCGCCGGGGGGGCCACCCCGGGCCGCCCGCCTTCCCCGCGGGGAGGGGGACCGCCCCGGAGCCGCCCGGCGGAGCCGGCCCTCGTCCCGCCGCTCCGGGGCGGGGAGCGCAGCGCGGCGAAGGGCTGCCCGCCGCGGCTCTCTCTCTGTAATTCTTATACGTTTTCTAAAAATTGATATTTTTTGTCTTGACACAAAGAGCGCCCTTCCCGCGGACAAAGCATCCCGCCGCGCTGTCACCGGCGCTGCCCTCCCCGGCGGCCGGGCCCCCGCTCGGCCCCGAGGGCACTGCGCCCCCGGGATGGCGGCGGGGTCGGGCTCCGGACCGCCGCGGCTCAGCCAGGCTGTCGGGGCGCTCGGTATCGGCAGCCGTCTCCGCCTGGAGGAGGAAACACAGGGGAGCGCGGCCTGGCAGGTGCCCGGCAGCCCGGGATCCCCCTGCTCTGCACGCTGCCCAGGGAGCGGCCCCGGCCCGGCAGCCCCCCCGCCGTGGAGCCCCGCACGGCCGGGCCGATCCGCCGGAGGAACGAGCCGGGCAGCCGGCTGGGCTGGGCTGCACCGAAAGCCGGTGCCGTTCTGCAGGCGAACGGCTCTGTGAGTCAAGCACGGCATTGCTCTCCTACCTGCATCCCCTCCAGTCCTGCTAACGCAAGGATACGGCAGCGTACAGACTCGCTAGGCATTTTAATATAACCCCTGCCGAGGGCTTGGTAAGAATCTCTCTGCTGCAAAACACCGTTTGCATTGTGGGGGCAAAGTAGCAGGGAAAAGGAGGTTTAGGGCCACCCGTGTTCCGCGGAAGTCCCGCGGTGCTAAGCTTGCATTGGGAATGGTGGAGGTGGACCAAAGAAGAACGAACAGCCCCCGCAGCCCTGCTGCCCCGGGCTGGCCCAGACACAAGCCCCTACCGCCCTACCTACACCAGGCGCCAGGGCGGCAGCCGCTGGGCAGCACACCTTTGGAGCCCATCACCCGTGCATCGGCTGCCGGGGGATTAAATGAATTCCACCGCAGCAGCCTCCAGGGAGATCCCCGGGGAAGGCTGATTTCCTTGGCTGCTTCACTTAAAGGCAGAGCTGTGCCCCTTCTGCATGCTCCTTCCTCACGATACAGCGTGCTCAACGGTGTGCCACAGTCACACAAGCCATTTTCCCTGACTCCAGGGCACTCCTGTTTTCCAGTGCCTGAGCTGATTTGCAGAGTGAATAGTTTTTTAACTGAAACGAGATACAGGTGTGGGATATATGCAGCTAATTGATGACATACCTCCACTGAACAGCCTGGTTTAAACTAATAACATGATGTAGTGCATGCTGCCACCTACATCTTCTAATTCAGGTTTCTTGTGCGCTGCAGCTTTGGATTTGCAGGCATCCTTCGCTTAAGGCAGCTAGCATTTCGTGAGGCTTCACGAGGGACCACAAACACAGGCGGCTCTGACCACACTAGGGAACGAAGCAAAACATTTCTCACAGGCTCAGCCACTTATTCAGTTGCAGTGAGGATGCCTCGATGCAGATTAGGAACCGGCAGTCACTTCGGTGAAATATAAGTAGCGGCTGGAGCCTCATCTGTGCTAGGGATTCTGCCAGCACAGCTGTACCACTGACAGCAGTGGAATATTTTGCTCAAGTTCTCTAGAGGAATTAAAGCCTGTATTTTCTGTTTCTCTTGTTCTGTTGCTCCTCACTCATTAAAAGAAAAGTCTGACACACAAAGCACATGGTTTCTGTGTTTGGGGGTGGTGGTGGGGTAGTTTGGGGTAAAAAACCAACAGCCAAAGTGTTTTGAAGTCAGAGGCTTCAAACAGTACCTGGAACTAAGTGGAATAAGAATAATAATTAGCCCTTTTGTGTCATAAATATGTGCATCGCTGTCTGCTGTTTCATTATGAGACAGCACAACTTCTGAGAATGTGCCTGATGGATATTTGGGGGAACTCTGCCTTCAGCTGCAGCAGCGAACAGCGGCACTAATGCCTCTGGCTCCTCTGGCTCTCTTATGCAACTGAAATCACAAGTTAGAGCCCAAATTACAAAGCGTAAGCATGTGTATAATATTAAGCATATAAGTGGTGCCTGAAATTACTATCTTCTTCCTGTAGGTCTGGCTTTAATCTATTAGTATTTTTACTTTTGCAGTTCTGTTGTTTTCAATGTGTGCTGGTGCCATTCATAGCGTAAGCAAGCCTAACCCCTTCAAAACCCTGCATTAATGAAGGCATTAACCCAAACTTACAAGACAAGCCAAAATCACTCTGGTTACAGGTAGGTGTGGTTCAAGTGACTAGTATACCAGATTTTGAGTGTATCCAGTATTAAGATGCTATAGAAAGCAGAGTATCATACCCTTGCGGCTGCTTTGCAAACCAGCCAGAGTGGCAAGTTTTTGCACCCCAGGCCAAGGCACGGGTTAGCAATCACCTTCCTCTGCATTTTCCCTCTGTCTTAGAGGCTATTTTTGCCATTAACATGCTGAGCTGCTTCCTGGAGTTTAAAGGTGTTGGGTGCTGATACAGTGAGCGCTTCTTGTATCTGTTTAATCCGATAACATAACTCTTTTTTAATCTCCATGTCTGGGTCACAGGGTTTAAAAAAGGCACTGGGCCAAATCCCCAGCTTGGCTACAACGTGTGGAAATGTACCGAGAAGGCACGAAAGTCAGAAGAGATTCACTGTATTTGCACGCTGTAAAAGAGGTCTCGAGGGGCAGGGATGCGAGTGCCTAATTTTGCAGATGGATGCGTATTCATACAAGTGTATGGCAGTTAGATCAGATTTCTGTCGGGTGAATTGGGTGGAGGAGGGATGTCACACCAAGATCTAAAATATGCTTATCAGCAAATTCACGTTCATTTAAAAATCAAAATGGATGTAATATTTCTTCCTTTTTCAGGAGAAAACATGTTTCTTTTCAGTGTGTGGCTGCTAAGGGAATTGTGGACTCAGGACTGAGGCAGGGCAAGAACAAGTAGGTTTTGCAGGGACTAGGAAGGTTTTGCATATAAACATTAAAATAAGAAAGGCAAAATTTATCCAGGCACAAAGTTCAGCAGAAATACAGGGGACAAGTGAACTGCACCATCTGTGAAGAAGAGTATAAGCAATAATGGCAAAAAGATGGTCTCGATAAGTCCATCACATCCATTCTCCAGACATGAATTTCCTATACAAAGCTATACGGGGGCGACCTTTGGGATTCCCCTGTTGGAAATGATCCTGAGCTTGAAAAAGGGAGGCAGATTTTGAAGGGATTTGCACATCATGCAGTGACTCTGGATTGCAGATTTTAAGCGTTACTAAATTGGGGAATAAAATTGTTGCTATTACGTACCAGGATATCTCACTAATCCACACAATCCACTAAATTGCTGTAGTACTAGTCTGTGTTTATTTTAGCTGAAATTACGGCCTGGACAGTTAATTTTTCTTAGTTCATCTATTTAAATCATCCAAATAAGATATCAAATCAAAATTAAAATGTCACCTGTGGTTTCGGTACACTCCCCATCATGTGAACCTGCTGGTGATGGAGCCACATACCCAGTTTACAAGTCAAACACAAGGCAACTGAAAACCACAGGTCTTCTTGAAAAATAGCCCCATTGCCATTAAATTTTAATGTTACGGGTGACCTATTTTGCTTATATTTGAGACTGCCTAGCCAGAATGGGATTGCCTCCACTGGCCCTTTTCTTACATCAAGCTAATTACATATTAACTTGAGGTTAGCAAGTCTGAAAGGCTGGCGCAGGTCCCTTCCGAACACCAGTCGAGTTTAGAAATGCCTGTTCCTTCACAGGGGCTGATTCCTAAAGTGAGGGGCAAACCCAGAGGAACCAAACAGCCTGGAACCAACGTGGTCACGCTGGCTTTTGGAAAAAGTGAAGCATCTCAAGTTAATTGACAGTCAGCTACCTAGAAATAAAAAACTCTCATATATCCAAAGGTTTTCACCAGGATTTTCAAGACCTCCTGAGCAATTTAAAGTCCTTGAAAGGAATGCACTATAGAATGAAAAAAATATAGGTATTATTAAAGAATGTCTCCAAACTGCAAGCCAGCCAGTTTCATAAAAATGAGCTAAAACCCAATAACAGGTACTCTGTCTCCTGCTGGATGCTGTACGAACCGTATGTTTTGCATTTTTAAAGTCACTTCTAAAACAATGGGGGTTTTCTTCCCTGTTACTATTGGGAAGAATAGTGAAAGAACTATGCATAAATGAGGTTAAAGTAATCTAATTACAAAAATAATGTGCTTTAATCTTCAATTCATATGCAGTTATTTGGGTTCGAACTTTTAAAAAAATAGATAAAAATTCAGAAAGAGTTTTGAAGGATGACTGTTTCCCTGTAAGATTAATGATAAACATACTTGTGTGTTCAAGGGAGAATAGAACCAGTGTTATGTAACGGGATAAAGAAACAAAATCCTTTTTCCTTAAATTAAAATAACCAGTATGTGTGTGGATTTTAATCAATCATTGAAAATTCAGGAAACTCATTTTCTTTCACAACTGCATTCCACATGCTAAAACTGACGACTTCTAACTTTTAGACAGAATCACAACAATTAAAGACAAAAAGGATTTGTTTGTTCTGTTCAACCATGCTTTGCCAATAGAAGATTGTTCCCCAAGGAAAATTCTGTAACCCTTGCACTGTGCAAAATTCCAAATTTGTGCTCATGTTTTTATTTTATGTAGCAAATCCAGTTACTGCACTTCCTAGGTTTTTTTTCTTTTTAATCCGCTTACTTAGTACTAGATGTATGGTAACTTATCTCTTTTAATCATTTTTTTTTGCCTGAACTTACTATTACATAACAGTTCTTATTAAATCTTGCAATACCTGCCTAAATTTGCCTCAAATGGGACACAATCAACAGGTGATGGCTTTTTTTTTAATGTTGGCATTGTTCTTTGCTGGCTCAGTCCTATAAAATTTTGGGGGGAAAAAATCAACAAACGAAAATATTTTCTACCATATTGACCTGCATTTTCCACTTCTGTATTTCACAAAAGCACTTATACCAGAACTTCTGCATCAGAATTTGATACATAAAGTTCCTCTTTATCACATGAATTCAATTTTCCAAAAGAAGGCAAACGGTACTATTAATAACTAAGATACAAGCCCTGAAAAGGCCAAGTCTCTGTACTTGCTGAAAAAAAAAAGCCATCTTGTTGGACCTTGTTTCAGATTCATTATTTGACACAATGCAGAGCAGTTTGAGATTTGCATAGAAAGGCACTGCTGAGTCAAGGTGATAATTTACTCTCGCATGAAAGAAGCACGGTTGTGCTTTGCTGAGCCACTTGGAGCTCTGTCTGCACACCGAAGTAAATCCTGCTTATGTTGGCATGTCCTTGCACATGTTCACGCTTAACATTTTCAGTTCTGAAAATAAAGCTTTGACTCTGGGCATTTTAAGTGGCGTTCCCTCAGTGGAGTAAGTTCTCCGTTAGCACCAGCAGCACAAGGTGTGCTTGGAGGCAATGCACATTTTGAACATGCCTCTTTCCCTGCTAATAATGTACCCACCATGCTGCAGCTAAATATTCTGCTGCTGCGTGGCCTGCAGAGAGATTTCCTTGGCCTCACCAGCAGAACAGCTCCTGCAATTCTAGTCACATGGGTGCTGCAAAGATGATACGAAAGCTGGGAAGCCGTAGGAGACGTAGGCTAGGAGATGGGGAAGAAGTTGTGGCAGACCCACTCTGAAAGCAAACTGAAGGTCAGCAGGGTCTGAGGCTGCCATGCACAACCACTTCCATTTCCACTTGGAGCTGGTCACCAAGCTGGGCAGGCTTGGCCTGACCGCATCCCAGGAGACAGCAAGCATTGCAGTGGAAAACAGTCCAGAAATGTGTAGTGGTGAGCTCAGTGATGCAGTTGAACCCTCTCAACTTACTTGTCTGATCCAGAAAAGCCGACGGATTAAACTTACCGAAGAGTGATCACTTGAGTGAATTCATACATGCTCGTATTTCTTTTTATTTGCTTATGGGTCTCTCTGCTCTCTTCCCTCTCAAAGTGATGGTGAAACGCTTACAAAGAGTGTATAAAAAATGATTTTAAAGTACCTAGTTTATTCTGACAAATTACATTGGCAGGCGTAGGCAAACACTAAGAGAAAATACTGTAAGAAACACCACCATTCCCAAATGCATGCTTTTATCAGCCCAGACAGATAGAATTTCTAGCTAGGTGAATTAATGCACTGCAAGCAGAGAAAGCAAGGGCATCAACTGCTTAAGCGTCCAGAAAAAATGGAAAATTTCAAATAACCCCTGCAAGCTATCCAGTAACTGCTCATCCAGTTACATGATTTTAATTAACAAAACTGGAAAGCAAACATGTAATATAAACTTAAAAACACAGCGCCTCGGTTTTCCGGACTACCAGTCCAAATGCAAAACAAATTGCTTGCATCTGGTGGCAGGGGAGGCAGAGCTGGCTTCAGGAGCTTTGCTTTAGCCGGCCGAGCGATGTAGCAGCATCCACCGTACCTCCTGCTTAGGGTGGCTCCGACTGCTCCTGGCACGGCCGTGCCCGCTGCCCTCTGGCACGGCACGGCGCAAGCGCTGTCAGCACTGCCTGCATGCTCCAAGGGGGATGCCTCGGCTTTCATCTCCGCAGCAGCACGCCGCTCCGCAGGGCAGCAATGTCACCGAGGAGAGGCCAGCGGCTTCCAGCCTTGGGTGACCTTGAGCCTCCCCAAGCAGTTACCTTTTCTGGGCCTTTGGCATGCTCTCAAGTGATCTTACAGCCAGAATCTCCGCTGCCTAAAATAAATTCAGTAATATTCACTGCGGCATCCCTGCACTTCTCTTTTGGGATACCTGACTCTTATTTCCCAACCTGGGCAGATCCAGGTTTTGGAAAGTTTACCCGGGTGCTTCCTGGGCAGCGAGCTCCTGAGCTGGCCCGAGGCCAGGGCGGCTCAGCTGGTGGCGTTATGAGCAAAGGCAGCATTTCAGGGGGTTTTCTTGCCCGGCCCTATACATTAATGGTGTGCATATCTGCCATCTTCTTTAGAGGTGGCCTTGACAACGGCATCTTTACAAAGCATTTCCTTCCCACCTCCTGAAAGACTGAGCCGTTTAGGAAGAAGAGAAGCTGGAGCAAGAGGGATTTCTTCTCTGGCCTTTTTCAAGTGGCAGAAGGGGCTGGCGGCGAGGGCCAGAGCTGCGAGGCAGCACACGCCCAGGAACCACACGGCTCCGCAGCAAACAAACACAGATGCTAAGGAGGCAAAAATGCCCCCAGACCCATGCACTGGCAGCCTCACCCTGCCTGGCCAATGCAAACACGTACACGTTGCATTCCCAGCCCTCATCCTGAAGGCCCAGAATACCTTCATCAAGTTTCTCGTCTGCATAAGCCCAGCCAGAAATAAAGAGAGTTGACAGGACTGATGGACACAACCTGGGGTTTGGGGAGCAGCCACCACTTTGTGTTCGGCTCCTTACTGGTTTTAGAAGTACATTGCTTTCTGAAATCATGAGTTATTTACTGTTCCTTAAAAAAAAAAAAAAAAGAAGTCTGATCTTTCCTTCATGTGCAATTAATAAAATTTGCTAACACTCTTTAAAATGCCCATCTAAGCAAAGTAGCATGTAATCACAAAGCTGCATTGATGTAAAGCGATACACAACGTGAGCTTGTAAGGTCTCCCTCAAGCTACCTGGGGCTCTCTGTTACCCTGAGCTCAGGCTTCTGGGGTACACAGGAGCCCCTCTGCCCCACTCGGCCCTGCAGCTATTACATCAAACACAACGCAAACTGGTAACGACAAGGCTGTTTGCCTCGCTGAGATCCAACAACAAGGAGATCACACCAGGATTCAGCTAGGATGCCCCGTAACAGGCACATTTTCCCTGCCTGGTACCCACTAGTGGTCCCATGAATCAAGAAAGCGAAGCACCGGCTGGGTCCAGCAATTGGCCAGGTGGCCTCATCCTGCCCAGTAGGCAGTACCAGCCCGGTGCTGTGCCCTGGCAGAGAGCGGCTGCTCCCTGTCTCCCCCAGCCCGAGCAATCCTGCTTTGCTGCCTCTACATGGGAAGACATGGAGAAAGGAGGGGATGGAACAGGCTCAGCACGAAGCACAAGAAATCCAGATTTGTGCCTCAAAATCTGCTTGGCCAGCGCCAGTCAGCTCTGATTTGTATCAAAGCTCAATCTTACCACTCGCTGATTGCCAAATGGGCCACAAACAGTTAAAACTTTGTGCACGGTTGGTCACAGGCTGCCTGTAGCATCGAGCAATTTTCTCTTACTTTGTATCAGCAAAAGACCTGAAGTTTTCTTATTTTTATTCCTGCATGTTTGCCTGTTGGGCTTGTTAAATTCATGGAGAGAAGTGTGAAAACTCGCCCCCAGGCTCCCACATTTCCTTGGGAAGCGCATCCCAGCGACCCATGGAGCAGCCGAAATGGATTTGGGATGCCCTTGGCACTCCCAAAAGGCACCCTTGGTCCGTGTTGCCCCACAGCGAGTGCCAGGGCGGGGGTGGGGGTGGGGTTGGGCACCGGTGGCACAGCTCGGGGGGCTGGTGGGGGAGCTGCGTGGTGGCCAGGATGGGTTGCAACAGTGACCGGGCATCATCTGGAGCAGCGGGGCCCTGGGATTGCCTGATGACAGAGCTGAATAAATCACAGAGCGGAGGCACACAGTGGAGGGTGTGGTGGACCCCTGGGAGCTTTTCCATCCAATTCCTCCGGAGGTCCTGTGAAGCCATGTGGAGCGGGGGCATGGCGTTTATGGAGGCAAATCCACCGGCACGCTGGAGCTCAGGGCACAGACACCACCTCCAGCTGCAGCAGCGGCCACTGCCGCATGCCCACTCCACCTGGCTTAAACTCAGGTTTCCCCTCAAGCTGAATTCATGCCACCCCGGAGCTCCTGGCCACTTCGCAAATGTTGCTGCCTAAATGTCACTTCCCTACTGGGAGACTAAGCTCCCAATTCTCCCAGTAAAATGTAGGTTTTAATCCAGGTCATATTTCTGCTGTTCTCCACCAGCACCACAGCTGTTTGCTCCAAACATGAAGATATTTTTGAAAGAGCAAAAGCATGAATTATTTCAAACTTGCCTCAGGATGAATTTTCAAGGGTACTGCGGAGACTGTTTCCACAACAAAACGGGAGCTCCTCTCCTGCTGAATTGTTCATATTACTTTCATGAATGCTAGAGAAGAGGCTGTTTTTTAAAAAAATGTCAGCAGATACCTGGAATGGGGATTTGTTTCCATAAAACCTTTGGCAGCTATTGTTGTTATGGATGATGTTGTCTAATCTGACCGAAAGTTCAATTTGGCAATTTGTATTAGACCTTGCTTTTAGGTATAGGCAATTAACTTAACAAAAATACCAGATAGGATCTCTGCTGTGTTTGCAATGCCTGTTTCTCTGATTCTTACCTGGTGGGAAGTGGCTTTGGAGGAGCACAGCCATGTCTTTGTAGCTGTTTACATCACATTTCTGACAGAGCTCCACCCTGCTTTCCCCATTTGTACTTTGTTTTTCATGAATAAAGGTCATGGCATTGGCATCACAAAAAATATTGTTGCTGTAGAAGGAATTCAGCTGTCCCCTCTGGGTTATAAAACAAATCACATGACAGGACAGTAATGCACCCAAACGTCAGCAGGGCAGAAATCAGAGATGGAAGAGAAGCCTGAGACCCATGGAGGTCTCTGCAGACCTCCAGCATCCTGCAAGTCAGCTGTCTCCCTGCCAGTGCTGGGCTGCTGCGTGCTGCACAGTCTCTAATATTTTGCACAACCTAGTTTTAGACGTACCCCAGCTGTTGGCAGTGGGTTTGTTGTGTGGGTACCTGCCTCCCAGCCTAGTAGGTCACACTGCTGGAGTTTGTTTTCTAATAGTCAAAGGGCATTTTCTTTGCATCGATGTCAAACCATTGGTCCAACACCTTTCTGCAGCTGTTGCTGGGCCATCAGCCAAGGCTACGAGGCTCCTGGCCCATCTTCGGTGTGCTGCACAAAGAGGTGCTGTGGCCAGGGCACCTTGGTGCTAACAACTAGTTTACGTCACTGGTTTGTGTGGGAACTGTGACCTGGCTGTATCCCAGCTATACAATACATCTTTTTGGCCATGTTGTAGCCAGATCAGGCGATAAACATATAGAAACTACATCACTTGACTCAGCTGTAAAGTAGATGAAAACTTTCCCATGTTTCTGTATAAACATCCACGCTGACCTTCGCGTTTGTGCTTGGGTCAAAATCACCACTTGTCTTTTGGTTCAAAAGCCATTCTTCTGATCTTTCATTATGGGCGGATCTCTCCAGCTCGCTGATGTTTTCCTTTCAGTCCGCCGATACTTTCTAGCAAGGTGATATTTTAACTAGCTGCAATATTCCAGGAGTAATGTCATCATCAGTTCTTGCAGAATCACAGCCTTAAACTTACAGCCCGTGTTTTTATGACTCTGTTGGCATATACCAAAATCTGAATTGTTCTGAGAATATGAGGGGAAACCAGCAGAAGTTGCTGTATTACTGTTACGGCAGGGACTCGTGGCAGCCAGTGAGCAAAAGCTCAACATCAAAAGCACTGGGAACACTTTTAGCAGGAACACTGCTCGAGGAATCCCCAAATCACAGAATCTGGTAGGAAGTGTATTGGAAAAGAAACTCCTGGTTCAGCAGATCTTGAACTTTCCTTCCCAGGATCACACCAATACAACTGAGAAGTAAATCAGATTCTACAGAAATGGTTGGGGATTTTATTACCAAGCAGCCTAGATATGAATTGTTTCTTGGCTAAAGTCTCATGGAAGTTATGTTTGAAACTGAGACTTGTCTGAATAATAATGAATAACAGTTTTTGCACAGTATTTTAGTGTAATCCCAGAAATTATAATTTAAGGAGTGCAGATCGTCCTTGTTGCAAAGCCCTCAGGATTCATGTGGCAATAGCCAGTAATGAGATAAAATAGCAGCAACTAATAAAGTATTTCATCATTAGAAAAATTTCCAACAACGGAAGATTTTGCAAATCACCCAGTAGGGTTTTGCACATCCTCTGGGTGTTTGAGATTTTGTCAGTCATGAAAGCTACATGAGCGGTGAATACAAGTATAAGGCTCAAAATAATGTCACACAGGCTCAGTGTGCACAGAGACAGTATTTTAAGGGAGCTGTTCAATTTTAAATAAAATGGTTTCTTTTCTTTATAAAGAAGTCTCCTCTTGCTTATTAACAGAATAAAATTTGCTTCAAAAATAGAGAGGTTTTTAAATATAAGGCCATCACACTCCTGCTTTCCCTTAGCTTTGACTCAGAAGTGGTTGAAGTTACATCCCCTTTTAAGGTTTCCACACTTCTTAGCACTTTGCATTGTATTTCCTCCATGAAGTTTCACAACTTCTGCTAATTATGTGGGCCCGGGAGGCCTGCAGAGCGCGTCTATGCTCTATAGGAAGTGGTTTTGATGTTGCTCTAGCAACCTCAAATCGGTACTGAGTAAGCAGAGGTGCTGCTCAGCAGAGAAGTAACATCAAAGTCTTGTCTGTACATCCTCATATTTGTTAAGAATGGAGGCAACAGCTACAATGATCAAGCCTAATACCCTTCAAGGAAATTGCAATTCTCTCTTATTCCTCCCCTACATTTTAATGTGATAAAATTTCTAGTCCTTGCACTCCTTGTTGCAGTGCCCTCTCAACGACTGAGGAATCATTCTTTCCTTTGCTCACAGTGTCCCCAGATACGAACTAAGAGTGGATAGCAGTCTGTGGTAAAGCAAGAAGGATCTCACCCGCTGGACAATCCAGCTCTTCTTTTACTTTACTCCAGAGCTGACTGCATTTGGGGAGAAATAAATTGATCTTTTTTTTTTTTCTTTTTTTAATTTTTTAACATGAAGCTCCCTTAATTCACCCTTGTAAAGCCTTTGGGGATCATCTGATGAAAACTCCTAAAGAAACACAACATATCCCTGCTGGTTGCGTTGCAAAGCTAAGGCTCAAGCTCTGAAAAGAGAAGTGTGCCTAGAACAAAGAGGTTTTGAACACAAAACTGAATCACGGCAATGCACGCTGACAAACACTTCATCTGCTGCCATTTACATTTTTCAAATACACATGGAGTATTGTTGAGGACCTTGGCTACCTTTGTCTGTCATTGATTCAAGTCTATTTAAGCTTTTTTTTCAAAACTAGTCCCTGCTGCCACTCAGGTATTTTTTGCAGTTGCTTTTGTTTGCCATTCATCTTTGAATTGTTTCCAGTCTGCAAGCATCTTTCTGGTACCAGAACTGCACAGAATATGTCAGGCAGTCTTCCAAAGGCACTGAAAGAAAGTCTAAAACTCCCTCCTCCATGACTCTTACACAGTCATCCCATAGCCTTTTGACTTCAGACCTTGTTTTAGGTCTACACAAGAAAGGCTTTGCCATCTTTGATCGGGTTCGGTTGTGTTTTTTCCCTTCGGTTTTGATTTTTTCCAGTGTTCTGGATAGATTTCACACAGCTTGCCACCACAGCTCTAGTGGACAATAAAAAAATGTATGGGAACTCCTCCAAAGTACGTGTTTGCAAGGAGTGCTATGCCAGGAACATCATTACCAGAGTCCCAGTAACTAGTCCAGAGCTGGTGCCATAACTTTTATGTGTACCAGGGGCACTGAAACCCATGCTGAAATACTTGGCAAGTCTGCCCTTAAATTAGGATCTAATCTATTGATATTGGCTACGATCGACTGCAACATTCCTTGGTTTTGAGGTAGTATTTCTGAAGGGGGAGGGTTTGCAATGCCAGTTCTTGTCATATGTTTTCCTGTCTCACCCTATCTCCAAGCCCAGCTAATCTGATGATATCCAACTGTCCTAATGAGCTGCATCTACTTGTAGACTGAAGCGTTGACAGCTGCCTGTCCTATTGCCAACAAAAACTCCTGAGACAACTGTATCTCATTCCTGCAAATACGCAAATTGCTTAGTTTCCAGCCCCAATATGAGACATAATGATACTTCTTTTCATTGATCGAGGTCTAAAAAAAGGTGTGTCAGGAATGCACTCAATCATTTCCTCACGTGCAGTTTAATCCCTCAGCTGGAAATGAGGTTTCTGTCTACTGGTTACAGGAGAAATCAAGGGCTCATGTCCCGTACAGCAGAGGTATGGTCACACGGGCTAAGGTCAGTGAGAAGGACATGTTCCTCCAATTAACGCCGGCATGTGTTTACTTATATTTTTATACATTGCTAATTCTTCCATTTGCTGCTTTTGAATTCAGAGCACATGACCAGCTTCAGCTCGTTCTTATTCAGGTAGGATTTACCGCCACCAAGACCCAGCCCATCTCATGCACACGGGATTCGCTTTCTTCCCCACAGATAAGGCCCAAAGCTGCTGGACCCGAAGGGTCATCAGCCTTTCCTCCCCCTGGGCTGCAGGTCCAGCAAAACTGGGCAACAGGTGAGTAGATAAGACCAGGCTCCCAACAAGCCATTCAAAACTAGTCACAACCTCCTAGAGAGAAAGCCATCTGAAACAGACTCAATTTGCAGGATAAATTTTGGGTTGGGTGACTTCAGTGTCCACAGGAACAGTATGCAACAATCCCCAGACAAAGAACTGACACACAGAAATGCTGATCTTGATCCAAACGTAGTCAGAATAAATAGAAGCGACACCTCTGCTGACAGCCGATCAGGGCAACTCATCTCCAGGCAGAAATAACAGTTTTCCTTGTCAAAAGAAAAACCCACGTCTACCCTCATAATGTTTTGACTTGCCAGATGCCAGGAATCATCGAAAACACTACCGAGCCATGGGCCGAGGAGAAGAAAAACTAGGGGAAGGACATGTAGTGTTGGCAGACTCCTGCAGCAGCCCAGGCCACCGCTTCGGCCTCTCCCATGCTGGCCTTTTCCACTCGGTTTCACAGCTGAAGGTAGGAACCATTTCTTCAGCTTTTCCTCAGTAAGTTCCTCACACACATACAAGCACAAAAACTCAAGACTCATATTAAGATCAGGCAGGGAAGGAAGAAAGAGAGAGTTTGTTATTATTCTCGGGTTTTTCTTTCCTTTTTTAAAAATTCTTGGGATGCGCTCAAACATTACGACGGTGGAGACCATATAAGTAGCTAGATTAGAGCAACAGACATAACAGTGGTATTGGATACGGAAACAGCAGCCATTGCCAGTTCCATGGAAAGAGGACAAATGAATAAACATCGATCATAACATCCGAAACCACCAGGCTTGGAAAAGCCACTTTATTTTAGGAATAATCCACTGGAAGATGCCAGGGCTAGATCTGACCAGCTCTGACTTTTTCTCAGAAGTATAAATGCCATTGAGGAAGAAAATGATGTTTGAGGATGGATAAATCTAGGAACCTTCTATGCCATCATCTTTTAGTCAGTAAGCTCTAGGGACAAATTCAACGGTTTGTTTGTTTGGTGGGAATTATTTTTGTTTTTACTGTAAATCTGTAGTTTTTCCTAAGCATATTTTTCCAGGTGTTTTTCCTGCTGAAAAATTGCATGCAGTCTCAGGGTGATATACAAATTGAATGCAAAGGCAAGCAAAAAATCCAGATAGGTCTGTCTATCAATACCTCTTCAGTATAAGATGGTCTCACCTCTACAGGACCTTCTCCCCTCTTAGCAGATCTTACACACCATCAAGAATAAGGCAAGGAAGCATCCAGAAGGAAACCATAAGCATGTTGACTGAATGTCAGGGAGATATACTGTAAATCTATAGCCAATCCACAGGGGGCTGGAAAGGTATTTTCAGTGTCTGCTGGTATTTAGGAAGATGTTTCTGAAGGAACACAGGCTGTGCCATTCCGGGGAGAGAGGAACTAGCTTCTTTAGGATTACTGAAAATTTACTAAATAAGAGCTTTCTGTATTTCCTCACAGCTGAAGACCAATCACTGCAACGCAATTAGAAAAGCTGGAGGCTGAAAGAAGAGAAATTCTCCAATTTGACCCGCATTCCTTACATTATAGCTGGTGCGTGCAAAATGCATCTGGGTTCTGTGAAGTGCAAGATACTGAATATCTCTCTCTGCCTCAGCAATATTTTGAGCTTTACATTGAGCTGAGTGCTCAAATCCTGGAACGTGGCTTTGGGAGGCCAATCCCTTGGGACATCCTTGGTGTCAAATTCTTTGAGGTTACTTGAGTAGACTATGCAAAGGGATGACTTAATGTGTCACAAGGAGGTGACATTAACCTTCTATAGGGCACCAGGAAGACCACACATTATAAAACTGCGCCCAGTTTCGGTTTCCTCAGCAAAAGACAAGTACCAACAACTAAATCCAAGCATAACCGTAATGCAGTTTTAAGAGGCTTGAGATACTGATTCAAGATGGGATGCCTAAAATACACATTAAGGGTGAAATGCCGGCACCATGAAAATCAGCAAGAAAATCACCTAGTGACTGCATTGGGACTGTATCCATACAGTTTATCCAGACAAAGACAGTATAAACACCAGAGGCTCAATTGTCCCTGAGCTAACAGTGCTCAGTTGTTTAAGCGCAGGAAACGGCCCACCCTTTTCCCACCTTTGTACACCCAGGCAGGGGTCAGGCATAGTGTAGCTGCCATAAGGGCAAGCCTGATCCAAGTTAATGCCTGGCATAGGGTGACCGAGGCAGGCAGATGGCAAAGCCACTGCCCTGGACCTCTGCGAAAGATTGCAGAGGCGGCCACAAACGGGCAAATGTACCGTCTGTCTGTGAAAATGCCCCATGGCTGAGCAGACACGCTCCACCAGTTGTCTTGGAGAAACTGACTTAAACCACTGCTCAAGACAGTTTTCTTTTTTAAAGTCAATACTCAGGTGAAAGAAGTTTCAACAGTTGCGCTTATCAGGGGAAGAAGTCCAGGGAAGCAAAAGTATGACAGCCATTGACACAACACATCCCACATCCTTCCAGCATCTTTTGCCACCGTAACAGGATCCTGAAGTAGTTGTTTTTAATTCAGGATTAAGGTGATTTCATCCTTCACATTAATTATCTGAGTAAGCGAGTACATACTTCTCTCATTCTTCATATTTGTCTTGATTATTCACCTTTGGTAATGGAACATGTAACAGGAGAGGGGAGGCATGAGTTCACTGCCAGGGAGTGCCTCTGCAGGTAAAATGAAATGCAGGTAAAAAAATCAAAACTATTTTTCCATTTTTTCTTAACTTACAAACTCAAGGCAAAATAGTTGCCCAGACCTCTAACAGGAGCTTTCCACAGATTAAGCGCTGTGAAGCTCTCATCTTGGGAGTAGCGGGAGAAAGCATTGAAAGATGAATTTCCATGCTACGTAGACATGCACACATTTAATCCGGTTGTGGTTTTCTTAATTTGCAAAGATCCTAAAGCCAGCTCTGATTCAACTCATCAGTTCCAGCTAATTTTCAAGCTAAGGGCTCTAATAAGCACATTCAAGAGCATCTGGGCAAATTTAGCTCCAACCAATTTGCCTCTAGAACATCCTTTGAATATATTTGCATAGTCTGCGTTCACAAAGCTACATAAAACACGCCTTGCCAGCTGCTGGCTGGGCCTCTCACCTGGCACGCTGCTGTCACTGCTGGATATCCACTAAAGCCTTGTCAAAGCGCTTACAGTCATTCACCTTTCCTTTGGCTGATATTAAGTGTACCCCTGTATAATGGTGTGCAACAAACATCTGGGCTAACGATGATTTAGCCACTGGACAGGCAGCGTGCAGGCAGGGGGCTCATTGCCCCACGCCACTGTGCTACAACCTTGACCTAACGATAGGGTATCTGAGAGTAGGAATGTCGAGCAGTCACCGCCACCCGGACTTGGCTTTCCTGGTGCAGCACAGTGCCAAATTTGATAGTCTCTTTGGTGATGCAGACACATGCCCACTAAGACAAATTTATTTTAAAGAGATCAGGTAGCAGCTGATGGGTAGTGGGAATCTTTTTGCATTCCCAAAAGAGGCAGCATTTGAATGAACAATCTACAGACGCACACATCAGCAGATGTATTGGCAATACCCTGTGTTAGAGTCTTTGCGAACTTCTGAGTACTTGCTGTTTGGTGCCTAATTATCGTCCCTATGGCAGTTCACTACTTACTAGTACGTTGGGATCTAGGGATCCTGGTTGGATTTGGAGTCCCTTTGCGCCAGGTGCTGCAAAACACAAACACCAGTTCTGGTATGTCCTGCCAAGCTACAGCGCTGAAAGCTCTTACCCACATGCTGAACTTTCTGTACAGCTGTAACTTCACTTGGTTCAGGCTGATCTGTGCAGATATGCAGGTCTATTGTGTTCTAGTTCATTATCTATTTTACACCTATTGAACTTGCTGCAACTGCTTAAAAGCATAAAGTAAATCATGCGCATAAATGTTTGTAGAATGTGGGGCTTAGTAAAGACCAGCAGCGATACAGGCAAGGGAAAGCTTGAGAGAAAGGGAAGATAAAAGTAACCATAAAGGGAACTTGTGATTACGTAGACTAGCTACATACATAATTTGTGGGCTTCATGGTTTGGGAATTCTGTTTGTTTGCTTAATGCAAATGAGCAAGAGAACGTAAAGAATCTCTGCCACCTAGTGCAGTGAGAACTGAAATGGTGTAGGCCTCACCCCGTGCACTTACAAATCCTTCCTTGTTCAGAAAACACTTGGCCATGTTTTGCAATTTAAGAGGAGAATACCAAATAGTGTGTTTTCTGCAAGAACTGGGGACCACATGCCCGCAACGTGCAAACCCAAATAAACACGCTGTCCCCCAAATACTTCTGCACAAGGAACATAAGGAGGGAGGGCTCCTGTGAGGTTTGGGGGTGTTTTTTCTTTCAATATTTGTGAACTCTTTTCTGTGTTACTTGACTAGCTCTAACCAAACGCCACCTTTGGGAATGTTCCGTAGTCAGAGTCTAATTTAGATGTACCCAATTTAGATGCAAGTTCTCACCATGCATCACTTTCAGAACAAGTTTCTTTGTAAGCTGTTGACAGAAAATGTTTATAGTCCTATTATACTCGAGTAAAAAATGCGAACTGAATAATGGATGTAATATCTTTTCCTTCGGTTTACTGGAGTTTATTTCCCTGTTGTGCAAAATTTTGTTCTGATTTTTTAAACCAATTCACTTTGTCTTGACTCATGCTTTTTATTCTCTATGAACAGTTTAACAAGCTGAAGTTGGAGAGTTTGCAGAGTGTGTCTGTTTTGGAGTGACACTATTTCTAGGGAACCAGGATTCCTAAACCTGATTACGTTAAGCAGAGATGTGTTGTAACTCCTCCGCTTTGGGAACGCTGAGATAACAGGTCACCTTTAACTTACTGACACACTTTGAATTTTGACTACTGAATACTTGCAACAATCTACACATCGAGTATCAGCTATTTGTAGCACTCTGCAAACAGAATAAAAAAGGTGAAACTCTGAATGATTTTGTTATCAGCTCTCTGCAGGTCTAAAAGTCTTATTTAACAAAGAGTTTCTATCCTTGCTGAAGTTAAGCATACACTGAAGGCAAGCGTAAGCCTGAAAGCTTTGCTGAATTCATAGTTGGTTAGGGACATTTTTACTAGTTTTTGCTTAACTTGAGCCACAGCTAACAGCTGAGCAGTGATACTGAGCGTAACAACCGGGACTCCAGCGAGGGTGTGGATGCTATTTTTGACCCACTTAAATTGATTGCTCTTCAAGTTTTGTGTCAGTTACGACATGTTACAAAGATACAGAGACTCTACAAACAGGCACAAGTTATCTTCTCAGTTTAATGACATCTCACTTACTGGTCTCCAGGCCCTTTAGCTTTTTACCTTGCCCAGTGGCTTTATTTGCACCCCAGCGTGCCAAGCTGGCTGATCTTTGAATATTGATACGTGAAGGGAACAAGCCTTCCCTTTATTTAACAAGGGTCTTGTTTGCTCTTCCTGGCATTGGATCATTATTACGTCTGCAGGGAGGGTTAGCTTTTAATCTCTGTGTTATTGTAACGTGTCTCCATCAAGATAGAGGCATGCCCCAGCAGGACAAGGTGCTGTGAAAGTTCAGGTTGTTGCTGTTAGCTTCCAGTAAAGGAAATTATTTTTCAGCCACCCATGTTGAATTGCCAGTGGCCAACACAGAAACCTTTTGTTGAACAAAAGCTACTGGACCATTGATACTTGCAGCGCCTAAGATGCAGCCCAGCCGGACCAGCAATTCAAAGGCCAAGTCTTGAATTTCCAACTGAAGGCTTGTTCTTGTTAAACTTGACTTGCCTAAGAAATCTTTCTTTGTGATATTAATCCTATTGATTTCAACACAAACTCAATCTTTTTCCTACTGAAAGTCCCCCTGAATAGAGTGAGGAGAGGCCAAAACTTGTGGATTACACTGGTGAAAGAATATCCTATGAGTGGGCATTACGGGCTTTGGGAGGAACAGAACAGAACATGGTACATGATTATAAATCACAGGATCACGCTCTTAAACTAAACACGGGGTCCTCACAAGATTCCTCTGAGATGAGCGGGCGGGAGGCTGGCAAAGCGAACTCAATGCAGTATTGCAACACATCTTGGCCGTAATGGTTGACGGTTCTCCCAGCATACCTGGCTGGGGACAAAACGACACTTTTCCGAAGGCTTTTATGACCTCTGTGTACAGACCTTGCTCTTTCCAACAAAGCAAATGAAGCTCCCAGCTCACGAGGAAAGAGACTTAGATTATGACAAGCTGCGGACACATGACAGAAGTGGGTTTTTATCAACTCAAAATAGCCAGAATACCCCTATGAAATATTCTTTCTCACACAACATGCTGTTTTCTCATTATGTGTGTTGACATTTTTCAGACTGACCTCAGCTAGATATTTTGTTCCGGAGTCCCCATTTAGTGGAACATTTAAACAATAACACTTTGAAGCATGCTCTGTCTCTCTTTTGAAGTCCATTCAGGCTCTGCCCTAGGGTCAGCAGGCGCATTCCAGCAATGATGCACGGACCATCTGCTGTACAAGTTTAAATCCCACTGGTCCTATACCTAGAGGTACTAACATGTTGCATAACTCGCACTGAAAAACAGCCTGTCAGTTCAGACGAGGTTTGGATTTATTCCTATAGTTCTCTTATCCTCCCGCTGGAGGGCCTGTGCACAGTAACCTTTCAGTGTGGTTTCTGGGGACTACAGATTAATGAGATATATAATAAGAAATGACATTAAGTTCTTACATTCAAAACCTTTATTTTCCTTTGTCCATCTCCATCCTGCCTCTGGTCTGGCATCTCATTTAGGTGCCTTCCTATTCCAGTTTTTTCACTTAGGTGGGTTCTGGCTAAGTTACCCTAAATAATGGTCCATGCCTTAGTGTCAGTTGCTGAACAAGGGAAAACCAGGATGGTGTAATATGAAGGGTGAGTTTTCCAAGACAATGTCAGCGATTCAGATGACCAGTGAGAATTTACTTGGGTAGGAATTTGGCATCAAACCCATGACAAAAATCCCTGCCAAGATATGTCTTTGTCTATATATTTTATCCATTGTGCTTCAATGTTAACTAGTCATTATTAAAATTAACAATGCATTGGCTAAGGTTAATGTATTTCAGACCCAAGCACCGTTGGTCTTCTTGGTGCTATGTAAACATAGAGGAAGGAGTGGTCCCTGCCCTTGGGAGTTAAAATCTAAACTTGGACAATACACTTCAAACATATGGTATATCCTGCAGGCTGAATTACCAAACTTCAATCAGCATTAGTCTTAACAATTAATTTATGTTGCACATATGTTCTGCATTTGGGGCATTAGCCCTGATGGGCCCCTTGAAGGAAATGTGAGTGTACGTACATGCTGACCCCTTAGCGACAGCAGAGGGACACGGTAACAAGCAGGATGAGACCTGTGGGATGGAGCATGGCATGAGGGTAAGCATGGCAGGGGGACATAAATAGGGTACACAACAGGGAGATGTGGACATCTTGTAGCATAAGCGAAGGAGAACAGCCATAGCAGAGCAAGTCTTTCAAAGTGGCTCTAGCACTAGTTGAGTACCAAAATAAGTGGGCACATTTCCACTTTTGAATATCTGTCACTTATTTAGATGCCTCCTTGGAAACTGAGCTCTCCGGAAAATCTGTCCTCAACGGTGGGTGCTAAGCACTAGACAATCTGGCCTGTTCGCTTTCTCGGTATGTGCTTCATCTGTTCTAAGGAACAAGTCCTTCTGGAAATGTTAAAAAAAAAAAAAAAGGCAGAAAAGAAGTGTTGAATACAGAAAAGCACGCAAGCTGCCTCGTGGACTAATGATCAAGAAAGGCAGAACAAGCAAAATTCCATAAACCAGATGAAGTCAAATGTCTAGCTACCAGGACCCCTCACAAACATTGCAGTATTCTGGGAAAGATGTTTCACATGGGTTAAAGCACTGAGTAGGAGTCAGGAGATATGAATTGGCTGATTTGCTTAATCCCCTTGCTCAAAATGTTCTTATCTGTCCAAAAAAAGAAGTGGAACAGGAATATCTGGCCCACTACCCTACAGGAGAAAACTGTAAACATTATTCAGGATCAAAATACGGCCTCAGATGGAAGAAGCAGCCCATGGGGTGGAAGGGAGATCCCCTGAGGCTTTCTGCCTCCATAAAACAGAACTGAAAACAGCGTAACGGAACATGAAGGGACACAAAGCTGAAGAGCATAACATGGGGCATGCTCCCATGTATGCAGAAATCCAGCCCCCAGCTGTGGAGGGACACAAATCCCCCGTTCGTTAGCCATGCCTCATGATGGAGTGTGACGTAGCACTAGTGGTGGCCAGCCAATCTTTTAGCTAGACCTCCTCAGACCTCGCCGTCACCTCTGATCCCAGTGAGCCCAAGTGGTCGCCTTTTGCATAATGCACCTCTCCTGTTACATCACCTCCGAGCTTGTCCTTGCGTCTCCCTTGTGGGATCCCGTAAGAGGATTGGGTGGGCCAGGAGGGAGCAACTCCATTGTTCGAGCACAAAAAGCAGCGTTCATTAGTAGGCAGGCATCTTAGAATGGAAAAAAAAAAAAAAAAAAAAAAAAAAGACTGGATTTGCCATTAAATCGGATATTCTTGGAGGTTTTCCTCAGTACAACTCCCTCTTTCAAGCTAACAGAAGCAGTTGAGAGACCTGCCCAGTAATTCCTGAGTTCCAGTCCCAGCTGTGACCTTAACTCTGAAGCTAATATCCTCTTGTTCCCTACAATAAAGCATCGGTCCTCCACCGCCATAAAGCAGCCTCACTCCTTCCACATAAGTCAGTGTTACCCCATTTGAAGATTTGGTTCAGAAATCAGGGCAGCACGTGGCGGAGTCCTGCAGAAATGCCCAGGAAAATCTGGTCCCCAAAGAAGGTTGCACCAAACCAGCAAGATGTGAACTTGTGAGCTGTACTCAGACACCCTGGGCCCACAGAGCGGTTACCTCCTGGCAGGACATGTCCCTTGGAGATCCAGGCTTACACGCGACGGCTATCTCTGCTATCTCTCAGGGTAATTCACTGCCTTCAGTTGCCGCTGCCAGAGACGGGAGGGAGCTTTGCAGTGCCCACTGCACAGCCATAGATGATGGAGAGGCTGCCAGAGGCTTCCTTGGCTCTTCATCCAGTTCAAAGGGGCCAGGTCAGGAGCTGGTAATTACCCAAAATTTAAACAAGGCTCCTAGTTCACATCCATGGCCATTTTCGAGTTACATTTGCCCTCCTCTTGGTAAACAGCAAACATTTTCTTGGAAACAGTGTCATTTCTTATGCCAGTGGCAAAATAAACCCCAGCTCATCAAGGATGTGTCCTTTCCAAAGAATTACCACAAAAATGTCTGAAACCCTATAAAGGCTGTTAATGACTGAATCTCCATAGGGCTTTCTTCCCCCTTCCTTTTCCCTCTTTTCTCCTTGCTCTGACGAGCTGGTGAGTTGGGAATGGTTTTAAATACCACAATAGCCATGGCAGGACATCAAGAAAGAAAGAGGAACAGGGTTTTGAAATACTTTGTGTAAAGCTCCAAGCGCTTGAGTTGGTGCTTAACTGGCTGGGCTTTACCACGCAGCAGTCAGATGATCTCTGCAGCTTTGAGAAAGAGGAGAAACTCTGGAGAAGGGTGGGGGGGAAACGGTCTCTGCCACATTGGTCTTTATTGTCTTATGGATTTTATCACAGTATTGTTCTTTATTTCCTGCTATTTATAGGCTCTCATGTTTTGTGCTGCTTTCATGTTTGTGCTATCTGCCTTCCCACGACATGTTTCACCCCAGCCCTTGCCTACAGCTGGATCCATAAAGGCCAGACCAATGGTTTTGAATGGCACATCAGTGCTCATCTTCTCTCTCTGGGCGATGCACGCAAACTGCCCTTTTCTGAAGCACTAAGAAACCCAAGATGGGTGATTTAAACAGTGGTGGTCACTCTCCACACGCTCTTGCATAAAGGAGCCAAGGAGTTTGCCACTGGGCTTTTGGGTATCATGCCATTCTTTAAGAGCTCCAGCCAGCGATGCTGGGCTGTCTCCTATGAAGCCCACACTTTACAATGGATTTAAACCATCAACCCATCAGTGCATGACTAGATGATAGCCACTTCGGAAACTTCACCTGAATTATTTTATAACTCTGCCCTTTGTGCACAGTACTGCAGAGAGAATGTGCTACAGGGGGTCTTCTTGTCCCAATTCCCATGATTTAGGGATGTAACTCCACTGACCTGAACTAGCAAAAGTGAAGTTAGATCTGGTTTGAAACAAATGATGAGGCTTGTAAAAGTCAGGTCCCAGCCTTAGTGAACTTCCTGCCTTAAAGGTGGCTTCAATAGGCTGTGAGGCTAGAAATAAAAACAGGAGAGGTGCAAAATAATGCTGTAATCACTGAAGTCTGTGATTTAATTCTATAAGCATCCTTGTACTTCACCCCACAGCAGTTTCCAGGCAGCCCAAACACAAACTCCAGGTACGAAGCAGAAACCCAGCTGCTGGTTAGGTGGGCTGGAACTGGGGGATTTACTCCCCAGCAACAGTCCCTTTCCTGCACTTTGTGAGTGACAGCAAGCCTCTCGCATCAATCCCCAGCTTGCATCACTTCTTCTTGTGTGCAAAGCAGCCTGTCTTGGAAGCGACCACACAGCTCAATGCCAGTAAAAACAGGGAAAAACCCTTCACCTAAACAGAGAGGAACAGCAAACCCTGCTTTGGGACCCTTTCACAATACGTATCCGGCAGCAGGCCTGCCATGGGCTGCTGGACAATTACAAAGAAAATGAAACACTTGGATATGGAGCCAGGCTTGGGCAGCTTTTGCTTATGGGATTTTGGGGCAAGTTACTTTCACTGTTTTACCTGTGAGTGCCTGCAAAAGGGCCACAGAACATAGCTCTTCAGTGCTGCAGAGCAGCGTAAAGGCACCTGTCTGTCAATGAGAGTAATTCTGGTTTGCCTCACATCATGCCTATTTTGGGAACATCCCTTGAAGAAAGCAGCAGATTTTTTCTGTAAGCAGCATGAAGTGCAGGTTTCTCATTTAGAGTTTGACACAGGTTTCTGGAGTTACCCACCCCCTGTAGCAGCCAGGCTGAAAGAGGAGACGTGGTGGAAACAGAAGGCATCTATGCTGCACCAGACTAAGCAAAGATAAAGCACGGTGCAAGGTGAATTGAGAGGTGGCAAAGTGCATGCTCATGTCGGTGAGTCCCAGGATCCTTTGTAAGGATCCTTTGCTAAGAAGCAAATTTATGTCAAGCCACGAACATTGCTAAAGCAGATGCCTTGTCTCCCAAGCACTAGTGAGTCCTGAAAACTGACATTTAAAAATTTTAGTGGCCGTTACAGTGAAATAACATATTTCACCACACAAAGACAATGTGGGGAAAGGTATGTGGCAACCCTTTTTTTAAGGTGGGACAAAAAAAAAAATTGCCACTAGGAACTCCACAACACTGGAAACCAAACACTTAACCAACTCTCATCCCATCTGAGAAACAATTAAAAGTGTGAAACCAAAGGTTTCCAGCAGAGACTGCTGCAGAGGCTTAAAAGATAGTGGCCGTGGAGCAACTGCTGTAAAAACACAGCCCCAGCCCTCCCAAAAAGTGCTGAGTGCCTTGGTGTCCATGGGGATCAGTGTGGATGGGGGCTGTCACCTCTCCCAAGCCCAACAGTTACATTCTCCTTCCATCCTCTGTTTCAGTTGATGAAAATGTGACTGTTTTGAGCTCGGTGCCTGGTATGAGCCAAGTCCTGTTTATCTCCTGAGACACGCTTTCCAGTGTGTCACCAGCTGCCCTCTCAGCCACCATCTAAGGTGCATTGACAGGTTGCAGTAGTTTTCCAGTCAAGACTCTGAAATGGTTATTCACACTTTTATCGCGGCAAGATTAGATTATTGTAATTCTTTATTGGCTGGCTTCCCAAAGCGGGCTCTGCACAAACTCCAGATGGTGTGAAATGTGGCCGGCAGGATTTGAGTTAAGAAGGGACAGTATCATCCATTCTGTTAGAACCTCTACCTTGGCAACTGGTTTGACAGAAAATTGATTTCAAAAGCATCCTTTTTCCCTCTGTGCCCAGCTGAGGTCAGGTCTCTGTCAGCAATCTTATGATTCGTTATGGTCCGGAGTATGTTACCCAGCCTTGCACTACCTGGTAAACAATTCTCCGAGGAGTGATTTCAAGGAGGTGCAGGTAGTTTAAACCTGATTTCCATCTGCGTGTTCTCCTCTAAAGCCTCTGCAAGAGCTGGGTGGGATACCACAATTACACCCTTTGCCAACATTAGATGAGTGTGCTGGAGAGCGACAGGCTCTCCTGCCCTCACTGCACCGAACCTGCAGCCTCCAGACCCCGCTCGCCAGCAGGGACTGCCACCAGGCACAAGGCACCAAACCACAGCCCTCCTCCGGCCACGGCTGGGGAGAAGCGGCCACGCCAGCCGCATCCCACAGAGGCAGCCATTTAAATGCAGCACATCCCTGAAGCTCTTCTGAATTGCGCGTGGCTCATCTCGTCCCTTCTAAACGCCTGCACGAGCCACCAGAGGGGACACCCGGGCAGCGGCCAGGCTCCCCGCTCCTGGTCCCAGCACTGCGGGGCCTCACTGGAAAACACAGACCGCTGGTACGTGTTCTCATGTGCCATCTTTCACTTGTGTAAACAGCGACTCCACAAACAATCGATAGGATAATAACTGGCTTCATACAGATCAGTACAAATAAAACCTTCCGGTGTTTTGGGCTTTTGCCTTTTTAGAACTTTCTTTTCCTGGAAAAGCACGGTACGAGAGGTGTATTCCTTCATATTTGATTTGGTTTTATACTGAGCCCAACAGTTAAAACCTTCCCTGATTTAGCTCACGGTGGCTAAATTCCTACAGGCCTTTCGTGCAGGAGAAAAGTCTTGGGCGGGCTGTAATTAGAGTCTCGTAACGAACAATCATTTGGCTTCTTTTTTTATTAACTGCTATTTACAAAGCAGTATGTGATTTGCCGCATAAGAGGGAGAAAGGCTGGGGACAGCTTTTGCTGCGCAGTGGAATGGCACGGCAAACACAGTGTGTTCTGAGCTGTTTACCTTCCCTGTCACTTCTGCAGGGAACCTGTGACCTGCCACTCATGGATGTGGACATAAAAGCTATGCTGTTTTGGTTGTTTTTTTTTTTTTTTTTTTTTTTTTGTTCATGTGAGACAGCTGACACAGACTGTTTGCTTTGGGAAAACAACCAAACCCTTTTGTTTTGCATGAAGGGGGTGAAAAAAAACCTGTATATAAAGAATTGCACTGACTCTGCAAACAGCTACTGCATAAGGAAGAGAGAGTGGCGGTCAGCTCTGGGGTCACGCTGATCGTCATTTTAAAACCTACAGTGCCACTGTCATTTCAGAAATTCAGAAGCCTGGGGAAGCTGTTGAAGACACCAAATATTTCCCCATATGGATAAAAAATACATTATTAAAAAAAAAAACAGCAGTGTGAGAGAACAGGCAAAGTCAGGGTGGTTTACCTGAAATCATGAGAATTTGGAGTTCAGATAAAATGAGATACAGGTTGGGCTCTGATCCTTGAGCTTAGCTGATCTGCACTTGTCATGGGACTGGGAAGTATACAGGGACCTTTTATATCACTTCTATACACGCACTATGTGGCAATGTCCTCAGGATTACTGCAGCTCTTCCAGGGTAGGAGTTACCATCATCTAAACCCAGTACTTCAATACAGACCTGCCTCAGGGCTGCCTTGAGCCCGATGCTGCCTATGAGAGGTGCTGACACACACCTGTCAATCGCAGGTATCTGTTCACCCCATTCCCAGCTTTCCCCAGACCAGGAGACCACTCAGCTGCTGCGTGAAGGTGCCAGCCCTTCTCCCGCTGGTGCTGAGGGTACAGCCTATAGCTTTAATCTGGAATGAAAATGCTACTAATGCTACAAAGGATCTTTTAATTTCCCAACGTCTCATTCTGAAGACAAATTTTATCAGTGTTTGTTCAGCTGAAACACTTCACTAGTAGGTGGGCTTGAGGTGTCTGAATATAGGCGTCTAGAGGTATTTTAAAAGCTTGTGATCAGCTACGGTACCTGCAGGGCTGGCAGGTAAAACATAGGACTTACAGGAGACCCACGTGCTCTTTTAGAGACAGATGGAGCTAATGTGGGACACGTGGAGGCACTGTAGTGTATCACAGCATCTTGTATCGTGCCAGATGCGTATGGGTAGGCAACTCAACTGCCTCCTATGTGAATCAACCAGACGTTTGCAGAGAATCTGCTTCCAGCTTCTTTTGCTACTGAGAACTGAGCCACAAATGCATTTCAGAAAACTGTCCAACAGGAGTGCTGGGAAAGGTAATCCCTGCTTATTTTATGTAGAAAATCACAGACAGCCTACTTGTACCTCTGCACATGGGCCTTATTCTAGTGGGAGGTCACTAGAAAGGTCCCCATGACTCCAGCCACCGTGGCCTTGAGCAGCTGAGCAACGTCAGCCATGACCTGCTCAAGTCTCCATGCACCCCCAACATCATCCATTCAGCCCATGCATATGGCAGTGATAAGCATCTGATGGGCCACATGACAGACTAGAGAATCGGACAGCAAACCTCACCCCACTGTGTGTCACACAGCCCACCAGCCCTAACACACGCCATTGCAAGCCAAGTTCTTTACTTGATGAAAGGAAGGCTCTCTTAATCAGATAAACAGCATAGTAAGTGCTGTGGCCCTCAGCTGTGAACATTAGTGCTCAATGTGCCAGGTGGCTTAAGCTGCAAGCATGTCATCTCCTGTGCTGTGTAGCCTTCAGGCATGCTTCCATGTTCTTAATTCTCCTGATGAATTTGGAGACATTTGTTTCCAAAGACCAAGTTTTCCAGCAATTCGTAACATAAAATATCACACATTACGAACTCTATCTGCCCAACTACAGCCAAGACTGACAATGCTTAGATATCCCTGTAAAGCCACTTTTGAAAGGCTGGGGAAAAGCACGATAAAAAACTGCATGCCATACTGCTTATATACCACCACTGTGACCACCAGTATAAATGACTAGACAAACCTCAGGTTATTTGCAAACCGAGCTGAAGAGCAAGTAGAAAAATAGATAGATTATAAGCATTCATACAGAACCTTTAATTAGAGAGAAGAACATGGCTGGCTGCGTAGGAACGTCATATCTTCACATGGTGCAAACCAACGCAGCTCCATTATGGAATGACACCAGTTTGTGCCAATGACGCTTTGGTCCAGGTATGTATACAAGGATGTCTGCCTTTACCATGGAAACACAACACCTAAGCGAGGGACCACACCAGCAGCTTAACAGCAACTGTATTAATACTTGACAGGGCAGGAAAGAAAAATGAAAACAATTGCTCTAATTGAAACTACGGGGGGTGTGTAAGTAGGGCAGAATGCACAGTAATTACCTGATTTGGAGTAGAGCCAGAACACCAACGCTAACGCTCCTGCTCTATGGGACTGCGAAGGAGCCTAAGCAAACAGGATTTTGGTTTCCCATCTTTGGCTAAAATGGTTCTTTACACAGAAACGGAGAACTGTGTAAAAAGACATGGTGCGTACCCGAGTCTGAGGAATGGAGCGGGGCTGCAAGCTGAGGATCTGAGTTCCCACCCAGACTTGTACCAAACAGCAAATTGATGCGGTGGTCCCTGGGAGAGATGCTTCTTGCCTGGGCAGTGCATCTGCGCATGGGCACAGCCTCGTCCAGCTACGGACATGAAACGCCAGGTTACTGCAAATGAAATCAAGGCTCTGTTCACATGGGTGTTATCATGAGCCTTTTGGGTGTCCTCAGGCTGGAGGTGCTCCCAGCTCCCTCTCCCACCGCTCCACAGCAACCACCTCCACCTCGCTCCCTTCCCTGCAGTCCACTTGCCACGTGCCCACCCCCGATACCTTCCCCAAAGCCATCGCCAGCAGCCCCCGCACCCTGGTTCTCACTCCCCACCGCATTCTCTCCACACCGGCCGCAGAGAGAGGCAAACCTGCACTGAAAGCTGTCCAGGGACCAGTTCCTACAAAGATCACTTCCCACACTGCCGTGGATTCCCAGACGTGGGGCACATAAGGAGCACGAAGACAACAGTTAACAGCAAAATGAGGCTCCACTGGTAGCACGGCGCCGGGGGATAACCTGGCCCAGTGTGACCCAAGAGTCCACTCCAAGTATCAGCTGAGAACCAGCTACAGTGTCTACGGGAAAGCTAGATGAAGTCCAGGGGGAACGGAACTCCTTTCCTGAGGAAAAGCTGCTGGGCAATGGCTTACCCAGCAATCTCCAGTTGTGGGCCAACAAGCATGTCTTAGTCATACAACTGAGGAACAACTTCAGGCATCTGCCCCATCATCAGTCGTTGCTTCACGACCGTGCCAGCCCTGCCAGCAAGTCGTAACCGCAGCCAGCTGCCGAGCCGGCGTGACAGAGCTGCAAGTCCTGCACGCTACCAACACCCACGTCTGAACCTGTGACCCACAGGTTCTGCAGACCATCACAAATCCCCCGAGACATACAGTTCCCCACGGCCTCGCAGGTTGTTTTTAGTTAGACAAATTCAAATGGCTGCCACAAAAGCTTAATCTCTTTCCAGCCACACTCATGCTGAGTGTCAATAGGAAAAAGTCTCATGAATACGCTTGATAATTACAGAGCTGTGGCTGTAGCAAAGAACAAAGTATAATGCAGGCTTGAATACTCAGGAAATTGACTGCTGATATGTTTCCATTCATTGTTTTGTTCTCTGTTCTCAGTGTTATATTAAAATCTCCTACTAAGAATGAGCTTTCTTGTTTAATGGAACTTGTCAGTTAGAGGAAATCTGCTTGAGCTGTTTGATCTATTCTTTAAAATAATATTAATTGCAAATTTAGCACAAGTCCCTATCTTAGTTAGCAAATCAGTGGAAAACTGAAGCTGATATTTTTCAAACTTTTTTCGTTACCCACCAAAACCCATGGCCCATCACTTTCTAACTCGAAGGCATTCAGCATCCCTTTGCTCCAACTATTCAGTCCTGGCTGTTCATTAGATATGTTGATTGATCATACCAAGTCACCTGATGCTGTTTTCCTGACTCTGTTAGTGAAAAGTGATCGTACTGAATAGGAAACAGTAAACACGGTGTGAATCTCTGGTCATGAGAAAATTCATGAAACTTTGCAGTTTGTGAGCATTTTCACAAAATCCTGACAACCTTATCAACTTAGTCAAGTGTGACCTCACATCTATAGGAAATCACAGTCAGTGCTTCTGTCTGCCTCTGCATTAATGGAACTAGCTGTCTATTTTGATTCCACGTGACTTGTAATTAAATACTGAATTTGCATGTTTGCTATTCATCCCGATTCCCAGCATGTGCACTCACAATAACAAATCTTAACTTCAGGCTCTGAAGCTGATGTACAGCTGAGTCTGGATTTCCGAAGTCCCACAGTTCAATGATATTTACATCTGGAGGTTTCATTTGGTTTCTTGCAGGCATAAAAGAACCATTTACAAAAATCAGATGCAGTGGCCAGTTTAGACTCTGTGTAAGTCTGTAAGATTATTTCAATTTGCTGGTTCTGAACCTTCAGCAAAAATCTGCAAAAATAGGTTGCATTGGGTGGCTCACAGAAACAGTATTTCTTTTGTCAATGTCTTCCTGCTTCCAATTATATCAGAATGACCAAAGAAAGGGGAAACAGCTGATTCCGGGGTTCATATAATTAGACATAATACACTCTATCATCCTCAGTACTCGATGTTTTTCTTCAGGCAATCTCAAAGACTTTCAGAAGCGTTCAGAAACCACTGTTCATGTTGGCATGATCACAAGTGCTGTCGCTTTTAGGCATTTGACGTAACAGACTGAGAAGTGGTGGCATCAGCCCCCTCCTCAAGAGGCAGCAGCAGCCGCTCTGCACGCAGACCCCCAGTACCTTCCCCTCCCCTCCATTGTAAAGACGCCGGCAGGTACCAGGAGATGCCTCCCTTGCCTGGTGACAGCAGCTTTGATTATACTTGGGCTCATCCACATAATTCGCTTCACTTAGGGCTTGCTAAAAACATCGCCTCGGTGCTGCACAGCTCTGCCAGCCCTGCGGCACTGCCGGCACGGGGCAGGGGCAGCAAGGTGGCCCCGCAGAGGTGCCTTCGCGATGGGCTGTGCCTCTGCCACCGTCATGCTGTCGGGGGAGCCTGAGCTCCCTGCCTACGTACCGCTTCTGGATATGTAGCGTCCTCCTCCGCCCCATCTCCCTGCTCCTGACTAACTCAGGCAGCTCCAGTCATAGGGAATTCCTCTAAAATAAAATCCCTTCTCCGCCCCCCCTCCCGATCCCTTCTAAAAACAAAGGCAGAATTGTTCAAAACAACCCAGGGGAAGAAATCCAAATAGGAGGTGACCTCCTTCCAGCCCTCGGTGCTGGGGGCCGAGGTGTGTGTGTCCGTACCGCCTCCCCAGGCTCCCAGGGTCATTCCAGCACCTTTGCCTCATTCCCTCCTGGAGCGCCGCCCTCCCGCGCTGCCTCCCACGCGGCTCGTGTTTTCCTGCAGCCCATGAAGAGCTCTCTGTTCCCCCGCATGAGTCATGCCCACAGGCTGCGGGCCAGCGACATCAGCCCCTCGCAGCCCGCAGGGGCCGAGCACGCCGCCTGCCCCTCGCCGCTTCTTTGGAGCTTTGTGCCGCGTGTAACGGCCAGGACTGTTGGTCTGGGAGGGTGAGGAGCTGCGAGCGCGGTGGGACGAGGCTGATGGCTTCAGCAGGCCTGCTGTGGGGGATGCCATCCAGCGAGCTGGAGGAGGAGCAGCCGTGGCAGTCCCGTTTTTCACGCCTGCTAGCAGGCAAACCCTCGCCCGGCATCCCGGAGCGGTGCCGCACGCTGACGCCTTGCCAGCTGTCACTACCTGCGCCAGCCGCCCTGGGACACCAGCACATGCTGCAAACACCTCTTTATTTGACGGTGTTGGCACTTCATCTGAGACTAGCACAGAGAGGGTACGGCTGGTTTGCAAGACTGCTTTAAGACTACAGTAAGAGTTCTTTATGAGCTTAAAATTACCGTTTTGCAATACTGGCAAACATTCCCTTTTCCAGGAAAGCTGCTTTGTAGTACAGCAGGGAAGTTACCCCTCCAGTGTTGCAAGCTACGCCAGCAGCAGTGCAGTCCTGTAGCTCTGACCTGAGGCTGCTGCAGGTATTTTGGTCAAGGGATTGAATGACTTTATGACCTTGATGGATGCACAGTCAGCTCAAGAGCGCTCAGCTGTGCAAACAAAATGTTGCCACCTCAGTGATAAGAGGGGAGGGTGCCCATGCCAGGGCAGAGGAGGGGAGACGGAAGGATGCAGCAGATAACGATGACCTGGGGAGACTGCTCCAGCCCCAGGCTTGCCGTTTTGGGGAGATAGGCACCCCACGTGCTTCAAGCCAGACCGCTTCCCTCTGTCTCAGGAGCAGCCAGCCTGGTTTGCCAGGGCTTCGCTATAAGCAAAGTGTGTAATGAAGCATTTTTCTACACATTTGCTTCTGCTAATGTTGCTACAGGTTAAAGCTGTCCCAGAGTGGTTTCCTCACCTATGGACTTCAACTACAGCAGCAAAGCCCTCTCCCTGTCTAGTGGGGAAGGGTGCCAGGTAAGCTTCCTCATTCTAACATTGCTCTTAAATGTCACTAAGGCGATTACACATGGGCACAAACCAGACTTCTCAGTTCCAGTGCAAGGAGAGTTCTGCTTTTGCTCTGAATCATTGATCTGAGCTCACTATTTTGGCCCTGTTTGAGTGTCAGATGACAACTCTGACCTGTAGTTTCGCCGTAGATTTGACTGAACCGCCATGAAAAGGTCAACTACGTTTATGAGATTGCAGCGCAAGAGATGGGAAACACCCAATGACTGCTACTGCTTTCTGAGGCCTTTTTTGTCCATCAGACTTCAGCATCCTGAACCCAAATCCTTCCCCCAGTTTGTCCTCCAGCCCTGGCTACATGGTCTGTAGACAAATAACAGCCCCGCTTTTTTATTTCCTTCTGGAGGCACAGCGGCTGTTCTGTTTTGCTGCTGAATGAAGCAATGTTTTACCGGCTATGGTTTACTGATTTGCAGATTTTGGTGGCGACGCTGTCACAGAGTTCCCACCATCAGCCCCTGCCAGCATCTCCCCCCACCACAGAACACTCGGACCTTTCAGCTGGGCCAGTGCAGTTCTTCCCGGGGGCCATGCTGATTAGGAAACTGATCTGGTTGAAATAAATTGCAAAAACAAAAAAAACACACAAAAAAGAAGACAAAATCCTTCCTATTTAACAGGATGTTCTGCTCATGGTCTTTAACCCCCATCAGCTCCTGATGCGGCTCACTGCAGAGTCACACAAAGAGTTATTTGGCACAACTGGGAGACAGCTGAGCTGGAGCAAAACGGTGGGAAAACAAGTCTGGAATAGAAGCACCTCAAGGTAATATTACCACTAAAGCTTCCTTGTCCTCAAACCATGGCCAGGGTTTCTTATCTTGGACTGACATTATCCACGAGATCACCATAACTTTCCAGTAAACAGCCAATTCATTTCACAATTTATACATAATTACACACCCCTCACATACCAGAGAATTAGCTCTACAGGCTCCTTTAGGGCCTTAAAAGGATCACTTAGGCTTCAGTTTTCATTTTTAAATGAATACAAGCATTCAGCTGAGCTGTAAACTATTAAAGCAAGACACCACTTCAGTGATAAACAAAATATTTTCCTAATAATTCACTTAATTGTCCCATTCATGGACCTATGCCTTTGGAATGAGACGTGTTTTGTGATTCCAAATAACACAAATAATAACAACAGCACATTCCATTTTACTGAACGAAACAGTGATATACCGAAAGGCTCGTGATACATTATCATCGGCTGTGCAGGATGTGGGTGGGAAGCAGGAGGCTGCAAGAAGAGACAGATAGAAGGGCTCCTACATGCGACTTTTTCCTCTACACTGCTATTTGCCTTTTGCTCAAGAAGTGCAGCAAATACATTAACACCCGCATGAAAAATGAGCTGAGGTAATTCCATCTATGAGCATGTGATCGGTCCCACTGCCACAAATGTTTTCCCTCTAGGTCTGTATCTGACATAGACTGACTCACGCTGCAGCCGTGTACGTCACTACTACCCGGCAGCATCAGGCTATCATTTGTTTCCTTTTGGAACGGGATGTTCTATAATAGCTCCAACTCCCACTCGACAGTTTATGAAATTGCAGTTCTTCCATACACCTCCTTTTGTTCCTGAGCAGCAAGGAGTTTTCAGTTTGTTTCTAAGGTGCTAAAACAGGAGTGCGGAGTGGCCTGAGCTCAGGGATGCCTCACCCGAAACCTGACAGGATGTGTCTTTTAATAGGCTGAAGGTGTGATGGTTCCCAGTGTGCTGTAGAGTTTGTTCTTCAGGGAGACAAACGAGGGGACAGCGCAGAACTGTTGCTTCTAGGGTTGCTGCTTGAAGTACAGCCCCACGTCTCATTCACAGGGCTCCTTCTCCCGCAGCCAGGGAGACGCTGTCACATAAATGGAAGGTGAAGCTCTGGACGTGCTGATGGAGCCGTCAAAGCAGACCCAGCTCTGCTTCAGAGTGCCTCACCACGATGCTCAAATAGGCAACACTTGCTTTTCAACACTGGCCAGTTTGATCTCTGCTCCTAAAACGCTAATCTACATCTGTGTCTTAGTCTGGGTCAGCTGTGTGCTTCCAGTGTGAATCCCTGACTTACTGTGGTTCGGTTCATACCGTGGCACAATTTCAGAGCTCAGTCTACAGGACTAAGCTAGTGCCATACTCAGGGTAAAAACCCTGAGCGTCAATAGCATAGACATGGAGTTCTCAGCACCAACTGGTTTGTTGTGGTTTGGTGCTCCTGTTAGACCAAACTACCTGCTACTACTGCTTGCTACTAGCCTTTTAAAGCCAAAAGTCCTGGAGTTGTTGGACCCCAGCACACAATCGTAAAAGGAGGAACTGATGTGGTTCTAGGGGTGCAGTGGAAGAGAGGAGGCTGCAGTCCCCTGGAGATTCCTGCTCGTGTAAAGACCAAGTTCATCAGGATATGCCCGTAAAGCTGCCAAGTTTCCTGCTGGGAACATCTTCACAGGCAGCTGATACAAAAGGACAGAACGAAGGAAGCAGAGAGCCAAAGAATGAAAGGATGCAAAAGATGATGGCATTTCTCCTGCTTACTTTTGGGATGCTGCTATGATTTAAAGCAGGCTAACATGGATTTCTCTTCATACTGGGTGCACAGTAAAATGGATGCATCGCTATGCAGAATCCAGTGTCTCCTGCTCCAAGTGCTGCTCCCCTGTTTATCAAAGAGCTATAACCAAAGGGAGATCTTCTATTACTTCCTAAGGGTGCAGCCATTCTTAATGAGGAGGTCAGTGCCAACTTCAAGCATGATAAAATGAGTATTCCTATCATTCCTCAGGAAAAATATTATCACTTACTACCTGTCACTGGGAATAAAATGGGAAGCTTAAAGATGATCTGGAATTAATTTGGAAAAGCAAATCTTATATTTGCAAATTGCGCATAACCTTTTTCTGAGAAACAGAAAAGTCCCTGAGGCTAGTGCCTGCAAGAGGATGCCCTAAGAGACTCTGAAGATGTTTATTCTGACCTCCTGGACCTTTGTCCAATGTACATTCATCGGGGTTAAATAAATAAGCATTAACAAACCCAAAGCTCCAGACCTTCCGATGTCCTGCATTGAGCCAAGACATTAAGTGAAGAGGCTTAAGTCACATTTATATTTCCTTTGACCTACAGATTGAGCCCAGGTCAGTCCACCCCAATTGCTGTGTGAAAAGACCTTTATGGCTGCACTACCTTGCATTCAGCTGCCCGAGAAATCTTTAGAAACCACTGTAAAGGCAGCTCATCACAGCCTGGCATTCCCTGCTCACTGCAGCCACCTCCACACGCAGCACAGGCTGGGGAGGGCAATCAGCACCCCAGCCCTGACTTCAGTTTCACAACAGCCCCCAGAAACCCTCCTGGCAGTGTCTGGCCAGCTTCAGGCAACGCTGCACTGCAGGGATAACATTTGCTTAGGCTCTCTGTGCCGGCCCTCAAGCTTTGGCAGCCGTCAGGATAAAAGACAATCTATAAATGCAAGTCATTATAATCTTACAGATATCACCTATAACTTTACCTGGACTTACCTGGGTTGGAGGGCAGTGTTTCTCTTGACATTCAAAACGAACGCGTGCACTAAAGAATACGAGGCTTCTCGTACACAGGGTATTGTTCTGGATTTCGTATTTCTTCGGGGTTGTCTTGGCAACGAAGAGGGTTTGCCGCTAGAGGTGTGTGAAACACTGGGCAACAAAAAGCAAAATGACTCCCACTTGTTTCATTCCATCACCCAGTTAAACCAGACTCATTTTCAACCTGCCGGGATACTGTTAGTGTGCTGTGTGTCGGGAGGGACAGCACTAACCAGCACAGACACCTCTGTCCCCCCCCAGCACTGTGGTTTTGAAAATTGAAAAAAAATGACATTTTTCATTGGAAATGGTGTCTATCCAGAAATCCTTACAAGCTCTGTTCCCTTTCTCCCTTCAACCACCTCCTTCAGGAGTAGTTCCCTGGAAGGCAATGAAACTGGTTATGGATGTTTTTAAGCAAAATTTGTTTTGTTTTGGATTTTTTTTAGTTTCAGTTACAGAAATTTTAAGTGATTTAAGTGAAGTCAATAGGTTTACTGTGGACTGATACCAATATAACCAAGTTTGCCAATTTTCCCCAATCTAAACGAGTCTTTCCTTCTGAAGAGAAGAGATGCTGGAGAGCTAATGCTACCCCTGGCTAGCACGCCAGTGGAAATGCCTGATGTGCCTATCTGGCTCAGCTTCTTCCATGGACAACAGACCATTATTCGCCATGGATGAGGTCCAGGAATTATTCTGGAAAGTTTTTAAAGCATCTTTGGAGGCAGTTTCACATTGCTTATTAATGTTATTTGCCTTTGTTTTTACTTACTGAAGGCATAAAAAAAAAATTAACCCAAACAGCTGTTCAGATTCCTCTATTTTTATACAGCAAAAGGAAAAAAAAAATCTGAACAGCTGTGTCAGTAACACACTAACCAGGTGGCCTCCCTAAGGCAAAGTTTGTATGAAATCTGTAAGATAATGTTTTTATTATCTGAGTTATTGTATTTCTTTTTTATTACTTTTCTCTTGTGAATTCTTAAAGTGGTATTGGCCACTTGTTTCTTATCTTCATCCTCTTCCCTCAGTGTTTGAGCTGCACCACTACTCAACACAGAAATTATGGCGAATCAGCCATCAGGGGTGAAAATCACCCTTTTCAGCACAATCTTCCTGAATCTATTTTGAAGACTTGAATGAGATTTAAGGCTGGGTAAGAAGCAGTTTTACAAATCTGGCCTTTCTATGGGAGGAAATTCAGGCCATGGCACTGAACATCTACCTAGGAATGTGCAAGGGCTGCCCATGAAATGCTGGCAGAGGGAATTTGTTTTCCATGTTGTATAACTTAAGTCACCTGAGATGCACAGTTTTGTTCCAGTTCCTTGACAAGGTAGCTGGATCATCCTCAAGCAGAGTCTAATGACTCACGATTACACAATAGGCTGAAAGAACAGTTGTTTTGTACTCCAGTGTGTGAAACACTGGGGATTTGTAAGCTGTTAGCCAAATTCTCAGCTGAGCGGCGCTGAAATCTATATAGCCAGATGGATTTACACCACAGTTGCCCCACTGCTGTCATCTCAGAGCATATCCCTACTTACACAGGCTCACGAAGAACTTCCCTTACTGAGGTTTTGAATTCCTCAAGCAGCTTCCCATCTTGCATGGAGCAAGCTTTAGCCTTCAAAGCTCTGATGCTCTTGCTAGCACAGCCTTGCCATGAGAGGCTCCCAGCCACCTGCTCCAGGGCACCACACTCCATCCGTGCTCCATCACACCATGGTCCAACCCTAAGCCTTGCCCAGCCACCCAGGGCTTATCTGCTAAGTCCCTTCCATAGAAACCCTCCTAAGAGTCTGCTTCCATTGCTGTAAGAGAGTGCTGATTTATGGGTATGTTTTCCATACTGTTTATTGACATTTTTTCCCTGACTTCTGTCCTTGGTTATCAACTCTGTAGAACAAAGCGAAAGCACTGAAGTGTCTGAAAATCACCAGCCGCATTGCAGGTGTTAAAGCAAATTATATTCATAATAAGAACAGCAATGATAATTGTAGTAATAATTGAATCATTTGTTGCTGTTATTATTCTTTCTCCTATTCCTACAATATTTGACAAATACAGTCTCTAAACAGTTCCTGAGCCTGAAGAAACATTTTCAGGTGACACAGAGTGCAAAGAAAAGAGAAAACCATTTGATATTATTACAAACATATATAACTAGTATTGTACATATTATTATACAGTGATTTTATATTATTTTCCTGAACTTTCTAATTTTAAAGTTGCTTTTCAACTTATAACAGTAGCTAAATACCTGACATTTGTTTATATACCAGTAGAATTTTTTCTTCCTTTTTTTTTTTTTTTAAAAAAAAAGAAAATATGCAAAAAAGTCTGTACATGAGAAGGACCATCTTCCAGGGGAAACACAGCAGAACCATCACAGTCTAAAAGAGAATTTCATTCTCCTCTAAATCATTCCCTTTTGTATGTTTTCTTCATATGTAGTAGTTGGATGTGATTCCCTCTGTATGTACTAAGCCTGTGTTATTACAATTCCAGTATGATATATGTTTATTTTGAGTCTAACAAGATAATGAATCAGAAAATAGCATTGCACTTTATATTATTTATTTATTTATTGTCTTAGGATGAAATTTACCTGGGTCCAGAGAAAAAAATTAGGCTGTTACAGCCCTTTGTTTCATAGAAGTTATTTTCCTCTCAATGCCTATGCCCTGTGGACAGAAATTTATGTCACTGGTAGTGAATGAGAATTCTCCCATTCTCTCACTGCCTCTAGGTATGATTTCTATACCTTTCCTCATGCTTCCAATTTTGTATCCATTACTTGAATACTTGAAAACATGAAATATAATACCAACAATCACAAATCGATAAAGTCAGTAGTGTGTAGGGAATATTTTTTGTTCCTATTCAATCCTCTTGTAATTAAAGAAATCCTACTCAGTGATTTCATATCTTCTGTGACATTAACATACATCTGATCTTAACCTTTCAGTTGAATTTTAGGGGCTGGTCGGCCATTAGGAAGGACTATTTCGCAGACAATTTCTGGGATGCAGATTTGTAAGATCTCAGTTCTTCTCTGAAGTATGTCGCACACCAAGCAATGAAAGACGACTTTAAATGGAATGTGTACTAATAAGTGTAAGTATCAGTGTGGAAAATTACATCACAGAATATAACAGCTCAATGTATTTAATAATACAACAGTAATTATCTTCAATAATACTAAAAATACAGTGAAAAACATTAAGAAACCTTTGTGTCCAAACACATTCTGATTGCTGTATTAGATAACTTTGCAAGAACTTAAGTCTTAAAGACTTGGAGTCTTTGTGAGATTAGATAGTATTCGTACACACAAAAGGCAGGAGAGAAGTTAAATGAACAAATGGCAAGTTTATCTCATATATGAGAGTTATAAAATCATTAAACAAGTAAAAGTTTATTCAGTTAACTGGCGAAGGCCCAGCAAGGATTTCACAACACTATCAGCAGAGTGTTGAAATATTTAAAAAAAAACAACCCAGCAACCAAATGCTCAGTTTCAGAGAAGCACTCTCATTTAAGAAACACTCTCTTAAGTATTTCTTAGATAAGGAACTGTTTATCAGCACATGTGTATGTTCTTCCTGGAATCAAGGTCCATGCAAGATTTTTCCACATACACCAACATTCTCTCCATGTTTTGTGACTTCTCCTTACAGAAGCACTAGGAACCCAGGAAAAGTGGAAGTAACAAACATATACAGTCATGAAGAGATATGACATATAAATATCAGTTATATTTACTTAGTGATTTGAGCTAAGATAGAGAGCATCAGAGTGTAATGAGTTAACCAACAGTAACTTCTGTCACTTTTCCTTGTGCACAGGGAAAAGAATCTCTTAAGAATGTGGATGGATAGGAATATGTCAAAGCAGGAGCACAGCGAAAGGTAGCTCATGCAACTGCTGATACAGTAGAAAATTGGAAAGCTCTGAAATGAAACAAATAAAATTGAGGGGTAACCTATATAAAAACAATGAAAGATGTGCTCTGGACATCCAGTAAAACCCCGATGTAATTGTATTGATCACGTGGCATCCTTTGAAACAGAATGTTTCTAAATTTCTGCTCCATGATGTATCTTTTCTTAGGAATAGTCTGGCTATCTAGAAAATATTTCATCCTACCTTCCAGCACACACAGGAGTTTAAAAACAATGTAAATGTAAATACTTGCTGATGCCAAACTTCATTTGCCAAGAAGAAATGAAGCATTTTGTATCAGGATTACATTATAACCAAGATTAATTTTTGTATTGTCTCTGGCAATTCTTTAACAAGAATACCTCCTGATGAAACACAACACGTAACTTACAAGTTCCGTACATTCAGGGAAACCTCTCTCAACAGCTGACTGACAAACATTCATACAAAACAAGCTGTACTGTAACCTGCTTTTAATTTAACTGCCAGATACCACAGAGGTAATGTCTTGGGAGATGGCACCAGGTTTTTGAAGGAGCTACCCTTCTTCACCCTGAGTGATAAAGATCTTATGGAAGCCAGAAGTATTCAACAAAACCAGTCGATGAATATACCCCAAATTCTCTTAGGAGAAGGGAAACATCTCACCATCGTAATGTAAAGCAACCATCATCCAGCAAGCACCAGGCCAAGCCTTAAAGTGGTATATCACAGCATGAATTATATTGTCACGTCGCTTGGTGCAATTGCACAGATTGACTGATCACAAACTTGCCTGCACCTTCTGTATCCAGGTCTGCTCTGTTGTTTAGTGAAAGCAACCAACCTCCATAGAAAAGCAGCCACTTTATATAGCTACATTTGTATATGTAGATTCATCAATATTCAAAACCATCTACTATAAATGCAAAGATTGGTTCTGGGAACAAAACAGGCATCATCAAAACACAAACCTAAGAAGAAATACAAGGGAATAGAAGAAAAGAAAGGACAGCTGACAAGTAGTAAAGAAACAGTGAGAAAATATTTGTGAATATGTTGGATTATTATGAAACAGATCTTCCCTTGCATCCAGTTTTAGTTACTTTTGAGAATAGCCGTGTGACTAAAAATTTGCTTGCGGCTGTCATTCTCAAGACATACCATGTGCAAGATTCAGTCCTTGAAAGGAAATGAGCAGGAGTATTGTGCACTGTTTGAGTCTTGTTGACTTCTACCATGGCAAAACTTTTTGATTAGAAGTAAATTTTCCTGACTTTGCATAATGCAGCAGACTCTCCTTCCAACAACAAATGATACTGGGTCAAATGTAGTTTATAAGGCATAAGTCATTAAGCATGTCTGAGCTGACCAATCATGCCATGCAAACATGGATTCATCATCACTAAGTGATGTCAAAAAAACCCCCACATCAAGAAAACCAAAAGCTTAACATTTGGAACAGCACAGAGACTAAAAATCTTCAGTTTCTACACAAGCCATTCGTCCAAACAAAAAACTCTAAACTTGACAAGGAAATTCTGTTGCTAAAAAGTTACATGCTCTGTTATACAATTACATTGCTGGTGTTCCCCTACTCCTCCTGAGTTTCTATCTAGGAAATATTTCCAGAACTTGCTGGTTCAGTTACCTCTTTCAGAGTCTTGGCATTCAGAGGTTCCAGCAACAAAGCCTTATTATTATAAATACTTCAGCTATAACATTTCTGAGGAAATTAGACTGAGTATCATAATCTCCTGCTGACTCTCACCTAGCAATTTTAAATCCTCTAGTGTGGGAGAAGACTCTGAGGTCAAAACACTAATTTTGTTATTTCATTAAAAGCAAAAGAGGAAAATGAGGATAAAAATTCCAAACCCTGGGAAGGGTAGTCAGGAAACAGCAAGACAAGAGAAGATGAAAACCAGCATTACATCGATGACTCTGGAAAATCCCAAGTCGAAGTACATCACAAATTTTGTTTTGGTACAAAAAGATTATAAACAGTACACTTGGATTGCACAGACTTTTTTTTTTTTAAGTTCTTTTAACCTTTCTCATTCATCCTTGTACTTGAATAACGGCTCATCTTGAGCTTACAGTCATGCAAATTCTCCTCACTCACAGGTAAAGTTACATTCCCTTCCAGAAGATTACTTTTTTGAGTACTGACATCAGCCTTGAATGTCATCTTCTGGCCTTTAAACTTGTCACATAATATCTAGTATTTAGATATTAGCAGGTATCTAGAAATGAGCAGCTTTGACATGACCAAGGGATTTCATCACCTCACAGAAGTACATGAAATGAATCAGCAGGACCATGAAAGATGCTTTGTCGCTCTGTCTTGTACTCAGTGTTGCTTTACAGAATGACAAAATATCAAAGATAATGTCCAGCTTCTGGAACAAGCAAATCACAGACTAACTAAAACAGAACATTAAAGCCAAAAGTAATTTTCCCTGCCCGCCCCAGAGAACTGTAACAAACCCTATAGAAAAGGCTGAATGAAATCTTGCCGAGTCCTGCATGAAGCCCAGTTGCAAGCCAAGAGTGATGCAAGATTTGCCTGGAGTTTGAACTGAGCCCTCTGCATTGTTCTGAGAGTTCACCATTAAAAGAAGAATAAATGTTAGCAATAAAAAGTCCAAGAGAATGAACATCTGAGAGCCCAGTCTAAAGATCTACAAGGGATCTTATAAATATATAGTAAACATCCTCACTGATGGATTCCCCAGAGGAGCAAAATTCTACATTACCCACAAAGCACATTTTTTACAAACTGTTTCTGTCTGGATACAAAGAAGTGAAGCAGAGCATTTAACATATAACTTGTAAAAATCAAAGTTTAAAGCCAAGGAAAACAACCAAGATTAGAGCTGCTCAACCAAATCATAGCTCCCTTCACGTAGTTTCTTTTTATTCTTATAATTTGTCGATGAACCAGCAAATGAGACTCTTAACTGTCAGTACTGTTAGATCTCATGGCTTTGGGTGCACAAAGATAAATTAAAGAGTACGGGCTTAAATCACATCAACACTACAGGCAACTGCTGTGGGTTTTACCACCCAGTGTGTTGGTAAAGGATTAGGGTGTTTGCTGTCGATTCGTGCTCTGGTGCCCTAAGCTTTGAAGAATGCAGTAGGTCATGGCAATTTTTGTTGGCTCAGGTCCCTCATACATGGGCCGTGTGTGACCAAGAGTAGCTTCTCATGAACACAGCAGAAAGTCAAAAAGTCGAGCGTGCTCTGCCAAAAAGCCCCTGGGAGGCAGGGTTTGGGGTTTGTTGGCACATCCCTACCTTCAAGCAAGCAGCCAGCGGGGGTGCATCTTAGTTGTTCAGTTCCAGGCAAAAACGGCATAGGTCTCTTCTAAGGCAGACTCTGAAAGCAAAATTAGAGAAGATATGACTGGTTAAATACAGAATATATGACTGATAAACACAAAAGGGGAAGACAGGAGAAAGACACGTACCAAAGAATAGGCACAAACAGAACGGGAATATTGCTCTGTTACCAACAGCATTTGCACATACAGAATACACACATACAGGATTCTGTTCCTCCTCCTGGCATTCAGCCTTTGGTGGTGAAACAGCTGATGCTCTAGGTCCATCCCTTTTCCAGCTGGTCAGCTACCAGCTGAGGGACCCCCTTATGCACCACACAGATCTGGCAACAAGGGCTTGCGAGTTGAGTTTACACCTGCACAGAGGTACTCGAGGTAGCCTTTAGCTGCTGAAATTCCTGCTGCCCTCACGTCTACTCCTTATCCTCTCCTAGGTCACAGCAGAAAAGGATGTGGGCGAAGCACAGCTAGCCTGGTGATGGACTACCTCTTGGGATCCATCATGTTATGACCCTTTGATTCTGGAGCTGTAGTGAGATAATATTTGGGAAAAGGAAAAGAAAACATGCATCTAAGAAAAAATCTGGCATAAACCACATAGAACAGCTAAAGAAAAAGAAGCGACAACAAACAAGCTCTGCAGTCAAGGAAAGGGTAAAATCTTAGTCCTACTGAAGTCAGTGGGATGCTTGCCAGAAAGCTGTAGACAGCTTGTTTTATCCAGGATTTTTAATTAGTGATTAAATGATTCAATGGCAAGTTGGCTGTTTTAAGAAGGAAAAAAAATATCATAGAACAGCTCCAGCATGCCTCTCCCTGCCCCGCCTACCCCTTGGGAGGTACAGATCATATACAGCTTTTTTATGGGAGACTTGACAGGTATTTCATTGAACCTTAGTTGAAATCTGTAGTTTCCCAGGCCCTGCCTCCTTCCCCAGTTTGGGGATGGAGATAGGAAACACCTGCTAATGACACCGGAGGCACAGCAAACAGCAAAAGTCGTGTGTCAGCAGAAAGCACACTTGAAGCCTGGCCTCTCCGGTACAGACACAGACTATCTGATGGTGGATAGTATATATGAAGAAATAGGATTCTGCATTTACTTAATTGACATACATCTGAATGGATCTGAATTATTCTGGAGTGACACACCCATAAATAAATAAGGCATCTTGCCACCTTAAGGCGTAAGTCACTTTGTTAAAAGCCTCAAGACGCAAATGATCTATTCACACCCCACAGTTCTCTTATTCTGCTCGATTTTTCTGCTTTTCTCAGTCTCCTTCTGCTTTTCCTTCTCCAAAGTACATTGGTTTCTATGGAAACAAAACACGTCATCGGAATGGACAGAACTTGGTGACATCCCCAAGTGCAGGCAGAAAATGCAATTTAAATAAGCATTTTGCAATTTCTAACATGAGCCCAGGAAAGCGGCAGGCGATTATCCCATGCACGTGTGTGTACATGTGTTTGCGTGGGCAGCTGCCCGTGTGCCACACACTCCCTCTCGCCACGCGATTTACACACATGCAATGCCAACGGCTCCCCGGGACAGCGAGCAGCAGAAGGCTCAGCAGAATCCATCCCATCCTATTCTGTTTTAATATAGCTGAAAATTGCTTTGACAGCTGAATAGCTTCTTTGTTTATAACTCGTTCTTAGCTGACTCTGCTGCATTATGTAGCTTTGTAAAGAGATTACTTTGTCAAGAACTGAACATATATGGTCTGAGCATGAACAATTCAGCATGATGAACTGCATTCATTTTATATGACGTATGGGGCTGCAGTCCTGCTGTCTTCAATGTGTCTGGTTTTCTCCGGGCTTCATTTTCTGATCTTGAATGTTTTTTAAATTTTCTTGGGGTCTTTGGGATTATCATCTTTACTGTTTCCTGGACAGATGCAGAGAATTTTCAATATGTCAGATCTCAATATATTTTGTATCTTGCCCTAAATTTGGTTGTACCCAACCAAGTTTTTGGCTGCATATAACAGGAGATCATCATTATCCAGTTAGCTAATTATCCACCTGCAAATATCCTATTCCTGCCCTAAATTGCTACAGTTTTGTTAGTATTTGAATTAGTATTTCAACACAGCAGTACCCCAGCAAAGGCTCAGAAAATGGACTCCACTATAGGAACACCATATGGAACATATACAGCTTCCTACCTTGTCCCTTCACCCCCAGCCCTAAAAGCAAGCTTGTGTAGGCAGGTCTCCATCTACATGACTTCAGTACAGCTGCACGAGCCAGTCCCTTGCCTTTACAAAGCTTTTTCAAAAATATTAAAGCAAAACCAGCCTGCATCCCATTCCTGGCACTACCAGGGCCTTGCCCTGTGCACTGAATGAGCTGCGCAGGCTCTGCTGGCCACCGCCTGAGACGGGGCTTGAGCTGACCGCACTGGCGGTCTCATCATCCCCACTGCAGTTTCTACTTCTAGCCACGCTTGCTTAGAAATTACATTTCAGATTCACTTTGTGCCTTGCCCAGAGGCACAACACAGACTCGGGTAATTTTTCTCTGATTTCTCCTGGCTTTTTTCCTCTCTCCCTCCCTCAATTTTTTTCAATAAACACCGCTAATTCTGATAGGTGGATGATATGGTCCAGTGTAAAGATGACTAAGAACATTAATTGTCTTAACAGCAAAATTCCTATTGACTTTGTAGTAGGCATTACATTGATTTTTTGGGGGGCTGGAGACTAAGAGCTTTACTTAAGAGACATAATTGGAGGCTCTTCTTGTGTGGGACAGAGAGCTGGGCCTCAAAGTATGTTGCATTTTAACAGTTTTTGCTCAGCCCGTGAACTGGTGGAACTCCAATTTACACTACGCGCCTGCTTCTGCACTCAGTGGTATATTACCACTTCTGAAAATACCAACCTTTTCTAAAAACAGAGGGGAAGTTTGTCAGACAGACAAATCCCTCCTTATCTCTTAGTCATAGCCACGATCTACTTCAGATGATTTAAAGCACTTCGTACATATTAACCTTACATTAAAAAAAAAAAAAGAGACAAGAAAAAGACTTCTTTGCAAATCACTGTTTGAAAACAGAAGCCGCAGAAAGATTCCTCACAACCTTATTTGCTCCCACTCATACTCCTAATGTGCATATATTTCACAAGAGTTGGCACACTATGTGCTAACTTGTTGAAAAAATATATATATTAAATTCACCATCTGTGTGGAAGTTCTTTGTACTAGAAACTAGTGTCTCGACTAATGAATTCCTTATCTTCCACCCCTTCAGCGAATGATGGACTGGCTGTCTATCACTGACCAAAACAACGCCACTGCCCATGCAACATTCAGGTAGATGATGAAAGGATGCACGGGCAGTTTGGAAACAATTATTCTTGTTGTACTGGGAATTTTCAGATTTAGCAAGAAGTCATGAGATCTTCAGAGAGTCAGTAAATTTCCACAGACTGTTTCCGTTCTTCACCCCCCCTTGTGGCAAACCTGGCTGAACCACCAAACATGTCTCAATCGGTCTGCAACCTGCTCTGCCGCAGGAGCCCTCGGAAAATCCCAGGCCAGCTGTATCAGGTTATGGCTGGAGCCAATAAAGGTAGCAGTGATTTGCACCATCACTGATGGTGCGCGTTGGTGGGAGAGGGTTGAAGTCAACTGGATGAAATACACCGTGAAAAAAAAAAAAAAAAAAAAAGAGCATGAGAAAGAGAAAAGGATAGTCATGCTTTGCAGAGATGTAAAAGGTTTCCAAGGTCAGAGGGCTTCAATACAGAGAGAAAATGAGAAGTAGAGAGGGGAAGGAAGGTGTGTCATCAACTCACACCATCATCTTCCTGGAGTAAATAATGCAGCTTTACATATGCTAAGTGTGCCTCAAACTTCCCTTCAAGGAAAGCTCCATATTGCTAATATCCTACGTGGTGGATTTCCATGATTGTATATCTCCTCATTTGTGCTGCTAGCACCTGGAAACATGAATTTAAGTCTCTAAAAACATCTAAAATCCGTGCCTCCAACTCTAGTCTCAGTTGTTCCCTGCCAGTGTATAAACATGACAGTCCTTCTATAACGTAATTGTTAATAACAAGTTAGATATGTCCCACCTAAAGAAGCATCCATGGGTCATTGAGTGTCCATCTACAATCACATATGAAAACACAAGAGCTCACTAAAGGCCCCTTTTCCTTAAATTCTGGGCCCTGACAATCCAACCACCAGTAAAATGATGAATTTACTCCATTGGGTGTATGGCCTTTTTGTGTTTTCTCTCCGGGACTGTGCCAGGAATTGCGTTAGACAGTGGACTCCAGGCTTGTGCCACTTCTGACTCTCCACTGGCTCACCAAGGCTCAGACGGTTGACTTGCATTATATCCTCATGGATATGGGAACACACTTACCCAGAAAGAAGTTCTTGTACATTCTGGTTTCCAGAAAGAGGACTAAAAATGCAAGGGCTGATGCTATTAGCAGATGAATACTTTCCTTTTGTTCACAGTGCTTTCAGCCTTTTGTACTTCTTGGAAAAGCAGGCATGGTGGCAATAAAAATCACAGGCCCAGCACTCAGTGCCTGTACACCGACAGAGGTAAAGGTGACGGTCCTGAGCGTATAATTGGGATTAGTAGGTCAGACCGCTATGGATCAAAGCTTTTAAGACTCCACCTGCAGAGCTAGATAAATCAAGGAATTCCAAGGCTATTACAAATAGGCCTTTACTGTCAATGACTGATTTTTTGTAAGGATTGGCTAGGTTTCTGTGGATCTCAGCCATGAAATTCTAAAACAGAAAGAATCACCCCAAAGAAGGTCCAGTGTGGTTTCCTTTGATGAGAAGGGATAGGGATAGGTGCAAGAATTTCCTCATTCTCTTGTCTCAGAGACAGGCAGCGCAATTTTGCACAACAACTTGGCTCAGCCATCCATGGGGATTGTCAAATTCTCCCTCAGCAGGGAAAAAGTCCACCTGAAAAAGAAGTGATGGGAAAGGAATCCCCAACAGCCACTGCCCTAGCCTGAATGCTATGAGGCTCCACCAGTCCTGCTCTGTAAACAGGAATTGCCTTTGGATCCTTAAAAAACATGCACTATATCATTCTGGAATGGCATTAATCTCTCTGTCATAGAGGTCAAAGCAAGATTTCTATTATAAGCTCTGTGAAGCACACCTCCTTTCCAGCCACTCGCTTGCAGGGAACAAAATCCAGCCAGCCAAAACGGTCCGTGTGTAACAGGACCCCAGAGCAAGCACTTGAGGCAACGTGGGTGAGGCATCTGGGAGCCGCGAGACCTCCGAGCCGGAGGCCAGGCCCTCGGTGAGGCAATACTGGCTCAGTGCCACAGTCAAGGAAGCAAAATAGAGTTTTCTCTTTGGTTCCTTGCAAAGGACAATGGTCTATTCACAGCCAAGACCAGCTGGAGAGGCCACCGCCTCACCTCCCACCCAAGGTCCAGCAGAGCCTTGCCACGGCACTCCCCAGCAGCAACCGTGCGCCTCGCCTGCCCCTGCCATGCTTTCCTCTTCCCCTAGCACCTTTGCAACAGCCCTTTTTCATCCATCTTGATAGCACTTACGACAGCTAGAGCCCAGGTAAGGTTGGGCTTTGTGGTTACAAATAACAACATCCCAACCTTGGAGTCACATTGGCTGGAGAAATGATTAACGTGTCCCAAGGCACCAACACTGATACCCAGGGCGTGGTAAGCCAGGGGTTAGCTGAGGACCCTCAGCTTCTCTTTCTTTAACACATTTTCTGTGTATTTTCCTAGGGGTCCAGAGTGCACGTTGGCTTTGCTGATAAACTTATCAGTAGCAGAGTGAAACATCCGTTTCATTTCTACTGTTTACACAGAGCCTGTTTCTCCAGTTGGTAAGTCGGCATTGAGTGAACAGGGTGACCCTGTGTTTTCTTCCATCCCCTGTGAACATTGCTCCTCGCAGCGTGGGCTACACATCAGAAGATGGGGGACAGATGCTGCGTCAGGGGCCAGCCCTCCCCCACCCCTATCCTGGATGTCCCTATACATCATTCCCAGCCCCAACCCAACCCCTAGAGATGAGGAAAGGCTGTGGCACAGTATGTGGACGCCGATTACATCTCCAAACAGGAGGAACACACAATCAGTGGGATCCGCCTGCTTTCTAGCCCCTTTGTGCTCAGGGGCAGAAATACAAATAAGCCTCAATGTCTTTTTCCTGCTTATATGAACTGAGATCCGTTTTTCAATAGCAGGCCCTGGCAGATAAGTACTCCCTTTTCTTGGTATTTATTTTTGGGGAGGGAAAGCCTTTTACTGGCTCCCATGACACACTCCTGCAGCACTCAGGAGGTGCAACGGGGCGGCAGGTAGAGCTGTGATTCAGGGATGCTCCTACACCCACTGGAAGCTAGTGTTGCCATGCCAACCCTGAACAACTTGCAGGCAGGCAGCCCGGGGCACAGTAGGCTGCTACAAGGTCTGTGCTTTTGTAGATCAATTAGTCCCAGGACCCTCCAGTGGAGGATTTGGGTGAAGCTTTGACCGTAGGATGGATAACAGTGTCCCAGTGCATGCTCAGCTCATGGGCTCATCTCCCTGCCCCCGTGCTGTCTCAGAGAGACTAGGGCCAGAAACTTTTATGAGTTTTCCTCCTAAATGAATTACATCACACAACCATTGCTAATAGCTTGTGTTGTTTCCGAAGGACCACAGAGAGAGAAGCGGGTAGGAATGGCAACAATCCTCCCAACAAGCCCAGGCACCCCCTGGCAGCAGCCGCACCCACCTCTCACCCACTCAGCATGTAATGTCATGCACCGTGTGAGACGGCGACCCGGAGCCTGTCTAAAGCAAAACAGACAGGACACGAACCATTACCTTTCCTCTGCTTAGACTCACCAAAAGGGATGTTTGGAAAGCTGCTCTTTCTGCAAAGCACTCAAGTGGCAAATCCAGCTCTGTGCAAAGCCAGCAGAGGTGGAGAGCCCTGCAGACAGCTCATAGGATGAAGACTCAGGTTTGAACTTTGTTGTCTTATTGCACTTGGAGAATTCCCTGGGTATTTTCTAGGTTATTTCCTTATTGCTCTCTGGGTAAACTAGGTCAAAATGTTTGCCTTGTCTGAACCTTGGCTTGTCCGTATATAAAATCAAGGCAATGGGACAAGTTGTGACCTGCTTTTTCTGCATGGACTTCAACCTTATGGAAAGGCCGTACAATTCCCCTCTCCATTAGAGCCAGGAAGGCCTCTGAAATCCCCACATTCGCAACAGCTCAGAAGTGCTACGTGCTGTTATAGGCAACTCAAGAAGAGTACATGTGAAATGTGGACAACAACTAGACTGATGTACTCAGGCTTGGGTAGCTTTTTGTCCTTAAAAGCCAAAAAAAAAAAGGTGCATCACTATAACGGTGTTTTCTTGAACAGCCTGCCAGCTAAAATAGGAATACCTTTACAGATCACAATATCTGAAATCTCAAGAAGCACTACAGGAACAAAGGAATTCCACCACCCACTGTGCTGCATCCCAGATCCGGCTGTTCCCTCCTGAGATACAGCCTTGTTGGCTGCCACGCCACACAAACTGTTAGTTCACCTGCACTGACCTTCTCAGTCAAAAGCTCAGCATTTAAAACCGCTGTAATGTTTGGAGATCCTGCAGCAAGTATAGCAGGATCTGATAAAGAGAAAGCTACTGTGAACAAACAATGCAGACAGACAGAGAGGTTGTCAAGTGCCTTTGAGCCTGAATTGATACACATGGCTATCAGGTTTCCCTTAGCAAAAAAGGGGTAAGCTACAGCACCACAGATAGGAAATAGGATTTTTTTAAGAAGGTAGGCTGCTTTTTTTTAATCAGATGTCTGCTAGCAACAATGTTTTACTGCATTGTTAATATACAGGGGAAAGGATACCAACTAATAGCACCCAAGACATGGGATTGTTCTTCCGAGAGCCACTGTATTTCAGTGTCTGCATTGAATATGGCAATAAACCTGGACCAATTTCAGTGTATGTTACACTGCACCAGCACTCTCCTACTATCTATAGCTTCCTATCCTTTCTTATATGGTAAGATCCAGCAATCTGGATAGATTTTTTTACTTGAGTGACTCCATACTCCTTTAGGGTTTCAGAATTTGGGGGTAATTTTGTCATCAGGTCTTTAAAAATGCATCCAGTCTTCCTAGCTCTCCTTTTTAATTTACCCCATAATCTGCTACCTGGCATCTGTGTCTTCATCCCGATTTCACCGTGTCACTGGAGAGTGTCAGAGTACCTCTTGTTATAGCGATAAAGATGAGCTCAGAGCACAGCCCAGGCTCTGAATATTTGGTAGCTTACAATAAGTTCAGTTCAGGCTCATCACAGGTGCCAAACTGGGATAGCCTTTCCATGCTTCTCCATGTTGCTGAAGATGAAATAAATTGGTTGTGATTAGCACAGAAGGGTCACAACTAAAAAAAGTCCTTTCCATCCAGGTGTTTTTATTCAGTATACATATAACCAAAATAAGAATTGTAACTTAGCAAGGCCGGTACAGGGAGACAGAGGAAAGCTGTTGTCACAGCAGTACTGCCATGGCTGTTGTTTCCTATAGCATCCTTTGGCTGCCTTCCACTCTCCAAGTGCCCCTTGCCTGGCTGCTCAGTTGTCCCACCTATGAGCTATAGATCTTCTGTTTCATGCCCCTGCACAGGCTGTCCCCATTTTATGGTATCTTCACAAGTCATTACTATGACTTACATAGCCAGGCTTGGTACACAGGTTCAACAGTGCAACTCCTTTGAACTGCATTCCTCAAGGCCACTTTTCATCCCATTATCAGATTGGTACTGACTAAAGGCCAAGTGGAAAAATCCCAGTGTGAAACACACTTCTGCAGCTGACATTCATGTAATGGCTGTGTTCAGAAAAGGTTTGTTAAGAGACCTCACCATATACTGGACTATGTGAATTGTTTGTGTTTAGACTATAGTTTGAAAGATTTCTGGTCTCTCAGGGTTAAAGTCTCACTTTTCATAGGCAAACATTTTAGAGGACTTCTATATTAATGACATATCACTAGCCAGAATCAGAACTAGTTCTGCTTAGGCAACAACCTTGGAGAGAAAAACATTCAAGCGGTGACTCTGGGACATAAACTGGCTCCAGGCCTTAAAACAAGGACCATTTGCTACACAGGCTAACTACAGCAATTATACAGCCGAGGCTGGGGATTCAAGACAACAAAACTACTTCAAGATGTTACGAAGGTCCCTCACTGCCTGTTGAGAAAAAAAAACCAACAAACCAGCACAAACCAACCAACCCACAGTTACTTTTCAATGGTTTTAAAGCTTCTTTGCTTGCTACAGTAGAATAAAAGAAAGTGTCACAGTGATGGCTGTAGTCATCTAATGATAATGACCTTCGGCCACACAAGGTCCTTTAATGCACATGCGGGTCTTGTGCTGCGCTGAACAAAGCCTATAGATACATGCATCCTGGAGCATCCCTGCACATACAGGCCACAGAAGGATTTTGCAAACTGCTTATACGAACTGTTGCATTATATTGCATTTAGCTTGAGTGATCAGTAGCTCATCACTTGACCTCTGGCTCAGATTCCTAATAACTAGAAGCATCTGACATAAAGAAAGCCTTTAGAGAAGGCACAGGAAAAGAAATAACTGTGCTAATTAAGCTATGCAAAGTGCCTTGGAGAAGAGTGCTCCACTTCAAGGATACCCTGACATTTCTGACCTATTACAAGTAGTGGCAGAAAAATTTCAGGAATTTGATGTGGAGTGTTTAATTGAGACATAGAGGAAAAGACATCAGTAGAATTTAAAATCAATCTCTTCCTTTACAGCTAAATCATATCAGACTCAGTAAATATTCTTAGCCACTAATGTGTCTTTATTTTGATTGTACAGGAGGTAAATCATACTCTCAAATGTGATAGAAAACCACATTGGCCTGGAGCATTTATGATTAATTCATTGCTCACAGTACAAATGTAAATGCAATAGTCCTATTGCCATATCCTGCTTAGAACTTAAATACCATTTTTCTGATTTATTTTCATCATTTAAACCTACGGACACAGAAGAATGTTTTGAATTTTACATACGATACATCTTTCTGAGAGTGAACCTGTAAAAATGCAGCCCATTTAATAATACACTAAGCACCTTTCACATCCAAAAACCCATAAATCCTACAGTATCCTCATAGGAAACATATACTGGTTTATCCATTTTTAAAAAATGGTTAAACTGAGGCTTGAAAATAAAGAAAGTGACTTATCAAGGTCAAAATGCATGTTAGGTACAGACCTGGGAAAAGAAGTCCTGATTCAGACTCCTAGTTGCCTGCTGTACCAGTTTGGTAGTATTCCTTTCCTTGCCTGCATTTAGAAACGTGGATGTCCCATTCAAATAAGAGATGCTGAATGAGAGACGACTTTTCTTCCTACCATAGTTTGGAGCCTCCCAGCAGAATTTCTGGTTGTCCTTCAAATGAAATGTGCAAATTATAACCTAATTTGCATAATAATTTCACTAGTAGGCAAAATTCAAGCCTCCTGTATTGCATAATAGCTCTCCTTTTTCATTTACCCCATAATCTGCTACCTGGCAGCTGTGTCTTCATCCCGATTTCACTGGAGAGTGTCAAACTGGGATAGCCTTTCCATACTTCTCCACGTTGCTGAAGATGAAATAAATTGGTTGTGATTAACACAGGGGGGTCACAACTAATAAAAGTCCTTTCCATCCAGGTGTTTCTATTCAGTGTCTGGAAGACGACATGAATACCTGGATCGACTCTCCAGAGATTTCTGAGTTTTTCCTGTTAGTGGGTACACAGAGGACTAGATTTGCAATCTCCTCACACTCTGGTTTGTGCCTCCAGCTATATTTAATCCATATACCAGGGCAACAGCTTGCTACTGCTACTAGCTGTATTACAGTGGAAGCGACTGATGAACCTGAGAAGAATCAGAATAAATACACCCTACAGTTACAGCATTTTGTCCCTCTGACTTCCTAACCAGAGCAGTATCCTTCAGAGAGAGGAATCCAGATCCCATTAAATGGGAGAAAGTTGACCGGGGGAGGCACCAGCATCCCCTTGATGGCAGAGCCAAGAAAGCTATCTAACTCTCCCATTGCAAAGTTTCCACTGGACCAAAACGAAAACAAGGATTCAGTTTGGTCACGCTTGAGACTGGCTTTTTAAATACCTGTCTGGGTCTATCCTTTCTTCAGTTCTGGGTGTTGCATGCTATGCCCTCATGCCTTCGCTCCTCTCCTGCGGCCATGTAGGCTGGCTTGGGGAAATCTGTGCTATGACTTGTGCTGCTCTGCATCTCTCGATGGTGGTGTGCTAGCTTAAGCTGCCTTATAGGGTAACAGGCTATCTGCAAGCTTAATATGATAAGGAGCAAGAAAGAATATATTTACGTTGTTTTATTTACATAAAAAGCAATGTAACTGGCTCTCTCTGTCTCAGTCTTGTGCTATTAATAAAATCCATGTGAGGAATATACAAATTTACACCATGTGTGGAACCTATCAACATAACTAGTCTCTAGCTAGAATACTTTCCATGCTGTGTATCTCCATATAGCCCATCTTTCTGGGACGTGTGACCCAGAAATGTGTCATCAGGACACATGTAGTCACTGGACTGATGAAAGGAATTCAAGGGAAACAGAAGCAACAATGCCACTTCTTCCAACCTCTGCTCAGTTTGTTGCTGCTGTTCTCTGAAAAAGTTAGTGAGACAGGAAAAAGATGCCGTCGTCCCAACTTGGCCCTGGTTTTACCTCTCATACAGCAGACTTTTATGTAAGGCCATATTCTTCCAGGGGTTATGAAGAAAAAGAAACTAAAAATCCACAGCTGTCAGTTTTTAAAAGCAAATAATCACTCCCACGCAATGGCTGAAAGGCAGACTTGTACCTAAAGACTTGCAACTGGCATCACTGACATTTTTCATTGTCCAATCAAAATGTTAAAAATAAAAATAAACAGAGCCTACAAGGAGAAAAATACACTGGATTTTAACATTCTTTCACAATTCATAACCAAAGCTGTGGTCAGCAACATGGACCGAGAAAGACATTTGGGTTTAAGTCATGACTTTAATCAGACAGTCTCACTGGCATCCCGTGGAAACCTTCCAAATTAAATGGATGTCCAAATTAGAGACATTCAGACTAAGGATGAAACATCACAAATAAGCTCTTTTGTCTAGAATAAATAGAACCAAAACAGTCAAATGCTCAGGAAGATAACTGATACAACATTGTTCCCTTGGGCATCTTTGTTAGTGATTAACCCAGTGTGTTTTAAATGCCTAAAACAATGAAACTAGTGGACGCTATTCTAGTCCTCTGGGCATGAACTGTCCTCCTAATCTCTGCTCACCAGGTCTCCCCACAGCCACATCCTTCCAGTGCCCTGCTTCTTCCTTCCAGCCTCCAGCTGGTGACTCACTATTTAATCAGCGCAGTCATCAGGATATACACCTAACAAACCAGAGCAACCCCTGATCCCGCTGCCGTGACCTCTGCCATGCCTATTCCCAACTTTTGTTTATTACTTTCACTCATTGTGCCAAATCTAAACTTAGACTGTCAGCACTTTGGGGCAAAGCTCCCACCATATGTGGCATGAAGCTGCCTGCCTGCCCCGTCTCACGGCCTCTGCACACCTTCTGTAAGCATCTTAACTGCCCAAAGGGATGAAGGCAAGAAAGGACCACAAGCCTCAAGCCCCAATAGGTTTGAAATCAAGGGTAAAACTTCCACTGGCATCAACAGTGCTGGATCAGGCAGGGACTGATCCTGAAGGTACTGCATCTTCTCTATGGTGAGGGATTTCATCTTGCAGAATAAAGTCCTAAAGCCAACAAACCATTTTAATGAGAATGGTGAAACTCCTCCAGCAAGGCTTGTTAGAAAGTTACCTGTCATGAAAGGCACACAGCATTAAGGACTCTTGAGATGTAGGGGTCACCAGAGGATATTTTATCTTTTGCTGTTTTCTCCAGAAAGAATAAAGGAGATGGAAGATAAAAAGTGAGATTATTTCACAGCAGAGGAATGTTTCTACTTACAGGAAGATAAGCCTCTACCACTGAAGTCAAGTAATCTGCAAAAGATGATTATGAGCTGCATTGCCACGCACTCTACAGAGTTTTGTAGTCTCCCCTCTTCCTCATCAATATTATCCCTGTATTTTATGTAAAAAAACTACATTATATATTACATTATGTAGCCCAGCTGATTTTAAGATCCCCTCCAAGTCCAGGTACTAATTAGAATAAAGAACAACATCAACATAAGTGGCAGGACTTTTGATTATGTCAGACTGACAATGGATACTTTAACAAAGAAAACAGTCTAATCACATCGTGGACACAGTGTTCAATTATCCACGGATGGATTACCTGAGCCACCACGGACGGACCCGCTCTGTCTTCCCCCACAGCTTTGCTGCATCACAGCCAGGACACAGACTCACACCTGCTGACAGTTTCTCGGTGCCTTAGGTTATCCCTGTGCTCTAAGGAGATGCACTTACTGTATTTTAAAAGATGAACACACTGAATAGTCACTCCCACTGGCACATGTTTCGTATTAGCTGTGGGTAATGTCCCCCCTCCCTTTCCCTGCCCTTCTTCATTATCTGGATAACTGGCTGCAGACTTCTGTAGGAGTAGTTTTGGTAGCCACCACAGGAGTGCATTATGAAAGAAGGAGCTCGGTTGTACCAATATCTTAATTATAAGACCAGAAAGGCTGCATAACACAAAGTTTCTGCCTTCCAGACCCCTGTATTTCAGATCTCATTCTGCATCCAGCAGTCAATGCTGACATTTCTACACTGCCCAGGCTCCCTCTTCTGCAGATTTCACCAGCCCAAGGTTTGTCTGGAGGAAATCCACACTCCAAATGTAGATTTTGGTGAAGTTTGATGATGCAGAAACTTATCAAAGCAGCAGCCTGCAGAAAAGCAGCGTATGGGCAGCAGTGACCTCCAGTTCTCTTTGCAAACTGCCTGTTGCAAAGGTGCTCTACTTCTATTTACGTTGATAAGTGACAGAGGGTCTCCAGGGTGCTAAGGCACTTTTGGGGCTCTATAGCAGCAGGAACTCCTTGCTCAGTGGGGTAGAGCTGGGACCCTCAGGCTAAAACTGGCTGGTCACTATCCAGACCACAAGGATTTCAAAACATATGGTACCCATGGGCTGGATCTAACCACTTGCAACACATTGCTTTCTCCCTATGCCATCTACTCCCTTCCAAAAATCCCACAATTGCTTTTATTGTGACTTAAGTCAGCTCCCTTCTCTAAAGGGAAAACACACAGCACTTTTGGACCATGTCTGATATAATGATTCTGTTCAGTTTCCAAACTCCCCTTTAACCATAGTCCAGGGAGTCAGCAAAGAGATAAACCTCACCTAGCTGCACAAACGCCTTCTCCACACTGCATTCATAGGTATCCAGAGAGAAAGAGAGAACACACACCTCAGGACACAGGATCTGACTCGGAGATACCTAGGAAGAGTCAGATGAGGCACCAAGAACACCTCAGACCCAAGGAATTAACCTGTTTCATTGGCGTTGAACAAGGATCTCAGCCTGTGCAGGCAAGATTAATAGCAGCAGCAGCATATTTTCACATTATTTGTCCAACAACATAAATAAACCCTGTTATTTCAGGATATCTCTTTGTAGCTATACTGTCCTCTATGGGAGATGGTAGAAGCAAGGCTTGTAGTCATTTGGGAATGACAGGAGGTGAAGAGTTGGTAAAAAATACACATTTAAGTTATTAGCAAAGAGTAGACCCTTCCTTTCCTAGATTCTACTTTTCAGATTGTCATAAAGTTGTTCCCTCTGTTACACTCCTATTTACCTGAGATTTGCTTATTTAATTAGCTACTAACAGTCAGGTACACAAGGAGCTATGCTTTTCTTTCTACTGGATACAGTCGCTGTGAGCTCCCCCAAAAAAAGTCACCCCCCCTGTATCAGCTACCACACATTCAGTTTTGGACTGTGACTTCTCTGAAATATCTAGTGATATAAATTCTTGGAACAAAGGGGGAAGGAGCCTCATGCCATACATATGGGAGCATGGCTACACAGAGATAATATTTCATCTTCAGGAGACTTGTAACTGCAAGTTTTTTTTCATTGCTTTCATCATCTAAATATCTACGTAAGGGGTGTTACTGGAAATCATGTGACATCCTGAGCTTCCCCTGCTTGTAAACATGTGTAAGAATTTCACTTTCTGATTGCTGGATACTGCAAGTGAGGTACTTTTGCTCTACCAAAAATTCTATGTTTGTGAAAATAGTTTTCTTAATTTATGCTAATCTTCTAAAACTGCAATACTCGGCTGTAACTTTCCTTTACAAAGCTTGGATGTGTTAGCACAAAGGTATGAAATTTCATGAAATTCGTTATTTATGATGACATTGTCATCTACAGCAAAAAGTACCTAAATGAAATGATAATAATTAAGTGTACTCAGCTGCATTTTCCATGAGAATTTCCACATGCTCTGAGTGTGGGAGAACTGACTCATTCTTTACAGAGGACGCAGTATAAATCCTGCTAATTACTTGTGCTGAGAGTGGTATCTACAATTCATTTATTACATGAGAGTTAGAGGGCTCTGGTACTTTTTCAGTAAAGTGCCATTAATATTGCAGCTGGCTACACTACCGACACTCTGCAAGAGCCTGCGAAATCATGTTTCAGATTGGGTAGAAATATTTTAAATATACTTTTGTTCAACATAATTTTAGTATTTCTTCTTGGAATGTACTTCCCTGTCAAATGAAACAGTCTCAGCAACTCCAGCAGGGCAAAACAAGAAGGCCCCAGCTGCAGCTGGAATTCAGAAATAGATATTATGCAGCACCAAGAAACACTGTGCGTTGTTAAAGGATTCTTTGAAGGAGTGCAAGACTGGAAGTGATTCCCCTGCCATTTATCAATCCCCTATTATGAAAGGACACGATCCAGGATAACTCTCAGAACTAGCCAACAGGTTGTTAATTAGTAGTCATTATTACACAAAACTAGAAACCAGGTAATAAGAATGCAACAGAAACCGTGCCACCAGTGAGACACCACCCAGACCATTTCACAAACGGTCTCTATGCTGAGAATACTGCCCACACCTGGATCTGCCACAAGTCTGCCCAGTTCCACCACTGAACCAACTGCAGCAGCAAAAAAAAAATCTATATGCAGCAGTATGTTTTTGTATAAACCAAGAAAAGATGGCAATATACAGGGAAGCGGAAAGGAGAAGGAAGATGAGGAAAGCAACACAGGAGATGAAGTAAACCACATCAAGCTTGAAAGAACTTGTCAAGGCCTTATCCTGCTATAGATCAGTTGCTGTAGTTAGCTGAGCTGCTCCACCTTTCCAATAAACCAATATGAATCCCATTTAACTTTAGTACCATTCATATCCAGACTCATGTGCATGTCTGCATGTCTCTAGCATATACATTAGGAAACTAATGGAAAGCACGCGATAGCACTGGTCAGAGAAGATAGCTGATGTTCCCTTCACAACCCAAAATGTTGTAAAAATATAAAATAATATTTTGGGCCGAGATGACTCAGGAATCGGCATCAACTTGCCAACTTGGAAGGCCCTAGGATGTTTGCTTCAAATAGTATCTTGGTAACAAATTCGTATGTCACATTCACGTACACAGATCCGTACATAATGAGATTAAAGGTCACAGCTCCTTAAAAGAAGCCCTGTTAAAACTGAAATACAAAAAAAGTCTGCTGTTTACAAACAGAAAACTTAGAATCCAAAAGTGTTTCATTAACTGAATTAACCTATTTCTACAGCTCCGCTCTGTAATAGCCTGTAGCAAGAAGAGCCCCTTACTTTTTTTTCCCCATGTTTTTTATCTGGCATTTTTATCACGCCTGGCTTTCAACTGGGAGCATTACACTTTGGGTAAAGGATTATTTTGAAGACTTACAGATTTTTGATAGGCTGAAAACAGGGGCTTTTTTGTGTGCAGGAAAAGTTCCCTTTGATATTAGGAGGACAGGAATAAGCCCTTACTTTATGCGCTGCCATCTGCCATGTGAACCTGATAACAGTTTAAGGGTGCCATCACAGAGATGAGCTCTATAATAAGCAGTAACACAAAGAATTAAGAATGGGAATAGCTAGACTGTATGTGAGAACCAAAAATTCCTGCCAGTCCTCTAGAAAAACGTCCCTGCAAAGAGGATGCCACATCCCTTTAGATGCTTACAGATAGTATCAAGGAAAAAAACCCAAACAAATCTACTAACAGAAGTACATTGGAGATTAAGTGTACCTGAAGAGATGGACTGGGTCAGCTATAGGGCTAGATTATTATTGTACTAAAGCCGCCAATCACTTGAGTCATGACATGACACAAGCTGGCCATGAATATCCTGTAACATGCCCCTAGACCCTTTACCATGCATGGTCACTAGTCATACGCAAAAACTGCGACAATTTCAAGCATTGTGATGATATCTGTACGGGTTATTTTGCAGACCAGAAAAAGGTGTTTGGGAAAATAAAGTCACATGTTTTGTGTGAAAAGCCAGCCTGCCTGAAATTATATATTCTGACCTCAGCATTAAACAGAAGTTACCAGTTTCTTAAAAGAAAACATAGTATGCTTTGGAAGTTAAAACAAACTTCCGCATAACTGGAGCAGAAACCTCATACTTAATCTCTGTGCATTTGACATGAAATACAGAAACCTCTGATTCAGAGTTCAGTATGTTTAAATGGGTTCCAAATAGCCTTAAGGGCAGCTCCAAAACTAAAGGTAATTATGAATTTTATTATGAAAAGAAAACCTTGAATTTCTCAAAGAAACCAAAGGCTTGGTTTAAACCCTGAAGAGAAACTTGTGGAGACTGGTCCACGCTGGATCACCAGAACTGGATATACGGGCTGGTTCTGCACCAATCTGGTCATGTCTGAAGCGCATCTGTGAACAATTTCTATGGCTTGCACTTAAGAGATACACACATAAAAGCATTAACTGAGTCTCACCTACAAATTCAGTCTGGATCATCCTGCAAAATTAGCTGCCTCCAAGAGCAAAGCTCCCAGGGCCCTTGACACAGAAGCCTGAAGATTAGGCATCACTTGTTTGACCAGTTAGCTGCTATTTGAAGTTGTACAGGCTTGGCATAAATTCATTTAGTCATAAAAAAAAAAGGTTCAGAAAGTCTTTATCTTGCTAGAAACAAGCAGCAGCAGAGAGTTTCCTTGCTCAGAATTCCCAAGATCTGGCCTGCCAGTGGGTTTAAGGCTCACAAAACCCCACTTTTCCTTGCTCTCAGCATCTCACTCACAACACCATCTCCTGGCTTCCTCTCTCTCTAGCATCTCTGGCTCGAGGTCAATACTTTAGGCACTGCAGCAGTAATTGGGGCAATCAGGCAACTCTGTTCTGCCCTGCCATGTGGCCAGCGCTGGCTCCCAGCACCTTGCTCAGCACTAGAGCAGGACCAGTCCCTCCATCTTGGAGCCTGGAAGACAGTACCCAGGAGACCCACTGGCTGCAGCTGGCTGCAAAAACCTCCCTGTATGCGAACACTTCTCAACGTAACTCTATTTAATAAGTACCACAGAACGGTATTGATTTTACCTCTGTGTTGTACCTAGCACGTAGCCACAGCTAGGTATTGCACCACAGGGACCTAACGTTTGTTTTTCAATGATGGTCTGTGTTGGCTTATTAACCTCCAGGCCCATTTCCCACCCCCAACTTGAATCTGTGCTCTTGCTATACTTCCTCCTAATCGCCCAAAATTCGATTGCTCGTCTCCTCCATGCCCTGGGATTGCTCAAGATATCAATTTGATAGTGCTGATGCTCTTCTTGTACTGACACTAGTTTTGTATTATAAAAGCCCACCTGACTTACCAGCACTCTGTTTATTTTCTGTGATTTCCAGAGGAGAGTTCAGCAGGTTTCCACAAACCTTAAAGGCTTGGTTACAAGACTTGTACTGCAGAGACCCTGGCACAGGACATGTGACAGCAATCCAAGGCTCACAAGGTGGTTCTGCGAGGCTTTCCAAGAAATAGGGCTCCTATCAGCAACCGAGGCACTGTGAGTCCCTGGTCTGGGCTGAACATTTATACCACTAACAACTGCTTATTACTGCTGACATGAAAAATCACCGATATTCAACATTTAGAGACTTTTACCAAACATTTCTAAAACTTAATGTGTTTTTCCTAATAATGACAAGATACAAAATCAGTAGCATAAGCTACACTTATTTTCTGGTCTGCTTATATTTTCCACTTTTTTTTTTTTTTTTCATAGTATGGGTATTACAAAGTAAACCACCAAAGCTTTAAGTAACAGTCATCTACTTTTAACACATGTAAATTAAGGGCCTAGCTTTGGCAGCTTTTAAAGCGTAAGGACAACAAGGGAGACCATTTGGAGACTCAAAGACAATTACCTTATATCTGTGTGTACATTAGCTGTACAGACCTCGCTCTGAGCACACATTAATTCCACCAAAACTTAGACTAGGTTCCATACCAAGGTATCCAGCTCAGCATTAGGGGCTTCTCACAGGAGGAGCATGAGCACATCCCTCAGACTTCTTGGGAGAGAGATTTGACCTAAATTAGACTCAAACTTCACTACAGCCTTAAAAAGCCTCCATCTCCTTGCATTGACACTGCTGAATCTTATTTTTACTTGGCAGACAATGTTTCCCACACACCTGCCTCTCCTTGTCCCACATCCTTCCCTCCAGAGTTTTCATTGCTCCCATCTCCCTAATCATCTCAGGCTCATTTCCAGAGATTTGCTTTTAAAAATACAGTAGCATGCTATGAACAGGCTAGTCTTCTCAGCTTTAAAACTCGCTCAAGTTGCTGTTTCAGAGGCAGGAGAGGGTACTCCCAGGGGACCCCCTCGACGTGACCATTCATCTGTCTACATCAGCAGTTCCCAAGCTTGTTGGCTTGCAACCTCTTTTCCAGGCTCGTGACCTCCCTTCCATCAGCACTCCTCAGGGCTGCGACCCTAACTTTGGAAACTTCTCATCTGGATCAGTCAAAAGTGGCGTCTCAAGAATAATTTTCCAGCCAGTGCCATGTTTGTTTATGCTTCTCAGTGGCATGATTACCCTGAATTTCAGGTTCAAACTTGTCTCTTTGCTTGTCTGTTAAGTCTAGAAAGAATTTTTGGGTGTCACTCAGCCAGCAGATAGTGAACTCTGTAACTTCTGACTGTTCTGGTTAGAGACAATTATACCCCAACTGACCTGGTACAGCATTAAGCACTTGTCTGCAAAGTTCAGCTGTGCCTAGATGAAGGAGGGATTTTGCTTTTCTGCAGAGTCTGGAAACATCGTTGTTTTCTCTACTTGCATGTCACGATCATTCAGATACAACAGCTACTATATCCAAATCACTCCTTATACAGTAACATGTTTTCATCTGCCACATTGTGCATCCTCACTGCCTCACACGCACATGCAACTGGAAGAACTCTCATAGCCACTTTTCTGCACATCAGTTTGTCTTTCTCTTTACAGTCACTGAGAATATGTGATTAGTAAAACTTTAATAATCAGATTTCTAACTCTGCTTTGTCATCTTTGCTCACTGGTAAAAGTGGGGGAAAAACAATGGCAAAGTACTTTGAACAGATCTTGAAAACACTACTAAAAAGCTACAGGTTCAGAAAATTTGCAGTTTGGATGTGCTACAGCTAGTTCTGCTTTGGAATTTCCCTGGCATTGAAATAACTGGGAACTTTTCAGCTATCCATTTCTCTGATTTTTGCATCACATCCCTACTCAGCCTACATGTTGCTGTAGAGGTGGTTCCACTCCTGCATCAAAGACTCCTTTAGCTTTGCTGCCCACAGAATCTCTCTCACGTGGTACTCTCTTACTCTGAGCCTAAAGTGGTTGTTTAACTTTCTATTTGACCTCAGTGTATTTCAGTGTTACTGTTTTTCAATTAAACAGCCAAGAGATATCTGCCTAGACACACCAGGCTGGAATCTGGGGAATGTAAAGTGGAAGCTTAGCAGCAGTGGCAACACCTGGGAGCAGCCAGCCTTCATACCTGCCTTGGGAAAACACAGAATATACATCTTGAGTCCAAGTGGAACCAGCCAACACAAGTGCATGAAAGGATCCACCACCATCTATGCAGCTGAGGGAGATCAGTAGAGGAGAAAGACATTTGGGGTCTGTGGCTTTGCACCGCTCAAGCATGTATGAGTACACAAGGCAGTCGGGTACAACCCCTTTTTGCAATTACTCAGTCTCCATCTGAGGTTTAAGCATCTGACTTTGGTTGCTGCCAATAAAAGAGATTAGGCTGAAAACATCTCAGCATGAAAGGCAACCACTGAAGCCAACATCAGGGCTTCTCCTTCCCTCAAATATGAGGGCAAAGCCCCACGGCCTGGCAGTGCAAGCCAGCAAATGAGGAAAACTAAGTCATGCTTTGTTAGAATAATACTTCGTGAGCACCAGAGCACATCATCAACAAGAGGTTCCTGTTTGAGCCTGTAATGATTTGCATGAGACCATCACTTGTTTGCCACTGTACGGCACTTTCCGAAGGGCTGATGATCCCTACTGAACTGCAAACAGTTTTCTCTTTCTTCCTGTCTTGTTGACCCACTGTGCTTATAAGAGTGCATCAAGGACAGATTTGCCTTCTGCCTTCTCTTGTGCCATTATGAAATGGAAAACTGGTGGAGATGTCAAAGTGATTGGCCTTGAGAAGCTAGTGTGGTTATGGCTACAGAGTTGAGCATAATCCGAAAAATATCTGCCTGAGACTTTTCCAGTTTCAGTCAGGGGCATTCAGATGGACAGAAGATGTCAGGTTTGTGGGATCTTGTCTGCCTGTGGTTGGATTTTGTCTTTTTAAATAAATATTTGGATTTGCTTCAGCTAGGATGGAATTAAAAATTTTGCCAGAGGATAGAGCATTGGACAGATCCCAGATCTGCAATAGCAGTGCTTAGAAAACTTGCTTCTTCATGAATAATGTTATATATAAAGGAAAAACTTTACTGTTAAATGGAAAAGGGATACCAAAATCAAAATAATCTTTTACTTATCCTGCTAATGCACATTAAATAATGGTTGGTAGTCCCCAACTCTGCATAGACTAGATGGAATTTAGTAAAAAAAAAAAAAAAAAAAAAGCAGATAGACAACTAAAAAGATTTTGACTAGTACAGGAGATAAATGCTCCTTTTGAAGAAAAGGCTATCAAAGGTTCATGGCTGAAAAACTAATTGCGTTGTAGCTATGTGGTGTCTGTATAATCAGGTCAGACTCCCATTTGATTTATCAAATGCACAGGCTCTTGTTTCAGTGGTGTAGGGGAGCACACTTTGAAGTGCGTATTTCATATCTGGATGAAGGTCTCATGTACAGGTGCAACATTTGTAAAACGTCCAAGAAAATACAAAGGGGCCTTTTAAAAAGACTCCCCCAGCTTGGAACAGAGGTTCTTCTCTTGAAGATTATAAGATCATTCAAGCTAATGTTTGGGCTCTTCCTGCTCACCCAAAGAAACCAAACAGCATGTGGATGTGTTAGAAGGTGGTAGACTCAATCTCGTCAAAGATGCTATTCAGGATTTTTTTCTGGTAGCAAGGTCATATGCTTTATTGATCCACTGGAATATGGCAATGGCAAATACTTTTTGGAAAAGATGGATGTCAAAGGATAAGGGAGCAGAGTTCAGCTAGATTTCCATCACAGCTTTCAAAGACACCTACAGTTGTAATGGTTCATGTCATTAAACGTCCACAGGTCTCTCCTACCACTGCCAGCGCAGAAAAGACTCCAGCAGATATCTTCAATGTTTTAGACTTCAGTGTACTAAAAGGCCGAACCTAAACAAGAATAATTTGGGGAAGCAGAGGGAGATTGAAAAGGTATGTAAGAGATGAAAGTGCTTTTGAAAAAAGAGAAACTTACATGCGATCGCATAGCAGCAGCAAAGCAAGGGATGAAGAGAAAGTCTGAAGTGAACTCTGCTGGCCACTCTGACAGCCCTCCCAGAAAAATGACAGTTAAGCTGGCACATCTTGGTAAGGCTCTCACTGCCAAGGACGGTACACAGAATGATGCTTAGGGACCCATTCTGCTCGATTTATTACAGGAAAGATAATAATGTTTGCTCATTTTACTCATGTATCAGTTCTGAATCTGTGCCCAGTAACGCTATAAAGAGGGAAAAAATAGCTGGTGAAAGAATCTTGCAATGTGGCAAAAGAATTCACTAAAAATTTGCAATTCTGAGAATAACTATCAGGAAGTTCACAGGGCCTCCCGTGTGATCCCGCACCTGTCAAAGGGAAAGGATCTAGATAAAATAAGATCTTATTTGTGAAACTGAAAAAAAACGCATGTAGTCCTTGAAAGGAGATGAACTATTTGAAATAATAAGGTTGCAAAAGGAATAATTCAGCACAGTTTGTTACTTCTTGCCCTTCGTTGGCATAATATTCACTAAACCAGCCCAGAAGAAAACACAGGCATGGAAAATGAGTGCATCTAGGCATTAACGTGAGAGCAGTGAGCCTTACTCCACCAGTTCTCAAAGAAAGAAACTTTATATTATACGATGACAACAGATCGCATCTCAGACACCAAATCTACAGTCTCAAAGACAGAAACATTTTATCCACATCTGGGATATTACAGTGACCCTACAAACTTGGAGGCTGATGAAATTAGGACAACTTTCTTTGAAGGTGCCAAAAGGCACAAGACCAGGGAACCCGAAACCAGTAGTGCACCAGACTATACGAACCAACAGAATAGCCCAATGATGCTGGAGATCAAGCAGCTGGAGACCGGGGGAAGAGACCACAGACCATGGGTATTTGAACATGTTTACATGCAGCGTAGCATTATCCATGTGTCACGCACAAAAGCGGAACCTATTTCTGTGCGCTACCCTTGAGGAAGACTGCAATATTGCCTTATGACATAATACTCATGGGATGGGCACTTCTCTAAATTAAGCACTTTCTAATGCCAGATAGTCTTTCAGACTTGCTTTTTTAGTGGATGCTTTTTTAAATAGCTTGCTGTCCAGTGACTTGGAGTCACATGCTTGTGCCATTGATCATTCAGAGAGTATTTCACAGATTCTTTGGGAAAAATACTCAGACTTGCCTAGATAAATAACAGAGCTATGCCTGTCACAGAAACTCCCTTCTCTGCCTAGAACAAACTGAAGACAGGGGGAGATGTTTCCACAGTCAGCACCAGACCTAAGACTAAGGAGTGAAAGGTGCTCACCTGTAATTCTGAACTCCAGGCCTATTGCTCACAAGCAGAACAACAAGAATAAATGGTCAGTAGACTGACATAGGTAAAGACATTTACCACACGAGGGTGCAGAATTGGAAAGGAAGGCTGGGATTATGTCTGTTTCAAGAAATGCATCTCTGCAGAAGAAGCAAGAGCGCCTGGTCAGGGGATGCAGACAGGGACAGGCACAGTCATAGCTAAACCCCCGAGGGTGGCACAGACTGCTGCGTGGGCTGTCACTGCTTGGGAATAGCAGCAGGGCCTCCCCTTGCCCCTGGCTAGTGCCAGGTGGGTGTGCAAGGAGCTCATGGCAATGGGATCTGAGTGAGTTGCACACGGCAATGGGATCTGAGTGAGTGGCACTGGTGTGCTTTTAGAGCTTGTGCTTTTTATTAAGTCCCAGATTTGCGTGCCACTGGTCTGGGAGCATCAGTGTATCTGTGGAAAGGCAGTTCCTTGTGCCCAGCTATTCTAGTTGCATATGCATAGCAAGGACAGAAAGAGAGGCAAAGCAGTTTTAGAGAGACAAAGTGATTTTTGCATCCTTGCAAGTCTCTTCCTTTTCTCTGGCATGAACTGGAGCACCGTGAAGACAGCTCCAAGTTATGCTCTGGTTCGCAGTGCCCACAATAGGCCCCACGCTGCAATGCATTTCAATACGGCCCATCTGCAGTGACCCATGCAGTGTGTCATGCGCTGGAAGGAGTATACAAAATGGGTTGTTCTTGCCTCTCCTGCCCCCTTTCTACAGCCTCTGAGAGCTGTCAGGACAGTGTGTGAGAGATAAGTGCAAGTAGGAGTCAAGCCCTGCTCCAAGAGTGATTGAGAACTTTGTTAAATAAACTGTCCGGTAAAGGTGACTGGGAAATCTGATGCATTTAAGCGTAGATCTTAAGAGGACAGATCATCCTCAGAAGGAAACTACACACCTTCAGTTATGTCCAAGATCACCACAGACCTCAACTGAATAGTCCAGAAGGCACCAGGAGTTCACTGGTATGAATGAAAGCTGCTCGGCTGAATGCTGCAATCCATCACACACCAAGCTGCCATAGAACTAAGCCCCAAAATGCCTTAGCAGAGCTGACCACACGGCCATCTGCCACCCACCGCCGAGGCCCAGCAACCTTCGCCACCACCACCTAGACATCACCGCGTAGGTGGCCCGTCTCATTCTCTTAGGTGTACCTGATGGACTTAAAAGAGGATTTAGGCACCCAGAATTAGGCCTCAAAACTACACTGAACTCAAAGGGCATAAGCAAATTGTGCAAACAGCCGCGGTCCTCGCTGTCCAAATGTGAGAGATGCTGCAACGGAGGGCAGCGACTTCGAATACATGACCAGAAGCTGCCATATAATCCTTGCAAAAACAAAAGAACTATTATATTTATCACAAATTCGCTAAGTAAGGTTAATACCCTGGCACTGACCCTGCCTTGTGTGCCCTCAATAATACTACCGTGCTTTGTCCTGTTAAGGTTTTACAGCAGCAGAGATAACATGCGGTCGATAACCCATTATAAACAGGTACTGTTCTGCTTCTCCCCCTCCCCACGGCCCCCACCCTGTTGCAGCAGGGAAAGCAATGCTTCAGCCACAGAACTTGTTTCCAATGTCAGCCCCTAACCAGCTTACGCCTGAAGACAGCCATTGTGGTCTTTATCCTGACAGTTGAATAGCCTGCACGAATATCAACATTATCATAAATCATTCAATTGCTGAAAGTCATCTTCCCATCAGAAGGAGGTGAATAGCAACCATTTCTAAATCCTTATGTACATCCATTTACAGCAGCTGAGGTGTGGGAGTACATAGACCTATTTTTCAGCTAGCATGATAATCAATCCATTCTTCGTTTAAGAGTGAATTCATTTGCCTTAATATTAGTCCCAAGTAACAGTTCTAGAAATTGATATGTAATCTACAACTAAAACTAAGATTATGCTGAGGCCGCCAAACTTCTTGATTCCTCAAAGCACATTTAAAGACCCCAGGCAGATTCTGATCTTGGTGTGAATCTGAACATATTGAACTCAATTTAAAAGCCACCACTTTAGTGTGGTGTTTCTCAGTAGCCCCAGTGTAGCCATAAAGATCAGAATCTGTCCTTAATATCTCTGCGCACTGGTAAATGTGCAGAACTAGCTCCAGACTATTTATAGCTTACACTATATATACACACTGCAGCTTCCAAAAGCATATTTTATTTTTTGGGAGGACAATGCTTTCAGAAATGTAATAAAAGGCAAAGTTTTGTTTTAAAAAAATCTGCTCAAACCCTTAACCTGGAAGAGTGGCCCTGTGCTGCCAATCAGATAATAAGCTTAATTCTTACATCACACTTTATTTGTAGCTCACTGTGTAGTTAATGGTTGCAGCTTATCTAACAGGAGAAATGTGAAACCAGAGTTTTAGAACAATAGAAGCAAGGCTGTCACTAGCAGGCTGCCAATGAATCATGTCCCTGCAGTCAAGTTCTTCCAGAAGGTCATTTGTAACAGAAATACACCTCTGCCTGGAGCTGGCAAAATGCTGAAAAGTGGGTTTCAGTTTTACCCTAATAAAACATTGAACAAATCAATTAACAGAACAACTTCACCTAGTAGTATTTTTAAGTTCTGTTGATCACAAAACTTAATAGTAAAGGTTATCAATTGAGCAGGCCTGCTTGCTTCTGTGTCTGTGATTTTACCTTTAATTTAGGTTGAAGTTATCTAAAACCAAACTTTTAAAAACCTTAAGACAAAAGCGATTTACCATTCTCTTTCACATTTTCAAACAAAAAAAAAATTTAAGGACTAAGTAACTTTCTTCCATACCATTCAGAACTGAAACCCTGAAACCACTGAAAGACAGTGAGCTCCATAAAAATGATTTGCCAAGAAACAGAAAGCAACACTGACACTTTCTCTTTCGTGTCCAGAGAGATATGCAGAAAAAGGACACACACAAAATAAATATGATCAGGTTCTACCTGTGTCATAAATATGGAAGCTGGTTTTGCTCATACGTAGTTATTTTAAAGTAACTGCTCTGCCTGCAGCTTAAAGAGAAAAAAAAAAAAATCTCTTCTGCTGCACTTGCAAAAGAGCTCCAGATTTTCTGCAAGAGGGAAAAAAACAGATGACGGGGGGAGCTATTCTTTTAAGAAGAATGTCATTGGCACAAACAGCTGGCAGTTGGTGGCATATTATTTATATGTGCAGTTGTTCATGTTTTTTAACAGATAAGAAAGCAATATCTCTTATTTGCAATTCAGGTGAGGAACATGAGTGGCTCTACAGCGCCACTGCCCCTGGGCCATGTTTCTTATCATATCAGAAACATCTGTCATAGTGCAAACGAATTCATTATAAAAGCACATCAAATATGCAGTTTCAGGATGAGACAGCAGCCTGCAAAGAAACCAGAAAACCAGCCTCCCCCTATAGAAGCTGGGATGGTCTGTCCCATATTCACCAGTTGGGATGAGTGCAAGCAGAGGGGGCCGGGGGGGGGAGACAGAAACCTTGGAAATGTTCACGATCATAAATTATACCTTCTCTAGGAGCCAACTGTGTCTGAGAATGAGCTTGCTCACGAGGGTCTGGCAGTTCACAAGCAGAGCATGCAGACACGCTGCAAAATGATTATCACATCACTCCGTGCCGAGTCCTCCGGGCTGCAGCCAGACCCATCTGTAATCCTGGCTTTCGTGGTCCAGAGGACTTGAGAAAATACCAATAGGCTGGGCTAGAAATGACGTGTGAGGAGGCAGCCAGCATGCAGGTTACCGTCAGAGGTTCACTTGCAGGGGCTCCACTCACAGAGATGGAAATGAAACCATTTAAAGTGCAGCCCACAATGAGGCGATAGGAACTTCCCCTTCCAGGGAAGGCAAGGTGTGTCTTTAGCCCTTGCTGAGGAGAAAACCAAACAGGTCTGGTTGAAAACTGCTCATGCACCCATATTCATCTCTGCTGCAGTGTTGCACCTGGTACAAATTTAGAACACAACTTATGGGCCATGTTTGTCTCTGGTGTTCTCCTCCAGGTCTGAGTCTAACACTCCTGTGAGGAGTACGAGGACGTTTTTGTGCTCCTCTTTAGCAGGCACAAAGACAACTCAAGTGACTTCAAAGTCTCTCATGCCTAGAAATGTGTCTCTGGTTCTGGAAGCAGGCGACTGGATTGAGTCCCCCCAAATCTGTGTCACACTAGGTGACTGCTTCCTGCTGTGCCTTCGGGCTTTTATTAAAAAATACAAGAGAAAAACGACTGTCTTCTGCCCTTGCTGAGAAACACCTCTGAACTTCAGCTGATGCACAGGGGAAAACTATGGACAAGGGGAAAACGGGACTGTTTTTATTTCAGTCCGTGCACAGCCACCAGGCCCACGCTGCCTTTTCTGTCCCACCAGCGACTGCTTTGGTGAGCTTATATTTGGTGAGCAGCGGCTGCTGCTGCAACTGTGGATGAAATGTGAAACATCCTCCTTTCCCCCGCAAGGAGTACTGAAACCAGGCATGCAGCTTAAGAAAAATAGAGGAATATACCTATTTTAACTTTGCTTCTAATCACAAAACGTATATTCTTAAATATGCATACATCAGCGGGAACAGTGGGTAAGGGCTCCCATTCTAAAACAAACAGAAACATGCACTTTGAGCCCTCACATGAAATGGCAGTAAAAGCCCAACCCAATAATTATTTTCCTTGATTTTCAGCCAGACGAGGCACAAGACAAATAAGTCATCAAGGACAAATAAAAGGAGGTTCATTCATCGCATTCAAGGCTGGAATCTTTAATGGTCACCAAATGAACTAAGATAACTAAGTAACCATTGTAAATATTAATCTTTAAAGGAAAACAATACTCCCAACAACAGGAAGCCTGATAAGACATTGGATGTTGCCATCAGTGTTATGGAGTCTCTCTAATTTCCTTAGTTTTTTCTTATGCCTGTAGAGGGATCAGGAAGGGGAACATATGGTATCTCTCAAAGGAAGTAAATTAACATTATTAATAGCTAATGTGGGAGAGGTGAAACAGTGATTGTTCATGGTCGTTGTTATTGTGCTTTTGTTAGGGGGGGGAAGCCTGCCTGCTAGTGAGCTTAAGCACTGAAGCCAAATTCAAAATCTTGTATTTATAAACAAAGATCTGATAACAGTTGCTTAAGCATCCATGATGCTTTGCCAGTGCACGCACGTCAAGCTGATCTGAAGGGATTGCGTCCTGGGGTTTGTCCCAAGAGTTTGCTAATGCAGATGAGAACTTATGGTGTGGTCTCTGCTCCTGAGTAACTCCTCATGTGGACCCTCACATTCTTCTTTGCATTAACTCTGAAGCAGAAGGAACAAGGATAGCTAGACCTGCACTTCTGAAGAACAAAATCTGTCCCCTGGCATCCACCGAGGCAGCTGATCAAGGGGCCGCTGAGGAGGTGGCTTCTCACAGGCAGTGGTCACTGATGTGGGACATCTACTTTCAAGTGCACAGCGATGGCACCAGTGGGTTTTTGAGAGCTGTGCAGCAGTGTGGTATGTAAGTGGCAGAATTATTTTGTGGGAATCGACCAAAGTGCTGATATTAGGATGGATTGAATTGGTGACCTGGAAGAGTACCTCAGAGTCCTGGGATCCCTTGCAATTTCCCTGCACTAAGAGAATTTACCTTTCTTAGGCCTATGCTTTCTTCTCTCTCCCAAATACTTGCAAGATAGTATTCATTTATTTACTCTAAATAACATTGATGATACTTACAGAACATGTTATAAACTGTGGCCATGCAAAAGGGTGGGACCCTGGTCCCAGCCTCAGCTCTCTTTGTCCCAGAGCACCTGAAAGCAAGCATAAAACACATTCCTCATTTCTTCAAGAGATCCTGTACTTCCTACTTTCTTCCCAATCATGAAAGCCTGAGGCAATTCCTAGCTGGCCTGGCAGAGGTGGACTTCATGACACCTTTCATGCTGAGACAATCTTCAAAATACATTTGGCAGATCAAAACAAGATAAAAACAAGAGAACGTGATTAAAGTTACACAGTGAGCACTGCAGATGTAAGCAAGTTTTGGGGAAATTGTTAATAAACTCTTTAGAAAGAAACCAGTGGATTTTGGTATAATTAACTTACTGGATCGTAATAAAAATTGAGTAGCCTAGTAAGAAAACCTCATGCTTCAGGGCACATTGTGATTGCTTTATAGAGACAAAGGAATTCCCTCTGCCCTTGAAAGCTTCAGCTGCAAGTTGACAGCTGGATTTTGGTTTCTAGGCCTGAAGAGGACAACTTGAATATCTTAAGACAGTACAGACTTTAGTTAAGCAGGTGCAGCTGCTCTGCAAGGAAACAGTTTCCCTACCATACAACTCTACTCAAAGAGACAACTCAAACTCTGATTAAGTTTGTGTCTTAAAGCTGGTCTAAAATACCTCTTCCTGGGTGATGATGGGTTATTTTATTCCTTAAGAAACTCGTCACGTTGACCAAAAAGTTCATGAAAGGCTGACAGAGCTATGCATTGTTTGCTGGCTCTGTGGAGTTATATGACAAGGATAAATTGTTCTCTGTGCTGAAGCCTGGGTGGTTTATAACGTTGTGAAGTTTTCCACACGGCCAATTTTAGGGCCCTTTAGTATTTCAAGTTATGTAAACTTACAATAAAACTTCCTCCTTAGCTCTGAAGAATGGGACTTTCTGCTCAATCAGGACAGGGCTGAATTCCAGACACGAAAGGGAAGATGCTTTCACGGCAGCTTAAGAGAGGACATTTCCAAAACATCTACAGCAGTACGAGAAGACAGATGTTTAGCCAGAACAGTTCTACAATCAGGTGAGACACTACCTCAAAGAAATTAAATGCATCAAGCCAGACTTTAGTGACTGGAATACCTTCTGAGAAAGGTAAAAAATCTGCATGTTTTCATAATCTTTACTACCAACACAATGACATCACCCTGATGGTTACAAATCATTACACTGTGGTCACACGTTCACTTCTTGTTGCCTGTCCCCACCTTCCAGCCACACTGGGCATCAAACGTGGTTGTTTGACGGTGTCAGATGAAAACAATTCTACTCTAAAACCAACACAACCTCCACAAGAAAAGCAAGTTACAGTGCACTTCCAGGGAATTACAACACCAAGTCCCAAAGCTTAGAGGTCTTAGAAAATAGGTAAGGCCCTATCTTACTTTCACATCAGTGGGCTCTTGGAAGGTTCGAGTCTGTGGCAGCTGGAAAGCGTGAGCAGTGCTGGGCCATGCAAGGGACACACACTGTTATCCCCTGCACAAAGCTGTTGCTCACTTCTGACCCATTTTCTATCCTTATCATGTAATTAATCACACTTTGTGAAAGCTTCATGGAAGGAGTGAGCTGTCTAGGGGCGGCTGTGATTACTCAGTTGTAACTTGGACTCTCCACTCAGGCAGGGGAGTATGGGGAAAGATAGCACTCCCTCCTCCACTCACCCCTCCTCCCCTGGACCTTGGGCCAGGGTGCAGGAGCCATCCCTCTTCGCCCATGGCACGCGAGAGCGAAGGGCAGACTTGGCTTCTGCCCTGCTCCTGACCGGAACAAGACATCAGGTGACGGTGACAGGTTATTTGTGGTAAAGCTCAGCAACTCGATTACTAATCTCTGGTCTGGAAATAAGGAGGAAGCTGAGGAAGGATTTTGACCCTGCTGGTGCATCTCAGCTGGCGTGGGCACACACTGCCTCCCAGGGCCACCTCCAGGGCACTCATCCCTGCACCCCAAGCTAGGGCATGCCTCTAACTGCCACAAGACAATTTATAGGACAAATATTGAGGATAATTAAGGATAATCTCTGCTTTAAGTGTCTTACAAAGAAGGTCAGGCACTCTCTCTCTTTGTCAGATGCAATGAAGTAAGGCAGCTTCCGTTAACAGCAAGTACCGGTTTCTCAGAACAAATAATAATAACCCCCCCTATCTAGATCCTAAAGGTTTACCAGATTTAATCTTCCCAAAACTCAGACAAGATCATTACAGTGAGTTCTGCCTCTAAAGAGCCGTAGCAGTGAATTGCATTACCAGCACCGATCTCCTGCTGGTATACATTTTCCTTACTGTACCCACGCTAGCAAATACAGAAAGGTGCTATAACATTTACGTCCTGAGCTCACACAATAACATCCTTTCAAATAACTTAGCAGTTCAGGGTAGATTAGATAGTCACATGAAGGCAAAGGAGGAATCTGCCCCAGCAACTTCTGCTTATTTATTTTTTTTTCAGTCTGCTGATTTCATAATATTTGGTCATAAGATGTTGTTTTCAATATTCACTTTATAACATGACGGGCTTCTTCCTAAATAGCCCTTGGGTAACAGACATTTGCATTGTTGGAAAAGTGGAGAAACTCAGACTAACCAGTTCTTGCTCTTGAAAGATCCCACTACTCCTCACTCAAGGGGACTTGAGAGGGCACGTGTTGCATGATCTCTTCTGCCTATGGATGATGTGAGAGCTGACACAGGAGGAGGTCTGGTAAAACGGCACGTTCCAGCCTCTGTTTCACAATCCTATGCACCTAAAGGCCCAGTTTCCAAGAAACTGGAGCACCAGCGGTTTCCGTCCCTGTGCCGAAGGGGTATTTCTTGGAAACATCTGTCTTGTGCCATCAGAAGCAGGATGCTGAAGGTGAAGGACCAACAGCCAGAGGCAGCCAGCTGGTCCATGTTCAAGCCAAGACTGCTCACACAAGAGGCAAGTTCAGTCATCTCTATGGAAAGGTTAATCCAAAACATAGGAAAAATATGCGGCAACATAGACACTGAAAGATCACTGTCACAGTCAAGCCATTTGTAGCAATCCCCTTTATTGTGCCTTCACGTATCTATCTCTCTTTTTACATAGAGGCACATGGCTGCAGGACTCAAACAGCTTCAGCAACATTAACGTATCAGCATAACTATATTTTAATTACGGTTATGGGATTGAGAGCAGCATTTGATTCTCAAGTTTGCATACAGCAACCGAGCTTTTACAAATAACCATGCCCACATAATTATGAAAACAGGAACTGAAAGAGACCTTTCCATGCAGTCCAGGTAACCCTGCAGTTCTACATACTCCATAACATTAAACAAATGCGTGTTATTTTATCTCTGTACTTCTCTGTGCTTTCATGGTCCTTTGAAAGCTCAAAGATAAACAACAGTCCCCTGAAATGACCTGTCTACACTAGATCAAAGAATAGGCAAGGGAAAAACCCTTGCAGTGTTAGGCCAGTCAAACCATCCACGGCTGCAAGAAACTTCTCCCTAAAGGAGGTTTTCCCCCACTTAACCACTTCATGTGACACTTCAAGGCTAGACCTAGTTCCCTTATTTTATATTTTTATTAAGCCCCAGAGAGCTTTATAAATGAATGTACCAATATAAGCACCAAGGTCTGGCCACTGTCAGGCTAACAGATTAAATGGGCTGTTGGTCCAGCCTGGTACCTGCCACCTTCCCCGATGACCTTGGTCTGGTCCAGACAGAACCGAGCAGTAACGGCATCAAGCTTCAAACTTCTCTTCACTTGGGGGAACAAGGAGGAAAGGAGCCTGAATCTCTGGTTTAGTCTTCTCTAGCAAAGCCAGACTTAGAGATGCATGGGCCCTAGAGTGTGCACAGGCACAGCAAACCAAGAAGCTAAGGGGTAAGCTCACCTTTGCACAACACCAAGGTGGCTTCAACACAAAGGAGAAAGAACAGTATCACCATCACTATTTGTGATAACACAAACACTGTCTGCTTTGTGATGCTTACTTTTTCTTTTGTTTAAATACAAGCCAGGCAGCATTCCTCAGCTTTAGCTCAGCTGATCTTGTCGCCCATGATCAAGTTCTGCAGAAAGGCAGTGGTGAGTTCACAAGGATGCTCCTAGCAATGAACAGCATCTGACAAGTAAAGCCCACGGAGCAAAGGTGACTTGCTGCATAATAGTTTCCAAGTTTGTGGTCTTTGTTTTGGTGGATGGTGGGGCTCCCTGGAACTGGAGATGATCCAGCATACACAACGCTAGACAAGAACTCCAATCAAAGCTTCGCCAGCATCACGTTAAAAGCCTCTAAAATTTACCGTGTATTTTGCTGGCTCCCAACAGAGTGCAATGACAGGGCAGGGGGCTGGCACTATTTTTAAATGCTAGGACACCAATCTGAAGCTTGCCAGATTTACACTCCAGCTTTTTAATTCAACTTGATGAGCACTGAGTCTTCACACCAACTGTGCCTCACGGAATAGATGCTTGTGTTCAACAGGCTTCTGAGCCAGACAACTCCATTCTATATATCCTATGTACCAACTGCATGACCACAACTTAAACTTGTAAGGGAAAAGGCAGAGAAAGACAAGCTCTGACACCCTGTACCCCTTTCAGGACCCAAGTTCAGCTCTTTTCACAATGAATTCTTTATTCCGGCAATAAAAGGCACTTGAGCTAGAGAGTAGAGCTAATTTACTTCTGAACAACAGTACCGCTGAAGGGCTTTTGACTTGCAGTTATCCCTATATAGCCCAGTACATATGCTGACCTTACAACTCCTAGACCTTGAAAGAACTACTTCTAAAAATATAGATACCATCACATTACTTTACAGACTGAAAAACAGGGGCTTGAGAAGAGTATCAGATAGCTTGTCCAGAAACCCATGATAGTACAGCCCAGAACCACATCTACAGCTCTCCAGTCTCTAACTAATGCCCAACTGTCTACATAATTTTTGGTCTGGCTCTGCTGAAATCTTTTGTTGTGACAAGAATCTAAATACTTTGTATCACTTTTGACTTACAAACTATGAGATCACATTAGCAAGATGTAAAACTATAAGCAAAGCATCCAAATTTAAAGTTTTCTCAAAGCAGAATGGAAATGTTTTATCTGAAACTGCAAAGGGGGAGGGGGGGCTGTTTACATTATCAGAAAGAAAAAAGGACTTCATATTCAATGTAAGGATACATTCAGCTTGACAATGGATCTGTCAAGTCTGACTTTTGCTCCTCACCCCATATCCATGATAAATCAGATTAAGTATTTTGTATCACACCTTTTCCTTACAGGGCACTGGAGATAGCTAACAGCCCAATGCCAGTGACAAAGCACGCTCGTACAAATAAGTGGCTAAGCCTGCAAAAACCATGTGTACCTGAGTGGAAGCACTACTAGGAAATTTGCCTTCTACCATGTTTCCTGGCTGTGATTTTTAAAAAGGGGCTAAGAACTGAACACCCAGTGAATATCAACGCACAACGACTGCTGACTGCATTTTCTCAAGTCCTTAGAAAATACCAGCCTACAATTAATTTAAAATGCCAGCCAAGAAGAATAGTTCAATCTGTAATACAATAACGTAGTTATATTAATTAATGATAAATTCATACCATTAATCCCAGACTGACAGAGGTAGTGCAGTTTATACAGCAGCCTGGAAATGTGTTGACTGCAACAGAGCTGTACAGCAGAACTGCATTCTTACCATAGGTGCCTTATGCACAAAGCTGCTCAGGCTTGGTGCTCTTTGAATACTCTCTCAGCACCACTGCATTTGAAATTTTGGGTTGGAGCCCTGCTTATTCATCCATAATGATAAAGTCAGACTGATCTCTGTTATTCTATCCTGAGCCCAGCTTAACTTCATTAACTATCAGAACAAGGTCATGCTCTGTTAAGTTTGTACTTTCACATCCCTTAGTAACTTTGCATCACCCTAGCTGTCAATGCACTGACATTTATGGTCTTCTGCTATCACTCCTTTGTTTATGTTCAAAGTTCATTCATTGCCTTCTTCCATTAGGGCTCTGTAACACATTCTCTGCTTTAGTACCTCCTGCAACTTCCTTACTGAAACCATCAAAAGTTTGTCACTGAAGAAGAGGTGGTTTCCATGGAAACTCTGAAGAACAGGCGAAGTTAACAAGGCATAAAATGAAGACAGTGTCCTCAAGCTCACCCATTTTGAAAATCTAGGTCAGCAATGTTTGCTTAAAACATTCCACTCTTCTAAACCCACGTTCACTTGACTGTTAAAGATGTAATAAAAGAGAGGCTTTAGCATAGCCCAAACTTAGCAGGTTTAATATAATACCGTATGTCCATATGAATAAATGATTCTTACAGTTTCTCCCAGCCTGTTTTCCCTGTTCAGTTTCCTTGGATAACCAATGGGCATTTAGTTTATCATCTGGTTATCTTCACTAAATATTTACTCTGGCCATCATAATCTGACTTTCAGGTAGCATTTGAGTAACCTGCTATGATCTCACCGAGGGCAGGAGGTATTATCTGTGTCATCCATTATAAACTCCTTTAGAAGACCTACAGGAACAAAAGGACTGTGCACGTCAAAGTCAAATTCAATCCCAACTTGAGCAACACGCAGGGAACCCAAGGAATGAAACCAATGCTGAAGTTCTGAAATTGAGTTTGCTTACAGTTGATGCTGACTGATCTTAGCCATCAACTACAAGTAGCAAATGCTGATCTGTTGAAATGTAATGGACCATGCTACAGTAAATGATTAATTGCATTCAGTGGGTTTCCTTAGTGAGAATCACAGCTCCTCTCAGGAGAGGAAACAGCCATACCAAGTGTTAGCGCTAAAATATTCTGTCAAGTATGGAAGGTTATGGAAGGCTGCCTCAAAAAAACTGCTGCGGAGGGAAATAACACTGATGATTTGCTAGCTATTTCCTCTGCTAATTGAAAGCAGATGTAATCAGTTGCAGTCAAATACCTTTTGAGATGCAACTGTTTCACCACCAAAGATACCCCGGTTTTCAGGCATGTCTCAATCTGATCTCCACTATTTATAATTTATGGTGACTGAGGGCCTTCAGTGCTTTGGCTAGCTGTCTGATGATCTATTACCATTTAAAATAAGGTCCTGTATAATGGGGAGCTTTGCTTTTTCTGTCTGCTGTTGATGGTGCTGGGATTTCAGCTGTTGATGACAAGCAAGAAACAAAGGTTAAGAAAATATCTAAAACATTATAACTTCCTGAGAAAGCAAGGTGCACGTGATGACAGCTTACAAAAACAATCTGCTGTCCTAGTAAAACCCTACTGCAATCCCAGCTATGTTCCCTGTGTTATTAAATATCAAATCTGAAGTAAATCAAGCATTTTTCTGGCCAGTGCCCTTTTCCCTGCCTAAACCCCTAAGTAATGTGTTGGTTTAGGAGTGATGTATAGCCAGGACAGTTTGAACAACTTATCTGAAGCATAAGAGAAGTCCCCAAAAACACTTTGGTGTAATCCAATTACACTAATTAAAATAATTATTTCCACTTAGCTTGTTACTGAACTGCTTGCTTGGCACATCTAGAGTCAGTGCATATAAAGGTCAGGTGCAGCCTCTCCAAAATCTAGGGAGGACAAAAAAATAAGTAGTGTTGCAGGATACAAGTCTCTAGATGTTGTCAGTGGTCTGGTTTTGCTCAAGTATGTAAGTTAACAACAGGCAGGTGGAGAGCCTCTGACTTGTTTCATCTTGTCTACACACATCATGCTTTCCCCCTCAGCTCTTACTCCACTCCTCAGTTGTGCTGCAAACTGAACTCCCAGTCTGGAAAGTTTTTTCCAACAGTAAGTTGGGAAACAAGATGCGCTGAAACCTTACAATTTCTCTGCAAATGGGTACTTTGTGGTGCTGATTCTAGAATAAGAATCATAAGGTAGACAGCTTGTCCTCTAAATTTGCAACTGAAGCATCTGCTGCTCATGCCTACATCTTTTGCAGAATCTCTGGAGGAAAAAGCAATCCACTTTAGAGAAGAAACAAATAGAGACATAACTGTCAAACTTATTTTCTTTTTTTTTTTTTTTTTTTTTCAGAGAGCCTAAAGGAAAGTTTCCTTTGACTCACTCCATGTAGCCAGTCTAGCTTTGTCTCCATCACTTTACAATTTTCTAGCATGCTTGTCTGCTGCCAAATCTTTCCCTTGACACAACCACAGAATAAAAAAAAAAAAATCCTTCACTTTCCTTTCACTTCTCTCGCTCGAACCTCCAACAAACCACAGTGGCTTTCTTAACTACACCCTTCTATGAAGAAGCACAGAAAGCAGTCCTCAGTCATGCCCACTAGACAACAACAGAAACCAGTCTGATTTATTTTTTTTTCCTTGCATCAGCACCGTAGACATCTGATATTACCTTAAATAACGCCTCTAACTGGCTACCTCAGCAAGGCCCTTTCGAAAGGCCACCACTCCTTTTCCCCATGCAAGACAGCAAGTCACTTTTCCCCTTTGCTAACCCAGGACCATGGGGCTGCTGCCTCACCATCTGCATTTGGCCAAAGTAGGCACAAACAAAACTGGCAATTCTGAGTTCCCAAAGCATCAGTGATCTTGGTATAGCAGGTGCTGCTGTAAAGGGAGCTGGTGGCTACAAAAAGTGGGGCACTGGGGTTTTTCTCACATGACCTCATGTTCTACTCACTACTCTCATCTATATTAAAAGGACAAGGCCACAACGTGCATACTATCAGTATTTCCCTGTGCCTTGGATTTTTATATTCTACTGATATCTGAGTCTTTATGCTGTGCTTGTGAAATAACCTCACGTGCCTCCTGATGACTACAGTAAGTGTTATCTGTCAGGGTGTGTGTCTTCCTTCACAAAATATGCACCCAAACTTCCAGATAAAAAACAGATGACGTTGAATTAGCGACTGTTTTAAAGTCTTGGGTGAAGGTAAAGAAGTTAAAACACAGCAAAACAAAGTAATACAGTCATCCATCAGCTCTCTGATTATTATGATGGTGGTGGGAGGAATCACCTGTTCAGTAGATCTATTGATCAATAGATCTGTTGATCTAGCTGGGGAGAACATAAATAATGGAACACATGGCAAGAACCTGTAGATAGAAGGCACAGAGCAACCCATCTCTGAATGGCACCTGCTGGTTTGCTGAACATATAAAACACGCCCTTGCAACCTATTGATTGTCATAGAATTGGATCAAAATCCTGATTTCTTAGCACTGGCAGTCATCTGGCCATGGACCGAAAGATTGAAATATACAACAAATCCCAGCTAAAAACCTTTTTGGTTCCATCTCTTCTGTCATTCTCATTCAGACTGTTTTCAGTGCATTCATTTATGTTGCTCAGAACCTCTGGGTTATCTTTAATCAAGGCTTATGCTTTGATGACAAACTGCATTCCGTCATTCAGATGTCCTACTTCTATCCCAGGAATGCAGCTAGATTAGAGTTATCCCAGGGAGACTGAGATGCTAATCCATTCTTGTGTTACATCCTGGCTTGGCTCCTCACACTCTGCTGACAGCTTTAACAGGCAGGGCCATGAATTTCTTGCAGCTTAATCCAAACTTATCTGCAAAAGATGCCACCTGAGACTAAACATTCATGTATCATTTTGCCTAGCTTTAGATCCCATCAGCACTCTCCCCAGGAAAGAAGTGTATTGATATTAACAATTTCTCCGTTGATGCTCATTGCCACTCATTTGTCTGATCCTCTGCATAGACATACATTGCTTCAGGCTCATCCTTTCACTTTGCTCCTGGTGGACTGATTTAATGATCTGAATGAGTGTAGAGAGCATACTAATTAAATTCAGATATTGAATCTAAATCAGGAGATGCTGCAAACACCAGGGAAGGCAGGGAAAACACAACTCAAAAGGAGTTCATAAACCTAGGGACTAAACGGAAAAAACTGTGAGAATGCAAAAAGAAATGGTTGGGAAAAGGGAAATAACATGAAAGATACTTTCACAGCAGAATCGCTGCAAAACGTTAATGTTAAATGAACTGTAAAAAGTAAATCACATCAAAGCTTAAGGTAAAATATGGCATTAACGAACGCAACACATGGCTAAAGAAACTGAAAGTTTCCTTGATCACAGGCAGGACAAATCTCTATGTTCAATTTACTCCCAGGATGCTACAGGCCAGAAATGCAGCCAAAAAAGCTGAAGGGTGAGAGCAAAACCAAAAGTGATTTATAAGGAGAGACATAAAGGACTAAATGTGACTGGCACAGCCAGATGGATGGGGGAGGAGCAGAAAGGCTACCATGGAAGAGGTGAATTTGCAAAAGCTCAGGGGGCTCAGCTGAGACAAGGCAGAGAGAGGGAAAGGGAGTCAAGCTTTGGGAAAAAAAAAAAAAAAAAAAAAAAAAGTCCAGGGTTACTGGTCAAATCTGTTGGCTTGAAACATGCACCCCAGGGAAGTAAAACTGATGGCTAAAGTCAGGAACGGACTAAAGGGCAATAAAAAAATTATAATAAAAAAGAACAACCCCCCCACACCCCTTGCTATATTTTTTGTGCATAAAATTGCTAACTTTTAAAGCACCAAGGGGCAAACCCTCAGCTGAGCTAGACCACTGCACCTTTACCAAAGCCTGTGCCAGTTTACACCAGGCAAGGTCTGGCATACATAACTCATATGCTGAGTTACAAACAGTAATTCACCCTGCCTCCACCCAGTGAGTTCCCTGGACCTTTACGTTTATTACTCAATACATGTTTTAGGAATACAGGGCTGGAAGGGCCTTTTGGATTGTCCAATCCCATCTTTTGCTATTGCAGTGAAGAATACAGTTTGGCAGCTGAAGTGGGTAAGATTACCTTGGTTGCTTGCTCCCACTGCTCTTTGTAAAAAAGACCCCTCTGTACCTCATATAAGAGGGTTAAAAGAACTAACTTTGGGCATAAAATGACCAAATCCAGTTTCAAATCTCCCTCTTTCCTTTGCTAACAAGATTCTCCTCTTATCCTAGCATTTACTGCTCCATAGTGAGAGAGGGGTAAATGCCTCCTGTAATTACAGCTGATAAATCGGAGGGAAGGTGAATTTTCTAGATGTGTTACTATGTGGCTTCTTCATGATCACTTCCATACATGATGCTTGGAACTAGACAATACACATATGGCCCCAGAATGGCTATAAGTGCCAGGACCAGTCATGCCATTTCCTTTACTTTTTTCAGTAAGTCAACAGTATTGAGTGGCTGGAATTACCAAATCAAAACCATGATCCAGATGAAGTCACCATCTGTTCTATCACTAGCAGCGATTTTGCTGCATCTGCATGCCTCAGATGCTTGCCCCATCTGCTGTTGCCCCTCTGCACCAAAAGTCCCTCCATCTGAGGTTCACACCAGCCAAGAGCTGCCCCGTTCCAGTCTTCCCACGTAATTTCTGAAGGCAAAAACGAATGACCTTCCACCAGGCCAGAATACCATCCTCCACATTTAGTGGTGCCTAACTTGCCCTGGGTCATTGCTGATAGGTTTTTCCTAGGGTTAATGATTTTGGGAAGCTCTGAAAAGCATTAGCACAGAGAAAGCAATGCAGAACGAAGTTTATGCCAGTGGGAGTCAGAAGCCTCATGCGACTGGCCTGGCTGCAGCTGTCCCAGGAAAAGGGCATTCACCCCACCTCACAGAAGGAAAAAAATTAAGACCCTGACTTACGAAAGGTAACAGAAATTTAATTAGAAGAAACATTTTACTTTATATGCAAAGAATTGCATGGACCAATAAAAATCTTTATACAGCAGGGCAGAAGTTGACTGTAGTTCGAACTGGGGAGCAAATTCACCCTTTGACACTGCATCTACAATGTATGAGGAAATAAAAAGGCCTACCGAAACCATTTTCCCTGCCAGGTATCTTCAATGACCCAGTTTCAATGAGATTATAAAAACAGGTATTTCACAAGATACTAGAAATCCAACACATTTATGGGGAACGATAATAACAGATCAACTGATATATCTGGAAAAGCAAACAAGCTTTCAAATGCGCCCTTCAACTCTGATGCAGGAGCCACTAACAACACTAACCAGAGGCTAGGAAAGACGCTCCAAGCTTACATTTATGCTTGGAAATCCACCTTTCTGAAAGGTCTGTATTAATTTTCTTTTGCAGGGCAACTTTCTGCTCATTTCAAGCCCTAAGCAGCATCACACACTTTCTTCTGCACAGGCTTCCTCCTTCCCCTTTTCTAAAAGGGAAATCATTGTGAAGAACAGAGTTCAGGCTTTGCTGTTCCTGTCCAACAGCTGAAGATAGAAGTCAAACAGCAGAAGGTTGCTGTGTTATGAGATGTAGATTAGAGAGGAAAACCAGCATCCTTTATTCAGGTCATGCGAGTTAAATAGGAAGGAACTGGCTCACAATACTTAATGCACTGCATGTCCATGAATGCCTCGCAAATATTAACTAATACTTACAAAACCTTTATGAGATACATGAATATAAACCATTTATATATATGCAAGCAAACAAGAGTGTCCAGTGCCTGCCTCTGTGCTTTGTTAGTGATTCAGGAACTGAAGCAGTTCAGTCAAAATACATCTTCTAATGCTCTCCAGTCCATCTGGCTTTGGTGTCAGCAGAAAACATGACCAATATCATGTTGAAGGTTTGAGCATGACCCAATCCTGTTAGACAAGCTGGGACCTAGAATTTCATGGAAATCTGTGTTGGGATTATGGGAGGAGTGCAGTTTTAAAGGGTTGGAGTGAGAAGCTAAGAAAACAGCTGCCATTTCAACTCCGCTTTGGAAATTTTAGGGTTGGATCCCAGGTAAAATTTGGGGATGTGGCATTCACATTCAGACAGACACCAAAGAAATTCTCCATTTAGAGAATTCTCAACACCAAGACTGACAGGCTAAAGGGCATCTTCCCATGAAATGCATGTCTTTCTCTTGTGTCTAAACCAGGAATTCAATACAGCACTTCAATAACTAAATTTAAATGCTTACATTCTGTCTCCTCAGCTTCATTTAATTTCCCTGATTACTAAGAAATAATGCCGTTCGTTATTTAAGTTGGTAAGCACAGAGAAATGGCTCTTTTCTTCCTTTTTGATAGAAAAAGCTTTCATTGGCAACACAAACCTGGCCAGGTTTATCCTATTTTCCTGCCTGCACTGTAAGACTGGGGGGAAGTGGCAAGAGAGGAAGTTTAGCCTCCCACCCTATGAAATCCAGTCTCTTGTGGGTAGGAGTGAAGTGGGGCAGCTGTGACAGTGGGGGCTGTCCAGTGCAGCAGAACTAAGGGAGTCCTGAGCCATCCAAGATAAAAACAACAACAACAAAAAAGTATATACTGGACTTCTGGCTAATGATTCAAATCTTTTAAAAGAAGTTACCTTAGCAAGGGAAAAGATCGCTCAAAGCAAGAGAGGCACATCTAGCAATTTGATATGGGGATGCGATCCAGGATTCCCAGGGTCTGTTCCCAACCTTGCCATTGGCCTCCTGCATAACTGCGGGCTAGCAATCATTCAGCATCTTCTCCCCTAGTTTATTCTTCTTTATAGGGTGTTATAGTACTTAAATGCAGGACTTCAGAGGATGTGTTCCTACAATTCATTATGTGGGGTGCAATGAACCAGCTTGCTACCTTGACACCATCGACTGAATAGCGACTGAACTGCTCCATGTCTTGGTTTTCCACTGACATAAAGAGAATATTCACATGCTTTGAGATCTTGAACGGAAAAGGGATGCAAACACAAAAGTGCTACTCTTCTATTGAGAGAAGAGACAAGTTAAATTCTACCCTTTGGTTCCCCACTCCATTGGGACTGACATGAAAACATAAAGATGACTGGGCTGGGCCCCATTCTATTAAGATTTAAATTTAGCAAGGAACTGGAAAATTACTGGGAGTCTTATGTCTAACCTCTGCCTCAGTAAGAAGCAAATATGCATAATTCTCGTCCCATAGCTAAATCTGAGTGAATTATCAAATGCCAGGCCAATAAAAGAACTGTCCAATGCAAACCTTATCTGCCCTGGATGCACGTATCTGCTTACAATATCCTTTGTTAGTTAAGCAAAACAGAATCATTGTTGCTAAGAAGTTAATATTGTTTAAGATTCACTGGCTAACACACAGAACACTTTCCTGAGGTCCCCCAAACACATTCCTATTCTTAGTTTCTTCCCTCTTTTTTTCTTTCCTTCCAACTTGCCTAAGGCTGATGTTTTCTTTAGGTGAACTTGCTTGCAAGGCGATATGAACTTTTAGGCAGGCAAACATTTCAGTTGATAGAGTGAAGGGTAGATAGATATTCAGATCAAAGCAAACAATCAATTTGAAGAGCAGTATATAACTAAAGTAATTCCCTAAGCATTAAAAAGGAGCCTATTTGCTCTATTTCCTACCAGCTCACCTTTTTCTTGATTATTTTCCTAACCTGTTTGTAGCCTTCTAAAGCAGAGTTGCTAGTGCCCAAAATTCCTTTGTTCAAACAGTGAATTACTGTGTTCCAATGCCCCTACAAATAAACATCCTGCAAGGCTTTCTATGATTTATTTTTTTAATTTGATCATCTTTTTTAGTGCTGGGACAGTACATGACACAAATACCCACACACAAATGAAAATAACAGAAACAGTTTATTACCACAGCAATATCAGTCAAGAAGCCACTTGTAAAGCATGTCCCTGGCGAAGGATCTCAGAGCACTGCTAATATCCATCTGGTGATATCAAAGCTGCACTTCGTATTGATCTGCCCAAACCACCCCATTCTCTCCCTACGTTTCCATGCCCTGCAGCATTATAAGGCCTACCATTAAAAATACATGTTTTTCCACCTGCCCTATAGGTGTCTAGCGACAGAACTAGACACATTTTGAGAGGTTGACACTTCACATCTCTGACTGATTTAGCATACACCAGCAGAAATCCAGAGAGTCAACGGGTTTGTAAGCAGCAATAGCCCTCCAGGGCCCTTGGCTGCAGCTATCTTGCAGAAAGCTATGCCAGGTAAATGATGTTACGGCAAACTCTGTGCCACTGTAACTAGGCATCCTGAGCATCTCTACACAAGGCTGCAGTCTGCAGTTTAAGCAGGCACAGATATGATGAAGGTACGTAGGTGAGACATACGAAACCCAAGAACATCTTTTTGCTTTTATAAAGACAGCATTGAAAACAGTCGCTTTTTACAGCGTGTGCTTCCCTGTCAGAGGTAAACATCTCAAATACCTGGCTTTTGCTGACTACTGATTTTTCTAGCCTAAGGATTGGTGAAAAACATTTTTGACATCTGAGAAATGAAGTATTTCATTTAACACAGAGAACAGGTGGAGAATTGGAGGCAGCAGTGGAGGCTGCATGGTATAGGGATCAGTCTGAAAGTCCGTGACAGACATTTAAAGGGTTTAATTCCAACAGGGTGGCAATGAGAAACCCTTTAAGTCCTTGTAGCTATACAAACAGCAAACTCTCCTCTTCAGCAAGTGCGAGGGGACTGAAATCCAACTAAAACTTGTGGCCCGTGCACAATTTCACTCTGAATTTCTGCTGGCATCAAGTAGGCCCCTTCATGAGTATAATGTTCAGACCTAAAAGCATAACACAGCCAAGTGGTGACAGGTAAAGTGGGCTGTCTCTCTGCACTGAATGCAGTTGACAATTTGTTAACTCTTCAAGGCAGAAGGATAGGAGAGATGCCCCAGCATAGTAGAAATGACTGTCAAAATGAAAATATGATCATCAAATGTGTTGACTGAGTTTGTCTTGCAAAGGAACTTTAAGGTCTGGCTGTCTAGGGGCTCCTGAAATAGCATTTCCCAGAGATTTGCAAAAAACTACAGTAAAGTAGGCAGGGAAGATGCATTGTTGCCCCATACTCGGCAGAAATAGAATCTTTTGCTGCATGTCATCAACCACAACAGGAAAAAAGCTCATGGTGACTCATCCGGAATGAGGTGGTAGGGATCTGCTGCACAGTTCCATCCACTGTGAAATCACACATGGCTGTGATATACAGCACAGATCAATTGTGATGCTCACACATGACCCTGAACCTTTAAGTGAATTGAGACTTTATCAGTATTGATACAAGTGTGAATTTAAAGGCCAGATGGAAGAACACGTTCCTTTTTCAACCAAGGAAGATTGGACAATAAAATCAGATAAAACTAAACATTAAGTGGAACAGTTTCAAGCCCAAGAAAAATTATGCCAAGATCAAAGAGTATCTCCTCTCAAAAACACCTCCCTACCCCTCCACAGTTAGATACAATCACAGAGCATAACATAACTAAAAAGATTCCGAGCATCTAAGAAAAAAAAAAAAAAGAAAAAGAAAAAAAAGAGAACAGCACTCTAGATCTGTACTGTGTAAGGACTATTTCCTCCTACCTTCAAGGGATTTCATGATGTGCATTGCCAATCAATTGGGATATCCTTTTTCAACACTGCAGAGAACTCATGCTCTCTGGAACCAGAAACCTCCCAGGAGCTAAGAACTGTCACAAACCTCCCACTTGCCAATCCGAAACGTAACTCTTCCAGCAGCTTTCACAGCCATAGGCACTGAGGATTACAGAAATACACATCACACACGCACATCTAAAAGATTACAATGACAGGACACTTCAAGGCACAGAGAACCCATCCCCACAAGGAGCACAAAGGGAAAGCGGGCAGTATGTGACAGACATCACTGGTGTCACATCACTGCAAGCACAGTGCTCCATTGGTGTTTGGGGTAGAGGGAATGGCCAAGCAGGATCAGATAGGAGGTTTCCAACTCCCATTCCAGGGTGGTATGTACTTCCATGAACATCACAAACCCAGACTGGGAGTCTTCCTTTACAAATCCCTTCCTGCCTTACTTCATCGGGTGCTGCACTCATCCACCTCTGCTCTGCATGCAGGTTCATCTACCATGGACCCTTCCGTGCACATCTAGTCTAGCTCTACAATAGCCCCTGTGAGTTTCCCCCTTCCTCCACCTCACCTTACGTAAGCTACCACCTACCTACTATTTTAGAGTATACTTAGCAACATGATTGAGAAAACAGAAACAAGTGGGGATAATTTCCCTCCCTCCCCTCGTTGTTTGGTTTTCTGGAACTACTTCATCCCAAACATTTGTAAATAGCGCCTGGAGTTACATTCCAAGTTACAGCAGTAAACACTAAACTAGCTAATATATATATAAGGATCCCTTTTCTTCCAGTGTATCTAGGCAACCTTGCAATACAAAGTTAAAGCACGGCTATTTGTTCAAAAAGTGTTTTCACAGCTATTTCCTCCCCCCCACCCCCACCCCAGTTTTTCCACTAGGCACTATTTCTATTTATCATCTGGAGATTGTTCCCTTTTTCCTTTTTAAAACCTTTATAACAGCTTGTTTTAAGAGCAGCAAAGCATGGATATTTAGCTTAAAATAAAGTTTGATTTAGTTTATGAAGAACGAAATAAAAAGAGCAAGTTTCACAAGAGCACCTGAATATAACTCCTTCTTAACGTGCTGTGGTAACTCTGGAAACAAGATCATTTCCAAATGCTAAGGAAACCAGAACACTGCAGGAAGACAAAAACATTTATGCCAACACTAAAGCAAGTTGAAAAGGTGGTTTACTATATCTTACCTAATACTAGTTGAAGTTTTCAGAATAAAACGAGTTCCGTCAGAGAGCATAGGTCAGGCTGAACTAAAATTTTTCCAAAGGAAAATATTGATTTTTATTAAATTTTCCAATTGAAAGTCTTGGAGTAAAGCCAACATCTCAACAGGGAGTGTTTTTCATTTCAAAATGTCAATTCAAAATGAAAGCTGTTACTTTGACATATTGATCACCTTTATTTTGCTAGGCAACATTGACATTTTATGTTGACATTTCTTATTTTAAAACCTCTTCAGAATATTTTTCTGCTCTGTGGCTCAAAATTTCACCTTTTGCTTCCTATTCTGATTAGAAATTATTTTTCCTACTATTAAAGCTTTCTTCTGGGCTAATGAAGTCTCTTTGCTGAACATTCCTGCTCTCAGTGCCATTCTTTTCTCATGGAGTGCTCTACAATACATAGTTGAAATTTTTAAAAAATCTCACTAATAGTCAATTAAATAGCGCTCATTTAAAAAAAATATGGAAGTGTTTATTGTTTTCGGCCTTTGGGGTGAGGGTAGAGGGAGAAATAAGGAAAAAAGCTCTGGAGATTCAGTGACAGATTTTGGCAACAGCATTCTCATGCCAATTTTTGCAAGGCAGCCTTAGTGTTTTCTAGCTATCTTTGTGTGTCCAGCCCGCCAAACAGTGGGTGACACGAAAGTTCTAAAATCAACCCTTACTTCCTCTACAGAAGCAAACCTCACTTCCTAAGTGACAGTTTTTTGCCTTTACAGAATCTGTAGATCTGGGGTTGTGCAGATGAACTAGGAAAATCAGCCTGACATGAGGAAGAGCTGGAAATTAATTTGCCACATTTATTAATTACAGTGGCGTTTACACATCTCCAGTGGACAGAATGAACTCCCATTGCCTTTTCCAGGCAACTCAGCTTCCAGCAAAGCATCTTTTTCAGAGTGCTTTGTTCCTCAATTTACCAAAAAGGAAGCAATGGGTGCAAGGGCAGATGCTGATTTAGTAAACGCACAGACTCCTATTGGGCAAGTTGCTTTTCCTGAATTTGTTTATGCTGAGAGCTGACTTTGAGAAGCTGAGGTCAGCAAAGGAATACAGTTTATGGTTTGGCCTCAGAGTTGCTGTGTAGTTTCTCTTCCAGGTCCTGGTGTTTGGAGGAAACCCTCTACACAGTCACAGCTTTTTTCCTCGCCTCAGTTCTAGATCTTGGCTTGTTCTTGAACAGGTGAAGGTCTTAGATGATTACTTACTGCTTGAGCCCATAGGGTGATATCTGAGAGCAAAGGTAGTAGGTAAGACCCACTACACATTTATTCTCATTTTGAAGAATTCCTTAATTCTGGCAGCTTTACTAAAGAACAAGGTGGATTTCACCAAGATCAATGGGACTGGTGAAGCAAAAGTATTTACCAGCGATTCCTCATAAAAGTTAACCCCTAGGTCTTTCACACTACACTGTATGTAACACAAGGAGAACATCACTAATTTCTCAAGTTCAGTTGTGAAGTACTAGGCAAAGAGAACAGTGGCACAGCTAATAAAGATTACAAGAAAGATGCTGTTACAACACATCAGTTTTCAGGGCCCTGATTACAGCAATGATAAAATGCTAAAAAAGCACAAGAACTACCATTTCCCCGTTATTCTCATGTGCCCCCCCCCCCCCCCCCCCCCCATATATATATAACCCACATAAACCAAAACATTTCTAACAAACAAGTTTCCAAGTCTCCAAAAGATGTCAATGGCTGCTCAGCCACTGCAAGGTATTTCCTATTTCATTGCTTCCATACATGAAGTCAAACAGTTAAAAGGAACAACATTCTCATGGTTATAAAACACCAGACAGAGCCAGAAGAAAGTCAACAGCGCTGTTCATGCTTCTGCTCCAACTTCTATATAGTACTTTCTCTTTGTTTTGATTTATCTTTTTTTTCTTCTAAACATAAATAATTATACCAAGCAAACCAGCTAAAGTGGAAGGGAAATGGTTCAAAAGGTGTTTTAAAAATCACTTTTCCATCTCAGCTGGACAGTATGACAAATTCATAGCACTACTTGCAGCAACAAGGCTGCATGAGTACAGACTGCCTCACATGCTCCCAGGCACACCTGGATGGCAAGGAATATTGGGTTTGCTGGCGATAAGCTTTTGCCTCACTATGATCTGAACTGAAACGTTTGCCACCTTCCTTTTAATGTAAGGTAGTTGCTCAAGCTTTGGGCACACACAAACATCACCTCCCTCAAGCCTTCTGTAAACAAACGTCTTGGCAGGCGCTCACATTTCTGGATTACCTCTGCACATAAATATGACTTCATTTCCTTAAAAGCAAAAAGCAGCTAGATGGGGGGTGCAGCTTGTTTGGCTATTAACTCTGCCTTTTCCCCATCTCAAAAAGTTGGATATAAACAGAAAAATAATTCAGACACACAGCCAAAATAATAGCTTGGAGGGGAAATCTTTTCCAAAAGGAAATGGAGATGCATCACCGAAGAAAAGTGTGGTTCAGTTGTCGGACAGGGCAGTGTTATAATGCTCCCCCCATCACCTGAACTCAGGACCTATTACTGTCCTGCACCCCAGGAGTCACACTGCATCACCCAGATGGGCAAGGGAGGGCAGACCCACCCTGCAAGCTACAGGTATCATTCCTCCTTTCCCCACAGGCAGGTACTTCAGTACCCAGAAACCTTTCCCAGCAGTGGTGCCAGGCACTACTCTGGAGACAAGTGTCTCCCCATCCTCCAACACCCCTTTCCACAGACAGACTGGCCTGGTTCCCAAAAAAAAGGTCTCTTCTTCAAGCAAGAGTTTGTTCCAAAGCCCTGTGAAATAATGCTGACTTTCAATTATTTTGGGTCATACCTACTACAGAAAGCCCAGTAGAAATGAGACACAGAAGAGCCCTGCATCTAGCAAGAGTGAAAGGGTGGGAAAGGTGATACAGAATTTTTGGCAAAGGGACCAGCTCCTTCCCCACTCTGATTCATAAAGCTGTTGCTGTCAGATACTCCTAGGAGGGTGTCAACTTGATAGGTTCACAGAGCAACAACAAGTTTACCAGTCATGGAAAAAACAACTGCTGCTATTGCAGGGCAATGGTGAAATCAAAAGCCCTCCGACTCCTGAAAGTTGAGTAAAATGCACAGACCACTTGTAAATCAAGGAGAGAAACCCAAGGGGCAACCACTTAAAACAGATGGACCAGATCCGCAGTGTGACTTGGATACCACCACATCAATTTATACCATGTGAGGGATCCATCCTGCATATTTTAAAGCAGCAAACTTTGACTAGATTAGGCTGGCCATAATCACGAAAATGTTCTCTTTAGGGAACGGCTGTCACCCAAAAGAGAATTAACAGAGCACAGCCATTGTTAGCAGGAGAATGGAGGCCAAATGCTTTTCTGGCCAGCCCCTGCGTGGAAGGGTTGCAAGGTCAGAAGTGAGAAAGAAATCTCCTTGCTAGTTCTACCAGCACTCCAGAAGGCCTCCAACAGGTTGCAGAGCTACTTTTCCTCTGCATATGCTCCTTCAAAATACATACTTGGCAGACAGAAGAAAACCTGGAGAGAAAGCAAGAGACAGAGAATTGAAGCTCGTACTAGGCAGTGTCTTCACATGCTCAGCCAGCAATCTGGAACTAACTTATTTACTAGGGAAGTGTAATTGGTGTCATCTACAATCCTTATTATACACTCCAACTGTCCCAAGCTACCACATAATTGCATATTCCTTCCTTCCTGCCATGTACCAAGTAGCTAGCAGGTGTGCACCCACTGAGCTTTCCCCATGTGAAATAACAGCATGATGCCCTAACAGCAATCACTCCCTTTCCACCAGATCTTGTCTCCAGGATTCTCAGGTGTACATAACATATGCCCTCAATGATGACATAAGCCTTTTCCACCCTCCTCCATTAAAAACCATGTAGGATCCAGCAATGTGGTTTGAGAGAGAGAGAAAGGCAAACATGCAAGACAAATAGAGACATCTTGCCAACCACAGAGCGGTCTGGATCAAGACATGAGATTCATCCAAGGCACAACTTTGTTGCCTTCATTTGGATTATGCAAAGAATAGATTTGGCCTGGAGACCAAATTGATCCATCTGGCTATAATATAACCTGATAGCAGTCATTACAGCTGGTATGAACTACTGCAACTGCTGGCATATCTCCCTCCCTCCCTTGGTTCTTTGCTGCCCACCAGTCTAGTTCAATTCATCACTGTTTTAAAGATCGAAGCTTCCAGTTTTAGCAATAGTTTATCCTGGCCAAAACATCACATTCCAACCCTGTGGCAAACCTGGAAAGAGTCTAGAAACAGGCAATGAAAATGCGCGACAGATTCCTACACACACAGGCATGAAGCAAAGACCTACACAGTTCAAGGTGATGACAAATCACAGGGGGCATGATGGGGCTATACAGACTAGACAATAGCATAGGGAAAGCTGGCAATGTCATGTACCCATGGGAGAAGCAAGAGCAATCAAAGCCTTTACTTATACCACAAGCATTTATCTGCAGTCAAAAATAAAATAATCTTCCTCTTCTCCAAAACCACGAGTTAGACACATGGATAATAACTCAGAAACAAGCAATAGATGTTGGGAAAAGTTAGAAAGGGTCATAAGTTTGGGTTCTTTAGACCCTATAAATAAGAGCTTGATTTAGAAAGAAAGTTCCACCTTTAGCCTGGTTGTTCTGTTATCATCTACTGCATTTCTTGGGTCCGTCTCAAAAAAATTGTGCTTTGGAGAAAGGATGCTGGTCTTCTGGTCACTAGCCTGGCTTCTTTAGGACTTCCTGTGCTACACCCCATGCTTCATTGTTTGGATGTAGAAGGAATGTGGGTTCAGAAGTTCAATAAAATAAGATTTGCAGTTATAGCATCTGGAAATTCAGGTATATTCTGACCCTGGGGACTGAAGCATACTTTAACCCAAGTCCTCAGTGAAGCAAAGATACCTACTGACTTTTACAGTATTTGAATCAAGCCCTTTATGCAACCGTCTCAGCTAGATACCTCTCTCATTCAACAGTGCTCTACTCTACATTGCACTGTAGAGTTACATTTCATGTACTCAGAACTCTGTTTATCCCACTCTTAAGCAGGTTTCAAAACATTCCAGATTTCAGCATTGAGGTACTTCCTGTGATGAGGCCTGGAATTTGTTCTGCTCCTTCTTGTTAAAACCCTAAACCAGTTCTTCTGGTATCTTTGTTTGATACCTCCTTGCTGCTTCTCATCAGATGCGTGGGGTTACTTCAGCCACAACAAGAGAAAATTCAAGAAAATTGCTTCAAGAACCACAGTACCTATAAAAACACTGGTTATTTATATATAACTTCAGTCTTTGTTCTAGTTTTAGGCAAAACTGAATCTGCCTCTTGCAGGCACTGGCCTGCCTGAAATCCAGATCTAGTTCAAGGATCCCCAAGCTGTATCATTTCCAGGAGGGGGGAAGAAAACACTGGCAGCATTGTAAAACACTAATATTTACAAAAGAAAGAGGCAGTGGGTGAGGCAAACCTACTGACTGGAAGACTAAAAAAAAAAAAAAACAACACACAAACACAACAACAACAGGTCATGCATTGGCTTGGCTGTCCCATTTGACATAACACGAAGGGAATGGCTAAGTTCAAGTTGGAACAAATTTCCTCTGGAGCACCTCCCTTGAGGAGGGTGATGAGCTGCCACCTGCTCAGCCCCCGCTGAGCTCTCAGAGCAGCGGGCACACCGACACCTGGCACGCTTCTCACACGTGGAGGTAGCAGTGCACGAGTGAAGCGCCGAGCGCGCTCTTGCCAGCGGCAGCCTGCTGAGAAGGGACATCCAAGACCTCGCTGCAAGGCCCTTGGTGCTTTTGCCTTCCTCAGCCCACAGAGCCAGCAGTCACTGGCAGACCAAGGGTGTACTCTGGATGCTTCCAGGTGGAGATCATCCACTGCAGGTAGGCCAAGCAGGAGCCCCAGGGCCTTTGGTTTGTGTAAGACCTCCAGCAAATCCCAGAAGCTATGTAAGAGGTGGTCTGGCCATGCATTTGTGGTCTCCTGATGGGTTCAGCTGGGTAGGCAGCACCTCTGACCACAAGAGCTCCTTAAGGAAATGCTCCAAGTTATCAACTGGCTTAAACTGTGTTTACTGAGGAACAGGGTCCTTTTTCCTGCTCCTCAATGTCATTTTTTCAGGTAGGCTTCACGTCTGAAGCCTCCTTAGTCCTCAGAGAACTGCTCATTTGGGTCAGCCAACTTTGTAGTTTGCATCAACGGTCTGGGACATTCATATCAACCTGCCCATTAGCATTACATACACAGGATATTTGGATACCACTGACATGAAGTGACTTATGGCAGGTTTCAGATGAAGAGGATGTTTCTCAACACTTCAGCTTCTGTTTCCAAAACATTTTTGGCTCAACTAGTAAAGCTCTCTGGAAAATACTGTTTATGTGTCGTATAAATACAACATGATGCCACACTCTAGCAAGAACAGAATCCAAGGATCCAACTATCATTAGGAAAGTGCAACCAGTCTGTTTTACTAATATTGATCAAGTACCTATCAAGGTCTTCAAAACGTTTTCAGTAATTTAGGACCTGAGCTCATGAGGAACCCATCATATCCTCATGACTAAGAAGATACTTTGAAGTATACTTAGAGATCCATTTCTAGCAGGACTTAACAGTTCTGTGCTTGTCACCCTGGCTTTCCTTCTGCTGCTTAACGTAAAGAGCATGCAGAGGACACCTGTTCAACTTGCATTGTGCACACACTGCAGAAGTAAAACATAGGCGTTTCAAAAGCTAAGCTTCTAGTCTAGTAGAGCCCCATCACCTGATGTGGTTCATTGGGTTTGCAATTTCTTTTGGGGGGAGTGCTGAGAGGCCCCAAGGCCTTACACTTGATCAGTACTGTACCTGCCAACACCTGAAATTCAGCTTGCCTGGCACTTTTCAATACACAAGCCACCAAACCCTTCTTGTCTTCACTTCCTGCTGACCGCTATAAAGCCTGGAACATGGGTCTCTGCCTGCACTGGCGTGTGTAAGTGCACACGTGAATGTGTGCGCACATCTGTACCATCGATGCCCTCTAGAAGGAATCAATGTCCCAGCAAAACAGTTGCTCTGAAGCCAAGGGTGCTAGAACTGGGTACTGCTGCCCACAGCTGCTGAGATCACTCATTACTAACGTCCTCAGCTAAGAGCCTACTGAGAAAGGTATTCCATGGAAAAAAGTTAGAAGTGGGTTAGGGTTTAAGAAAAAGAAATGTCTATGATGTGCCGTTCTCTGGTAATTACTAATGGCCCCTTTGGAGGATTCTGAGAGTGCTGACTGCACGGTGTACGAGTTTCCTCCCCAAACACTATGCTGAATACAGGAGCCAGGGAGGCAGAAAAGATGAATCTGAAGCTAATCTTCACTTCATGAGGAACAAAGGGCTGGTTTAAGAGCACCAACTGCCCTTACAGTCCTTTTAAAACCAGCAAAGCATCTTTAAAGAAGTTGATCCACCACTCAGGATGTGTCTGCATTTGGAAGAACATCATAAATGAATGAATTAATTCCCTCTACCAATGGACCCTTTCAGCCATGTCAGAACAGGCACTCTTGTAGAAGAGATAAGTGCTTTTAGTGTTGCTATCCTCCTCTGCCAATTCAGTGCACACATACAACATACCTCTTTCCAGGTATTTCTGAACACTAGTTAAAGAAAAGAAACCTTTATCTGATTTGGGCTTTCTGAAAGTGTCAGCATACGGAACTTTCTTTCCAAATGCAAGCTCGATCTAACCTTCCTATATATGACTTTGATCTATAGACCCTGACATGACAGCTCCCTGATGAAAGCTGTCTTCATTTTGGAGGAAGGACCCACTGGAACGAGTATATTTAAATCTCAAACACTTTCTAAAGCTGTTGCATACAGAACAGTTTATTCTCTTCCATTGCATATGCATAAATAGTGTCCTCCTCATCTAGGGGTCAGTTGAGCTTGTATCTCAGCGCCTGCTCCAAACAGAGGAGCTTACTCAGTGTGGCTTATGCCTATCAACCACTCTAGGTACACAAGTTTCTACTGTCACACATGCTTTAAATCCAGACACCACCGATCCACCTCCCACGACTCCTTTAAAACCTAAAAAGCAGGTGTTTGACTGAAAATCCCACCTGTAAAACATCACAGGCCAAATACTGTGAAAACATCTTGAGCTGGGCCTGACGCAAAAACCTCTGCTAGGGAGCAACAGTCAGAGCATTGACTGGCTTCTGTTCCTATTTCAACCAGTAATTTTGTAGCCAAAAGCATATTACAGGATGTGGGAAAGCAGAAGTCATCCCTGGGCTTCCCAGTTTAGGGCCAGGGCTTAACTCCAGCTTTCCAGTGCCTGTGCACATACTTAGCATAATACAGCCTAGGTCCTGCTGCAAACCCAACCCTTCCAGTACTGACAAAAAATACCAAAGTATCTTCCTTGACTTTCTAGTCTATTTACCACTGCCAACACAGGATCCTTGTTATTTAGTGCATACTTTACTAGTTCCTAAAAACCAGTATCCTTGTTCAGGTAGAATACTCAAGCTGAGAGGATTCAAGAGTGTAATGTACTCAAAAGACCTTTATTTTATCAAGTAAGACAAAAAGCCTCCTGGCTGGTGAACACCCCACTCACCCCAGCCTTTTGCAGAGATTGAGAAAAGCTGTACCAAGGAGTTGGTCCAAGGGCAATGCTAGCTTAGAAACAGGAACCTCTGTTGGCTTTTGCGGTGTTTACCCTCCCTCTAAACCCTGCACAGTATTTATCTGCTCTCCAATGCTTTGTGCAGCTCTCCAATGCTTTAAATGCCTCAAGCATTAAAGCTCCTTGAGTTTAGACAGACCAACAAGCCAGCAATTAGGAAACATTCTGCCAAAAGCCAGCTTACATATTGCTTTTGCCTCATTTTTATCATCTTGCTGCTCTCAAGATTGTTTATCCCTCAAGGATTTTTTTTTTAATGCTTTCTTTTTTCTCCTCAGAGTAGGACTTAAGTTTCCCAATGACTACTGGACCTTAGCTTAGCATTTGGGAAACTGAACAGAAAAATCACCCAATAATGTTTAACAGTTATCAGCAAAAACTTCTAATGCTTAATTTTAGTCATTCTTACAGAAAAAGTGTAAGAAATGATCTTTCCAAACCTCTGGCCAAGTCTGCTGGCCAGATTTATTTATACACTATCCCAAAATCATAATAGTTCCAGGAAAAGAGAAAAAAGGAAAAGAAATACACTTTATGGGATCTTCAGTTGGTTAAGTCCACATCTATTTCTGCTCAATATCCAAAGCCAATTTGAGCTCCCTGACCACTATCACTCTGGTTATTAGACTTGTTTATGTTATTCCTAATAATAGGGTGGATCTATATTTTTGTTACATTAGAACACGAGTTTTTCTTAAAGACTGGGATGTTAAGGAAAGAAGCCACTAGGGGAAAAGACAGGAAAAAGTTAAGAACATTTCCTTCAGCCAGCTTCTAAAACACACTGCATTTCCTCTCTGCATGAGTTGGAGAACAGTTTTGGAAAACCGTTGTTTCTCACACACTTTCATCTCATGGCTGGTTTCAGAGACAAGTATTCACAGCTGCATGAAACAACTCAGAATCTGCTATTTGCAATTATTATTCTTTTCTTGATCTATAAGAACCTGGAGTGCTTACATATGGCTCCTTTTGTCCTTTCAGTCCCACTCCTGTCACCAGCTTGCTGACTTTGTGCAGGGCTGCCTACGTCTTGCCCATAGGACTTCTCCCTCCAGATACAAAGCTGGCACCAACCACATCCCTACTATTCACTCTTGCAGAAGGGTCCTGAAGACTTTGTAGTTATAGCCAAGCGATCCTGCTCTCTTCAGCTATCTCATTCAGCTAGATGGACACTATTAGCACCTCAGTCTACAGCACTAAGATCTACTGGCACCAAAAATGCTTCCCTTTTCCACTCTTGTACTTGCTGAACAGATTATAAATCAGTCAAAACCAGACTACTTGTAATTATGTTTGCTTTAAATCTAAGCAGAATCAAGCATTTCACACATGCTCTCCTACCCAAGTACTCTGTATTTAGGAATGTACGTGGCAGTTTCACTCCTGAGGGTTTTTAAGAGCTTTGAAAACTTAACTAAGCTTCATTGTTCTTAAAGCTGATAAATGTTAGAACATCTTTTTTCAAGATGTGCAAGCTGAGATTCATGAACTGATTTAAGATTATACATTTCTATGGCACAGGTGAGAAAAACCCCTGGACTGAGTGTGGACCCTCATTTCTACCGCCTGTGAGCCATAAGGCACTTATGAACAGCCTGACTCTTCTCCCTGCCTCTCCCCAGCAGGGCTCAGTGAGATATATAACTATTTTTCCTGGCCTTGTCTCTCTTGTATCTGTAGATATCACAAGTTATACCTATCAACCTTTGGAAATACAAGTTAACCCTATTTCAGAAACATGTTCTTTTCCTGATTACTGGTCCCTTGAGGCTGTTGGTGATGTCCCCTGCTGTGTATTATGTGCAGGTGGGAGGTTTGGCCATGTCAGACCCTTTGCTCACGCAGAACAAGCCCTTGCCATGGGTCCAAGAGAAGGCAAAGCACTAAACAGTGTTCACAAGAGTATCCAAATTTGGCCCTGAATGAGTGCCAAACACCTGAGACCTGAATATGAATGGACTAGCCTCAAGGAAAACCCATGTGTTTATCTCAGCTATGCTTCCCATAATAAACATGAACTCACAAGTCCTCCAGCAGGTCAGATCAGGTATCCATATAATGGTAACAGGTGGCACCATGATAAATTACCTTGCCCCTTAACCACACATCTCCCAGTAACAAACCATGCCACCTTATGCAACACTAGGAACAGAATTAACATCCCAGCAGCGTTCTAAATGCGATACTTGCAGACAGGACAGGTAAAAATCTGCCACTAACACTAGGCAAAATTCCCGTTCCTTGTTTGCCCCGCAGGTCGTTTTTCTGTGTAACACCAACCAGCCTTCATCCTCTCCATACTATCCCCACCCAGGAGTCCTGAAGACTTGTGTGATGGGAGTACAGAACTGGGCTGGGTGAAACAGCCGGACTTACTCCAGTATACAACAGAGCTGCTGCTTCTCATCTGGGTAATTTATCCTATCTTCCACCCTCAGAACCCTACAAGCGCACACGTGCAAGAGAATAAAGCTGTCACAAAATGTGCAGGCATAGCATTTACCAGGTGGGACGTGAACAATCGCCAGACAACACTAGAGACCTTTATTTGTTTTGTGGAGAAGTACCTTCCGAGTGCCAGCAGAAGGGCGTGCAGTTAATCTAAGTTTGCCAGGTCAGTTTTTAGCACAAGCTGCTCCCATGTGCCGCTGCCTCCTCCCCTGTTCAGCGCGTCTTCCCTTCCTGGCACACAGCAGCCTTGAGAGGAAAGTTACTGTGCCCAGGAAGGGCTTGGCATTGCACTAATGTACATTGACAGTGTGTTTTCTTCCCTGGCACCCAGCCACACACAAATCCCCTTTCTGAGTCACTCCCAGTGAGAAAACCAACACCGGCATTCTGCTCTGTTGAAATGGTAAGGCTGAGAGAGCAAACATAAAAGGAGCTGCCTATCAGAATGGGCTGGGGATGAGCCGATGTCTGGAAGCATTGGAGGCAAAGGGAGGGAATTCCTATAAATGCAGTGTAACACTGAGAAGGAGGAAGAAAAAGAAGTAGTAAAGGATGCTGGAAAAATACCACTTGGCAGAGTAGATGATACACGCTTCCACCAGTGACCCACAGTGAAAGTCAAGCCTCACAGGCCAGATTCTCACCTTCTGCTTTTCCTCTTATTATTTTTATTGCTGTAACATTTCTTGCAGACATCAGGGCCAGTTTTGCCCTGCTCTGTACAAATGCAGCAGATGCCATCTTGGCAAGTACCAGGGTTGAAACCAGGACCAGCAGAGCAATAAAAGCAGGATTCTATGCAGCTTGAGGTGGAAAGCCAGGCTAGCCAGCTGGGAGCTATAATAGACCAATATCCTCTGCAGATCAGGCACAGATGTGGACATGTAACCACAGGCCAGCGTGTTACACAAACACATCATGTGGGCAAATCGTGCCTTGAACGCTTCCAGAGGCAACAGAGGAAGAACGGGACAAGCAAAAGATTGCTAGCCAAGGTGAGAAACTAGTCTCTATAGCCGTCTCGAGAGTGAGACATCAGAGCATGAAGTTAATCTAGACCTCTCAATTACTAGAGAAGAATCATTCACAAAACTGCACTTCTTCTAACAGAGTCTTTGCATTTGTACATGCAGGATCCAGAAACAGAGAGAAACCTGAGGTGACATTTTCTCAGTAACCTAGTTCCCCTCAGGGTGCTTGGCCAGTTATTGAAGTTACTACTAGTTACTTTTGGCTGAAATTAAACAGGTGGAGGGGATTAAGTCAGAGGCTTGCTTGGCTAAAAGTAACCTGCCTTCTCACTTGGAGAAAAAAAAAAAGCAAACCAAATGTCAGTGGGGCTCCATTCAAGCACTCCAATGACTAAGTCCTCTCAGAAACCTTTAGACGCAGCCTCTAATACATGTCTCTGAAGGCAGAAACACAGCAGCACATGAGTCATAGGTGGCTGTGCAAAGCCACCTCACTTCAAGTCAGATACTAATAACAGGAGCATCACAGGCGCGTTTGGGACCATTTGCAGACTCACCAGCTGGCAACTCCTTCCCAGCCTTTCCTCACAGCAAAGGCATGAAAAGCAAATATATAACCACGTAACTGATTACAGTTACTGCATATGTAAAAGCAATCCTGTGCTCCAGGCTGCTAAAAGCTAGGTTGAAGAGCAGATTTCTGTTTTCAAAGCCCTCTCTGACCAGGTAGTAATTAGGTGCTACAAACAGACGGTCCTTGGCTATGTCTGTAAGCCATTTCCCTCAGCCCCTCCTCCAACTCCTGTAGCCCCCAGAGCTGCTTCTGGCAGCCCCAGTCGCTCTTCTTTCGTTAGAGATCCTTGTTTTCCCCTCATCCTACTCCAACAATTCCCAAGCCTCTTCTTCCACGTATCACTAATATTTGAGCAGTGTTGGATGGGACAGCATTAGCACACTAACATTCTTCTAAGAGGATGGACAGAGGCCAATAACGATACCATAGAAGCATGAAGACATGCTACAGCATGAAGCAGGAGGAACAGCTGCCTGAGGAATCATCATGACCTCCTACAGCACTTGTACCATCGAGTAGTTGCTTGAGAGAGGGGTAATCATTGAGGTACTTGAATCCACGGCTATACTAAAACACGGCAAAGTCTAGACGCATTCCTCTTTCTTCCCTTTCAGATACTCTAAATCAAGAGAAGCCTTACTTTTCAGACTTAAAACATATTTGAAACTTCGGATCTGAACACATGCAGCCATCCAAAGTTACCGTATTAGAGACACGGGAAAAACTGCTAGCATATTATAGCCTTGCAAGGAGAAAAGGCAGATGAACTTACCTATTTCTGTAACTGCAGTGTTGCGTGCTATATACCAAATAATATACAATCCATACACCAAACTATATATGATCTCATACAAATTAGACCAGGATGCCCACAGGATTAAGTGTAACGTGATTGTTTTAGATGGATACTCCAGTCCACACAATTCTGAGAAGCAATAATCAATGGGATAAGTAAAAATATGAGCGGACATTGAATGACTTCAAACACCCAGGAATAGCACAGAAGACTAAACCTTTATCTTGTGGCATCCACCATGGAATGGGATGTATAAATAAAACTAAGCAAAAACGGAGATTGCACACAAGGCATAAACTCAATAGAGTTCAGCGTCTCCCAAGATCAGGTCTCATCAGGGCATTGGTGATATGACCACAATACCTTTAGCAGCAGTCAGCCTCATCCGGTCTCCTGACACCGTTTCGTGATGAGAGCATCTTCCCTTGTGCACATTCACACTCACGTTTAAATGTATCTGTAGAGCACAAGCGTGCAGCACCGGCTCACATTAGCCCTCACGACCAGTCTGTCAGAAGTTGCACCAACAGAATTTCTCCTAGAAGGGGAATGAAGCAAAAAGAGTCAGCACACACCAAATGAGGATTAACCAAAACTACTCAGTCTATATATAAAGTGCAATGGATGAGGCCTCACAGCACTTCAAATTATAGTAAGAGCCTTCTATACTCAAGCAATACACAGGAGTAGTCAGTTGCTCATAGAAGCAGAGTTGGGGTGCAGAAAGATGAAAATGGGAGTTATGTGCATATGTGACACCTGAGGACCCTCGCTTGAGCTCTGCACTGTGTGGATATTTTCTTGGCTTCCCTTCCTTCTCCCCACCTACAGAAACTGGCTTACACTACCCTGTGTGATTGCTCTAGGACAAAGCCTTTGGGTTTCCCAAAACATGGCTTCCAACTTAAGAGATGTATATACGCACACATGTATATCTGTACATAAATGTCTGTAAGTGTGTGCACACGTACACAATGCTCAGGACTGATCCTGTTGAGTCAATGCAGAAATACTACTAGAGTCAGGTCAGCGCTTCTACAAAGCCCAAACCATGGGTTGGGGCACATCTGCAGCTGAGATTAATCAGCACAGAAATTATTTTTTTCACCATCTGAGGATCTAACACTAAGTGTCTCTTTGTGCTCATTTACAACAAACTGGAAAGACAAGTTACAGCTCCTAGGAAAAAAGCACATGCTTGTTTAAAGGCATAGCAATCACGTTCTCATGCTAACAGCAGTACCAAGTGCTGGAGTGATAGCACTGCCCTTGAACTTACCCTTGCATGAGTCATCTCTGAGATTGTTGAAGCTGACAGGTTGCTTAAAATCACTGCCCATGGATTACATTCAAAGGGAGCTTTAAAATACTTTCTAATTATTTTTGCTTCCACTCCACCGAACATTGTTAATCAAGAGCTATTTCCAAAACACACTATGCTGTAGCAGTGCTGTACTCCGCAGGAGATGCACCAACTGGGTTAGACACCTTCCAGCTCACACTGTCAGATGACCAAGCTGTTCTCACCCTTAGAATTAGGTGCTCTTTATGGGCAGGGAATTTACTTTTTTTTTTTTCTTTATTTATGCAAAAGCCAAAGGGGAATGCACAGCTGTGGGGAAATTAAGCTGCCTAGCTTGAGTTTATATTTTGATGTTCATTCACTACCAGTGATATAGGTAAGGCTTTTCTTCATTTATTCCTTGTTTAATTTCCCAGGGTGTTTACTTCTTCATGCTGCACGTAAAGACCTGGCCTGTGTGGGCACAGTGACATGCAACACAGCCCCTTCCTGTGAGTGCAGTAGGAGCAAACTGGAAGCAGTTTTGCAGCTCCAAAGCCTTGAGATCTAGCTCTAAGTCTTGCATCGATTGTTGGGCTTGGTTAGCACTGTGTGATATATGGCAGTTTCTGTGTTCAGAGATTTCACACTTCTCCTGGTCTTCCTCTACTTCGCATCTCCCCCCCTCCCTTTTTTTTTTTTAAAACATCCAAAGCTCAGTATGTGGGAAGACATGACTAACACAGAACAAACCTCAGTCTTCAAACACAGAGTTATCTGACAGTATCCCAGCAAGTGCAAAAGATCAGAACAGGTTCTAAAGGAAGAAAAAAAAATCCGATTAGCCTAAAAAGTTACTTTCTTCTCTTTGGAAGGTTTCTGAGCTTCAGAATCCTTTTCATGACCTCCCTAATTTAGAATTGGTAAAACACATGAAGTTATCCATGTTTCATTGTTTTCAAGTTTCAGTCTAAAAAAATGTTGGGATATTTTTTGAAAAAAGCTTTACCATACATTGCTAGTTTAAATTAGAATTTTTATCAATGTGTAGAGACTGTATATAAATAAATAGATCAAAAGTACTCATTAAAATAATTTCAGTAAAAATGGCACAAGATTAATTTACTCCAAGATGTTCTAAAAATTAATCAGTTTTAAGTTTTTTTTCCCTTAAGCTTCCAAATTGCTTGTACCAAAAATCTTTAATCTTCCCTCAGAAGCTTTGAAAATTTATATTAAGAATTTCAAAAGCCCCAAGTTCCTCTTTTTTTAAAAAAATAATGTAATAATACTTCTGTTAGTTAACTAACCCATCAAGCAGCAGCTCTGAATCTGAGGAAAACAGGTTCAAGACACAAAGTGTATTCAGAGATCTGGATCCTTCCAGAGCTCAGTTTTCCCTCCACAGCCACACATATTTTCCTGATCACCAAAGTAGGTGCAGAGATCTGCAGTTCACCAAACAAATTCATATCTTGATCCTGAAGATCATTAACTGTTCCAATCTGGAGCGCTTGTGCAGTTTTACAACTATTTTTATTGATTTAAAGAGTGTTTTCACACTGGCTCTCCTCCCAGGCATGTTTAAACAAGCAGCAGCGTGCAGTGCCAGAATTCAACAGAAACATGTTCTATAGACAAGTAAACAAAATACCCAATGGCTTTAACTACCCACACCATGAAGGGATTTTGAGCAAGTCAGTTCAAATTATGTTTCAGTCTCTGGACACAAAGCAGAGTTGGTTTGGAGTTCTTCAGCTGTGTTTCGGGTTGTGGGTTGTTGGGGTTTTTTTATTGTTTTGTTTTTTAAGCCATTGGCTGGCCCACACTCCCCAAAGATGTGGCCTATTCATTCTGTTCCAGCTTAAAGACTCAAACTGGAGTTGATTTCAGCAAGAGCTGCGTGGTATGTAACGTGGTTATGATTTAGCCTGAAAACACAGGGAGTCATCTCTAGCATGCATGGCTTGGTGACTGTGACTACCAGCCAGCCATCCGAACGACCAGCCTCAACAGACTGGGTTTGATAGGCATTAATTAACCACAACGCTGGTCAGAGGGCTGTGTCACAGCACAGCAAGTGGGAGTCGGAGCCCTAGGGATGGCCATCGGTCCAGTCACACTGTTAGTCAGGCTAAACCAGAAAACTCGGAAAGAAAAACAGCAGCTTTCCCCGAGTGCCAAGGTTAGCCTTTGCCATGAATCTGTTGGCAATGGCACAGCGACACACCACCTCCTCCCCCTCCCGCGTGCAGCCAGGGCAAGCCCGCAGGAAGCGGCCGCCTCCGCGGCAGGACCGGGCTGCTGGCTCCCGCTGCCACGTTTATCCATCCCTGGGACACTCCAGCAGTAAATTTCCTGTTGTGCCACAGCACAGGCAAGAGGGAGGAGAGTGACCCACATGTGGCTCTAGCAGAGATCACAGCTTTGTCAGCAAGAGCTAAAAATACCAGCTAGCTGGCACTGCCGTGGGGATACAGCCTCCCCACTTCACCACCTCCTCCTCCACAAGCACCTTTCCCCGAGTCATGCATTAGCACAAACGGCTCCACCATATCGATCTACAAACTCTTCCCAGAAGACCGGCACATCTCGACCTGGGATCAGCTATTTCTCCCATCACTGGCACTTCTCCTTGCCTTTTGTCGATGTTAGAATGATCTTTTCAAAATTTCTTATCTTAAAAACTGATTCAGAGTTGTGGAATGGCTTCGAGTCCAGTCTTCTGCCTCACCAGCATGTCAGAGAGCATGACGTACACACTGGCCATACTACGTTACCAGCAAGGACCACGACTGTAGCTTCCTCAGCAGTAGTCTGCAAGCTTCCTCCCACCACTCAGTCCTAATAACCCAACGCAAGAGCTGACAGGAGACTTCACTACCTACCTGCCCAGCTGATGAACTAGCTCCACCCTACCACAACCAATTCTGGGTTCTCCAAGACTGAAGGTCCTTGGCTGCTTAGCTCCATGGTGGAACATACTGGCAAGGAAGGAGGTGAAACTATGACAACCTGTATCTAGTTCTCCAGCACAACACTACTGTCAACATGACGGGCTGTTGTGGACACCTCCCTACTGCTTCTGTCAAAATTTTTGCTAGCAGTGCCTGTATTTCATGTTGAAGAAAACAAGCCCTCTCCAAACATGAGGACCTTTCCCCTCCACCCCTTTCAATCTTTTCTCTCTGCTCACATCTCCCTCCTGCAGCAATATTTACTGTTTCGATATCCACTTGCATCAAGAGCCAGAAGGCATCTGACAGCATGTTGTCAGTGACAGACAGCACATCCTTCTCATCTGGTCCCTATTTTATGAAACACAACTCTCAAAGCAGACCACCACAAGTTCAGCATTTAGAGCCTAAGCACCACATTAGATGGGAACATTAGGATCTTCTGCTGTGTAAGGTTTTGGCATCTCCTCACTTTTATGGTTAAGAACTGTTGACATCATGAAATAAAACCTAGAGCTGAGATTCAAGATTTTTATTATGCTGAGGAAGAGAATTGCATGGTGTGGAAAGTTTCCAATACAAATAATCATGACCATCATTTTGAACCATGGCCACGCTGTCTTCCATATTTGCAGTTTGGGCTTGGGTAGATTTTGTTACATGGCAACACGTCCATCAAAACTCCCTGCAGCAGTGATATTGAGAGGACTTGCATTAAGTGTACTGGATTCAGAGTCCTATGGCAACCTCACAACTATCACTGGAGCTAACGCAATAAGAGGAAAAGGTGATACAGCACTGTAACAGACCGTTTGAGGAGCTAGGTAATCATTAAAGCAGGACAGAGATGACTCAAAAATAAGCAGTAACTGAAAGGCAGCATTTCAGTGGGCTTTCCCTGCACCCCCTCAAGCTTTTTTGGCATTTTCCAAGCAGCATCAAAACATTAGAATTATTTTTAAAGGTATTACTACTTCCAATGGTTTCTTTATGACCAAAACCAACAACATATTTGCCTCCTTCCTAACATTTGCATTTCATCACTGCACTGACACTTTTCAGATGAACTGGCTTTTTATTGTGGAGCTATTCTAGGGCACACAGTATTTTGTTGACTAACAATTGCTGCACACAGGTTTATTACTGTAGGGTTACTCATAAGTACCTGGGTTTTTTAAAAAAAAAAGCAGGTGGGTTGTATTTTTGAAGGGAGGTAAAAATATTATTAAAGCTTGGAAGTTCAAAATGAGCCACATTAAGAGTGGTTTGAGTATGAGTACCAGGTATTTACTTTTAGGGCCCAGTAATTTCAGTGTGGCACTTTTATTTCAGCCAACAGACAGGAAAACAAGGTATTTGGAACCTAACTAACCTTACATGTCTCTAAACGTAAGCAATACACTGACATGAAACGCCAGATTTGAGGTCTTTTGTAAACAGACCCATTGAAGTGCCCCCTTCCTAGTCTACAAGCTCTTACTCCCCCATATGCCTAAAAGTATAAAATCTACTGAGGTTTAATGGTGCCACTCACAGTAGTAGAGTTACACGGTGTTCAAGCTTCAAATCTTGGAAAGACTTTTACTGATCTGTTTCACTTTCACCTGAAAATGACCACAGCTGGGCAAACAGCCAAATTTTCAGTCCAATGCAAAGCCGAAAAATCCAGGAAATTGTTTGCATTGACTCAAAAGATTTTAAAAAAAAAAAAAAAGAAATTGTTTGATGACTTTTAAAAGCTAGAAATATCTCCGACTCCTCCAGAAGTAGTGCTTTCTTCAGGTTACTTAACCATGTTGAAAGCTTGTTGCTTTTTTTTTTTTGGGGGGGGGGGGGCGGGGGAGGTGCAGAAATAGGTAGCAGGAAGAAGGGGCTGTTTGTTCTTTGTTCTAAACGTAGACCAACTCAACACCAAATTTCAAAAATATCAAGATGTTTCAGCATTTCTGTAATACTTGTGTTCTGAAAATACCCAAGTGGAACATTTAGACTTTTTAAAGTAATGGCTTTTTTCAGCAGAAACTATTTGTAAATAACAACCTGAAAACTTCAGACACAAGGAGAGGAGGAGTTGAACAGAGATTTTCCTGTTCCCTGGAAGACCGTCACACACACACACAAAAAAAACCAAAACCCAAACAAGCCAAAACTCAGCATTTAAGCATATGAATATGCATGTTACACCTTTAAAAATCTGAAGCCTAAGGACTTGTAGAATCAAGCTATATGTGAATCCAATCTGTAGATTTATTATTATTGTTGACATTCTAGCATCTCACAGTACAAGCATTCCTAGATAATTATTGCATCTATGGTGTCATTTGAGATATCTGAAAAAATAAATCCCATCCTGATGAAAGACAAAGCAGTATGGCTTTTCCTCATGAGTTTCATGCAAATAAAAGCAGAAGACAAATTTTTTCACACACCAACAATTCAAAAGCATCTATTCACACTGTGAAAGTGGTGCCATTCTGTAGGCAACAAACGCCCCCAGGTTTTTGCCATCCATCATCTTTTCTCTTGTAATATTGCAGTTAATCACCAAATCAGCAACTTTCTATCCTCACAACTCTGTAGTTCTCCATAATAGAAACCCCTGGATCAAAGGTCTAAACAGACAATACACACCATCTGCTACATCCAGTTTCAGAACATTTTAAATTTAATTAGTGGTGCATACTGCGTTATCCCACATGCTCAAAAGTCCCAGTAAGTCCATGTGCAAATTAAGCACATAACTGCGCTAAACCCGCATTGCGCTGCTCTCTGCGAAGAAAGAGTGTTTCACAAAGCTAAGGACATGTGGAAATGGATGAGTTGTGGAGCCTACTGGAAGTCCTTCTCCCACCTTTACCACCATCCTTCTCTAACAAACTGACCTGTTTTACATCTATAACCAAAGCTCACCACTCCCTTGCTCCCCAAAGTAAGAGAAAGGTGCCCCACCTGTGTCTGGGGCCTAAGCATTACACTTACTTTGCTCCAGCTTTTTTACTTCTTTCACTTCCCAGGAAGCAGAATCAGAAGACATCATTCAACGAAGCCACACGCCTACACCTCATAGTCCAGCAAACAGGACACTCCTCACGGGCACAACAGCAGCAACACAGAAGCCCGACCTCTTCTTTCCATGGGGACAACTACAGCAAAGGGAGCAATCCTAACCTTCTGCCACACTGTCCTGCCAGCACACCTGAACTTTAGCCTCCAAGGTGTCCCTCATCCCTTGCCATTCTGCTGAGGCTGCCAATAAGGATGCCAACTGGTGTCAGTTATGATGGGAGGACCTGCGGTGCTGACACATGACCCCACAGAAACTGGACTGTGCCCAACATTGCCATTTCCACAGGCCATCAAACAGCTGTCAAAGAGCATTGACTTATAATTCCTCCCATCCCATCCCATGCAAATTCAGAGTTGGTGACAAAATAGGAAAGGCTCTAGGTACCTGCAGTCACCCAGGCACCTAGAACAAGGAACTGTCTAATCCACAGTGCCGCCTGTTCAATGGCCAAAAGAATTTTACAGACAAAGATAAACACACCTCTCCAGTTTCCAGACAGCTACAGCCTCAAGGGCTGGCCGTCTTGTCTCCTGCTGTGTACTATGAGGGAGGAACTGGTTGTTCTTCAGGAAAGATGTCAGGGATCCAGCTGCCACCACCTACCAAAAAAGATGGGTCACCTTTGATTCTGGCAGAAACCTCCCCTATCAACAGCATGTTTAAATGGCTGTCAGCCTACCCTGGTAAATTCTTTCAGGCTGTGTGGTACTACCATTTAAATGTTGATATTATAAATAAAAAGAAAAAAATCCGCAGTCATTTGGCAGTGATAAAATGCATTTCAGATCAAGGTTTCAGCAGCATTTTTTCCCCCAGCAAAATTCAAGTAGACACTGTAAGATAAGATGCTCTGCCTTCAAAGTAACAAGCTCCCTTCGTGTCCCACAGATAATTTTTTTCATTTGATTTCATCCAGTCCTCTTTCCTCTTCACATTTCCACATCTTTTCTTTCTCCTTCCATTCCCATCCTTTACTCTACATACATATGATATGTATGTACCAAGGAGGACCATGATATCATCTAACATTACAGATAAAGTAAGACCTGCTTTCAGAGCATACATTAAGACTGAAATTTGCACAAAAACGTCACCTCATAACTTCTCCCTTTAAACCACTACTAATTCTGCCCTGTTCTCTTTACTTCTCATCTCCCCATTCCTGCTACACATAATAGGTATTACTCGTGGGTGGATACAGCAGTGGCTGGGACAAAGCTCCTCACTGAGCTTGGAGATGAAAGCATGTTAATGTATTTTTTTTTATTTATGTCCTGTAAAATGCAACATGTGGAGTTACATATGAGACACCCTGTAAACAAGGCAAGGGCCAGTTGCTTTATACAGCATGGAAAGTTTCTGTTTCTTGGAACAGGCTTGTCAGCTTGCAAGGAGGTCAAACCTCAAGGTCTTTTTCCCTCTTTGGGGCTCATCTGAAACACCAGATCAGCTAATCCAGAAAGCACTGCCCAGAAGTTAGGAAAGCCAAACAAACAGATCAGTGCAAGGCACAGCCTCAGCTGCGGCAACATCTCTGTTTCTTGACTGGCCAGGCACTCAGAGGTGGGGTCATGTTGTCAGACCACTAGTATTTCCTCAACTGAGAGGGTCAGCAGTCTGAGATTTCTGCTAACGAGATGCACAGCTGGGACCGGCAAGCAGCAGCTGTCCCAGGGTTAATATATGCCCTGCATGCCTCTCCCGACAGACTTGGGAAATCAAGGAGAGAAAACCTGAGAACTGTTCCAGAATTAGATCAGATGGCCCCAAGCCAGCTTCCCAGCATTAGGTGCCCAGAGGATGGGGGAGAGGCTGAGATACGAGTTTCACACCGATGGGCAGGTCCAGCACCAGTGAGGGAGAAAAAGGAAGTTCATTTGCACCTCTGCTCTCCTTTCCAGCTCACCTCTTGCACCGGCTGAGCCTACTCTTTCTGATTTGTTTCCCCTCCTACACCTAGCTGTGCCCTGACTTTCCTCCCCACTAGCTCCCCATACAGAGTTCAGCTCCCAGCTATCACTTAAAAGGATGACACTTCTGAAAAATGTCCAGATACTTCAGCTATTTCTATTCTGCCTGGCATAAGGTGAGTATCTGAGTCAGCTGGCTGTGCTTTGTCAGGTCTTCCACAGCCAGCATCCTGCCCCTCAAAAACACCCACCTAATTTTGGAAACACCAGTTTTAACTTCAGTGCTCCTCATGAGAAGCAGAAAGACACACTCAGCTTAATCCCAGCTGCAGAAAAGGATCCAGAGAAAGGAAGATGCTGGAATAGGAAAAAAAATACTAGCTCTTGCTCACTTACAAACGTTTTCTGTAGTTGTTGCGGGAGGAAGACAGAAGTCTCTTGCCAAACACATTGTCTTGGCATAATTATTCCTCTCTCCTCCTCCCCCCGCCAAGCTAACCTCCCTCTGAATCAGGCCATAAGGAAGGACTGGAGCCAGACAGGACTTCTACACATCTTGGCTTGACATACTGCAAGTGTAAGCTGTCAGGCAGCACTGTAGCAGCAGAAACGTGTTACTGAATAGTATGGGAATATTAATAAGCAAGAGACTAACACTAACATCTGTCACAAAGAATCCTTCAGAACCACAAAAAGAATAAGAAGGGAAGAAGAAAACAAAGTAATCTGCTGTTCAGGGCAGTAGTCCCTTGGTCCAGAAGGAACAAGGTTACCTCAGGCAAAAAGCTTCAGCATCACAGTGGTCATATGAAGCAACTAGTAAGGCTGAGACTTGCAAAATTAGTTTAGCTCTGGTCCCGTGGATATCAAGACTGAGATGTAGATAGATTTCAGTGGGAGTGGATATAAATCAACAAGAAGCACTTTTGAAATGCTCAGTTTTATATCCCAAGCCCAAAAGCAATCAAAAAAACACCAACCCGAAAACCCAGCTCATCTCATTTCCACGCCACAGGATTAGCTCTACCTTTGTCATGCCTTATCAGCACTTCTCCACTTGCCCTTAGAGCTTTGCAATGCTGGAGGCTCTGCACACTCCCAAGTGGTCTGTCCCAGAACTTTGGTGCCTTGAAATCCCATCAAAACCTCTCCTCCAGCAATGTAAACCTCACTCCTTCTTGTCCAGTTTTGCACAAAACACAGTGTGTTCCCTCTCTTTTTCAGGGGATTTCAGTAGAAGTTTTTTTTAGTATCTGAAGGCTGTAATCAGTTAAAACTAAAACAATTATGTGCAGCAATACTATGGTCTCACATTAATATCCCCTAGAAAGCAACAAGACACAAACAGCAATGAATTCAAACCTGAACATTAGACAACAACTTTGATGCTCATGGACAAGAAAGGCGCTATGGGTTGTAATAAGAAACAAAAAAGTCCTTTTAGAGGACTCACCACGACCATCAACAATGCCACAGTTTCTAGGCAATTAGTCTGTTTTACTTACTAGTGACATACAAGCAGCTACCAAGTTCTGCTCAGACTCTGAGACACCTTTCCCTTGCAAGGCATAGCTTGTAGTTACCTCTTTTCTAATAAAAGAAATTAATGATTTAAAAAAAAAACCATTGCAAATTCTCAGTATCACTCACCCTTTGCAACACAGCCACCTCTCGCTGCTTAGCAGCGTGCCTGCTTTCAAGCCAAATCCACAAGTGAAAAATTCACGGCCTTGATAGGAGAAACAGAAGCTTCCCTGGGCAGGGCCTTTTAGAGCTGCACCTCATCAGGTTAATGAGGCTGCCAAGGTCTCTGCCTCCGGGGCTGATTAGGTGTGCTCTGACCCTTCCCCAGAAGCATAGTGTGGACTGCAGAGGTGGATTTCTGCATACCTCTTCATCCCCAACTAACGCTTCTGTGGGGCTTTGTGATTTATAATTACAGTTGAAAGCAGAAGAAGCCTGTATGTTATTTTCAGTTTGGTAGTGGATCTTCCGGTGGAAAAGTGCTGTGTATTTCTCATCTTTGAAACCCTGGCTCTAACTCTGAATCAGCTGTGAACCCTAATTCAGATCTGAATGGTGGTTCTTTGTCTTTTTCTGACTAGTATCACCTGTCTGTTATTGGCCTGTCAAACAGATGTCATCTGCCATTAAAAGTGACTCCTGCTCTGTAGTTTCATCAAAGTGGTCAGGAGAGCATGCCCTGTATTAGTTAGAGAAAAATCAGGGAGAAACTCAGCCTTCACGGTCTAAGCATGGTGCTGGGGATGAAGCACTGCTTTGCTCTTCATCATGTTCTGTTAAGGCATCATTTTGGTGTCACTGAGAAAATCAGTTAATGTCTCTGCACCTTCTCTTGAAGATCGCCTCTATGTTGAAAATAAAGGCATTACTTTCAGTTATCCATCACTGCAGCGGGTGGAGGAGGAACCATATTTGCACACTGCTCTGTAAACCTATGTTTTTAAGAATTATCTGCTGGCACCAAACTCAGAAGCCATAAGTCATTCAACACCCTCCAACTAGCAAATTAGATTCTAGTGACATCTCTGGGAACATTCTCTCTGGCTTGAAGCTGTTCTTATTTAGGTATCATTGCAAGTGTGTCGTGTAGCCAGTATTGTTTTGTGGCCAATACTATTGCTATAGCTCTATAAATCTGCAGGCACTCTGCAGTAGGAATGAAGTGCCAAAAAAAATGCAGAACTCTCTGCTCTGTTGCCAGTATGGGAATACATGTTGGAGCAATCCAGCTAGACAGATGTGGCATACTGAATAACTGATAAAGCCACTCATAACTGGAGAGGGACTTCTGGATGTGTCTCAACTGAAATGATTTTTCCTGCTCAAATGTTACAGCAAATGAGTGAAAAATAAACAGGAGACATTGCATATTAGTATTCCTAGGACCTATACTCAGAAGAGGTGTAGCTGGCAGTCACTGGGGGTGTCTGTGTGTTCTCAGTATTTCTTTCCTCCCCTGCCAAGACAGCTACCAGTCTTACTTCCCTTTGTAGTATGAAGAGGGTAGGAGCATGCTGGAAGACTGCTTCCTGCAGGAAAAGCAGCTTTTTTACAGAGAAGAATGAGAGAACAAGGAACATCAGTCTAAGCTAATGGGGCCAAAGGGGATTTCACAGTGCTGCAAAAGCCACCTTTGCATGTGTGCAACAACTGCAGCAGAGAGCTGGAAACCCTGGGGATGCTCTTTCTTGGCACCCTCCCAGGTTCTCAGCTGGCTGCTCTGCTCCCACTTGGTGTGAATGAGAGAAACTCTGGCTTCAGACGTTATCCTGCCTCTTTCCAAAACCCCACAGTCTGGCAGGAAGAGAGGTGCTTTAGCAAGGGGAACTCAAATTTATTCAGTGCAATTCAGCCTGCTGAGGACACTCTTGTAGAGCAGGTGGCAGCATTACAGTGATAGGTATACCTATAATAGCTCTGCAGCAATAATTATGCCAAATCCCATAATGTGGCAGCTCCCAGGCCTGCCTGCTCCACAAACCAGTGCTGCCACCCACAGCAGCCACTGCACCCATTCTGCCACCCACTATGGTCCAGCTCCAGTATCGCTACCACGTGAGCAAGTTTGTGCCTGTCATATCCCACGACCCTCCTGTCTTCTCCAGCGCACCACGTGCTGGGCAGCACAGCATTCCTCCCCCAGGCCAGGTATTAATTGTCCACTGCATAGCGGCAGTCCTGTCCTTGGAGCTGCTACCTGCTTGAGAAGATGGAAAGGGAAGGGGACGGAGAGTTGCCAGAGCTGTACTGACACCAACACTTCATGTCATGTGCTGTAGCCGTGGGATTTTGCCCTTCGGCTGGCTCTTGAATGACTGCTCAGCTGGAGTGGGCTACTGTCTGGCCTTGCAGCTCACAGCGCAGGAGGGAATCTGAAGAAAGCGGCTGTTCCACTGCTGAGATGGGGACAGTGGGTTATTATTTATATTGTGGTGCTGCCTAATATGTTCTGGGTGCTTTCCAAAGGCAGAGAGAAACATGGGCCTTGCCCCGGAGAGCTGTGGATAATTGAAAGAGCAGTCGGCGCGTTATCCAAGCTGAGGGCTCTATGAACAATCCATCCCTCCCATTCAGAGAATTGTTTGAGGCTGAAGGGAGTGCTGGGGATCATGCAGACCACCCCAACTACTGCCATGGACTGGGATTTATTTAATCTTCCCAGAGTGACGGCTGGAAGCTTAGAAGAGATTCCACAGTGTCCCCTGATAGTTTGTTCCCATTGCTGTAACTCTTCTTGAAATTACGAATATTTTTTCGTACTATTTATACTAAGTGTTCCCTGCTGCAGCCTCAAGCCATAACAGCATTTTCTGTCATTTTACTAATGAGAGTATCTGACGTGTGCTCTCCCTCAGAACATCCCTTAATGTATCTGAGCACAGCCAGCCTGTCTCCTCTGCGGTACAAACTAGCCTAGAGCTCCCAGCATCTCCTCACAGGCCACAGCACTTTTGTGGGTCAGTGCGCAGCCCCAGTCAGCTTGCCTGTCTTCATCTCAGCTTGTACAAATGAACATTAAACACAGGAATCTCTTTCTCTGCTTTTCTTAATACATACCACATGTCCAACGCTCTCAACGCCTCCAGCATTCAGGCCCTCTGAGCTCTTTGCAAACCATCATTTAGGAGGCTTCACAACCATTGACACAATGTAGGACTCGCTAGTTGTAATTGAACTTTTTTGTTACAGAAGCAGAGATTAAGTGGAGCTTCATAAGGTGTTCCAGCAAAACAGTGGCGGAACGAAGACTGCAGTCCAGAAGTGCTGTGGGTGGACCTTTAGGCAACACTCCCTCCATCCTGCTGCACGCTATTCTATATGTACAGCTGAAGAAGCACACTGATGTGATGTCCTGCTCACATAGTCCTGGAAAATCAAACTCGTAGACAAAGCCAAAGAAAATCTGAAGCAGATTAATGTGGCTATTCATGAACTGGGGAAAAAGATCTTCTTCCAGTTTCTCCTTTTCTCTTGCAGATAACTGGTAAAAGTATATATGTTGTGGCCTCAGCTGTAAGAAGCAGACTAATTATTTATTGCAAGTCTTCCTGGGCAAAGCATCTCAGAACCATTTTCTAATCTCTGGTGCCCCAGCTGAAGCCCCTGGCAAAGGAACTCAGTTTCTAGGAGCACTGTGTAGCTGTGCTGGCCTTTTATTTGTGTCTGAGCACCCAGAATCCTAATCCCCTCAGAAAATGCTGGTCATCATTAGCAAACAAGTGGTTAAAGTGTGCAACAGTGGCCTGAGTCCTCTGCTCTGGATACAGCCACATAATTGTGAATTTACCAGAAGTCACAGACAGCAAAGACTACACAGATAAAACCAAGACTACACTTGCTGGTGATTTATCTTGATAGGCATAAATCTATGAGGAAAGAAAAAAAAAAAGGAAAGGAGAGAAAAAAGAAATGAAAAAGAAAAAGAAAAGAGAATCCAGGACACAAGACCTACAAAGAAGGATGTTTTGCAGAGTTTACTATGACATTTCAGGTAGCCTTCCTTAATCCCGACTGAATGCACGAATATTCCTGACTCTTAAGAAAACAGAATTATATTGCATAATGTTATTCTCTCTGAATTTGCTCTCTGAAATGCATGCGTAAGCTTCATTGATGTTCTACCCTTGCTACAGTGTGTTTAGTACTCATACAAAAAAGTATTTGCTTTTGACAGGTTTACCTGTCTGTCTTCTGTTGTGGTCCTGAATCACATCTTAGGCAAGCTAACAGGCACTCAAGCAGGAATAATCAGTGACTTTAAACGGTCACTATACTTAAGTATTTAGGAAGAACAGTCAATTAATAAACAAGATCTAGAGGATATTCCCTTGATTAATTTCCAGGGCCCACCTTGAAATTCCTCATGTATCTAGGGCTTGCAGAGTAGCCTACTGTTTAGAGAAGCATAACCGATATCATAAAGTCTGATAATTCTTCTCAGTTTAATACCAACATGTCCATGTAAACATTTTATATTGGACTTGGCTGAGCACCCAAGATGAATCCCATTCTGGTCCTGCTGTTCTCCAGTTACAGAAGCAGGTTAACGTACCACAAGGCTGCCGGGAGCCTTTGCCAGCCATGGGGCACACCACCACTTGCAAATCTAAGTGTTTATACTGTGCAACATTTCATAAAGTAAACCAGACCTCAGCACATAATCCCAAATACCTGGGTTGACCTGAAAGAGACTGTAAGCCTTTAAAGGAGGGCAGCAAGCTACTTTGTGACCAGCCACAATGATATCCATGAGCATCACGATGACACTGATCGAAGGACAAATGGAAGCAGCAGCCATGGGCACTCACTGAATACCCAGGCTGAGGGCACTGCCCATGAAGTCTTGCAGGGACCATATGTGCTGCAACATGACAGGACTCACAAAATGCCAAGGCACATCAGACAGGTTGTGCAGTCAGCACGACTGGCGGCACCAATGCAAACCTTCCACTTTGGAAGAGGAAAGGATGCTGGGGTTTGGGCAGCCCCAGGACCAAGAGGTTGCAGCTGCCTCACTGTCATTTGCTCTGGGTTAAAGCTGACAGCTGCAAAAACATTCCATGAACTTGCTGTTCTTTGCAGGGTTTGTCATTCAAAGCCAGATTCTGGCTGGACTCGGAGGAAATCACAGACTCTCTGTTTCCAGCATGGGGAGCAAAATGAAAAGCCAAAGTTAAACAGCTGCTTCCTTCAACCTCCCTGACCCCTCGGGTGCAGACCAAAGCAAGTTGCTTCCCTGTTATACTCACTGACTCGGAGGGCAGCCCTCACACATGTTATTAATTCTTTGTAGGGAGGAGGACCTCCTGGGGGTTCTCAGGTAAAGTTGGTAGAAATACAAAAAATCAAAAAAGTAAGGTTTCAGCAACTGTTTTCATTCTGCACAAGAATGAAATGAAACATAATTAAATCTTCCCTGGAAAATACGTTTATCCTTTGCTGAGAAGAGACCCTATCCCAGGTGGGTGCCTTCCTAGCTGGGCAGAGACCCAGGATGCTGGAGCTTTTCCAAATCAGGCTGTAGCATTATTCTTTCAGTTTCTCGTGAGGAAGACATCCCAATGGTTCAAAGCAGGGAGTGCCCACCCCACTGTGGTGTCCAATGCTGAGGTCTCTTCTCTTCTTCTTTCCTCCCCGCCAGCTTGCAAATGAGAAACTTTCCTAACAGCATGTTAGCTGAAACTCCCCTGGGAAAGTTGGTGAAAGCACGTTGACAAATAGTTAATGTGTGACTGGGCAGAGATGGAAAATAAGCACTGAAATGTTGTGATGGGAGCATATTTAGAAAGAGCATTGGGTATCTCAGGTACTTCCAGATCAAATGAGACGCCAAGGTTTAACTGCTTCCTTACGTTAGGTGACCACTCACTGAGGGCAGCAGGCTCAGAAGTGAACCTTCAGATCACTAAAAGTCTTACTCAGCTCCTTAGATTCTTAGTGTCTTATCTGAGAGCATGCAAACAAGCTGGAATGAAAACCAGATTCCCTGTGTCCCAGGGCTCTATTTACCAGATTGTCATTCCTTGCAGACACATTGCATGTGACTCATCTACAATGCCAGAAGTGAACCAACACACCCCACTAAATGAAGGAATGTTTCCAGACCCGCTATGACCTAAAGTTCCTCAGAATTTCACTCTCCCTAGGAGAGGAGGCAAGTATAGACAATATGGACAACTGGACAGGAACCATCCTCATGCATCAGAGAAAATCCTTTCGTAAAATAATCAAATTTTGTCTCAGAAATAGAGGATTTACTCCTATTGAGTAGTCACTCCAGAACTGCACTCTTCTGAAAGCTTGAAAACTTCTCCAATTCCCAGGCTAAACATATTATTTTCAGCAGACTATAGAATCAGTGAAGACAATAAGAGTATTTTCTTGGCCAGTCCATGTCCTTCTGTTTCTGTGCCAAAGTTGAAGATCAACTTAAACAAGTTTTAACACCCAGGTTCTGCAGGCCCTGTTCTGTATCCCCTCTTGGCCTCATCTTCTTAGGCATAATAATAAATGGTTATTTTAAAATTTTAAATGATATCTTCTCTACAAGGACCAGCCTAATAGACTACTTCGTTTCCATTTGATTTCCTGTTTCTCCTCTGCATTGACAATTTTACCCAGCTTTGTTGTTGCCACATTTCACTGGGATACTTTTAAACATTTTAAATTCATAAAGCTACTAAGATAAGCATCAAGCTTTTCTTTGAAGAATTGCACTGGTAACTTCCCTCCCTCCTTCTTTAACATTACCCTCTGTCACCTCCCCTCCAGCCTGCTCCTTTTCCATTTTTTCTCTCTTGTGGTAATCTCCAACTTCTCCAGCTCTGCTAAAAACTCCCCATCATGACCTTATACCTTTATTGTTTCACTGAAGTCTAGACAGATGTGATCTATCACATCTCCTTTATCTAGATCAGTTATCAAAGAAAACCATGAGGTTAGTCAGACATGATTTATCCTTGGTAAACACTTGTATTTTATCCCATTTTCCCATTACTTCCTTGTCTTTAGTTATTGTTTCCTTCAAAAACTGTTCTGATAGCCCTATATGCTACTGTGGTCTGACTGATTGATAGGTTTATAAAATTCCAGATTGCTTACTCCCTCCATCTTAAGCACAGGTACTACATTTTCTATTGACTAATCCTATAGTACTACTTTTAACTTGATGGATTAATTAAAATACTTTCTAACAAACTTGAAATTTCATGTACCAGGTCTCTCAAAATTTGGGAGTGAAGATTATTTGGTTCCCTGGCACAGGTCAGTTAAGCACACTGTGTTTTCCTTTCCATTGGCCACCCTGCATTTTTTCCACATTTAGTGTCTTTAAAAGGTACCTATTACACGTTTGGGTCATCCCTGGACTCTTTAAATTCTAGTGATCCCCATCGAACCTTATGCACACATAGACTGTGTCAGGCATCCACTTAAAAAACAAAAAGGAGGGTACACCCACCATTTTCTGCATCAAATCATTGTTACTGTGTCTGCAGATCTTTGACTCACCTCCCATCCTGAGCTGTCACCCTTGTATATTCCTCCTCCTCTCTGCATTTAAAATAAAAAGGGAGAAAAAACTCTTTATATCTCCAACAAAGTTCCTTTGCTGTCTGTTAGCTCATACGCGCTTAGCTCACCCGAAACAGCTTATATCAAGAGAGAATAGAATAACTCCTAGAGCAAGCAGGAAAAACTGATTCTGATTATCCACTCTGAAAGGAAAGAAATATCCTGGCTGCTGGCAACGCGTTCCCAGAACGCTTCTGGGCTTTCTATAGGCAGTTCATTTTTAGCTCTATAAGTTGAAACCAGCGTTATATTAGAAGACTATTTGATTTCAACTATATGTGTAGTAACAACCAGAAAGGGTCCTAAAGTAAGACGTGCGAATCATACAGATAAGCTCAAGCTCCCTGTTTTAATTCCAGCTACAGGATCTTTGAGAACACCCTGTCCCTTTCCCTACTTAGAAACCTTATTAGTAAGTGGCCTCTGCTCAGTTCAGATGGGTTTGTTGCCAGATGTCTCTACAGACAAGATTGCTTGTTAACCTCATTCTAATAATAAATATGAACGCTGCTTTCACAATACCTTTCAGCATGGGAATTCAAAGTGTTTTAAATATGTTGAGCATTTTAACAGCAATGAAGAACAAATTTTGTAAATTTTGCTTTAACCTTGTAACAGCAGATGAAAATTAATCCTGGGAAGATTATAAATATAATGGGATAGCTTTGCCTTTCCAATGGATGACAACCTACAGAAGATCTTCGGATAAACCTCATCTTTAACAGCCTTTTTCAAGCTCGTGGCGATGCTACTGAGATTCCCTTCAGCAAACAAAGATGCTCCCCAAAAGGAGCTTGTATAAACGTGCTCTATGCAACCACTGACTAGCAAGCCTCCACCAAAACAAGGGAAAGCATCCCCTTGGACTCTATTACAGCAGTTTCATTGCTCTCCTGATAGGTTTTACTTCATGTACAGTGAATCCAATAAACTGGTGTTTGCTCCTCAGGTATGTCCAAGAGTTTCAGGGAAGATCAAGAATAGGAATTCATCTTCTGTAAGTCGTCTTGCTCACTGCCAGGCTTTTCCCCAGGTAACCATCCTATCAGCAGTGCTCCCCTGCTCCTGTAGTGATCTGGCTCTGAGTTCAGCTGCCCTCAGCACCCTTAAGTAGTGAAGGCTTGGCTTCTTCAGATTTTCCTTAACTTAAAGAAAACGTGATGGGAGTGCCTTGGGACCCTCAGGGCCCTCCTAAGAACTTGTGCTGCCTGTGACGATAGGTTATCTAGGTGCTGCCAATAGCAGTACCACTTCTCCAAAGGAGGTGTTCTGAATCTGGAGCTGAGCCATCCATGGGATTAAATCCATCTTTGCAAAGCGCCTGTGCCTAGTACATCCTGGTGAAGGAAAGACATTTTTCCCAGCAAGGCATGATGGTTCAAATCGACCAGACAACTTCTCTCTGCTGGAGGACGATGTGTGAGCAAGGAGCAATCCAACACTGATGATACTAGAAGCTTTTCACACTGATCCAATACTTCGGAAACACTGCGAGTTATTTTTGGGGAGCCACAGGATTTGGTATCAGTGAACTGCCTTTCCTGCAGAAGGGAAGAAGGCTGGAGCCCTAACCCATGCTGTGAGCTGCAGGATGCCCAAATCTGCTTGGTCTCCTGGATGGGCAGCTGGGAGCATGGAAGCTCTGGGAGCCCCAGTTCAGCATGGCAGAGCTACTTGGGAGCTGCAGACCCTCAGTGCCTGCCCAGCTTCCTGCCAGTCATACTAGCAAGCAGGCATAGATCCAGGGGAATTTAGCCTGTATGTCAGTGGGAATTTATTCATTTAGATGAAACAGAGGTTGTTTGTTTTCAGTTAATCATTGCTTTCTGATGAAGAAAACATTTTGTCAGAGAATTCCCAGGAAACTCTAAACATGATTCACTTTCTAGATCTCAGCAGTGAAACTCAAAATCAGCTCTGGTGCCCTCTCCCACCTGTGCACACAAAGTTCTGTAACAGCCTTTGCCTCTGCAAAGGTCTTCTCGGGGCATGCTGACCTTGTTGCAGCTCAGTAGCACTGGAGAGCACAGCACCCATGGAGACAGGGCACGCTTTGAAATTTGGTTGTGGTTTAGCTTCTGTAGCTCATTCCCTCACTTTTTCTTCTCCAGCATTTATTACAAAGCCCCAAGACATCGTGTTGTCTTCTATCTCCTTCCAGAAGAACACTGGCATGGCTGGTCTACTCTTTTCTGAGATAGCAAATTGGCTGGAAACCTCAAAAGTTGAGAAGTGTTGGCAGCTGCCACACTTCTGTCACAAGATTCTAAAACCTACTGGTTTTCATACAGTTCCAGCAACCAGACTGATGTGATAAACACAAATTTTCACTTCTACTTTTATTCCCACATGATAGGAGAAAAAAGATGCAATAATGGAATGGCAAAAATGAAAGAAAAAAGAACTCCAGGTATGGAGCCTGCTAGTCCAAGGAAGTAGGGCTTGCAAAGGTCTCAAAGTCAAGAACTTATTACCCATCTTGTGCAAACAAGTAGGTGGTGAGGGACACAGACACTGTTACCTCTCTCTGATGGGAAGCTGTGGCAGGATTCAAAGCATATTAGACATGAAAGAATCCACACTGATCACAGGTGCAAATCCACCAGGCTCTGTTAGTTTTTGTGCTTATGGAAATGCTTATTTTCCACTGCATTATTTTGAACTGAGTCTTCTCATGTTAAGGAAGGCAGGTTCCCAATGTTTTAAACAGTCAGCAGTAGAGACGGTGAGAGCTCCCTTTGTTCTTACAATGGCAGATTGCTTAATTCTTTAATAAGCAACGATTTTTGTTCAGCTGTTTATAGGATGCTTAACAAAGGGCTGTGTTAATACAAATAGAAAGCATAAACTGAATATAACTCACTTCCTCTCTTGGGGCTTGTGCTGTTCTCAACCTACAGGCTTTTTAGCTATCCTTAGTCTTCCATGAAGTATAAGGTAGGCAGGGCATGAGCTACTAGTATATACTTTAAAAAACTTAAAAACCCCAAAAATACTCTGGGTAAAAGGATAGAGTCTGGAACCTGGTTGGTTGTTTTTTTTCTTTAACACCATTCTATGGAACTACACACCAGTCCTGTGGCATTTGTCACTGCAGACCCTTTGCTTTATACTAGGCAAAGATTTGGTGCTGTGTGTTTTGCCCTCTGAGTGTGGGAAAACACCGCGGCGGAAAAAAAGTGCTAGTGCTTTCCATTTCTTGCATTAATCCTCTCAGCCTGCAAAGTTATCATTATCATTCAAATAAAATGATAACAAACCCAGCCATCTGCTTAAAAAGCCCAGGCTGGTCATAAATCCACTGAGTCCCTTAGATTTAAAAGAGGGGAAAATGCTTCGAAGCAAAAAGGCTCTTATGCAATGCCAGCCCCTTCCCTGGGAGTGCTGAAACCTTTAATCACCTACGGAGGGGGAGATGCACCGAGGCCAGGGAGCCCCGTGTCAATATTATTCCGCTTACATAACGTCCTGCTTTATTTGCTGATTGAATGGTGTTTTTTTTTTTTTAACTGAACTTGTCCCTCAGATGCCAAAAGAGCTTAGTGGTAAATTGCAACCCTCCCCAGTAGAAAAGCAAAACTCACCCACAAGTGAAACCAAAACACCATCATAGATTGAGATTTGCTATCTATAACCAAACAACCATTAGCGACAAATAATCCAGCAAAGAAGGTACAGCAAGCAATGGGTACCTTGCTGACACAGAAAATTAGGGCTAGCCTGGCAGGACAGAAAGAGGGAGCTCCCCATCCCTCTCACAAACCTGAATCACCCACTACATATTTTCTTTACCCTCCTGCAGGGAAAATGTTTTATTGATAAGGCCTCTCCTAGGCTTGTGATTACCCCCCCAGGGCTGAGTGAGATTTGAAGCTGGTCAGCTTGACATCATGTCTAGACAGTTTCTTTCTTTGGCAAACACTCAGTGCACCTGAGAACAGACCAGTGAGTCCAATAATGTGCAAAATGGGGCAGGAGGTACCTCTAGGGGCATGTTGGACACAGTGAGGGGATTGCACAGAGATGCTCACATACCACAAGAAGTCCTCTTACATGGGTGCATGCAGAGCTCTGCCCACTCCCGTTCAGGTACCCAGCTTTGCACAGTCTGACATAATTAAAGCACTATCCATGTTTTCTGCAAGCAGACAGGCAAGCCCAGCCACGCATGCAGCAACAAAGCCGTCCGTGATGCATACACACCCCCGTAGTGCCAGCGGGGCAGCTACCACCCACATCTCCCTGTACCCCCGCGGCGGTGACTTGGCAGGGGTGACTTACTCTGTGCTGGTGCGTGCCATGTGGTGACACCTGCCTGTTGCACAGGCAGCTGAACTGCTAGGGAAATCTTTTTTGCAGTTTACAACCTGATGCTTTAAGGCAAACAAACTCAGAACCAGTTTTACTTAAAACACAGATGCTTTGGACTAGCTTTTCAAAGCTGGAAGGGGAAAGCACCATATCTGCCTTCCAGTGAAGACTCCAGCCCCTTTTATAGCACATCCCTGGTGTCCATGACACACGTGTAGGTGTCTTCTTACTGTACACGCTTGCATGCAACCAACCACATATTTGCACATGAGAACAGACCTACAACCCCTGCCCTGCCCTCTTCCAGGGTAAGTGCACCCACAGGCAGCCGTGCTTGGTCCATCAGACAGCACACAGGTCTCGCTTCAGTCTCCGTTCACTGACATTCATGTGCAAAAGGAAAGGGTGGAGAGCTTGAGATTCCCCCAGGACAGCCAGGCACTACGATTGCCCTTGTCATCTTTTAGGTTCACATGATAAAGTTGCTGTCTGCAGCCCAAGCCCATGCCAACTGAATTGTTGTCTAGGCCAACCAACACCCACAGGGCCCAATCCCTTTTGTGCTCTCCCTCTTTGAACTGAGTAGAAATCATCTCAGTGAAAACCTCTGGTATTTTTAGGCCAGAGCAGAGCTGCCTGAATGGCTCATGGCTGGCTCCCTGCTTGCCCCTTGGGAATGGGGCATGCAGAAGGCAAGGAGGAAAAGGCACAGTCACACCATGCTGTTTTGCAGCCGTCCTCGGCTGTCTGGATACCACAGAGAGCCTGCGGGCAGTTTATTCCAGAAATAATACAAGCCTGAAGAAACTCTACTTACAGGAGGAGTTCAAAGGTTGCTCTGAACCACCTTGGCTGAGAAGTGGGACCAAAGACCTGAGAACTTCCCTCTGGTCCTGGTTAGCAGCTGGCTGACTCAGCTGAACATCCATCACACAGCGAAACGCGTTAATTGTCTTGATCTGTGCTCCCCAAACCTGCCAACTGTGGCCGATGCCCACTGTTAGCAAATCCGACCCTCATTATCTGCTCTCCACCCTCGTCTCTCCAAGGCGCCGAGCACTGTAGTGTGCAATTAAGCACCCGCCATCAAGTTGCTTCTAGGCCGATTTGTCATCGCCAGCATTTGTTTGGGAATGTTTGTTGGGAAGCACATGGTGGCAGGGGCAGTGTTGTTGCTGAGGTTTTTCCTCTTGTGCCTGGGGGCCAGAGAGCTTTGTGCATTTCTCAGTATGTTAAACTCAATTAAAAAAAAAAAAAATAAAAAAAACAACATCAGGATAACTTAAAGCAGATGTGAACACAACAAGCCTGAGACCCTTCTGAGCACAAACACGGCCATTTCACTGCAATTCCAAAAGGCTTTTCTGGCAAGCCTCTCCTCAATGTCCTACATTCTTTCATTCCAAGGAAGACAAACAATTCAGACTGGAGCAGCAAGGCACGTTTTTCAAATAAACAGGTTCCCTCAAACAATTTTTGCCTTTCTGTCACCCCAATACACACATTCCTCTCTTAAAGGATCTTCTGGCATGATCTAAATGGCAATTTGTGTCACACCTTTCATTTAAGCACTCGGCATATGTGAGCCTCTCACGTGGAAGTGTTTTCACCTCCATATCCTGACACAGTATCTTCATGACTTGAAGTTACAGAAAGAATCTGTGTCATTTGTGGATGCTAAAGCCAGAAATCCTGTGGAGCCTTTCACTGTTGGAAGAGGAACATGGCTGGAATGTGGAAGGCACTACTTGCTGGTAACTGGGGACTGATCCGCTGAAAAGCAGGTTGCTTGGTTGTTTCTGCTCATCACCACCAGGTCTGCGGTTTTTAAGAACAGATTAACCTTATTTGCCCATTCAGATCTTTCAATGGCTCAAACAGGGACATTTTTGGACAGAAGTACAGCATTTCCTGATTCACTTATTACCTTAATTTCATCTCTGTCATTTCTCCCTCTGTCCCTCAGACCAGCAGCTGCCTTGGCCAAAGTCATTCATTCATTCCTTCTAGCTTCTACGTTTCATGCTTACTTTGCCAGCTACTTTTGACTCTGGCTTTGACTTCTCTGACTAATTCCTGGACTCGGCTCCGGCCCTGCTCATGAGCACTCTGTAACCCCACATTGCTCCACCTGCCTCTTGATGGGAAAAAACAATGCCAAGTCTGGGAGGATTTTATTATTTTAAAGTTTTGGTTCATTGTATGTTTTCCATATTCTCCTCCATGAGAAAGAACAAAGGCTGTCTCTGGAGAACATCAGGAGATGGGTGGAGACAATTCCAAAATTTACACTTGGGATTTAAGACTATTTCTCCTGGACCTTCCACACATAAGCAAACAAGACTGAGACAGACTCAGCTTATACCTCTCACCTTCTACCCGGGGAAAGCAGAAAATACTGCCAATTTCCATCTCAAATCAAGATTGCTTGGAGATCCACTGAGCTGCCTTGTGTGGGCAACTTGGAGGATTTCTTATGCCTTCCAGTTGAATGGCATTTAGATTAACAAAACAGATTGTAAATAATAAATAGTAGATGCACTAAAGAGAACAGGAGACAGTAAATAATAAATGGTAGATAATAAAATGGATTGTTTCACACAGAATAAATAAAAAAGGATTAAAACAAAGAAGGAATGCCTTCTGCAATGTGGGCACAGAGGAAGGGCTTGAGGACAAACAGGAGGTCAGTCCACAGGTAAACACTTTAAATCCACACCACCTCCTCCGCCACAGCTTCATCACAGATTTCAAAGCTGGACTAGGCAGGGTGCTGTTCACTTACTGGGACGCAGGTACAGATGTGATGGATGATGTGACTGGAGCCTAGGGACTCCAGTAGAAGGGGTGAAGCAAGAGAAATGAGATGGCCTTCACAGCCCATCTCTTACAGGAGGTGGATTGTTACATCCTCTAAGAACAGAAATATCTGCTTCACCCTCCTAATAGGATTTTCATATTCATCATGAGCTTAACATGGGAAAATATGTACAAAAAATAAATTGATCATTCCAAATCACGATGATGAAAAATCTTTAAATCTCCCAAATCCCTCTAAATCCTTTTACAGGATTCTGTATTTCTCACAGTTAAGTTCCTTCAGTTAATTCTGCCACTGAGTTACAGTACCCAGAGGAGAAATAAAAAAGCTATGCTTGAAAAACATTTTTCTTTGACTGCTGGACTTCACAGGACCTGAAAAACCAAGGGACAAGCACCCCACATCAAGGACAGCTGCATAAACTTCCTGAGCACAAGAAATTAATTATAATAAAAGGCTTTTAATTTTTTTTAATACAGTTAGGTATCAAAGATAAAATGGTTATTTCCGAGAACCATTCCTGTTTGGCATGGCTCCTGACTGCTTAGATGAACTTTTATTATTGAGTTTTTCGTAACCTCTACCCTCAAAAGCTGGGGAACATCTTACATGGAAAATACAGAACGCCCTCCAATTGCAAGCATTCCTGGCTTTTGCATTCCCTCACACCAATATTCATTCCTCCTCTTCAGCAACTCACCCCACGGCTACGCAGGCAGCAGTGTCTGAAGGCTGCTTCCAAGCTGACTTTTGGCTAGTAGGAATGATTCTGAAAGTTGGATGAGACTGAACCGAGCAAAGTAAATCACTATATAAGCCTACCCATATCTGCCTCTACTTGTTTAAGATGATAAATTGTGTGCTTAAGGGTTTCAGGCTTTTCCCATATTGATTGATGTTTCAGATATTCCTGCTTACAGTGCTTGAAAGCTGTTTGCTGCCAGTATTGGTTATGTGTTGCTCTCTAGATGGTTCTACAACGCAAAACCATAGTTCCATTCTGCTGCATGAACAGATAGGAAATGAGAGCTTGGTGCTTATTGTCTGGAAACCGCTCCACAAAGTGCCTTGGGAATGACAGCCAAAACTCGACTAGACTAGTGTCCACTCACAAACCAGGCTCCAGCTGAAGCTGGCATCCAGGAGGTAGGAGGAGGCAGAAGAGGAATGTCCTCCTGCTGCCTACAGTATGAACACAAACATTGCAGTCAATTTATACCTTTTTTTCACCCTGAATCTTCAAACAACGGGAAAAGGAAACTAAACTGAGAATCTGGTGGCAGCAAGTCCTGTCCTGTTCAGGCTGGGGTGTGTGGGCAGGGGACGGGCAGCACAGCTGGGACATCATCAGATGATGCTGCAGCACACATCACAGCAGCTCGTCCTGAGGCAAGAGGGTCGGGGGAAGCTGCCTCCATCTCCATCTGCCAGAGCTGTGTCCAGTCCCGCGTTGTAATTGCATTAGTATTATTTCATCACGTACAAACACTGATTCTAACTGCTAGCTTGTGCCCTAGGCTATACAGGCAGATAATAAATTTTAGGGACACACTTGATCTGTAATGGCCTTTAACATCAAAAACAAACGTAAAGCTATTAAGTGCCAGAGAGGAAACTGGTATTTGGGGATGGAGGAAGAATTGTAGCTCAGTTCTACAGGGCATTCACTCAGAACAGTCCCTTGGAAATTATCATACAAATCTGGAGGCTTTCCAGCAATTTCAGCTAAATCCTTCAGTCCTATTCACACAGAGAGGTTAATTTGGTTTCAAGCAGTATGGATTAAAAGCAGAACAGTTATGCCTGATTAATTCTCTCTGTGGTCGCTCCTGTTTCAGAATAAAAATGCCTAACCCTGAACCAATGCAACTCATCCCCAACTTGGTCTAAGTTCATTTAGAGTCAGTCAGTCTTTTCCAACTAACAGTGTTCATAGAGATAACTGATTTGAAATAGTCAGGAATTGCTTTGCAGGCAGTCAAACCTTTACTAGGTCAAAGAAAACACCTGAAATGTGACATATTTTCTATATCAGACTCAGATATCAATTATATTATTAACAGGTCCAAGACAATTCTGTTTTATTCCACGAGCCAACTTTTGATCTAACCCAGTGTAATCACGATAAGAATCTGACCACTGACTTTAATCATAGAATCATAGAATGGTTCGGGTTGGAAGGGACCTTAAAGATCACCTAGTTCCAACCCCCTGCCATGGGCAGGGACACCTTCCACTAGACCAGGCTGCTCAAAGCCCCATCCAGCCCGGCCTTTAGAGGACTTTTATCCAAGAACTGGAGTAAAAAAGCGTTATCAGACCTTCAGCAATGATTCAAGGGGAGTCATTTGCACAGGAAAGGGTGTCAGGACTGACCCTTTATTTTCTTAGTTTAATAATTTGTGATTTGGAAAGAAAATTTCAGAGGAGGGAAAGCAATGAAGGTCTTGAGTTGCTTGTAATTAGATATATATATTTTTTTAGCTAGAATTTGTGTTTAATCTCTTATAACAAGCAATGAAATGTTTTATGAACTGATGCAAACAGTGAGAAGTCCAAACACTTCACCAGTCAGGAGACTAAATACGCAGAGATACTTCGAACACTGAAGAGCCAGCTGAAGGGAGCATTAGAGCATAGCCCAGGACATCCAGAGCTGGAGGTAAGATACCAACAAACTACCTGTGGGGTACCAGAGGATGCTCTGGGGCCTATATATGGAAACATCTAGAAACTGGCCACCTGGCTGCAGAGCTCCCGGAGAAAACATTGCCTCTGCACCTGCCTTCAGCTCAGGGGTAACGCCTGCACAAGCTACGTGCAAATTTGTGTTTCTACAAATCATCAATTTCCCCCTGAAGAATACAGCCACCTCCGAAAGGGAGCATGGCAACTCTTTGAATGCCTATGGCAACGTGCCAGGGCAGGCTAAGACAGAAAGTAAAGGAAAATTATCTAGGATGGAATATCTGGTCCTGTAGCAACTCATTCAGACGAACTCCAGCAAAATCTCTCCCTCCTCCTGCCCTGCAGGCAGAACTTTCGCCTACCAAATTCACATCCCCCTCTCACCACAGACTCCTTCCATCACCAGGCCAAAACCACACCTTGCACAAACTGAGCTCAGAGAGGCTAATCCTGAAAACTACCTTTATAAATCTCTGTGTGGTGAACGAAGAAAGGAGAAATTAATTACCTGACCATAAAAAGTGAGCAGTAACAAGGGTATCTTAAAAAGCTGGAAGTTTTAGCCCAAAGCACCTTCCAAGTTCGTGCTGTCCCTCTCAGACTGGCTTGCTGCTGTGTCCTACAAGACTTTGGGATTGTTAATAATACATATCAATTTATAGATCGGGCAGATTAGACTAATAGGTAGATAGAGCAATTTGAAAAATAAAATTAGGGTTTGGGGGGAGTAGACACGATATAAACATCAGCCACTGTTATTTACTGCTTGTGAAGCACAGCAGGGTACAGAGAATAGGGCAAGAGGGGGCCCATCACCGGGCAGAGATGCCAAGCTATAAATATGCTGATATATTTTTACATTTGTTGTGGCAAAGTCAGGATGGTCGTTGTGATGCTGGGACATTGCTGGGGCTGTTTTCTAATTATAATTAGATTCTGTTACTTTTCCAGTGTCATTATCAGAGACAAAGTCATGTGTGCTTGCTTTTAAATGCTACTGGTCATACTAATTATTCTGGGCACAAGGGAACTCCACAGGCAGAGGGGAAATAATTCCAGTCCCAGGAGCGCCTCCTTCTGCTGTCAGATGGTGGGTACCGCTGTCTGTCTGATACCATCACGGTCCACGGCAGAGACATGCTGGAAGATGCTGTGATTGATTTTCTGATGCCAATCGCAGTGAGCACCCCTCCAGCAGCACACCTCAGGGGTGCTGGTGGTCTCTCTGCAGGTGCTCTTGCCTTGCCCTTGCTGCTTGCCCTTACATGCTGGTGCCCTCACGTCTGTTGGCTTTTTTGCACCTGTGGATTCAGAGGCAGGATTTGAAAGCAAATGTACTGGAACATGTTCAGAATCCAAAAATAAACGACACCTGTCATTATAAAATGACTTGGTGAAGCAGCCATGCCTGAACGTCTGTGCCTCATCGGAGTGCCTGATGCTGAAAGGGCTTTTCGTTGCTGTTGCTTGCGGTACCCTTACTCTGCATTCCACAAGAGCCACTATGGGAACAAACTGCAAGGAGCTGTGCCCAGGAAAAACAGGACCCTGAGCTTTGTGGGTGAAGCTGAGGTACAGGAAGATTCCAGTTCAAAGCACTGCAGGACTTACTGGAGCAGTTCCTCACCTACAAATCCACAGGAAAGTGGAATTAAATGATTAAACTTGACAGCTAGGGAGAACTACGCTGTCTCTGTTTAATCTTTCCTGTAGGATAACACAACCGAGGCAAGGGCAAGGAAACAGCCTATCACATATCACACTACTACAACTAACACTTCAGGACTTTTTTTTTTTTTTTTTTTTTTTTTTTTTTTTTTTTTTTTGGAAGTGCACGCTACCAAGGGCATTCCTGACATTAATCAAATAGTAGGAAGAAAATGGAGGTGGTTCTGTACAAATGTACCAACGGTGCCAGAAGCCTTGGTCACACAGCCCTGGGCACTGTTCTGCCTGATTGGGTTTGATCAATGCTCAGGTACTTCAGAGTGCACTTGATACCAAGCCGAGAGATTCCAGGTGCTTTGTGTGAGTCATTCCCAGGATGCCTCCCATGTTCTGGAATGGCCTCTGCAACTGAAGCACAAAGACTTGTGGTCCATCAGACCCTGCAAACTTCACTTCATTCATAGAGATGTATCTTTAGGGCTGATGCATTCCTTTGTGTCTGAATGAATTGTTGGAACTTCAGAGAGAAAAAGCTTTTAAGACCATCCATGGTATTGCTTTTATCAGCTGCAGGCTCTTCTTTCCATGGTCTCTCTGTGTGTCAGAGGAAGAACTGACTAACCTGACTCTTGCATTCAAACTTCCATAAGTATTTATGGTTTTCCCTAGTTATACTGGCTTTATGTCCAGAAAACATGGTATTAACAGCGTATGTCTTCCTTTGCCCAGCATCAAGCCCCGAGTTCTATTTTCCTTTTTATCAATAGTTTTTTCCCTTCCTGATGATGATTCCTTTGAAATATTTGTAGATTGTTTTAAAGTCACCTTTTAATCATGTAACTCCATTAACCTTACTTTATTTAGCTGCTATACTGCAAGGCAAGATGCTTCCATCAAATAACCCTTTTCTCCCCAGTCTGTCTGAACATCAATTACCCTCAATCCAAGGGACCAGCCACCTCTGCAGCCCGGGGTGCTCCACAGGCATGGGCAGGCCAGGGTGATGGAGGAGAGCATTTCACCCCACTTTACAGCTTGGAAATATAGGCAGACAATTCAAAAGAATTCTTTTTTGCTTTTAAGAATACTATATTCATCCTCTAAAACAGGAAAGCTAATTAGCCTTGCTGCTCTGACAGCATTTTCTCTTGGGAAACAAAGTTGCACTCCTTCAACATTCAGAACTTTTTAATCCTGGTGCCAAATGCATTTCTCTGAATTAATATTGGTGGAATGAAAAGGCTTTTTTCTCTGCTTCAGCCTTCTCTCCCAGGATAAATCTTTTTGGAATTTGCTTTATATATTGTGCTTTTGAATGTTCTTTTAAATGCTAAAAAATGACTGTGTGAGAATGTCGCCTTCTCATTAGCAAAATTTACTACATATTTTCCTCCATTGTTACCAGTACAGTTCCAGCAGTGTTAACAATGGGAACCCTAGAGCAAATGGTCTGGCACCAGCACTTGTCATCTAACTATGGCTGGTCAAAAATGTGTTTGAAAAGTGATTTTGTGTTTTTAAATGTGCTTGTTTTGAGTAAGCATTTCCAAACGAATTTTTAAAATTAAAAAAAATCTAAATTTTAGTTATATTTAAATCAGGAAGGTATTGGAGGTTTTGTGCTTTCCTTTGGGAAAACCTATGGTGGTGAGTAAAATAAAGTAGGTATCCCATTACCTACCTTTCTTTTGGGGGGGGGCAGTTAATAAAAAAAGACTAGGAGTATATGATTTTCATCATTGGAATGAAATTAAGCAGTTCTTTTTTAATTCAAAATTTCTAACAAAACGGCAAAAAAATCATAAACCTTCTGATGTCTTTAAAATTTTTATTCTAGTGTATATCCCTTCTCTTTGTAACACAGGTATAATATATCCCATTGTGACAACCGTGTGCAAGCAAGTTTGCAAATTTCCACGAAGCTTTCAACACTACAGGTCCAGAGACCTCAGCTAGATTCAGCAATGGTAGGAAACGTTTAAATAGTGTTTCTAGCACTGGCAGAAGAACTGCAGTGGCAAAGCTCTCTGGTGAAAGCTCTGCGGGAAGTCAGAATGGTCCCTTCTGATATTAAAACTTAGTTATCTACAAAAGCTGCCTCCATTCATTGGAAACTACCGCTGCTTTTTTCCCTTTTGCAGTTACTTAGATCTCCTCTATTACCACAAAACTTTGCTGTAACTAAAACATGCAAAAGCACACGCTCTGAAATCCTTCAGCTGTGCTTTCCTATAGCCATGGAAACAGTTCTGCACGTCCAGGGCAAGGCAAGGTGGATTTGTTGGGGTTTTTTTTTCTTGCAATCTGTCACAAAGTCTATTTGCTTCTCATGAATATACAAATCAAGATCCTGGACTAAGGCATTTTTTATTTCAACTCAGACCGAAGGTCACACCTGGGCATGACCTGAACTGGACCAGCCTCCCTCAGTGAACTGTTTTTTATACTGTTCTCATAATGAATTAAGTCATCAGCTGTTAATACTTCTGCAAACCTACTGCTTCCTTCCTGGTGTTAGACAAGGATACAGAGGACCCAGTTAATACTCACAGCTCTATCCAATTTAAGAAGAGGATTTCGAGCTCAATTAAATCACTTACTGGCTGCTTCTGAACCTGAGCTGGGACTAAACTGTGTTAGAACCTTCCATTGGGTCAGACCAAAATAACTCAAGATACATTGGCACACCTGAACAAAAGCCCAGCTCTGCTTCCCATTTAATGTTCTACATTCCCGGTGGTCCTCTGGAAATGCCTGCATTTGTGTAAGAACTTACGGACAATGCAGCACCTTTTTGTTGATGCTGGCATACAGTGATATTATTAATAGTTTGTGATCTACAGTGCCTTTCATTTGAGGATCTCTCTGAAAGCATTTTAGGAGGGTGAATCAATTTTCAAAACACTCCTGTGTAATACTATCCCCATTTTACTGGAAGAAAAACTAAGGCAGTGGGAGGCAATTTTCCCAAGGGTTCATTGGTAGAGTCAGAAATAGAGCCCTGGACTTGCGCTCCAAATATAGCCTACATTCTCATCCCGTGGCTGAGAACTGAAGGCAGGAGTCCCCCCTTTCAACACTAAACATACCTTCTGCCTGGTGGTTTATGCTTCCGAAACGGCTGCCTGTTGCCATGGGAACTGCAGTTCCCATTGCTGGACCAGATTTGCTTCAGTTACATCAATGCAAATCATAAGCAAATTCACTGAAATTAATGGAGCTACTCCAGATTTCCATGGGGGAGGGAAGACACAGAGCAGAATCAGTCCCTCTGGATTTGATATAAGAAGGTGGTGATCTCTTGAGAGTGGGAAAAAAAAAGTCTTTGATCGTTACAGGGGGGGAAAGGATGAAGGATACCTTACAACAAAAGGCACAGAAAGTAAATCTGGGAACTTGACTTTACCTAGGGTGACCCAACATTCTCAGACCTACTTCTGACCATTATCAGTAGAATCTTTTAGAGTTCCTAAATAAGTGTACTGTCTCCTCCTTGCACTGAGCAAAGACCAGATTCATGCTTTTACTGCGTGAATAAGGGATGGTGAAGAATGGAGTCAAAAGGCAGAAAGTGGGAAGGACCAGTTTGTGCTCCTGTTTGCAGGATGTGTCTCACAGGGATGAGGGAGCTTGTAGCGAGTCCCCAGGCTGCCTCCCTGTGGCCTCTTCCTGGAGGGAAAGGGAATGCCTGATGGACTTGAATAGACAGACGATTTCTTCAGTGCCTGCCACAACACCACGAGGACCTGGACTGCTGCTGACCAGGGAAATGGAAGAAATACGGGAGGCAAGATGTGAAGCTTCTAGCAATAGCAACCATTGCCCTGCAGTTTCCTCGTTACCTTGCAGCGGGTCACGTCTCTAGGCCAGACAATAAAAATCGGGCTGGTATAGCCATACACCGCTTTGTGTGCAGTGAGGTGGAGGCTGGCACTGGGGGAGGATGAGTATGGTATGCTACAGGGAAGGGGCAATGCAAAGGCTTGGAGGCTGGTCACCCTGCACTTGTGCTAACGCATGAAGTCTAATTTGAGTTGAACTTCTCCAATGATACTCGAAAGCAAACCATCCTGTGTCCAAAGCTGAGTAAGCAGCTACTGTTTCATACAGTTCACACAGATACTGGAAATATCCTCCTATAAACTCAGTCTTTCGCACTGGCAGGGGATACGTTAATCTTGCTGGACCTCAAACACTTTGATCTACAATTATTTAACTTCGTGTATTAATAATATTCAACCTTCCCAAACTGCCAGCTGTGCAGATTACATTGTTGCTGACCACCCAAGGGAAACTATTTGTATCAGGTAGATGCAGTACTCAGAGAAGGTGTGATCACCCTGGCAAAACTGATGCACATTTTCTGAGGGGAGACTCCTGAACACCCAAGCAAGACACAGGAAGCCTATGAGCAGCAAGGTTTGGCACCATCTGCTGTTCCTTATGGCAAAAAATAATGCAGAGATTTCAGCTCCTTTTGGATGTTTACACTGCAAAAGCTGCTGTCCTGATCTGGGGGCAAGGGGCACCTGGCAGTGACACTGGACAGTGGTAGGACTCAGCACCCAGCTTGGAGGACTGCAGCCACTGTTCCAGGGGGATACTGCAAGGTTGACCCTTGTGTGTGTCAAAGATGCAGCAAAGACTGACTTTGAAATGCAGAGCTCATCAGACTAAACATTATGGCCTAATAGCATGGAGACCCTGCTAAACATCCCAAAGCTGGATCTGGGTCATGCATGGTCATCCAGGCCAAGTTTTGGATGCATGTTTCAAAAGCCTCAGTATTTCTTGCAAAACAAATATTATTCTCTTGCTCACCTCAAAATAAGAGGTCAGTGCTCTGATTCATTATCTCATCACATGCTAAAATTTGGATTTGCCCCATCATTTTATCATAAGCCTCACCCAAGGTTCAAGCTTTTAAAGAAAATCCCTCCTACACGTGAACATGAGGTTCAGGCTGAGGGTCCAAAGGTGAGTACTTTCCACACCTGCTGCTGGAACTGCTACCAAGCAAAACATGACCAGAGATAATACAGAAATTATGTTTCTGCATTGCCAGCATTTTCAGTTTCTTAGTTCCAGTCCTTGGGAAGATATGAATCCAAATTTTCTTCTTTTTTTTTTTTTTTTTCTTTTTTTTTTTTTTTAAAAAAAAGGCAAATTTCCAGTTCAAAAAATTTCCAGTTCAAAAGATTGGGAAAAAAAGCTTGGAAAAGCAATTTAAAATTGAACTATCGTAAGATTAATAATAAATTGTGCTCTTAAAAACAAATTAGTGATTTTTGTGTCCACTTCATTACATTTGTGAAGGCCCAACATACAAGATTTAAATACTTGAGGTTAGCAACAGTATAGATGCCATTACTATGAGACAGCAATATCTATTCATGCAGGATAAGGGCAACAAGCCAATTTCTCCCCTTAAGTTAAACCACATTAGTCTCCCACACAATCCCCTTTAAGATTTATACTCGGAGAATGGAGACTCTCCACTGACTCAGGAAATCTCTGCTCAACGTGATTACCATAATTTGAAGGGGTAAAATGTTTACAAGGAAAGGCAAAAATCCTCAAGATTTGAGTTTGCTGCTCTTTCTTAAAAGTTCAGAAATTAGGCAGTCATATTAATATTTGAACCATACATTGTAAATTCCTGCTTGAAAAAGGACACTGGTCCAGTAAAAGTGGGATCATTCCCGGGTCTGATGGAAACATCCAGGAATGAGTATTTCCACTTCCAGGTGATCCAAATATGCCCATTTTCTCAGAGATCTTGGAAAAGGAACATTTGAGGAGAACAGTCACAAAAGTTTCTAATTGAGCTTCTGCTCCAAATTGTTTTTTACAGACATAACTCTGTTGTACGCTATAGGCAGAAGTTCTAGATACTGCAAGTCTTCTTTGTCTAAGAATGGCAATGAAAATCCTTGGGATCTCTGTTTTATCGATTTTTTTGGAAACAAAAGTGTATTATAGCACAAGGCAGAGAGTGAACAGGTAACATGCAGACTACAGAGTTTTCTAATTTCATCCTGCCAGACATCTCTGACCAGGAACCTACACCAGCATACCTTACTGAGCATCACCCCCATCCCTCACAGCCGCCTGTGGAAGCTGGAAACCAATGCAGTCATACCAATTCATTGGACTGAAGTTATTAAAGGAGCTTTGCAAAGTCAGAAAATATCAGAAGACAGAGCTATGATCCCTACGTGAAAAGGCCTTATACTAGTGACTTTACCAACACGGCTTGCTTTTGCTGGCTTTGTCTTTTTTTTTTTTCAGTTACTGTTCGCTGCCATTTTTCAGATTATGTAACGCAGTTTCCACAGGCAGAGATCAATTACAGTAACACTCTGGGCACAAAGGGATGGAAGCTGAAAACTCTATGCCAAACAAATACAAATACAGTTGAGTTTGCATAGATGAACTTTACCTGTAAAAGTCAAAAGCACATACCACATTGTGAGATGTAAGTCCCTGATTACCTCTCCTGAGTAACAAGACAGATCAACAAAGCAAAAACATCCACAGATAAACCAGATCCTAATTACATGATCGTGCCAAAACTGAAGAGCCATAAAAAAGGAGCAGCAGTAAATTATCTCACCTGCTGCATGAAAATAGGGGGTAAAAAAGTGTTTGGCTATACTGTTCTCTAGCATGGCTTTCACCATTAGAGTTGGTAATTTGCCTGTTTTGCATAGCTTCTTGGCTTTGAGAACTCAAAGTTCTTTTTTTCCTCTACAGTCAAAAACCATCTTGTCCTGTTCCCATGGTCCCAACGTGGAAACTGCACTCACCTGCAGAAAGGCCATGCCCTGCATCTACACCATGCAATGGAGAACCATGCAGAGATCCCTCAGCTAGTGAGACCTGACAGGCTAAGTCCAGACTATGGTTTAGTATGGGTAGAGCTAAGTCAGATGCTATCCAGATATGCCAATTAGTCTCCTTAGAAGACAGTCCCTCATACCGAAAAAATGAGTTTCAGATGAATTAAAGACAGTCTAACCTGGGTGCTTACAGGGAGGAGAAGGATGCTGTGGAACAAGGATGTTTTGCTAAATTCCGCATGAATTTCCTGTGAGGCCAAAGTTCGGAGAAACGTGTTCATTTCCACAAACCTCTGTTTTCCCACATAAGAAATCAGGGTATAATTGCTCCCTTTCCTCAGAGAGAGGCCATGTAGGTAAACCTTCTTATACTCCCAATAGAGACCAACTGCCAAAAGCTGTAAAATTAGTAAGAAATTCACAGTCCCATTCCACAAGCATTTGGTCTTTATGCTAAACTAAACATGGAAATAAACGGTCAAAAAATGGGGAGTTAAAATCTCAGTGATCGAAATGATGTCAAAACATAAACCTACTAAGGAAGGACCAGTGCTGCCTGTCACACAACAACTACTCCCTGCACTCCTCCTCTGGTGCAGAGCCTGACCTACTTGATGCATGTTCCTGCACTAAGGCCCCAGCACTAAGTATCTTAGACCCCTTAAATCGCATTCCAGACTTATAATTGCAAAGCAGCTGTCAGCCTGAGCCCTGCCATCGAACCTCCCCATCTGTTCAGCCCATCTAGCATTACCGCAGAGGACAGCGTGAATTGCTGAAACTGTATCATACGTGAAGACAGAACCTGCTGCACTGCCTGCAAGGCCAGATGAGATCACTTGCACTTTCATGGTCTTGAAATCTTTCAGGCTTCAGAAGAGCAGTGGGCAGAGGCTGATCAGAACAGGAGAGAAGGGACACAAGCAGAAGGATCAAATTCTGCAATGTGACTCTGGCAGCTGAGTCAAAAGACAGAGATCCTTAGCTTCACTGGGAGGAGATGTTTGACTTCTGGCAGGGCTGGGAATCATTTGAGAGCTCCTTAGAGGAAAACCTGATACTGTGACTTTCCCCAAGCCCTCCTCCTCCACATCACTTGCCTATTAACTCTTTATGTAGCAGTCGGTTTTACATAGTCTTACAGCATCTGACCTGAAATGTATACCTTGAGCAAAAGCCCTTCCTGAATTTGTGTGCTATCCGAGTCAAACCAAATAGTAGGCCCGGTCCTATAGTTTTTACCAATAATATCAGCAAAGCTCCAGATGAGAGCTGATCACTTCTCAACCTCGGTAACAACTATGGATATGTAGAGGAAGGACTTCAAGTTTTGGCTCCAGCTGATTTGCACTGACTCAGTTTCAGGGAACACAGCATATTATGTCTGGGAGCAGGAAATGCTGTGACTTTTCATCTTGCCAACACTTAGACCAAGAACAAGCAGTGTATACAACACACATCTCCTGACTCCCAGGACTTTTAGACCCTCCCTAACCCCAAGCCACTGCAAGCAGTCAGCAGGTGCTAAGACGGGGGGAACAAAGCATGATGCCATTGCCCTCCCAGTGAAACTGAAGAAACATGCTGTTGCCCTTCCAGTACCACCCACACTGAGTAATGGTGCAAGCAGCTCTGTGCTGAGCACCGGTGGTCCTTGTGCTGACAGATGTTCATGCTCAGGCCTACTAAGGTCACTTCCCCTACCCTGCCTTCCCAGCTGGGCTTTCCTCCTTTAACCTTGCTGCTTATGCCTCCAGGTGACCTAAGATGCCCAGTTGCTCTCAGGGCAAGCAAAATGTTCCCAGCTGATCTTCCTGGGGAGTTTCTGCAGGCTGGGACCTACCCATGAAAGACCCAAACCCATTAACACAAACAGCATCTCGCTGACCAGAGCTCCCCATCTCATCCCCATCTCACACTCAGCACAGCCAGGATGCTCCATGACCGTTGTGGCAGCAGTGCCTGGAGCCCCAATCTGCTTGTCTCAGTCCATGTGAGATCACGTGCTGCCAGAGTAACTGTGCCTCTGAGTATTTCTGCATGCGTGCCTGTTTGTGTGTGCGTGCACACGTGCATGTGTGCTGGTGCCTGTGAGCACCAGGCTCCCACACGGCAGCAGATTGGAGGCAGAAGCTAGTGTCTCACAAATTCATTTTCTGGCAGAGCATGGATGGGGGAAGGGACAAGCGCTCTTTGTCAGCCCACACAGTTACACTGAGTCCCAGTCTGAATAAGCCAAACCTCTTAAAGGCACAAAATGTGTGTGCGGCCGGCAGCAGCTCTGCCTTAACTCCTCTGGACCAGCTGGCATGAGGGCAGCTGTGAGTTCAGCAGCTGGGGCAGAAGGGATGGTGACGCACGGCGCTATATCTGGAGATCTGCTTTATCATTTTCTGGTTTAACCTCTGAACTTTTGGGTTCTGAGTGCCAGATCCTGAGCTCTGGGCATGCCCTCCCTGCACAGCCCTACAGACACTGGTACAGCTATTGGTGTTGGCTCTCATCAGGAGCAGGCTTGAGACATTACTGACCGGCAAACAGGGGTATGTGTCATCACTGCCACCAGATGCAAGCAAACCACACATTGCCCAAGTGTGCTATCCCTCAAAGTCCTCCTTTGGATCCAGTCTGCAGCCACGTAGTTGGAGATGTCAGCCAGGACTTTCTGTCTGGGACAAAGCAAATCCACTCTGCAATTTACCTGCAGTACTATGCCAAGGCTGCAGTTTGGCATTTTCATCACTCTGGCATATGTTTCCTCCCTACCTACACATTGTCATATTCAGAAGCTTTTGCAACATATCTAGAAAAAATATCCACCACAATAAGAGGATACTGCCTTCCTGGAACCCCTAAACTAAGAAGGGCCAACATCTCCCAGGTTACTGGTGGAATCTCACTTCTGACTCAGGAAATCTCTAATCTCAGACTGCTGGAAGGCTAGATGACTTACCGAGCAAAGCATCACTCTCCACCTCTCCTGATCTTCCATCTCCACTACTGGCTAGGGCTAAAGACAGGATACAGAGCACCACAGATTTTTAGCCTGGCCCAGAAAGTCTGTTCTTATAACAAATAAAGGGATATATTTTACTGCCTGGACAGCTGTTGGCTCCACACATGCCTCCCTATTTCAAAGTGGCAATTAGGAGCAGAGCTGAAAGGGCAACATGTCCTTTACTCTAGATCTCCAGCCAAGTCCACAGGCACAGGTTCCACTCACAGACAAGCAGGAATGCTCACGTGGACACTCAGGATATCAGAGCATTTGGGCAGCAACACTTGTAGCAACACGTGACAAATCTGTAGTGTAAGATGCAATTTGCTAGCATGTGTAGACTGACACCTCCAAAACATGCTAGGAGAAACCAAGTACCACCTAGAAAACACTTGGATCAGATCATTCAGAACAATACTTTTCATTCAGAACAATACTTTTGGGTACAGCTCTTCATGGGGTGCTGCAGCATGTCTTCACCACAAACACATTTTACTCAACAAGGCACTGCTGCCTGTAGCCTGGAAAACAGGATGATGGAGGAACACCATGAACTGAACTGCCTCAGTTCAGGGTTGGTAGCAGCCCAGTCTCATTCCAGCCCTCACCTGGTGAGTAATGAGTGGTAGTAGGAGAGCCTGCCAACTCAGGAGTTGTGCCCTGGCTGTCTCTGCGTAGTGTGTACAAGCCTGTACAGCCAAATCCAGGAGAAGGGAGCCAGCATGACCCAAACTAAGTGGCCAAATGGGAGCAGGAGGACCAAGATCCTGTGTGTCTCTCATCTCAGACACATTTATCCTGGAACAAAGAGTGGGTCTGGCTCTAAAGGACACACAGCTCAGGTTCCTGAACAAGCAGAATGGTAGCATGGACTGCGCTGCTGAAACAGAGCCACAAAAAGCTGCTACAGGCCAGGCTGGACACTGGGAGAGAGCAGTGATCTCATGGCGCCAAGCTTACTTTGAAGACTAGCACCAGATATTCAGCACAAGAGTCCTGAAAATATTCCCTGATACCAGGTACTTGCGCAGGAGATAGGAAAGCACCTTTTGCCTTCACAAATCAAGACGCAGGTTTCAACTGGGCTGTGCCCGAAGAAACATGATGGTCATATTCAGTGACATTTAGATGACCACATCAGTCCACCATAAACACGTTAACTCAGGATCACATAATCACTCCTTCCCCAATGATTCCTGAAGGGCCAACCTTTGTTCTGAATATCTATATTGTAGGTCTACAGCAGTCTAAAATAAATACTCTGCGTACTGTCTATTGTGCATTCCCTCTCGTCTATAAAGATATATGTTGCCCTCTCACATGGAAAACTATCACTGAGGAGAAAGCAGTTTGAAATTCTCACTTATCAGCAATTTATGACTTAGCCCAGTCACCAACCTCCTGTACTTGGCTTGCTAACACACAAATAGGAAAAATGTCTTCTTCAATAGGATTTGAGCTCATCTTAACCATGTGCTTGGTATTTTTTTTCTCGAAATGACAAGTCCCTTTTGGAAAGTTCCCAGGGTATCTATCTAACCAGTCCTTATAAGGCCTCACCACCTTAATAACATGAGGTTCTTAAGGTAATGGAAAGGTATTAAGGTAAAAGGAAGATGGTGTCTTTCCTAAAGACCAGTAATAGTAATTTTCACCAGTATAAAATAGTTTTTAACTGCTCACTTTACAGCGAAGTTTAAACTGGCAATTTTATAGTGAACTCTGGAAGCTGAAATTAGATTGCTTCTTCAATAAATATCAAAAGCAACTGATCTATGTCAGAGCAAGAGTTCACAATTTTGTATTTTTAATATCAAAAATACATTTTCTTTCCAACTCCCAGAAAAGAAAGGATGGAAAAAGAAGCCTAGAACTGACCTACTTTCATTGCCAAATCGATTATTGAGCCAAAAGTATTCTATCAAACTTCTTATTGTTCTTAGCAAAGCAGTGCCATTCCTATGAATTCAGAATTATTTGGGAAAAGTAACCTCTCATATTGTGACCTGCAAATTTCTACACAAGTCTTTCAAACAGTTCCAGAGCACTCAAACTTAGGAAATTGCCCCTGTGAGACAATTTCTACAATCTCCTTGATCTTTCCCACTTCTAAAAGTGATGGTGGTTACAGCTGCAGAATACAAGCTTGCCAAATGTCAGGCTTTTATCTATGGCCCCTTTAGTATTTGAGAGGTTTTTCTAATCCCCAGCTTTTAAATCGATGTGATAAACTGAGAATTTCTGATTTGGTAAAAAAGGAAGAAAGTATTTTAGCTCTCTTGATTACAAAGTGCAGCTTCAAGTTACGAACCCTAGCGGCTAGAATACCAGACAATGAATAAAAACGAGTACAAATTCTATCATTTTTTAAATGTAAATGCAAATCTCACGATCTTCTGGAGGCTTGCGCATGATGCTGTGAGTGCTGGGAATTGGGCTCAATGGAATAAGCTCATTCCCAAACAACTTTTTGAGAAACAAGTTGGTTTTACTTATCTTGAATTATCTTATTTCTCAATTCAAGAGTAACAGTTCACAGGCAGGAACTGCTTTTCTGGTGAGATGATGGGGTCTCCTTACTGTCCTCCTTACTGCTGTCCGATAGTGCACACTCTCCATAGCTGTGCCAAAAGCCCTCCCTATCACCTCTGCAGCTACCCCTCGTCTTTCATATCAAGTTTGATCCACAGCCTGTGATTATATCTTTCCACCTACTGATGCCAGCTGCTTAGTGGGTCAGTGGAAGATCTGAAGAGCAACCACATGAGCGATTTTCTTGATAGTGAGGGAGGACTCAGGACACACACACACACACCCCCTTACAGCTGGGAGAGGGTTATCATCAAAACATCATGACACTCAGATAAAGATGGGGGGAGGGAAGGAGACTGGAGGTAGGATCACTAGAGAAGGTATCCATTTCCCTGGAAAAAGAACCTCAGAAGAAGTTGGCCTTGACTCTGACCCCAGGCAGGCACATCCACAACAAGCTGCACTTAGTCAGATGTCTCACAAAGTTCACCAGCTCTAAAAATTAGCAACATTTTTTAAAAAGCATACACAATAATGTTTTCAAAACCTTTCCAACCTCAAGAATTTCTTGGCTGTCTTGTATATCACACATTTTTTAGAGGGAAACTTTTCACTCCCCCTTCCCATGTCTAAGAAGTCAGTAAATATCTGACCGTTCCACTGCATAGATCCCCCTTCAGGATCCTGTTCCAGTCTTGATTAACTCACAAATGCTTTGCTGGAACAAAAAATGCTTCTAGCACCCTCAGCCTTTGACTTCAGAAGTTTGTTTTGCATCCAATCTCCTTGCAATTATGCACAGATAACACAGAAAAGTCCTAAATGAGGCTGGGTTTTGCTGCAAGAGAAGTAGAGGGGGAGCAGAGAGTTGTCAAAGGACATGTAAAAAAATAGGATGCAGCTTCAGTACACTGTTTTTACAAGAACTAATTTTTTTTTCTCCCTTTTTTTTTTTTTTTTTCCTTCTTCTGGCTTTTAAACCAGCCTACACAGAGCACAGCACTTTTTACAATCCCAGCAGGAACTTAAAAAAAATCCAAGACTGGGCTTGTTAAGACCAGGTCTCAACTTCATAGACTCCTGAAAGTGAAACCGTGCCCTGATGTAGTATACAACAAACTCAGATGTTTAGGATTTACCAGGAACATGGGACAAATCAGCAGAAATCAAAACTATCCCAATTCATTGGGATGCCTGCCAACTTTAATATCACATATTTAGACCAAGTGTTCAGCGTAAAATAAGTCTCTGATGGCTAGACCAGAAGTGGTTTAGCACCAAGAAGAAAACACTCCTGTCCTCTCACAATTTAATCTACAGATGGAATACAGAAATCTCTCCAGAGCGGCTTGGACAGACAAAAGCAAACTTGCACATCACATCCTGGGAACTCAGTGGTCTGGGATCCTGGAGAAACACAAAGCTCCTGGGAGTGCTGTTAAACAGGCTGAAAATACACAGCTAAGACTGGGAGGAATCCTCGTGTAGTGACCTTAGTATTAGTGGTGGCAAATGCTAACACTTCTGCTTTTGTCCTGAGACATTTGTGAGTAACTACTGACCCCAACAGAAGCTGCAGCTGTGTGCCTGAGGACAAAACTGGACATTTTGTTTCAGCTCAGTATTCCTATTTCTAAGTCAGAGCACTTCCAAAGCACCATTTTCCGTTACATATTCCAGGTTATGCTATTTCCATAAATGAATGCATAGCTCAGAGAAAGCCATGAGGGATCATAAAGAACATCTTCTATATCCTTTAAGTACCACAAAACTCCTGCTAATGCCAAGGGCCTGCACCATGTACCTGAAGGAAGACAGGCATGTTGATGCTGCACACATCTACACCAAAAGCCACACGTTCAGGCACGTGTGCACCAAAAGCGCAGGATTCACAGGACTCACAGGTCTCCCAGCTCAGTCAGTGCAGCCCGACCACGACTTGGTTATCTGATCCTGCAGCTGTTCGCTTTGTCGTGGAGCCATTTTTGTGTGAAAAAAAAAGTAAAAGCCCAAGTCCCCACCAGGAACTTACAGTGGGTGTCTTATGGCAACAAAAAATGTCCTCATTCTCCATGCTAATTGCACACTTGTGACCCCCCCGAAAGAGCAGCCAGGCGACAGCTCCATCATGCTGACTGCTTTGCACTTCTTTCTTTCCCTCCCCTTTTTCTCCAAACACATAATTTACTCTGCTTGAAGGAGCCTATTGAGCATGTATATGTGTCTGTAACAAGCTCCTCCTGGGAGCAGCTGGACTGGTACACGCTGAATGGAAAGGCAGCCCACCTCTTTTCTGAGAAGAGCAGGCAAAGGAACAGTACTTGCTGGGGACAGGGAGTTCAGCCGGGCTCTGGCGTGTGGTGGTGGCACCCGTCCGTCCCACCTCCTCCTCCCTGCACTGCTTGAACATTCTGTGCTGCTGCTGGCTGCCCGGGATGTCACCATGAATAAGTATAACTGTCAGATTAAATCACTGCCTGGGTGGGATCTGCTGAGCCTACGACACACATTCTGGGCACCTAACTCAGGCCAGGGAATCTGTCCAAGAAAGAAATCTAACTGGAGCTGCTTCATGTGGTAAATCAGCTTTGGGGCTATAGCATGAAAGTATGTCCTGCCCTGTGTCGAGAGGACTAGAGGGGGTGGGAGGAGACATATAGTCCCTTTGCTGCTAATGCACCAGTAGAATAACTGTATTTAAGTCTCCAGAGGGTCAGAGCAAGAGGACAAAGTGGCAGCTATTGCTGACAAAGCACAGCTTTGCGTGGTGGGAGCACAGTGAGTCTGTGGGCTCTAAGCATTGATGGTCAGAGGGATGACGAAGGTTTATTGCTGCCACACAGCACCCAGAAAGGGCCAGGCTTTATCTGGAAGCCTCTCCTGGTAGAGATTCCCCAAATTCTAGCTGCTGGGGAGAAAGGCATTAATTACTTCACCCCACCAAAGCACCCACAGCTGCTGGCACTGTGATGGTGCCATCCATGCCTTCTCTAACCTAGCCTGCACTCAGGGCATATTCTCCAAAATTGTACTTCATGGATTACTGGTGGGCACACAAGCACAGAAAGTGCTCATTGGGCCGATCCTCTCAGCAAAGCAAAGGTGTCAATACGCTTTCCTAACACCTTCTCTGAAAGGTTTGGCCCTACTTGTCTGCACAGCTCTGTCTCTGCTGTGACTTCGTTTCACCAGTGGTTCACCAGAACTGTACCCCCATTGCTCTCCCAGACATTTCAGAGGATCTCAGGGGGGGAGGAAAAACCCACAGAGTGGTAAGCAAACATACCTGTTGAGAAGATAAGGGAAATCACGTATGGATACTCTCCCTCTCACTTGCAGATTGCCTTCATGTGAAAACACGAGCAAACTTACTCTGTGCCTTCAGTTTCAGCTACAACTATGTCACCCCCAATTCCATGTTTATATGTGCTAATGTTTATAACATTTTCTGTTGTTGTCTCTTCTACCCACTTTAAATATTTTTCCTGTCACCAAGGGGTTTTGAAAACCACGATGTTCTGGAAGCTTTTGTCACCTGGCTGTGAGTGGAATGCTAATTTTTATGAGTATTTACTGCCACGCCATACCTTAGCATGGGGAAAGAGGAGGCCCGCTTGCCCTTGCTCTGACCTTTGGTGACCGTGGCACCAGGCCAAAGATCCATCTCTGAGTGGCTTCATTCATGGCTGACTGTTTAATCAGGCAAAGCGGCACAGTTTAAACAAACTTCCCTTGAATGTGCTCACTGAATGAACAGTAATGACCATAACACTTTATGCTAATATTGTGTCTTTCACCCAATGCCATGACAATGCTTCACAAGGGGGGGACAAATTTATTTATCTTTATTTTTATGAAGACAAGTGTGGAAAAAGTGAAGTATAATAAGGTGAAACACTTCTGCAGAAGACATCAGCGGAGACAATGGAGCAGAACCCGATGGAAAACTCTGACTTTAACCACAACATGTTACTGCCCAAGCTGACAAAGAAATGGATGTTCCTCCCAGACCTAACCTCAAAGTGTGCTACTCACTTAGAGATTCTCAATGCTGCTACTGTTCTTTTACTGTCACTGAAAAAAAAAGAGTACAAACAGTACTGTGGCTGTAGATGTTGGTCTGATCAAAGACCATGAGGGCCTTAATCAGGACAAATGAAAGGCTGACTGACCTTTAGTCCTCCCTAGTATCCACAGGAAAGACCTTCCCATTAAGAAGATGCTTTGTGCTCCCCAAAAGCCACCTAAGAACCCACCTGCCCCCAGGACTAAGCTTCTGTTCCATCTGGCAGTCGGTGGCTCTTGGAGGTGAGGAATGACAGGTATCCCCACATTTTAGCCATGCTTCTCTGCCTTCTCTTACACGATGGCACCGCACGATGTGCAGATCAGCTTCCCCTCGCCTTCTCTGGATTTGGTTTCAGCAGCACATGGCGACTCACCTTTGACACGTTGATCAGCCACGCGGTGGGTTTCTGTGAGCTGAGCCAAGCCAAGCAACAATGAAGCTTTTCAATTAAGGAAGGAATGGGAAGTTGTCAGGAATATGCAGAGAAGAGGGCAACGACAAAATACAGAGGGAGTTCTAAACACAGAGGGAAGATAAAACTGGGATTAAAAGGAGGGAGAATTTTACAGACACAAAGAGAAACTGAACACAGATGGCCACATCTGCACTAGGCACATCACAGATCTCAGGCTGGGCTTTGCCAAGCCATCAGAATGAAGATCCAATTAAAATGAAAGGCAGAAGACTGCTGCCTTCAGCGGAACACTGCTCCCTCCCTATGAGATCACTCAACACGCGCCTGATGCTGTCACTGACCCTGCATTGTCCCGACAAAGTCATTCTCCATGACACCCTGCAGAGGAATAGTCATTTGTAACAGGCTGGGGGGTGGAAGGAAAATGATGGGGCAGGGAAAATATTGGGCCTCGCAGTGGGAGGCATGAGTAACAACCAGACAACCCAAAGCATCCGACCTCAAAGAGCTGTGCACAGGGGACACTGGGCCTGCAAGTCTTGCTAGGTTTACAGAAAGGAATGTAAGCTTAATTTGTGGCAGTGGGAAGCCACCAGAGATTTAGGGAAATTAGTAAAAGGAGGTGTTGCTGCACTACTTTATAGGAACTTGACATGATGTTCAGATGCTGTCTGTTGGGAGCCTGGATTACTTTATTATTATTTTTAATAACTCCAGAGGGCTTTCTTTTGCAAAGGAACTCAAGCTGAGATGGTGGGTTTGTATGTTCACTATTCATTTGGAGGGAGAATTGTTTGATGGATGCTGAAGTTTGTTTCTTTTGCAATGAGAATTGCTGGAATGTTTTGTGGCCCAGATCTGTGTTCTCATTTTCACCACGCAGTTATGTAACACTCTGAAATAATAAAATAATGCTGGCTTTTTAAAGGAAAGAAATGGTTGCATGTGCTCTCAGTGTGATGGCCTGCGTGTGGTATTCAGTAAACAGCAGAAGTCTGATCTGTAGGGTCCATTCTGATGGGTCTCTGACATCCATCAAGATTCTTTGTTCTACCGATGGGAAATGAGGAGGAATCTGTGCTTCAGAAGCGCAAAGGATTACTAGACTTGTGTGTGCACTCTCGCCTGTATAGATGTGAATTAGCATCAAAGTATAGATCTCATTGCTCTGATGTGTGTGTTTTGGGGGAAAGAGAAATGGGATATTTCCAGCACTGAGAGGATCTGGTAATTTCTGCTGTTCACCTGATTTCCCTTGTGTACATTCATTCCCTTTTTTGAACCCAAGGATATTATATTTTACAGAGGAATGGACATAAGGTCATTTAAGATGAAATGAAATATTAGCTTGTCACCTAGTCCACAGCAGTTCATCATGCACAGCACAAATGACTTATCTCCCAATATTCCCTGGGATGCAGGTGTCTACTCAAATCTCTGATCTCCTGTTATGCTGATTCCATAACTCCCCAGGCACCTTGATACACAGCTACTCTACATAAAGATTTACCTTATGTTTAAATTACCTTGCTACAGCCTAAGTTGATTTACTTCTGTTCCCTGTTCTTTGACTAACAAATATAAGTGATGCTTCATTTCCTTCCCTCTGTAGTAACAGAAGGGCGCATAAACTGTTTCCCAATATACTGTAACATGATGGGCTAACTAGGTATTAAAGAGCAATAAACAATTTAAGATAAGAAACTAATATAAATGCACTGCAAAGATCAAGCAACAGAGAATCAGGAATTGTGAAGGAACTAAATTCAATGTCTACCATTCTTTGAACACAAATTCACAGTGACTCCAATAATTACAAAGACATTTGGGATGAAGATGTGCCAGGCTGAGAATATAAATTACAGTCCCAACTGTTGTACAAAAATACAGAGATGATTTTTTTTTATGAAACTTTGTTCCTTCAGTAAGCTTCTACTGACTGTAGTTTGTTTGTTACTCAGTTAAATTAGTGTAAGTACATCCATGTAACAGAGATGTACCAACCTACAGTAAAAGATTTGGGAAAGAATTTTGTTTCTCTGCGTAGAATGACCCTTTGTGCAATTGAGGTCCAGTGGCTCAGAGTACATGGGAGGAAAATCTCCCAGGGTTCTCACATGCAATATCCACCAAATACATCCCCAGAGAAAGCAGATTTGCTGCTGCTTTCCCATACAACAGAAGCAAGAATCAGCTCAAAGCTGATCAAAGCAAGAATAAGCTGCTGCTGCTCCATGATCTTGGGAGGCTACATCTAAAACCAAGGCATTTGTAATAGTAAGGGGTTCTGCTTTTATGTTTCTTCCAACCATGCTGTGAACATCCCCAAGATCCTTTGCCAATGTGGCTGTGATGAAATGCAACAGATAAGGTTTCCTTTGCCCTTTTAAGAGAAAGTCTGAAAGCCCAGGGAGCTCTGCTGGAAGATAATGGGACACAGGCTGTCCATTTTCTCCAAAGGATCAAGATTAACGATAGGCAGATGATTAATTCAAAAAACGATAAAAAATTCCACTGAATTGTTACAAGATTTTATAAATTGGCTTTTCCGCCTTTACAATCTAGAAAATCTGAAAAGAACCATTCTCAGAAGCAATTAAGATCACAATCTGGTCTCTATCTTCAGGTTTCATCAGTTCCCATTCCAAATCTATTTGCACACAAATACTAGAAGCCAGAAAGAGAAGCTGTTACATTGTAAATCAATCAGCTATCCTGTAAGACAGGAACTGAAGCCTCGGCTTTTATTAGTAGAAAGAACTGAGTCATTTGCCATGACTACGTGCTTCTTGATGTGATTTACTGCTTCTGCAGTTCGTTGCAGAAGAAAACACAATCCAGTGCACAGTGCCTTCCTTAAGTTTCACATCAACATATACTGAGAACTAGAGATGGGCATAAATTGATTTTCACATCTGAACATCCTTTGAAAGTTGGCCTTCCTACTTCGCAGCACACATCTCCCCAAGCCACAAGAGAAATGCAAGACAGGTAGCGACACAGAGCCAAAGCAAGGGACAACTTGTCTCAAAAGATGTTGATTCCCTACTTTCAGACAAGTAGCTTTTTCTGGACTCTCTGCACAACACTTCTTTTATTTTTGCTGTGAACAATTAGAAGAGGAACTTGAAATTTGCACAGAATATGGCTAATTTTATACAGAAAATAATGACAAATGAGAAGTAGTTTAGGTCTCCGGGATGACAGGGAAAGAACTGGTGAGCAAATGGATTGCCATGAAGAAGACTGCTTCAGTCAGAGACCAACCATGATTTGGTGAATACAACAGGACCACACAGAGCTGTCATTTCAGAAAAGGTTGTACTTTGACTAGCAAGTCAGTAATGCTTTAGGTTATTGTCCTATAGGTAGCTATTGTCTTCATGTTAATATAACAAGCACCACTAAATTTTCAAACAGCTTCTTGTCATGTGATGAAAAGTATTGCTTATGAATTATATAAAATGTGGCTTTAACAGCATATTCTCAAAACACGTAACTGCATTCAGTCCACTCATTCACACCTCCTGTTCCCACCTACCTATGGTATTTCGTGGGTGCTGATGACCTTGGCAGTTAAAAGCTATTTCTATGTACATGGTGCACAGGAAACACATAACAATGTTCATGTCTCACCATAACCTCATCTGCTAAAGATGTTACTTAATGCCATCTTCCAAGGATTTGTGCTTACAGGACTCAAGGTGAATCATTTGCCTGGAAATTGTCCTTCTTTTCTTAAAATGGGAATTTTGTTTTGGTGCACCCTTATGCTGAGATAGTTTGGCTGGTCCTATGAAATTTAGATTTGAATGCAAACTTCAATTACATTATAAGCTGTTGAAATCCCAAGGGGTTTAGACAGCCAGGATGACTTGAGCTCAAATTTCCCTAAACTATGATTATGTCTGGACACAGGGAGAGTAACAGACTTGTGTAATACAGCATGAGCTGTTGAAACAAATCTGGATCAAGCATGCCCCACTGGGCCTGCTACAATTATACCTAGAGGAAGTGAGTAAGAGAAAACAATTTCCCTGACATGATGCTTGCTCCCGTGCCCCCAGTTTGGACCATTTTGTGCTGAGCTTTGCAGAGCAAAACAGATTGGTAGCTGCCTCGGAGCAGTAGGTGTGAATTCTCTGAACTGATCCATGCACTCCCTATCACAGAGGCAGAGACTGGGGAGCTGGCTGCCCAGGGGTGGAAGAGGATTAGGCAATGTCCAGTACTCTACCTGCTCCTCAGCCACCCCAGAGGCCCAGCGAGATCACCAAGTGCTAAAATTCTGCTCCATTCCTTTGGGAGCCCAAGCTGAGCTTTCACCACTTAAGGAACAGGAAAGGTTGGGTATCGTTACTGCCCCAAATGAAAGCTTACTGATGTTGATGATCTGTTCTGTGGCTATTGTTTGAGGCTTATTTCCATCAAATAATTTTCTCATCACAATCTAATGACCTTATTCAGCCTAACAGAGTGGTACTGAAATTCATTTCCCATAGAATCTCACACCCAAAGAGTATTGTTACAGGTCTCTGTGGACTTACACTGAAATGATTTTTCTGTGTAAAGTGACATTGTTGTTTCTCCCTGCAGACTTGCATTGAAACCATTTTCCTGTTATATCTCACATATTAGAGTGCTGCTGGTCTCCACAGACCAGCTCTCCTTGGAACAGCTTTCCACGGAACTTCACATTTTAAATGCCATAATCAATAACCTTAGATAAGCACAAAGTTTTCCCCCCTAAAATTTCACATTCAAACTGCATCATTTCAGTTCCCTCCAGACCTGCGTTACAATCCATTTCCCATTCTAACGGCATTGCAAAGGAGATGTTTTAGTTACTGGTGTTACACGCAATTTACACTTCTATGACTAGAAAATGCCATTTAGAAGCTCGTGCCATTTATGAGTGCCAGTCCAAATGGATAAAATTCTGACCCTTACAAAACAACATTCACAATGATATGGGACTTATGGTAACTTACACAATAGAGCTGCAACAACTTCACTGATAGCATAGTAATGTCAGGCTGTTAACTCCAAACGATCTCTTTTTTATCATGCTAGAATGTACCCTCCTTTTACATTTCTATTCTTTCAGCTTACTGAAGTACTTTCCCTCATTATGAACTCTTTGATCCCTTATTCTTCCCTCTCCCCTGCTACATGCAACTGGCACTTTCTCCCCTTCTCCCACTACTGTTTTTCACTTCACTACTGGAATGCAATTTTGAAGACACTTGCTGGTGGCCTTCTCATTTGGCCTTTTGCCTTTCAAAAGGAAAGCTCAAATTAACAGTCTATCCTACAGTACAATTAATTCCTGCCTGCCAAAACCCATGACATGGGTTAAAAATCAGGAACCCTCGGACTTGCTTATATGCTTTGTGTTTGTTTCTTCCCTCCCTTCAATCTGCTGGTACCTGAACCACTGAGGAAATTTAACTCCTAGATTCGTCTCCACAACTAGGGCCTAGAAACTTCTATTTTTGCGGAAGATGCAGAAGTAAAAAAAATCACATGATTTAAGGCGCTGCATCTTTAAGAACAACATTAAATATCTTGAAAAGTGCAGCCTGAGGACATCATGAGAAGCGACTATACAGGAACCATAACTGCCATAGAAAGTTTCTACCTGTTTCATACCCAGCAAGCACATACGTATTGGGCTAGCTACAGTATTGCTACCTCTTGTCTACAACGCCATGAAACCCTGGAGTTAATAACGCTGTCCTAGTAAAAAAGCCTCAGATTCCTGGAGATCAAGAAACAGTAGAATGGGCTTGTTTAAGGCTTGAAATCTGAAATATATGTCAGAGGAGTGAAAAGTCTGATAAAACCTGCCCTTCTTCCCTAGAATCAACGTTTCTGTCTAGGTGAAAAAAACACCATGGCTGCATCATCTGACATGCACTGCAGTATGCCACCATGCCCTTAAGGCTGATGTCCCTTAGAGTACATTTGGACAGAAAAGTTTCCTGTTGACACAGCTGTACAGGTACTACTATGCGTTGTCCTGTGTCAAGCATACGTCCTGTGAGCACTGAAACCGCACAGCTATTTCACACAGGGTTTCAGTCAGCCTGTACTTGTGTAAATTTCTAAGGGTGGTGTTTGGGTTCATACTCAAACCCTTCTGGATTTGAAAGAGATGCCATCAGACCCGTGGCACTGAAAGTACAGGTGCAAGTCCCTCAGCTGACAGCCTGCTGTTTTCACTGGCAAGTGATTCTAGAAGGCAGTGACACACTTTTCCAGTGTACTTTCATTTTCAGCCAGAGGTCCGGATCAGCCTGGGTCTTGCCATACCTGGCACTCTACAAAGAGGGAGTAAAAAGCAAAGCCTTTGCCTCAAAGAGGCTACTTTTTGCAAGAGTTCAAAAACAAGCTGCAAAAGCCAAGGCAAGGGGCTAAGAGGAGAAGGAAAACACCAATGCCTAGAGAGTTCCACCTGCTCAGTGCCCTGTGTGCTCATGAAGAACAGGAAAAAAAAAATTCAAGCCCTTACTCCCTGAGTCAGGCCTAGGACTTGTTCCTGGGTCATCCAAGTTAAATATCCCAACTATTACTTTCTCATCAGTTTCTGACCCAGTCTTTCTATTTGGGAATTTCTATTTTGTGTAAGTAATTTAATACGAATTGGGCTCAAACTAGTGAGAGCATGTCTGTGCTTGTGAGACCACTGATTTACAGCCCAGCAGCAAAAAGCCAAGCTGAAGTTCCCCATGCTTGTTAGAGCTGGATTTGAATCCTAGCTCAGTCCTGTTGCAGATGAGTTCTGCAGCACTTTTGCTACAAGTTAAGTTGGGGTAGGGCTAACTTCCACATCTGCTTCAGCTGATTCTTGACAAATCAACATTTCTGGAAGAAGAGAGTCTTGTTGGAAAGCTCCTGACAAGTTCCTTAATAATAAGCCTGAATAGCTGGACAGGTTAGCTACTGTCCAGCTTAATAGCTCCAAGTAATGTCATCTCATCTTCAAAAGCTGAGCAACTTAGCACAATTAGTCAGTTGATTTCTCTCAGGCATCATAGCAAGAGCACAGTTTAGGCTTAGATTTTGAGAAATTAAGCCAGGTCTTATTTTTAAAAGCAAGGTAATTAGTATAATACCTCTGGTAGGGGAAACACTCTTGCAGTCATTCAAAAATATAAGCCAAAGTTTTCCAGATTCAACAGATGTGCTTTAGGTAACCTTTGTTTCATCCTAACCTATGTATTATATGCAGCAGTTGGACCTTTAGATTTGCCCTCTCTTCCTTCAGTCACCCAGTTTGTCTCTTGGCACAAAGTGCACCTTAGGAAGCTCTTAAATACCACAGCACGGCAGCAGAGCTCTTCAAAATGTACACGGGAACACCTAGACCCCTTCATTAAGATCACAACTCAGATAACGACCTCCCCAAATACTCATACCAATCACACACTTAATAGGGAGAAAATCTTAAATATTATATTATGCAGATGAACACATTAGCTAACAGTATCTGAAATTATTCTATATGAAGCCCTAGGGAGTTTGAATTAACGGGAGAAGCAAAGCATGTGGGAAAAAAAAAGTCTCAATGTCACTTTGTGCTAAGCATTCAGAAACCACACACAAACTGCATATAAACTTGATAAGTACTTCAAGGGGCACAATCACCATAAATCTGGGATAACACTGTAGTCTATCCAAAATGATTTTTTAAAGTACTGTTCTGTTGATGATGTCTTTGTTTTACTTCATCTGGCTTAGACCATTCTAGACTGGATATGTTTTTCTTTTGTTTACAGAAAGCATCTCAAAGCCGTAAGTCTCTGAAAGTTATCAGAATAATTATATCTGTGGAGGCGCAGCTCAGATGTGGATAGGCTGAGTATACAACTGTAAGCTGCAAATAATGCACATAGATCCCTTAGTAGCTACAGGATTCAGTTCTCACACTTGTACCTGCTGGAAAAGTCTTCAGTTTTAGACCTTGTTCCTCACTTATTAAAATGAATTATAGATTGGCCATATCGCTATCTTCACTTTTCTCCTAAAATGATGCGTACTTTTTTGGTTTATCCTTGTAATAAGACACACAAAGCCCCGAAAGCCACCCAGAGCAGATTTAAAACAACAAAATTGTAGTTACACAAGATAAATACCACACTCAAACCCTTCCAGCAGCATGTTTCCCCGTGACATTACATTGTGGATACAGTTTAGAATAAAAGCAGGCAGGGACAGAGCACAACACAATAACGCACAGTGTCAGTATCCAACTCCAAATTCTGCAGTTGATGGCTATGGGAGGTTGCTAGAAATCATCAGAGTGACAAGCAATGTGTGGGGAATTAATCACAATTTCGATGTTGTTTATGGCCATGGAGAAAAGTGTCACACGGATTGCACCCAAGAATCAGCTTAGAAGAAAAGATGGTGTTCATCTGTCTATAAAATAAGAGTATGTACACCTTGGAATGCCCCTACATGTACTTAACTGTAGCCATCTATAACACCTACCCCTCTTGGGTGCTTTCTCTTCTTCCTTATTAAGAGTTTATAAACAATTTTCTGATCTTCTTTAACAACAAGAATATTACTTTTTGGGAAATATAGACATGAACGAGCAAAGAGATTTATTAATTGCCCAAGTCCTTCCCCTGCTTGTGGATGAAAGGTTTAAATACTAGCAATTTTTTTCTGATATCAAACACATAAAAACTGAATCACAAATGGGGTCCTACCCACCAGCAGCTCACTGACAGTTGCGGTGTTGTACCTTTGCCAATAAAACGGAGCAATGTAGGAGATGTAATATTTAAGAACATTTGGATGCTTCAGAACACAGTCAAGTGAAGAAGATAACATCAGAGGGAGAGGTATCTTACAAACAGATGAATATGGATACAGAATATATCCAGTAAAAGCATATATTATCCCCCCTACCTGAAGAGGAAAAAGAGTTAGCTCAGTTTATGCTGTGCTGCAATAGGATTACAAGTATGTTTAGGGAGCTGGTACTGTCCCTGCAGGAGCCTGTGTACTGAGGCAATAGAAGAAACAGTGTGATGAAAATGAGGGATATATCTGGAGACATCAGAGAGCAATGTGCACAGATACTTGGTGAAGCAAATGATTCCCAGGACTGATTGCCCCTCATCTGGAGCACTACCATTGTACTCTGTGAGAATAGAATTGGCCCTGAATGCTTTGTACCAATGAAAAGGAGATGTAATCTCCTCTAGCAGAAAATGGAACATTTTTATTGACAAACTAAGTATCAGCCAGCACAGTCAAATGGAAAAAGTTTTAAACAAAGGGTCAGGAACCCCTCCATCTGACCCTCATTTCTGAAGTGGTTGAAGATCAGTGAGTGAACAGCGGTCATTCCAGGTATGATCTCTGTGGGATAAAAGAAATCTTCTTTTGAACAGGAACATGACTACATGTCTGAAGTGGCATGTTTTAAACACTTACAAAGAGACATTCTTGACTTTTATTTAACTTATGAAGTACTGAAAATTACACTGACTTTGTTCTTAACTAGTATTTCCCTAGAATTAAATCATTATCATTGTTACCACATGATGAAAAGAAAGCATTAGATCCAATGCTTTGAGACAGTATACTTAAAATGTAGAAGTCATGGACAAAATGTCAGGGGAGTACAACTCAGGGACAAAGATTGTGTTTTAAAAGTCAGTATTTCCTTAAGATCACATGAAATTGGTAGGTAGAGTCAACAAAGCCACCATTCCTAGAGTTTAAAGCAATCTGAAGCAATATTTACCTGAAATATTTCTGCCAGCTGCTGGCAAACAGTGTTGAAAACAGACAGTAATTTAGAATACTCCACTTAGTGCCTGAAATCATTCTCTGGCCCAAGGCCTCTGCTGTCCACTGCTGCTATCCAAAAAAGCCCCAAACCAAACCAGAAAAGCAGCGATACACAGGGAAAACCAGGAGGCATTCTACTCTATTCTTTGGTTAGTCATTATTATTGAAATCTTATGTCAATCAAATTAAGCTGGAAAGAAGGATTTTTTCCCCTCTGAAGATTAATCTGAATCACAACATTAATTCCCAGATTCATTTCCATACCTAAAATTTCCACAAATTTTGAGCTGGTCAGATAAAAGTTTGTTTCATCTCAAATATGTCCTGAAGGTTGTCCTAAGTTTCCCATCCGAGTTTGAAAAAGAGCACACATTTTCCTTAAGGAAAAGGCTTACTTGAATCTACAGTTACTTATAACTACCTTGAAGTAAAAATCTACAGTATCTGTTTTCAGGAAAAGAAAAAATGTCTCGGCAACTTAAAACAATCAATAAGTACATTTTTTTAAACTATTGATAGAAGAAAGTATTACATGAAGGCATATAACTAAGCTGATCATGATATAGACTTATATAGACTAAAAGTTCCATGCCTACAGGGACTGTCACGGGGCTATGAAATTTTAAGGTGACAGATGAAAATCCACTGAAACAAAGGCATAATTGGGAATCATTAGAAAGCGGTTTGGACATTTGTTCAGGTTGTTATTAGTAATTTTTTAGTTCTGTTTTGAGAAAAGTGTCTTCTAAGAAAATGCAGACTTCCATCCCTTCCTCAGAACTTAAAGTTGTTTCCTTAGGCAAACCCAGACCAGACAGAAGCTGTTGAGAGCTACAGTTCCTGGGTACCAACAGAGTTGTTAATGCTGCCAGCCTCATGCGGCCTGCAGAACTGATTCCTGGGCAAATCAGAATGACTGAAGGGGACACCAGTCCATCAAAATAATAAACTGGGTAGAAAAAAAGATTTCTAAGTCTTAGATTGTTACCAGCCTTTTTTCCTGATTTACCACTTTATTCTACTGCATTGTGTCTCTGTTTTGTCTTTCTTTAGCCTCATCAACTGACTTTTCCTACGTATTTGCTATATTCAGTGCTGGAAGGTGATGGGATATAAGCACTCCAGCATGTTGCTACAAGATGGAGAAATGAAATTAAGTTAAATATCTGATAAGCATCAAGATACGTGGTCTGCATCACACTTAAGAATAAAACACTGCAGGCAGAGTTTCTCTTGTAAGTTGTTTCTTATCAGTTTTCAGTTTGTTTTTTTTCTAAAAACAAGACTAAAAATCAAATGTTGGACAAACAACCTTTTAATTTACTCTGCAAACCAATAGTGCAGCTTTTGGACTTTGACTAGATCCTTTTGTTCTTAGTGTCTGTAAGGATTCTGTGCAGGCCAAACAAGGTTTTCAAGGACGGTCATTCAATTCCAGCGCCTTGAAAACAAACCCCATTGATACTTCAGTAGAATCAATCACAACTTAATAGGCAGCATCCTAAAGGAGAAATTCTGTCCAATTCCCTTGCTTCAGCTTTTAAAGAAAGAACAAAGCAAAAGGCAGAAATATGTTTGCTTTTACTGAGCCTGTAACCCTGGCTATGCTCAGAAATTAGTTGAGTGGGAAGATCCCGTTCTGATGTACACCCTTTACATGACATATCTGCATTTTAACTGAATACAGCTCCTGACTCTAATTTTGGTTTCCTTGCAGTTGGTCTCTGAATTATATCTGAAAACCAGTCTCCAAACTCATCATCGCCTACACATATACACACACACCCTCAAAATTAAGATAGGCTCAGCTTTCAATAACCTTTACTCACAGATATACACTGTGGGTAAATTTTCACTGCTGAAGTTCTCGCCACCAGATCAGTGTTACTTAAGACTGGAGGGTGACATCTTTTGTTTCTCTAGAAAATACTGCACAGGTAACAGCAGTGCCAGTTACCTCATCTTCCTACCATCTCTACTGATTTTGATCTCAATTGGATTGCTCTAATTGACTAATATTCCTATTATCTTAGAAAAATGCTTTAACTGTGGTATCTATTCGATGCATTTTACTACAATCACTGTGGCCAGCAACACAATACACACAAACAGTGCCTTTGCAGGTGCACTCAAAGTTCAGACTAGTCGTGAATTACAACTATGAATGGGAATTAAGTAGAACATTCCTTTCTAAGTACTTAGAGGTTGGCAATCGGGGCTTCATTTAGTAACAAAGGTATTAAGCCTGAAGGATTTGGCATGAAAATGGAATGTCTTTCTGGGGCAGAGATGATTTTACTGAAACATTTGATAATTGTACTTATTATAAGCATGAGCTGGTAGCATCAATTATTACAAAGGTTGCTTAACACTTCCCATTCATTTTAAAATCCTATTTTCAATTGCTGAAAACTTTGCCAACCTTTAGCTATCCAATCTGAAATTTTCCATGCTGAGTGTCTCTCAGGCTGATTTATTTAAGGGGAAATTTTAGCTAAAACAGTCTGCCCCTTCCAAGAATAATAAAAAAAAACCCAAACTTGAAGTCTCTATCCTTCAGAAAAGATCCCGAAGAAGAGCGTGTTTTTATCATTCAAGTGTCTTGTGCTGTTCCTGCAAAACTCAAACTGTTTCAAACACTTCAATCGATATTTCTTGAAGGAAAAAATATGTGCAATTCTAGGTAAAAGTTTGTAAAAAAAAAAACCAAACAAAAAACAAACCACAAAAAACCCAACAACTAACATTTTCACTATAGATCTTTCCCAACTGCACCTACATGGGAAAGGTGTGCACAGATGTGATAGCCCACTTACACCTGCACGTTGAGTATGCAGCATTCAGGAATATGCTGTTGGAGCTGGGTTTTTTCTTCTTGCATACCCTTATTCCCACCTGTTTGAGATACATCCCAGCATTAAAAGGCAGGTGAAGGTCCACAACTCCCCTGTGCTTTTAATAACCACCTTGCTGCCAAGCCAGTAGTACTGATAGTGAAACTGTCTCAGTGTAGAAGGTAAAAAGTACAAGACTAGTAGGAAGGGATAGAAACTGGCCAAAACACTTTGGTGAGGCAATACTACAGGATAGGCAAAAACTGAGTGTGGGGCTGTTATCGAAGAAAGAACAGGGGATGAAGGGAGGGGGGAGAAGGATGAAACAGCTATTGGTACTATAAGCCTAGAAATGCACTGAGTGGTGCTTAAGAGCAGCTAGAGAGGTGGAAACTGGGTCATAATAATGAGCAACTTCAACTTAACGAGGATGGTGTCCTTCCAGTCCCTCCATGGTCAATGGGGAAAGCACTTGCCCCCACTGGACTGCCGGTAACAGTGACCAAACTAAGCTCCTAATTTGAATTGCCTTCTGGAGAAACCTTTCTCACCAGGCAAATGAACCTCCAGAGGATAAAGTTAGACTCTGCAAAAGAGCAGTTGTGACAAAGGCAAGAGATGATTCATCACCAGGGTTCAGCTGGACAAAGGGGTTTGGGAATTCATCTGGAAGTAGGGGAACCAAGTGTCTTCTCCCGCTGCTTATCAGTCCAGGTCTTTCCTGAAGATGTATGAATACTATTCCTGCAGAACTAGACTCCACCCCATGCTCCACCACAGGGTTTGTATGTGTTGCTAAACATTTCAGTTAATCCACATCTTTACAAGCTTGTCAATCATCCTCTTAGGGATCCAGCAGGAGACCCTACAACCTGATCTGCAAAACTGTTGAGCACTTACAACTAGAACTGAAATTCGTAGGAACCATGCTTTGAATATATGAACTATTTTGTAGTGATATGAACTCAGAAAAAAAAATAATAAAGTCCCAGACAATCAAAAACCTTTGGCAGTGTTTTACCTTCCTATCTGTTTGCCATCTGTCCAAGTAGGGGTACAGTATCCCCCTCACTTCATTGAAGTGGTGTGAAAATAAATTATTTCATGCCTGTGAAGCACTCAGATACAGTAATAATGACTGCTGAAGGAAAGCTCCCAAGGAAATTAGTAATTCTGTATTCAGAACAGGCTTTGAATAGTGTGCAGTAAATAAGCCGTGGGGTATACACTAAACAATGAAGATAAAAGAAAATATTAAATAGCTACTCATTAAGCGAGCAATATCCATCCTGCACTTTAAACAGAGCAGAGATTTAACATTACGCGAGCCTGCAATTGAAGACAATATCATAACGCATGTGGCACAAAGGCTATAATGAATTTGTAGCAACAACTTAAATTCTTGCATTTCCCAAGTTTTGAGTGTTTGGCTTGTCACTTTGTGAGAATGCCAAATTCTCTTAATTTAACTCCACACAAAAAGGGACACAGATCAATAAAAATTAGAGAGGGGGATAGGTTCCAGAACTGGCTCAACACAAAGTCCAAGGGTGTCTAGATTCATTTCATATAAAAGAAGAAAGCTGACCACAGCTTTTTATCTGGATCCAGATGTCCTCACATTTCAAAGCTAATCAAGACTCGCTCTGCTTTGGCACCCTCTCTACTGTGATTTGTTCTCCCTAAGTTGGGAGAGTGTTTCTATGGTCCTCTTCATTATCTTGACATTCATAAATGTTGCAATGCAAATGCTGCCATCAAATTCTACTTATTCTTGGTAAGTATAGAGAATCTTGTTTAGCAACATCATTAAACAAGTGTGAAGTAGGTATAGGTCTTCCTAAGCAACTCTGGTATAGCAGTACAGAATACCTACTTTTCTTTATAAGACTATAGTCAAAGGATGGGACAGAGGAGATACTACATCCTAACAGGGTCAGGACGGACCAGGAAAGGATGCAGCTCTGTTAGAACAGGAAATCTCCGAAGCCTTGCAGGCATTCTCATGTCACACCTCCTAGAGCTCTCCAGCCACACGAAAACAGTGAACAAGAGGAAACCCAACAAAAGCAATGGGAATGGCTGTGACACAGAGAAAGTTTAGGAATATAAGAGTGCATTCTGAGCCTTGCCTTGAGCAACACATGAAGAAGCCAGGTGGCATAAACCACCACCCATTCGCCCACAGGGAATACGGGAACAGCAGAGACTCAAAGAGGTGGGAAATTGGAGTGTGTAGGTAGAAGGTCTCATTTCCAAGGCAGACAAATCATACAGCTGCACCTGCTATTGCAGCCTGCAGCATCACCTTGGCATTTGCTTCAGCTGTACCATGTGAAGCCACAGACAATTAAAAAACCACGTGTCATTTCACATAGCAAACTACTTATATTTGTGTTGTCCACCAGGCTGTATGCTTTGAAACTTCCAGGTAGACAAATAACAGACCATGCACACGTGTCACTCTGCACTGGGAGATATCACAGTGGTAAGAAAGTACTCAGTTCAGACACAGAATCACAACGCCGCACGCATGCATGCTCCTGAAGGACTGCTTTATAAAGTCTTTACTCTTAAAGATTTAAACAATATGTAAAGCAACTGTAAAATTTTCTTTTATACAGTAATTTATCCCAAATGTCTTGAAAAAGAGTCTGGCAATAAGAAAAATAAACTGCAACATCTTCCATGCTGCATAATAAGAAACTTTGTTTTAAGAGAGCTGAAAGCATTTGTCTTTATCCAGTATTAACTTGTCAATTGTCAGGAAATTATATGGATGTTTGTTCTTAAGTCCTGAGGCAGAGGTTAGAAGCTCCTGATCAGCTTGTCTTGTTTTATTCACTATTACATAAAAACTTCACTATCTGTCCAGAAATGATAGAAACAGCATGTCAGAGGAAAAGAGTATTGACATAACAGGGAAAAAAGCAAAATCAATTCTATTATTCTCCCCCCTGGACCGGCAGACAGAAACTTCAGTCTTCTAATCCTGGCCACTGAATCCTATTCTTATATGGGAACATGGGCAATACTGCTTTCTAATACCTGGGACATCACATCTGTTGAAGACCTAACTCCTGCTTCCAGGAGGAAAATTTCTGTATTTTCAAAACTACAGACAACTCATACTAGTCTTTGAGCCACCTGTAAACAATAACTGCATTATGTATGTGCACAGGAATGTAAAGAACTCAACTGTTACACAGCCATGCACCCTGAACTGCTGCTGCAGGTATCACAGCAAAGTTTAAACCGACCTCTTCGTATGGACATTTCCATTGATGTGGGAATCCTGAATCCTGCCTGCAATCCCAGATCAACCAGTTGACATATTTGCGGCACTTCTAAGAGGGTCTTTTAATTCGCGGCATCTCCCTACGCAGCTATACAGCAAATCCATCAGACAAAGCACCTATTTAATACAGAAGTCCTGCTTTTGCTCCCGAAGTCACAAAGCACCCAGGGCTGCAGGGGGATCGGGCACGCGCCTTCCCTAGCTACCTTGGTACAACACCGCCATCTAGTGGCGCCAGCCCGGAGAGCAGGCTGTGCCCTTCCGATGCCACAGAGCCACAGCGCCCAGTACCTGGCAGGAGGGGTGAAAAATCGCCACCCACCTTTAAGTATCAGTTTGCTGCTTCTCACTTAGAAACTGTTGGGAAGATCGAACAGGCATTCCATGCTGTTCAGTCTCCTTTCATTCTCATCCTCCCCATAAACCAGTTTTGAAAAGAGTACTAGAGAGAAATGTGTTTACTTCTACCTGAACTGGAAGGTTCTTCAGAGCAGCTGCTACAGGTCTGTGATTCAACACGTTTAAGCACAAATACTTTCCAGTGCTGGGATGTTAGTACATTATGAATAGGCAGTTACCAAGCTTTACTGGGCAGAACAGTCCTGTTCAGACAAAATGCTGCAGAAATACAACCTGTTTTTGTACAGAGATGTTCAATGCGAGACACTTAGAACATTTTGAAAGTCTTAGGCAGGTCTGTCTTCTCCCCAGATGGCAAAAAGGAATATTAACACCTACATACAGGTGACAAAATCATGTTGCTAGGATCCCACTCCAGGTCCTTCAAAAGATTTGTTGTTAAACAACATATCCAAGTTTGTCTCTTCAGCTTTCCACTTGGAGTAGCCCGCTTGAAAAATTTCATAATACACCTTCAGATTGCTCATGTCCCACAATCCAGTTGAACGTAATGAAGTTGGTACTTGCTACGTTTGAAAGATTTGTGTACATGTGTTTTGTGGGACAGAAACAATGCACACCAGAGCCTAACAATGGCTAACCAATCTACTAAAAGAGAGTTACAATTAGCAGAATGAGTTCAAGTCCTTCCTCTGTGTAGCTATAGTGAACAAAGCCTTATCTAGGTTTGTGCTAACCTGCAAACCTCATTATCTACACAGCACGACTACTGGTAAAATTAACCGCGTAGGACTGTCTCAACAGAAGAAAAAAAAATCATTATCATACTTTATCTGAGTTAAAGTTATTTTCTCTAAATACATAGTTACTTTTCAAATGGCAGTTTTATTACACTGATTCTTCAAGCCAGATTAAAGCAGAGAGTATCTCAGAAGGAACATCACAAAAATACAGCTTGCTCTCAGAATTCAGGTTTCTCCTGTAAGCTTCACAGAGCTTGTCTTAACAATGGAAGCCTAAAGAGGATTTTGTGTTCTTCCCTCCCCCTACTTTTACCCCAGGGAAGGCAGCATTGCTAATAAAACCCACAAAGATCAACCCTAAAAATAAATATCTGCTGTTGGTCTAGACAGTTCTGGCTCTTGAAAGAATTTGATCCGGGTGGTAATTACACTTCACTTTCAACCCATATATGAATTCAGTACTGGCAAGATGTGTCAGACTTCTCTTTCTATCCCCCCCTGATCCATCCATCAGCATTTATAAAGCATTCATCATAGCAAAAACAGTGCTGGAGATTTAGTCCTTTGTTTATGCACACAGCAAACAGTGCAGACAATAGTGAAACCTTCTTCTTTACATTACCCTGCTATAGTTCTTGCACCATGCCCAGAGAGAACAAGTTTAAGGATAAGAAAGCATTCCTTTTATTCATCAGTTTATATAATAAATCTGCCTACTAGATTCTTTAAAGGTCTCTCAGGGAAGGCAGAATGTACATACAAAATATCTAATAAAAGATATCATCTCTCTCTGAATGCCTAGCTTCCATTCTATCCTTAGACCACCATGACTTCAACACAGCTATTACATTACTAATAAGTAGACTGGGAGGTATCAATTTTACAAGAGAATACTTGTCTGATGATAACACCACCAAAATCTGGTGAACATTCTGTTTAAACACAAGAAAGAAGAGACAAGGGTTTTTACCACTCATCTCCTCTGCTACTTCAGAGACTGTTCATGTTTACCTCCTAGTCTTGAAGAATCAGCATAGCAGCTTGCTTGGTGATAAACAGATTTTTGTACTTTCAACTGACAGCCTTTATAAAGTCCTGTCCTAAAGTCCTGGTTCTTGGTGCAAAAACAGGTTAACAATGACTATTTCAGCATCCAAGACTGGAGAGGCATTTTTATGACAACTGGATTTCCCACTTCAATCACAATGCTGTCCTAAGTTTGCTCTACCAGCTTATAATCAGCCAGTTGCCAGAAGATAAGGATTTTTTTGGATGCTTAAACCATTCTTTTCCTTTTGCCATTGTTTTTCTAGCTATTTCCACCATCACTGTTGTAAAAACAATTGAAAATGGGGTCAACCAATTTAAGTCTAAATCCTTCCTTTGCCTTTCCACAAAACTGGATTCTTCTTTTTCATAGTGAAGATCTTCATTAGTTTCACTTCAAGGAAAGAATTTCATGGGAGGAATAGTATTACTCATTTGCCTGCTGATCTTGGCAGGCAGTAACATGTACAGAGCAAAGCTACAGGTCCTGTTATTGCCTTCAAGTTAGAGAAAGAAAGAAACAAAGGCATTGCTGTTTCAAAGTTAAAGAGGAATGAGTAATGGATATTTTGTGGGTCACACTAACCTGTATGGACATTTTGAGTTATTCTTTGAATCCTGAGGTCTTCACGAGGTCACTTGTTTCTTAAGCATTCATTTACAGTAAACTTAGAAAACATATAGCTCTGGACAAAACTATTCTCAATTCTCCTTCTACTCACTGTTGAAAATTTGTTGCAATCATGTCAGGATCCCTTGTCTAGTTTCAGGCTCTATTGTGAGGCTTTATACTGCCCTAAGGCATTACAGATTAAAAAAAAAAAAAAGTCTAAAGTTGTTTCAAAAAGTGAAAAGTATGTTTTTAGGCTCCAGGAAAGCATACCTTTGGGAAAAGTTGAACCTGAGAATTTCCACTGTTTTCACTGGAGCCATGACAATTCATATCAGTAGTCCCTCACCTTTAATTGCCATTTTTATTTTGATGCTCCTTGCTGAACTCAAGACAGACTGAAAATGGAAACGCAGTTTGTGTGTTAACACAGCATCTAATACAATGGAATCCCAATCTCAATTCGGGTTTTCAAGCACTACCAGAATATGCACAAGAATAATTCACAAATTAGCAAGTTTAGGGGCCTTCTGACTAGACCTAAATACCACAGCTGTTTAGATCAGAGAAAGTAACAGCCTACTGACTGTATCTGACCTACAGGATGAGTCTGTCCCACTCCTAAATAATTTTGCACCATAAGGTCTCTGGATTGCCATCAGAGGTAGCTGTGGGAGCCGAAGCAGCTATTGCTCCCAATCTGTTTACACCATTTTTATGCCAGAGTTCACTGGTTTTACATTGAGGAGTACTGAATGGTATATGTAGTCCTATTCAGTTAGCATACATTATAGCTTGTTTTAGTCACATAAACTAAGATTAGCTGCAGCCTTTACTAGTATGTTAGACTGGGAACTGTGATAGCTCAAGAAAAGAGAAGGGAAGATAGAGGTGAAGGCAAGAATATATCTTCTGATGAAGATAGCCAAACCTGCCTGTGCCTGTAAAGCTGATCCATAATATAACATTACACGATTCAGAAGCCCTCCAAAAGTGCTATTAGATTATTTGGCCAGGAATTTGACATTCTGTGTCTAGATAATCCTAATTCACATTCACAATTCCTTCACTTTTACCTTAAGTAAATCACTTCATAGCCATACTTGAATTTTGCAAGTCAAAACTGCTTATTGCCAAAGCATTTAGGAGAGTGCTAAAAAGTATCTGTGAAGGTTCGTTAGCATTCATTTGTTGCTGAACCTGAGCAACCTCCAAGGGACCCATGACTGTAGTGTCTCCAGTCCCTCTGAAGGTTTGCCATCGATTCAGGAGAGTCAGAACACAAAGTACAGAATCGATAGCAACTACAGACCAGCCCTTCTTGAGAATTCAGCCCTGGGCACGCTGAGACAGTTTAGGGAGGGTTGATTGTGTGGCTACGAATACAAGGATTATTAATAAGGCTATGAACCACACAATTAGAGTCTGAAATCAGAAGTTTCCAAGAATCGAGAACATGTGAGAATGTAAGAACAATCACACTGAGCCAGCTGACATCTCCCTTTTGCCTAGTGCATTGTTTTCAACAGTAAGGTAAAGAGTATAAGAAATAGGGCGTGTACATAGAGCAATTCTTCCCCAGGGACATCCTCCTGCTCTCCAGCAATCAACAGTTTAGGACTGAGAGATCACACCAGAACTAGCTTGTATTGAACAGTCACAAACAGACCTACCCTCCTAAATAACCCTAGTCCCATTTTTAATTTACATAGACTTCTGACCTCCACACCATCTCGTGGCAGTTTCTAAACATCATTAGGAGTTGCACGAAAAAGCGCTTCCCTATTATTACCTGTAAACACAAAATTGGTCAGCGCCATCCAGCTTCTGGCTAGAGCAATGCTCATTCCTGCACTAAGTACTAGACTTCATTAACATCCTGGGTAATTATATGACACTTTAGACTGTTAACCTAATGATTAAAAACAACCTTGAAAGAAAAAAAAAAAAATGTTTTCAGGAGCAGGCCATGTTGGGTATCATCCAAACTGCCTCCTCTAGCAATACTCCCTACCCACTGTCTAGACCAACGATATTCAGATAGGAATCTGAATCCTGATCACTACAGTGGAATCTCAGGCATGTAAATCATCACACATCGCTAGCCAGAATAACTTTCTCTGTGCTACATGCCGCTGCTTTTAGAGCAATGGTACAGCGTGCTGCAAAAAGCTGTATTATAATCCTGTAACAGATTGGAGGGGGGAAAAAAAGCCTCCTTTCCCTTCTGCGCACAATCACCTCAATCTCTCCCCACCAGAGCTGTTATGTCTCAAAGACATAAGCCAAAAGATGGCTACACAAGCTGTGTTCACTTCTGTAGCTGCCTACAGCAACCCGGTGGGTAAACAACAGCTATTTCAGCTGAAGAGTAAGAAAACCGTCTAAGTACACTGCTCACTGGTGGCATTTCCAGTGCCGTGCGAAGCGTCACAGGACTAAAAGAAAAGCAGAACCTTCTGTAAATAGACATTTCAGCATCTGCATAGCTCACAGGAGTATTTCACATTCGGCATCTGTCTTTGAAGGTGAAACTTTCTATACTGGTCACTGAGGGAACAATTACATGCAAGTAAATTGGCCCCATTAGATCAACAGCGCCTGAAACATATGGGGACAAGCCAGTGGACTTTTTTCTTCCAGAAATAAGCTATTTCTATCATGGAAATAATCTTAATGATTGCTGACACTGTAATTAAGAATTAAAGCTGCAGAAAAATGTGAGGTTTGCTAAAACACAATAGATATCTTTTATCCATACAATATATGGCACCAAAATATTCAGTGTTCTGGAGAGGACAATTAATCAGTGTTCTCTTGCTGAAGTCCTTTTAATTGTCTATGATGGGGGGAGGGATTATTGAGTTTTAACGTGGAACAAGATCAGGCACCATGGGGAATATTTACACGAATAAAGATTGCAGGATCAAGATCTTTGATCTGGGAATTGCTATTCTGTAATCATCTGTAAAGCACCAGGAGCGCCCCTGGCACTGTATATATAATAATAAACAATTAACAATAAATCATGTAATTAAATCTTCACTTCGAACATTCTTTTCATAATTCTTGTCTCAGATTTAAGTTCCCACATCAGACATATTAGCTCCTCATAATATTATTAAAGTTCCTACACTTCAGCTTTTAAAATTCCCCTAGGGATCTATTGTTTCTTTGTTTAATGTGTTTATGAGCCAAGGGCCCCGTTAAATACAATAGGGAAACTCCCAGACCTTTAAAAACTTTGCCACCAGAGACATTCCTTAGTAAACAGGACCATTTTTGTCATTCCATTGTGTAACTATTGTAAAGTCTATTGATCAGAGAAGTTCCAGGAGAAAACCAGCAAAAATACTCCCCCTGCCCCAGATCATCAAGTCATTAAGGCCACAAGACCAGCCAAGGCAGAACTGCTACACATACATAGTTTTCCTTCCTCCATTTCATCTGGTCATTCACATAATCCCATAATAAGAATATTTTGTATTACAATTGCTCACCACCTTTGAAGATGGTTTCTGTAAGGACAAGACAAAGCCTCCTTGTACTTCCTTGGTCTGGAAGGTAAGGAGATGGGCAGATGCTTACATCAAGCTAAATCCAAGCTGTATGTTGTCCCCTACCGATTTGAATGGAACATTACTTCTGAGACAAGATCTTTTACCAAAACCAGTGAAATTCTAAGCATCAAACAGTGATTTTAAATGAATTACCACACAACTTCAAAGGGACTTCCTAACAAATATGGAGAGACACTCTACAGAGAGGAGGAGGAAGCCACTGTCAGTACGCTGAAGCAGCTGGCGTCGACCAGAGACAAACTTCACTGTCTGAACCCTTGCTCAAAACTTTCACAATGCACTCTGTAACCCAGATAACTAGTGAATTCTGGTTTGGTTTAGAGGGGTTATCTTGTCTAGCTGCAAGGCTCTTCTCAACTGCTTGCCTCATTTCTCTAAAAAGTACAACTCATCCAGAATTTATTTAACTCTCCTTGGTGAAACCACGAAGGATAAGCTGGGGTACTGTGGTTTATCAATTCAGCCTCAAGATTCAAAGACAGCACAGAGCAAAGGGGGAGCTCACACTTGGGTAAAAGTATACCCACGGGATATGCAGGGTTACTGAGTAAAAGCCTGAGTCGAAAGTGATAATGCCTGGCATCAACCTGAGCAACATCATGCCAGTAGAGATGGTTCATCCACAGCTGAGTTGGCAATTTCTCAACATAGAAGAGCTTAGAATTGAGGGTTAGTGTGATCCATGGATGAAATGGAAATTCCTTTGGCCTCAACTAATACATTTTAAGTGACTCCCACTTAGGGTCAGATAATTACAAGTTCTATTTTGTTAAACACTTAAAAAAACAAACACAATCTGTATTAGGCTGGAAAGTTCTACATTCCAGTGAACATGAGGGATGGTGAACATAGCCTGTGGGCCAGACAGCCCACGCAGAGCTTCACACTGTTGAAGCTTTCATCTTCAGCACCCTGAGGTACAGCCCACAGAGACTATAGGATCTCAGCATGCAGTGCTCCATCTTGCTCCAACCTAACACGCACCACAAGCCAGGGCCTGTACCTTCACACCACAACCAAGGAGGCTTCCAGCTTGCTGATTAAGTACTCAGGAGGTCAGGGGCTTGGTTTTGATTTCAAGAGGATGAGACCTAGGTGGCAGCTTATGTAACCAACATGGTTCCCACAGGGCTGCTTCTTGTTCAGAAGTTAGTAAATGCTAGTATACATACTCACCCATCATTTTGCTGACTCTTGATGAACTGCATTCTCATGTAATGTAAATAATAGCATAGGATGTACAAGTAACTAAAAAACACAAGCCAAGTGTGTTTCCCTCCTACCTCACCAAAATCCAATGATACACAACCAAAATCATATAGAAATCGAGTACATGCTTGGTTGTAAAGACGTCTGAAAAGACAGTGAGGAATAATATCATGCAAAGTTTCACATAAACAAGGGCATCTTCACAGTAGATTGTTTATATCCTATGACCCAGTGTTAAATAACAAGGAGTGTTAGAAAAATAAAGCTTGAATAAATGCAGTTGGAGCTGTATCTCTGTAATACCTTTACAGGACTTCACAGTACAACCCTAATGAAGAGATCTGGTAGCACAATCTACCTTCCCAGATTGCCAGTGGAAAGTTATTATTATGCTTAATACAGATACGGTATCTTACTATTAAAAAAAAATGTTACAGACAAGTTCTCAATACACCTGTGAAATAGCTAAGAACAGACCGAAATGCAGAGAGAAAGACTTTGCATGCCAACAGTTTCAATCAAGTCAGTTTACTGCCTAGCGTAGATCCAGAGCTACTAGCGCAAAAGTCCTTATACAAGTATCAGTTGTGCTAGTGACACCCAAGTTATTTAGCTGTGGCAACAGAATAAGAAAGGAATAGAATAAATTTGTAATTTCTCATTCCTAAATCTCAGACCGAATCCAAGGATCGATGTTATTTCTTAGCCTAGCATTCTATTCTGTCTTTTGAGTCACCTTTTGTTGACTTGAACTTTACAGCAGTATGGTCAACCACTATCATCAGCTCTCTGTAGAGAGAGATTGAGTTATTCAGGATAGATTTTTTTTTTTTTTTTAAAGATTCACACTTAATATTTTTTTCATCTTTTCAATATTAAACCCACACAGAGATCTTAAAACTGAAACTTATTTTCTGCTAACATTACTCACTTATTTGCATTATGTATTGAAAGAAAATAAATTTCATTCCATAACTGCAGTTTAATTCCTCCAGCAATACCTTCAGTACTGGAGGTACCAGTTTTCTTCATGTTACCAGTATAGTAGTGGAAACAACATTCCATGTGCTAACGTACAGCAACATACCCTGTATGCAGTTCTGCCACAGTCTCATCGTGCAATCCTGAATGTTTAGTTGCAATATTGTGCTTTCTTTTCTTCAGATGAAAGAAATTAGATAATTTATAGCCTCCTTTTGTAAATGCTCGCAGATTTATGAATGAAGCATTCCTCCTTCCCTTGCTATTGCATTCCTGCAATGGCTTTCTGTCTGAAACAAAGGATGTTGGGTTAGAAGGGTAACTAATAAGCAACCTAAACCCAATAGAAACCCAGCCTGAGGTCAGCATGACCTGCAGCAGTTGCTTCTGCTGCTCTTAAACACACACTAAGGATTAGGAGCCACGCTACACAACCCCCTAGAACAAAAAGAAAAAAAAACCCCAAACAAAAAAAAAGAAAAGAAAAAAAGAGGTAAAGCAAAGTCTCTTGTCCCAAGCATACTGCTCAAAGGACACAAAATACTAAGTTCATTCCTAACTTATAAAGAACATTTATTTGAAGAAAACTCTGGGAATGAATCCTATGGAAATTAACCCTCGCTTCTCTTGATGCTATTACTACAAGCAGAACTTCTAGATTTCTCCAGAAATTCCTAGTCCTTAGAAGTAGAAAATGTTCCAATTAGTTTCTCACATAACCATCCAGCCCATAAACGCCAGAGCCAGACTGAAGGGAACAGTTATGCAACAGGGCCCTGTACAAGAGTAAACTGCTCAAGGCAAATTGGCTGCTTACATCATATTTTCATGCTCTGTTTACAACCTCTCTGTATAGGAATCTCACAATTCTGCTGTGTAAGACATGAATGAATCTCTTCTGATGAAGAAAGAAAAAACCCAAACAGCTTATTGAATGTTCATCTCAAATTTCAATTGAACATAGTCTTTTACATGTCACATGTTTAGCTGAGGGGTTTGTTTTTTAAAATGTCTAAACCTTTAACAGTTTAAGTACGATGAGTGGGGATACCGTCAATATAGCCCCTGAGAATTCTTTGAAACCACAATTCCCACCACGTCCAGTTCTTCTGAACTCTCTTGTATACATTCCTGCTTCATATCACTACTAACAAGCTAAAAAAGGGTGTCTCAAAGCTCCACTCTTCACCAAGGGGACTACGATGTTAGTTAGCAATAGCTTTATGAACATTTTTCCCCAGTTGCAGTGCTGGCTTAAGCAGCTCCTGTTCCCTGAACTGACCGGAGAATTTATTCAGGTTACAGCTACACATAATCTACCACCTGCATCAGCTCCCCAGGCTGCTCAGACACTGCAAACAATTCCTATTTAGGCCCTGCAAGCACATTTATCAGTAAGCACTGAAAAACTTAAAATTCCTGGAAATTCTCCCTCATCCATCACAGACTTGTACCTATCAGCTAGGCATCCTCATCCATCACCTATCAGCTAGGTGTGCAGGAGATGAGAACTCAAGCAGTGCTGTAACATCAGGTTTCAAGAGTAGAAACACAACATCAAATTTCCTACAAGAACTAGAACAACTAGAAGAGCAGAGAAATGCAGGAAGAAGGGGGCTCATGTCCAGCTAAAGGAAAATACTACAAAGACCACATATATGTTATGTCTCTGGAAACTGAAAATTTTGGAGCCAGGCTCAAAAAAGTTTTCAAACATTTTAATGTACTTTTGGTACGTAGAACTCCATGGCTTTAGATACTCAGCCATAATTTAACTCTCATCAGAAATAAAAGGAGGTCCACGAAGATGATCAGAGGGCTGGAACACCTCTCCTATGAAGATGGGCTGAGAGTGTTGGGGTTATGCAACCTGGAGAAGAGAAGGCTCCGGGGAGACCTTATAGCAGCCTTCCAGTACCTAAAGGGGACCTACAAGAAAGCTGGAAAGGGACATTTTGCAAGGGCACGTAGTGATAGGACAAGGGGTGATGGCTTTAAACTGAAAAAAAGTAGATTGAGATTAGATATTAGAAAGAAATTCTTTACTGTGAGGGTGGTGAGACACTGGAACAGGTTTCCCAGAGCAGCTGTGGATGCACCATCCCTGGAAGTGTTCAAGGCCAGGCTGGATGGGGCTTTCAGCAACCTGGTCTGGTGGAAGGTGTCCCTGCTCACGGCAGTGGGGTTGGAACTAGATCATCTTTAAGGTCCCTTCTAACCCAAACCACTCTATGATTCTATGAAAAATCTTAGGGATTAATGACTAACATGAGCACAATGCAACTGCTAATGCTACAGGCAAGGCTTACATTAAGCAAGAAAACAAGTGGACAGTGAATTACGTCAAAGGATGCTCTGCAACTCAGTCGAACAGCTTCCCTTCAGCACAAGGAAAGAACTTCCTAGTCCTCTTGAACAGAAAACAAATGTTTCAGAAATGTACCTGCATGTTTTCAGCAGGCCAGAAGTTAAATCCCTTTTAAATCCTTCCTTCTTTATGAAATAAGTAAAAAGAATAGGTGTTTTCAAAAAGTCAATCGGGTACCTAACATACTGGTAGGAAGAATGTCAAGACTATCATCATCTCAAAACTGCAACTGCAGTTTGTGACTGTAGTTTAAAAAAAAAAAAAAAAAAAAAAAAGAGATTTGCTTGATGTGACAGATGTCCACTAATGCCAACTTTACTGACATTTCTTCCATGAAATCAACATAGTGTCTACGGAAGCTTCATTAACATGTAGATGTTTAAGCATTCACTGATGTTTAAGATTGCTTTTTTCCTTTTTAAATAACTAAATACCAGTTAGAGGAGAACAGAAGACAAATTGAAAAACTACCAGTCACAACAGAGAACATACCAGAGTAAATTCTTGAAGCTGACAACTAGTTACAAAAGGAAAATGCAAGGGAGATTTGGTCAGTGTTTTTCTTTACATCCTTAACATTTATTTTTGTTATCAGATGAGTCACTTATATTGAATCACATGTATAGCTTGCATCCTTCGCAAAAAAAAAAAAAAAAGCAAGATTATAAGATACAGAACTGTACTGAAAGAATCCAGGCAGTAGAAGAGACACTGGATCAAGAACCAACAGGTCTCTCTTCTAAGTGTGATGAAACTATTTCTCTGTGTGACTGTCTTCTCTGCACAGCTGTGCCAGTGAAAGAACTGCACTCTCCCTCTTTTCAGAGGTATGCATCAAGGTATCTTCTGGTACCAAAAAAGTAAGAGTAAGATTGGGAAATGCCTGTTCCAGGAAGTTTCATTGCAAAGTTGCCAGAGCCTTTCAGAAGAATGAAACTTTGTAACCTTTCTGTGGGACAACTAAAAGAAAATCTAGAGGAAAACAGAAGTAATGGAAAATTACACAGTAAACTTCATATTCAACACTCGAAACACCACATGTAACATATTTCCCCTTAACTCATGTGACTGTGCATGAGAGAGGGAGAAAAAAAAATCATTGTATAGACATCACACTGCCTCAAGAAAAAATAGCTATGACAGCTGGCTTTAGGATTGAGTATGGCAGACAGATAGATCTCTTGTTACCCACAGGATGTTGTAATCTGGAAGCTGCACACATACAGCATTGCTGACTTTAGGTTGGTTTTCAGGGAATGAATGCAGCACAAGTTCTAAAGGCTTAAGATTTAATCACAAGGAAAGTCTCCATTAGCTGGTACTAAGATTAGACCCTGTGCTTTAGAGATAGGACCACATTAAACCAAACAACTCCAGATATATGAATTACACCAACAGGCAGCAATAATCATCAGAAGGTTTGGTATGAAAGATTGTCAAGAGTTGTGTTCAATTTTACTATACTGTATTTTCCTGGGCTGCAGCGGAGCTTTGGACCTCTTGCCTCTTACAAGCAGCACCTCAGTCAACAAGAATTTCGCTTGGAGGAATGCATTACAAATGTAGAACAAATCAAATTAGCTCTCAGATGTTATCTGTTGATATCTCATTTCTTCCTCAGACTTCTGCTAACCACTGGAATGCAACATCTGGACAGTTTGAGGAGGCAACTGTTTCACTAAAAAGTACTAAATATAGGTGCTACAGAACAACTTACAACACACTACTTTACCATATCACCTACAGCACAGGATGAACCAGTAACAGCTACCTACTGCAAAGAAGGTAATTGGGCCTACCTAGCCTGTGTCACCTTTACAGCATAAAGAGCCAACTTAATCAGAGCAATTATACACTAAAGACTAGTGACAAAGGTAGTCATCTGTTGCTGAGGTTATGTAAAGAAATCAAGATTTGGAGCACCATCTACTTGTTTCAAGTTTTTTCACTGCCACTGAAATTTGAAGGCTCTCAAAGAGTTCAGCAGGCTTTATACTTGATATTCTACATACTTAAATTTAGAGCAGCATACTTTCTTCTTTTTAAAAGGATAAAGTTTGCTTTCATGGAAGTTCTTTGTGATTTCCATAGAACAGATTGGGGAAGGGATTACATGACTTCCTCAATCAAAATTTTACACAGCATTTCACCCTGATTAGCGTTAAGTGACAGACTCCAGGGACACACACATTTGATGCAATGATTTACATAGAACTAGAGGTTTTACTGCCCAATGGTTTAGCAGATGCAAGAAGAGCAAATGAAAGTTTACTGTAGCAGAAGTGCCACAGCTCTGAGTTCTATGAGGTAGTGATAAGACTACAAATCATTTAATAAACTGTGCCATTGCCAGCACAGATTTTTGCAGCCTACTTACCAACAAAGATGATAAAGTGCTGTGAGAAAGGAACAGGACTAAGGCACCTGCAACACTAAGGTCTCCTTTAGAGGCTAAAACCGACCCACTTTGCAATAGTTCATAGAATTGAGCTTCCACTTGTCCAGCAGTTTAAAAGACACTCGTGAAAGCTCCTTGCTCACATCATCTGGAAACAGGCTGGAACGCTCCATCATCTACTTCAGAGGGCAACTGTGTACTGACATGGGCTTTGGGTGACATGAACAAACAGACTGTGATCAGAGAGCATCATGTTCAGCCAACACTGATGCATAAAGCACAGGTCTTTATCAGACAATTTAAAAAATGGTTCTAAAAACCTAGAGCGGTTTTCTCCATTAAAACCAAAGAGAAACTGGAAATGCATCAATTACCCAGGTATTAAATATATTTTATGATCTAAATATATTAACACAGATAAGGCTTACTGAAATTTCTGGAACTACACAAGTTTTCAAGAACTATTTTATGTTGCCACATGAATACTTCATTATCGTCACAAATAAGAAAATTTATCTTTTCCATTTAAGGTCTATACTATCTGTTACTTTCAGAATACAAAAACGTGTAAGACTAAGGAACACCGTACATACTGTGGATCAAATAACATCTTTCTAATTCACAAAACATGCTTACATCAGAATATTCTGATCTCTTCAAAGACTTCCACGTGCACCTTGAGTAAGTATATCTCCATCTTTGCCATGTACCATACAGAGGAAAACATTGCTACCCCCCCCCTTCATGATCAGTCATTACCCAACCTTTCCAAAGGTTTACGCAGTGTTTTCTGCAATAGTTTGTTCACCCACACAGTCAGCCTGCCTAGTCCCTTGCTGTTGCAGGCAGTCACATCATAAACCAATCAAATGCCATTGTAAAACTAAGTAGGCTTTTTTGGCCTAAGTTTCCAGAATTTGGGAGTGGGCCTCTCTTCCATTCAAACTAATTTGGGTAACAATGAAAAAAATTCACTCATAAACAGGGTTTCTGACAACATCTTTTTCCGTCAGTGGTTCTTGTTTTCCGCTCCAACCCACATCATCTATTCTCTTCCTTCCACCCATTCTTCCCCCTCCCCCCCCAGAAAAAAAAAAAAAAAAAAAAAAAAGGCTGGCTTGGACACTGTGCTTCAATTTTCTGTAGAACTTTCTATTTTTCTTTTCCATTCTTTTTGTTTAGTATATGAAAGCAGTTTCCTGTTTAGAAACATGAAAGTCCTACACCCTCAGTAATGATGTATTCAGCCCATCAATGATCTTGGCATGAATGCCTTAAACCTTAATAAGCCTGATGGGATTTTCTGTATATGTCATCATCAGCCCAAAAAACAATACACAACGTTTGTCATCTTGCACTGAACCAGCTCCTCTCCCAGTGCTACGGTTCTAATAAGAATTCTGAGGGCTAACAAGCTTCCTTCTCAAATATTTCAAATTACAGATTTCCAATGCCTACAGAACAAGAACAGAAGCAGCAGGAGGAGATGGTATTGTTGCAGAACTCCCAACATGATCCATGCTGTTCTGCTTTTCCAGCCCTGAGCCCCTGCACTAATCTGCTGTTGCTCACACTGCTCAAGTCTTACTATAACCTATTATCCAAATCCTGAGTTTGTCTTGTGCTGGGGAATAGGAATTAAACACATAATGTAATCTCTTTCAACTTTAAACAAACATACCCAAACCCTACATGACCTAGAACAAAATTCTATCCTGTTTGCATACATAAGCTAGATCGAAATCTATCCCTGTGTGTTCAAAAAAAAGCAGCAGTGTTGGTGATTTGAAATAAACTGCAATATTTGTCACTTGGGGAGTCTGATGTACATACATTCAAAAGTGCAGGCTCTTCCCCCTGCTGAATTTTAACTACAGTGAAGTTCTCCAGTGAAGTTACTGGACAGCCACGCAACTAGCACTGGAATCGCTGGGTGCAGAAGCTGCCTTGTACACCACACACAGCAATGTGCTGTTCTTCTCCAAGCAGTACTTAGCAGCAAAGCGGTTAACCACAATTTATTCTATACAGCCTAATTCTTCAGCTAACGCTACTAGCAAAGCTGCTAGTCCAGAGTTCATGCATTTTGAAATCTGACGATGCAAGGCACACATACTGTTTTACTTTAACTCTTCTGGGGGCTTGGTCTGTGCCTACATAAACATTAAAACATATTTTGATCTTTACTTATGGGTGAGCAGCAGAGTTAATTTAAAACTGTCAGCAAGTGCCATCCTAATTAAAAACAAATGACTAATTGTGCAACTACAGGGCCTGTTGACACAGGCTACATACATCAGTCAGGCAAAGCCAACCAAGCTTGAATTCGAGGAAATGCAGCACCATCTAGTGTCCTATACGAGGTAGGGAGGCAAAAATTAATTTCACAATGAGTCCACACAGAAACTCCACACGAAGCTAACATTCTCACAAAATCAGTAAGACATCAGAGGTTCAACTATACCAGAACTTCTGAAAAAGGAAATTTCATAATAAAAACCTTGTTTAAAAAGATCTGCCAAGAATCAAATGTTTGCAGGCAGGACAGAAATTCTTTAAAGACAAGAAACTGAGAAATTACTCTGCCACCTATGAAAAAGATGCAGCCCAAAAGCTAAGAACTACCAGAAGGCTACTGGAAAGGCTATTACTGTCTATAAAGAGCTACTAGAAATAAAAAGGAAAGCTTCAAGAAGCCGATTAGTATTAATTCTGGCAGGCTAAAAACATATGACAATATGAAAAGGCATTTGAGAAATCTTGAAAAATTTGAGGAAAATTAAATACTTCTTCAAACACATCAGGAGCAGGAATCTTGACACAGGGTTAGTACAGCAAACAGATGATCAAAGAGTAGAAAAGAACAGTAAGAAAGACAAGACTGCAGAAGAGGGTTTTTAATTATTTTTTTTTAAAATCAACACTCATCATACAGGAGCTTAGACTGGCTCCCACTCTGCAGAGTCCATTTCAAACTGGAGGGTGGGTAAAAGATGCTACTGGACACTTCAGCAACATAAACCACAACATCTTTATAACCAGACAGTAAATATCCAAGAAATCAATTAGACATTTATTATGCTAGCAATCACCATGCGTAATCTCTCACTTAAAACTTCAAAAGAAGCAGGTGGTGACAAATGAGACTATTTAAGAGCTCTACAGGGATTTAGGAGAGCCATGTAGGTGAGGTGACCCCTTTAAACTGCTGATTGTATGTGATATAGATATAGTGGACATACAGATAAATGTCTATGCTGGCAAGCATGGCTCAAGTAAAGGATATGTAAACCTCACATCTCTATTACCATTCTCAGAGAGCTTAGCAAGTGTTATTAACAGATAATAATTCTAAATTTTAGCAAGGCAGAAGTTCCTGATGTACCAATACTTCATGTATCATGGCAGTCATCCAGTACAAAAATCATATAGTACAAAAAGGAATGGAGCAGCTTTCATCAAAAATTGATTAAATAGAAAATCTCTTTGCAACCTGGAAAAGAGAAAACTGAAGGACTAGTAGGAGTAGACAAGATGGCAAGGTAAATGTATAGTCTGCTGTCTCTTAATGCAACCAAACCAACATTGTCTGTCACACATGTAAGTGACAGGCAGCAAGTTCAAAACCAAGCCCAAACCAAAGCCAAAACCAGAAGTACTTCTTCAGAGAACACATGCTCAGCCGGTGACAGACCATAACAATACACAGCAAGGGGCTTACCAGACTTCAAAAAAGAGGTACTCTAGTTAATGGAAAAGAAATTCCTCAGGTTCTGCGAAACACATTCTCTTCTTTCCCAGATGTGCTGATACCTAGGAACTGGAGGACTATCACTGCATTCACATATTCTTACTCTCTCTCCCTGAGGATTTATTTTGGTCTTCTAGAGTGGCAGAAGATAACAGACTAAAAAGGATCTCACTGCAGTCATCCTTGTACCCCTTCCAGAAGGGGAAGGCTTGTAGCATCACTAGCTTTCTTCCAACAAGAGGGGTTGTGTACACATGGAACAGGAGCTGATGCTTGCTGAGCTAACTCTTGCAGAGACAGCATGCTAGGAGGAGATGAGATAGGAATCTCATAGAACTGTTTTCATCCTAGTCCAGACCAACTTCACACCAGGATGGTATAGTGAGGGAAGTCTGCTACAAAGCCACTGCATACTGTAAACATTATTTGAATGAAGACCAGGTAAGTTGTACAGATGCTTTCTTCTTTCATTTGCATACAAGGGACCTACACATGAAAACAGCATTGTACAGAGGTTTAAGATAACAAATTCTTGCATGTGTGTACAAGTGGAACAATTCGTCCTTTGAGAAAAAAGTGCAAGGAATACGGTAGCAAGTCTCCACGTGATTAAAAATTTAATACTACGATTGCTACAAATACACTAATTCTCAGTAGTTTCTCAGCTTCGGCTATCATGCCTATTGTCCTAGCACTAGAGGACAATGCATGAGAACAAAGTACAGATGCCACCTAGAAGCCAGAGCAGCTTTTGTATCAGTCCCCGTTTTCCTTATTTCAAAAAGCATTAAGTATACACTCATCTTCTGAATGTATGTATTTTTACTGCGAAAAGAAGTTAGTATCCTTTAAGAACCACCTGGCTTGGAGCTTACCAAGGCAGACCTTGCATTCCTCATCACTGTCACAAGCCATAGACTAAGCTATGAAGATTTTAATTGTAGGAGAAAGTGCCAGAGCAAGCTACTTTTGCTAGCCCTACAGAGAACGCCAAAGAACTTAGACAAATTGAGATTACTAAGTCACAAGTCAAGCTTTGTAGGTTCACACTGGGACATTCCCAACATCTCTTATATGCCTTTCAAACATATATATTAAAACATTTCATAGCCTAAGTGCCTTTTTTATATATACAAGGAGAATAAATTGCAAACAGGGTGGGCCCAAGAAAATGTTTTTTAAAAAAGAGCTTTGTTCAGGGTTCTAGCACACCTTCACTGCAGATACTAATGAGCATCTTAAGCATTCAGGAGAATTTAATGTATTCAAGAACTGAAACAGGCTACAGACAGTGGGAAGTGAATACATGCAGCAGGCAACTAAGCAGCATGCAAGGCAACATCCTCTGTCTCTACTTACAGCCTTGCAAACCACAGCTCTGTAAACAAAGCCACAAAAAAATCTGAAGACATTGTAAAGAAGCCCATCTTCTTCGCGTATCTTAAGTGGAAAATGCATATACATACACTATTTCCCTGCTACAAGCATATGCAAGAATTTGAACACAAAAAAGCCATAAATTATAGCACTGTAGATTTGTGTAGCATGAATCATTGCCCCCCCCCAAACATCAATCTGTAAGACTCTGGTATTAGTAAGGACAGAAATTAACACAGAAGTTACTGTTTTCTCAGAAAGTGAGGCTACATACTACAACTTAATATAGCACTAGTTCTATAGAAAGTAAGAATGTCTCCAACATAAAAACAGGACAAGTCAAAACTGAAAGATAAACCGAATTTATTTAAAACAAAAAATTAAGACAGTGTTATTGTGAAGATCAAAAAACCCTTTTTTTCTTTTCCTGATGTGACATGACTGCCAATTTACAACAGTTACATTAATTCTGAAAAAAATCAAGTTGTGTTTACACTGCTTCAGTTGACTACATGTACCTTCTGCAAGACAAACTCATTCCCCGTCCCTCCCATTCCCAAATGAACAGAGAAAAACATCCTATAAAAAACATGTACAGAATTTTGAGACACATAATTGAAACACAAACCATTGTCCAAAAGCCTGAAACTTTCCAACAAGGTTAAATCCTTTGTTGCTTCAACCAACCCTCAATGGTGGAGCTACAAGCACAACACCATCACCTCTGACAAAGAGCATCGGAATATTCCTCTTGGTAGACTATGAAGAAAGAAAGGAAAGTTTACATTTACAAAAGCATAGTTTACAAAACATATCTGCTAAACATATGACAAAATTCAATCATAGCAAAACACCAGAAACAACTCCAACAAATATAAGCTTAAACATAAAACATTTTGGCATGCTGAAGAGATCAATACAACCAACACTCAGTCTTGCCCGAAACTTCTGTCACATCTTGATTCAAAAAGTAGTCAGCAATAAACTACTTCAACAGTATAATATAGTTCAGTTTTAAAAGTTTTTTATGGGGATAAATACACTAAGTCCTTACTTTATAAATCTCTTCATAGGTTTCTTCATCAATCTCTATTGTAGTTACAGTTTCTTCCACGTCACCCAAAATCATATTTAAGTGCTGATCATATGCCTGTAGGAATGAAGTCAGTTCATTATTTCTTCCAAAATTCAAATATGAGCTTATTAAAATAAGAATTTTAGCAAGACTTTCAGACACCATTAATTTAGCCTAATCTTGACAAAAACATGCCACTATGTCAAAACAAAGCAGTTATCAGTTATAATTCTAAACAAACATGAACAAATTGGGACCTGCAGCATTAAAAAGAAGGAAAACATATTTACTGGAATGCTCGCTCCTCCAGGAAACAGCTCTGAAGCATTCAGTGAGAACACATGTAAAAACGCAGAGACAGACACACTTTATTAACATTAAACCAGCTACACATACTCTGCTGCCAGTCCAGCCTCCTGGAACTGATTGCCTGGGGCCAACATAAAGAATATGAAAGCTGTAATTCATACAATGCTACAAAAGTTTCAAATAAGCACATGTTCCAAAAACCTTATAAAAGCACATCGCAAGCTACACATGTGCCTCATGGATCTCTCCTCATCTTTGTGTTCCCAAAGGCGTTGAGGCTCAATCAACGCACAGGGCAACTGGTTCTCTTCCCAAACACAGTACAGTACTCAAAGAGGACGGCAGGCTTAATAGAAAGAAAAAATCTGTCTCATCAAGAGAGATATCACTCTCAGAAGAAAGCACTTAAACAAGGACATTTGCAGAGAATCCAGCAGAGTACATATCCCATCATATCCTCATAGGGTGTGCCTTAAGAGATACTTGACTTGTTTGATGACTATAATCTCATTCTTAATTCCGTCTTAAAGAAACCTCAGGATACTTCATGAGAAGAGGCCTGCAGCATCGTTCCTTATTTTAGAGACACAGAAATGGAAGCCAAAAACAATGGAATGAATTGCTTGGTATCTTTCAGGAGATAACAACAAAATGTATCTCTTCGCTCGCTAAAGAAACATTTAATAGCAGACAGTACTGAATAAATTAGATTTTTCTACCAATCACATTACACTTGTGATACAAGAAAGGTTTTAGGCCTTGTAACTAAAATCATCTTTAACTTACCTTTAACCACTTCTGCACTTTTAACTTTTAACCATGTTACAATTTCATGTGGGTTTAATCTCATTTTTTTTAACAATCAATGGGATATTATAGGTAACCTTGTGTAATAAACTTGTACATGAAAAAAAGACTGCCCAGTGCTTAGCTAGATAAGCATGGTGGTGTTTTGAAAATTTTACTTACATGTAGTCTGCCTCTGAGCTCTCTGTCATTCCTCATTTTGACATAGATACGCTCATCTAGACTGAGTCTGATGAGATCAAGTGGCTCCTCTACAGTATTTGTTGTTTGTTGCTAAAAAAAAATAAATTTATGAAAGTTATTTGTACAGAAGCCTATGAAATTTTCCATTTCTCTGTGTTTGTGAGCCAAAGAAAACAAACAGGTAAGAACACAGATGCAATTAGTCCAACCCATTCCTTCACATCCCAATGAACCCGAGCACGGCTGATACTACTACTCTACAGATGCTCACCAGCCTGAGCAAAACAAGTTAAGACTTCAGTTTAGTTTGCAGAAATCAAGCCTCACACATACAGTTGTATAAACTATATTCCTTACCAGCAACCATCACCCATACTGCTGCACAAAGCCTACTCTGCACGAACCAGCACCAAACACAGGCTGACATGTTTGTCAGCACAGACCAGTTAACTGGGTGACGCGCTGCCCCAAACACATAGCTCTCCCTGAGGCTTGGCCCAGCCACACAGCAGCCAGGCCAGGCCCCAGGGCAGGCGAGAAACCTGAACGCACACCGCCCTGAGGTCCCTCGCGTGTGGTAAAGCCAAACTTCTAGGATCACAGCTAAAACGCGTGAACGTTTTTGTGTTTATCCCGCAGCGTACTACCTAATTCCTTCTCAGCGAGGCAGTGCCATAAGCGTTTGGGGTTTTTTTCTCGGCAGCTCCCGTGGGAGACGTGCCTGAGGCGAGGCGCACAGGCCCCGGGCCGTGAGGGGGTCTCACCCCACACAGAGCGCTGCCTCACAAGACTGCCCGAGCGGGGGGCTCTGCCGCGGGGTACGGCCAGCGCCAGCCGGGCAGCCCGAAGCCTGCCCTGCCCCCCCGCCCCTCCAGCCGAGGAGACTCCCCCAGGCCCGCTAGGGGAAGGCAGGAGCGCGGACCCGGCCACCGCCTCCCGCCCTGAGGGAAAGCGAGAGCTCCTCACCTGGTCCACCTCATCCGCCATCTTTCAAACCGCCTCCCGCGCTCTCCCGCGAGACTTTATGGCCCCTCCCCTTCCCCTCTGGCGGGGGGGGCGCGGGGCGGGGGCGAAGCGGGGGCAGCCGCCTGCCCGCCGCCGGGGCCGCGCCATGGCCCCCAAGCGCAGAGCGGCGCCCCGGCCCGCGCCTGCCAGCAAGAGGCGCCGCGGGGGGCTGGGGGCGCCGCGGGACGAGCCGGCGGAGGAGGGTGAGTGCGGGGGGCGGCTGTGGTGGGCCGAGCCGGGCGCTGCGCCATCGCCGGTGCTCGGGGCCGCCCCAGGTGTCTGGTGCTTCGGGAGGGGCGGGGGCAGCGGGGGCCGCTCCCCCTTAGCGCGGCGCTGCGGCAGCCCCCGCGAGGGAAGGGGCTGGGGCAGGGGGTGCCCGTCCTCCGCAGCGCCGTGGGACGGGACGGGGGCCACACGGGGACGGGGATAGACTCGTGGGCGACACGGGCCCCGCTCTGCCGGGGGGCGCTGGGCAAGGCCCGGAGCCGCGGGGGGGGCGGGGGTTGGTCTCACCTCAGCCGTGGCGGGGCCGCGCACCCCCCGCCGGGCCCGGCCTCACGTGCGGGCCCCGGACCCTCGGAGAACTTCCCCAGAGCACCTTTACAAAACAATAATTTATTGTGGCTGACCAGTGTGGTGCTTGTTTTTCAACTGGCCCCGTCGGTAGGACCATCGGAATCTTTATGTGCTGCTTGTGCGTTACATTATGATGAGTATTTTCCTTGCGTCTCATTGTTGGATTCTTACCTACTTACCCAAAGCAATGCCGTGCTCCTCACTACCAGTGCTCACTTTCTTCTGGAACTGGCCCTGATGAAGCCCGTGGAGGTATTGTTTCTGATTGCCATGGAGATGAAACTTCATCCTTTTAACGTACCTTCCTCTCTTCTGTCGCAGCAGATGATTTTGAAGATAAAACGCCCGGTGTAAAGAATAATGACTCAAAAGCTTTGGCTAGCAGGAAGGAAGACGGTTGTGATACTGGAGTTTCCAACTCAGCAAATAAGCCTTCAAAACAAAAAGGGGCAAAATCTCTAATAAAAGAAGATAAAAAATATACTAGAAATAAAAGGAATCCTAAAAAAGAAGAAATGTGCAGGTAAGTTTACGTATCATTCAGGTCAATAGGAGCTTTCTCTTAGTGTTGTTTGTTTAGGGCCCGGGGCTGTATATATGCATTTGAGCAGTTTGTTTTAGGCTGTCTGTCTAATTTAGTACATATGTATCACATAGCTGGACAGAAGTACTGTCTTATTCACTGCAGAGTCAGTCCTGAGGAAGATTGCATGGGAAGCAAATATGTGAGCCTTTTCAAATTCAATGGCTTAAATGTAAAATTTTATTTAATTTGTTACAGTTTTGACATAGGACTAGGGAAGTGTTACGGAATCCAGCATGAGTGGAAGTGTTGGCCAGAGGTTTGGATGTAAAAGGATGAACAAAAATCTTGTAACATATCATTCTGTGGTATTTTTTGAAATCTGAGTATAATATCAGCATGGTCTACCTGTGTAGATTGCTGTAGCAAATTAATTAATAAAAAGAAATTAAACTGGTTGCTTTCATTTCACTGGCCAGCCAGAGCCTTGGGTATTAGTGTAGTGAAACAAACAGTTTGAATATCAGTACACTTTGAAGGTTCAGTGAGAACAAATGATTTCAGTCAAACCATTTCTCTAAGGATCTATTTATACAAGCTGTTCCAAAGGATGGGGTCTTTTGTAGTTTCAGGCATCTTCCTAAACATCCTTGCAGAATCTGAACTGAAGTTTGCACTGAAAAGATGTTGCTCCATTGTGCCCCTGGTTATTTATGACAAAGTCAGTTTGCTTTACAAAGAAGTTATCTGTAGTTTAATTGTCAAAGAATCTGTTGTTACTGATGCAGAGGTCATGCTTTATTGATTTCCCCATTTTTAGGGTGTTCTTTCTCTATTTCTCTTAAATAAACAAGCACCTACATTTCCTGATGCTAATGACATTTTGATAACTTCAACAGTGATTTGCTGAAGTCCCCTCAGAAGGAGATGAAGTTGAAGAGAGAATCCCCTGTTAAAAAAGAGATGGGTGAAGACAATACTGGTGATGATGATGATGAAAGTGAAGATGAATGGGAGGATGTAGAGGGTAACAGTTGCATGTTTATTCACTTCAAGGAGTAACTATCCTTGCATACCTTTTTTAAAATTTGATTTTTGAATCATTTCTCATTTGGATTCAGGTAAATGTATATACTCTGTGCACCTAAAGCATGCTCCATGTGCATATCTGTGTTTTTAAAAGCTCATATGTCACAATGCTTTTAGAATGGTTCCAAAGCAGAAAAAAGCCAGACAGCTCCTGACCTGGTGGTAGTGCCTTGAATTTGAATATTTGTTGGCTTACGTTAAAATTATGCTACTGTGCAGGAAGCAGTTTTTCAGGTGTTTGTAGCAGCTAAGAGTGAGTCAGTTTGAAGATTCAAAACTGCAACTTCTTAGTAAAGAGGAGTGGAGATGAAACCAACTGAGCTGCTAGATTAGGTGGCCATCAACAAACTGCGATAAGAATCATGATGTTCATAACTTCCTATTTTGTTGCTACAGATTTATACCTTCTAAAGTGAACAGCTGTCAGTTTTTTTCTTTGCTACTCTACAAGTACCTTTCAAGTCACATCTGCTTCATTCACTTTGCTGCTGATTGAGTTTGCCTGCAACAGTCACTTGCCATTAGACTGTGCTTAGCTGATTCCTCAACAGCAGGTGACTGGCATCGCACAGTTACTAGAAACAATTGAGCACACAGTGCTATGGAACATCCAAGAGCTGGTAACTGTTGGGGATGTTCGGTTTGTAGGTTGTTCAAACCCTTGAGGAGGAATAGGTAGGTTCTTATCCCATTGTCAGACCTCCCTGGCACATCTATTTCATGTTTACTTACCATATTTTTCCAGAACTCCAGGAACCTGCCACAGCTAAGTTAGAAGAAGATCCTGTTCTTCCGGCAGTGGTGTTGCCAAGCAATCCTGTCGAGATAGAGATTGAAACTCCAGAGCAGATGAAGAAAAGAGAGAGGAGGTAAGGACAGGGAAGCCAGTAAAGGGCCATTGAAGGATGAAGTTAAAAATATGCTAAGTCTTGGCTGTCACTGAGTTGCGCTGTTCTGGGTGGAAATCCCTACTTTGTGCATGCTGTTGAGTTGGAGCGATGCAAGGCAGTGGGTTGGAGAACAGTTTACATGCTGACAGTTTTATCAGAAATCTTCAGTGGAGGTTGGTGGGAATGGAGGCTTTTCAGATCCCTTGAAAACAAAGCATGTAACTTCATTGTGCTTTAATACCTACGTTTACAAACCAGGGACAGAGCATCAGAGAGCATTATACCAAGGAGAGCTTTCTTTGTGTGGTGGCTGAAGGCCTGATGATGTCTCATGCTGTTGCAGGGTGGGCAGTGTTGCAGGCTAGCCCTTCATAACAAAACAACCAGAGTATCTGTTGTCTCTAAGTGAAAGACTTCATCCATGAAGAGAAAACCATTCTTTCCAGGAATCTGAATGGAATGCTAGCAGTAATCTGAAAGTCAAACAATTCAGACAGTGAATTTTGAGTTTTAGAATGGAGCTATCCAAAGCTGTCTGGTGGGAAACTGTAGGCACATAAAGTTAGATAGGATTTAGGGCATCTGAATATACCAAGCTCTCAGTATGCTATATGGAGTATGTGGTATATGGTATATCGGGTATGTGGAGTTTGCAGTTTATTAGTCATATGCATCCTGCATGCCTTTTCATATAGCCAGTAACTAAATTGTTATTAAGCATGCACAGAAGATTCTGTGGGGTGGATTCTCTTTGTGAACTGATCCAGTTCAGGAATCTAGAAAAGCAGGGCCATAGAAGATCCACAACATCCATTTCTCTTGTAATCTCATGCAGAGAAAAAAGGAAAGCTGAGTTTGAGATGTATCTTCGGAGAATGATGAAACGTTTCAGCAAGGAGGTTCGTGAGGACACACATAAGGTATTAGTCACAGAACTGTGGCAGCAGAAAAATTGAGCATAAAGATGTCTGAACTGATTCATAACGAAGAAGAAACTAATTTTCATCAAATAATGTGGGGGCATGGCTAAAAGTAAGAAAATAAAAAGGCTGTAGGACTGAAGAATGGTCATTATAGACTTCTCCTAAACTGTAAGTTAGAAACATCAGTGACTGCATTAGTAGAATTTGAAATCAAAGCACATGTGAGTAGGGTGTATATTTCTCCACTAAGTGAGTATCTGCTCATTCTGTCCGGGTTAAACCATCAGTCATATAGAGTGGAAAACACTGACAGGGACTGCAGGGCTTTGCTGTCTTCTGGTGGTGATCTGAAGACAGCCCTGTGTCCACCCTGTGTATGCTTGGAAGGCTTCACTGCTGCCTGTTTCTGTTACAAGGAGCAGTAAAGCCTTCCTCATCTCTACCGTGGACAATAGTTCCAGCAAAGAAAATCTCTTCTGAACTCACTGTAGAAACTTTTTTCTCTCAGGTTCACCTCTTGTGTTTATTAGCAAATGGTTTCTATAGAAACAGGATCTGCAGCCAGCCAGATCTTCATGCTATTGGTCTATCCATCATCCCCACCCACTTCACAAAAGTGCCTGCAGGCCAAGTGGACCTTCTCTACCTTTCCAACTTGGTGAAATGGTAAAACACTCTCTCCTAATAGTGCTATCATGTAGAATGTAGAGCCAGGGTTCAGGGAGAGGGGTAAATGTAATTAGTGATTTTTCTAATTTTAAATACAAGGGTGAGAGCTGCTTGTTTTTGCAGAAGGAAGGGGTCAATTATGAAGTTTAAGAATACAGTCACAAACACTAGACCATAAGTAGGTGTCTCATATTTCAGGTTTGTTGGAACCTTCACTGTCAACGATGAACTTTCCACTGGAAAAGGAGAGCCCCTTCAGTCAACTTTGGAGAGGCGCTTTGCCATCTATGCTGCACGGGATGATGAGGAGTTGGTTCATGTAAGTGACTGGGAAGTGCAGGGTTGGTTGCCGAGTTTGGATGCCAAATCAGTGCTGTAATGCTGTCAGGTCATACACTAAGTGGCGTTTGAGGGATGGATTTGGAGAAAACAAATTGGTGACTTAAATGATTCTGTGGGTTTTTCTTTTTGTTGTATTTTTATCTGGAGTCCTGTGATTAAATTATTTAATTTGAACTGTGCCTAACTGAAGCCTCTAGTTCTGGTTGGTGTCACTGTGCACTCTGTGTTCTGCCGTGGATGGCTTTGTGTAGTGTATAGAGCCACTTGTTTCTAAGTATGCTTTGGCTTCTTTGTGTTGCTTTATTAGCACTGTAGGTCAAAGAAAACCCGCTTAATAGGTTTCTTCTGAATTATTAGTTTGAGTGAAGAAATTTTTGGGGTTACTTGCAGCCAGAGAAACTCTTTACAGATCTTGGAGTTGAGGGTTGGTAGTTTGTTGCAATGAGTCACCACTGAAGGGCAAAGAAATTGAGCTTTGCTTTAGAGCAGCACAAGGCCAAGGCTTCAAAAGAACTTCCAATTTACAGTCATTTTGTGGTGTAATTGGATTAACGGAAGAAGTGGAGTCAGTTGCTTCAAGTCACAGATTTTGGTAAAACAGCTGAGGGGAGGGGGAAACACAGGAGATCAGCTTGACGGGACATTTGAAAGAGCAGAAACAAGCTGCTGCTTTGCAGGTGCGTGGCTTGCAGCTTTATGCTGTTGCTGATAAAATGGGATGTTGCAGCTTTTCTGCTGCAAAGCAGGAAGCAGTTGTGGTGGCTTTGTAATCTTTCTGTAGAAGTGCAGAGATGTCACTTGCTGGGACAGAAGGAAAAGACAAAGCAAGCCTTGCTCAGGCAGCTTCTCTTGAATCCCATGCAGGAAGGCGGTTGCCAGCTCGCAGCTGCTGACCGCTCAGTTGTGACTGTAATGACATTCTCTGAATGGCTTGTGTTTCTGCTGGCTTCAGCTGATGGTATGTCGTTGGCTTTCACCACCTTTGGGAGGCACGATTTAGAACCATCTTACTCGGTTTTCATCAAGAATGAGAGCCTGATAGGATAGATCAGATTTGTTTGTCTTAATGTGTCTGCTCCAGCAGGATGGGTCATTTAGGCTCTTTAGGAATTGGTTCCTCATCTGTGAGTTAACGGCAGTTCCCCTGTCACAGTAGTAAAGTAGATAAGACCAGAGAAGACTGTGCTTTAATACTATAGCAACTGGGTAAAAGGTAGGAATGAAAATTATTTGTGACAGAACCCAGACTGTAAAAGAGTTTCAAGAGGTTTTGTTTTATATACCTTGAAAAAAGGTTAAACGTGCTTTATTTTCTCTTTTGCAGATATTTTTAATTATTCTGCGAGCGTTACAGCTTCTGTGTCGCCTTGTGCTGTCTTTTCAACCCGTTCCTCTCAAGGAAACAAGAGCAAAGGTAGTTTCTGTTTGGTGTGTGGAATAAGGAATAGGTCACTGGTTTAGAGAGTAGGATTCAAAAAGCTTTCTGGCTGTTGTAGCTTGCAGTGAATCACTGCATGAACCACGGTGATGATGATGTTCTGTCTATAGCGCAGAAGATGCAAAGCCTTAATTTTTAGTTTCTTCTTTAAAAAAAAACTCCTGTTTTGCATGTTTCAGCAAGACTTCTTATGCTTTAGTGGTTTTAAATTTCTTTAAAACTTAGACACCAAACACTTGCTGCTTGAGTGCACCTCTCTTGAGCCATTTGTCTGAAATTTTCAAGTCCCTAAGACGTGCAGATTGACCATGCCTGCTAACCTTTGGTCTCATGCACCTTGTGCTGATTTCAGTCTTTTTTTCTTTTTTTCTTTTTTTTTTTTTTTAACACATTCTTAGCCATGGTGATAAAAGTGACCTAGCCTGTTTCTTTGCAGGGAAAAAGCTCATCCAAGAGCCAGTCTGTCAGTGGTACCCCTGAGGGGCAGGAGAGCTCTGCCACAACACCCAAAGCTGTGGCAAAAAAATCCCCCTGCAAAAAAGCCAAGCATGATGAGAAGTCCTCAGAGAGCGAAAAAGACAACAAGGAGCCAAAGAAACTCAAAACTGTTCAGACCAAAAGGATACGCAAATCGAAGTTGACTACAGGCAGCCAGGAACAGAAGGAATCTGGTAATGGGGAGAGCAGTTTAGTGGAAAAAGATGGGCCAGTGAGGCCCAAGAACAATCGCCGGAGACGAGTGGCCTCCAAAGTGTGTTACAAAGAAGAGAGTGGAAGTGATGAGGGCAGTGATTCAGACTTTGAGGTTTCAGAGGAGGAGAGTGATCTCTCTGATGAGGATTTTGAAACTAAAAGGTGGAGGAGCTCACTGGGCTCCCAGAAGTCAAAGGTAACGGCTATAAAAAGCCGCAAAACTGAGACTTCAGAATCAAAGCTGTCCAAAAATTCATGTGGACCTGAGCCTAGGCCAGCAAAAAGTACAGCTCCAGCCTTGCCTCCTGCACAGAGAAAGAGAAACAAAATAATTTCTAGTGATGAGGATGATGGGCAGCAGGAGGTAAGGAAAGTGATGGGCACAGACCAGTGGCTGGAGGTTTTCCTTGAACGTGAGGACAAGTGGGTGTGTGTAGACTGTGTTCATGGCAACGTTGATCAGCCACAGCTGTGCTTCACATATGCAACAAAGCCACTTTTCTACATTGTGGGGTTTGACAATGATGGGAGTGTCAGGGATGTGACACAAAGATATGACCCAGTGTGGATGACTGCAACAAGGAAGAACCGCGTGGACCCTGAGTGGTGGGAAGACACGCTGCAGCCATACAAAAGCCCCTATGTGGAAAGAGACAAGAAGGAAGAAAAAGAGGTAAATGGCAATAGGTTATTGAGGACATTTAGTGCCAGGAGTCCAGTCCTTGGATTCTCATTTGGGAAAAAATCATTAGGAATCTTTCCATGAGAAAGGAGGTTTGTATTTGAGCTTGAAATGTTCAGATTGATTATGTTTTAAAGGGAATATACAATGATAGATTAAAATAATAACAAATAGAGGCTGTTCAGAGAAATTTCCGTCGCAAAAGCACTGGACAACCCATGCTGGCAACTTACCAGTGTGGTTTCTGTGCAGTTTAGCATTACCCTTCTTCGAGAGAGTCTTTAAAATGCGTAGATCTGGGTACAAGTTTTAAGTACTTACTTGCACAAGAGTGCTTTGATCTGTTGGCTCATCCAATTAAGTTTCTGGGGTTTTTTCCTTTGACCCGTACCGTAGTCATTTTCTTACAAAGGGTAGTGCAAGAGAATTGTGAAATCACTTTTCTTTGTGTAATTCTTCCAGTTTCAAGTTAAGCTTCAAGATCAGCCTCTACCAACAGCGATTGGAGAGTACAAAAACCACCCTCTTTATGCACTGAAGAGGCACCTCTTGAAATACCAGGCGATCTATCCTGAGTCAGCTGCTATCCTAGGGTACTGCAGGGGAGAGGCTGTCTACTCCAGGTGAGTCGCACACATGTTGCCAGTCATGTGTGACTGTGATCTTTGTAACAAATTCAAGAGCTAATTTTTGTGAGGACCTTGATGGTATCAGCAGTATTCTCGGGCCACCTGCGTAGGCAGGGTGAGACATTTAGCTGCTCAGACAGCATTTGCGTATCACTTAGATACAGCTTTTCTGCCATTCCTAACATCTGAATAACAGTTTAGAAGTCTCCTATGGAGACACTTCAAAACGTTTATAGTTGCTTCCTTCTGGACTTTTTAGAGACTGCGTACACACGCTGCACTCCAAGGACACTTGGCTGAAGCAAGCTCGAGTGGTGAGGATTGGAGAAGTGCCTTACAAGGTAAGAGAGTTTGACTTCCTCCTGTGTGACACATCTGTTCTCTAAAGTCCAAGATCCATTCTGTTTTGTTTTTTGCCTTTTGTCAGCAGATGCAGAGTTTTCACTTGCTTGCATAGCTTGTGGTAGCTGCGCTGTGAATCTCTTCACCTACTGTGCCTATAGTTGCTATGTACTACCCCAAACCCAGGTCTTTCTTGTTCCTACCCCAAGAGTATCTGGCAGAACTGCACCCTTCCATCTTCAACGGCAGCCTGGCATTGGATCTGGCTCCCTGTTGCACACAGGTGCCATGGGTTATCATTTAAGCTAGGAAATAGGCATTTCTTATCTGACAGTTGTCTTTGATGTCCTAGGAAAGTCTGAAATTGCTGGAACTTATTGTAGTGTTAACAGGCTTGGTCATTGTATTTGCACAGATGGTGAAAGGATATTCCAACCAGGCGAGGAAGGCACGCCTTGCAGAGCCTGCAAACAGGGACAAAGAGGACCTGGCGCTGTTTGGTCGCTGGCAGACTGAGGAGTATCAGCCACCTGTAGCAGTGGATGGAAAGGTAGCTAGGAAGGCAGAGGCCTGGTGTTAAAGGAAGTGTTTTGTATGGAGCTGTGGGCTTTATTTTTCCAGAAGTTGCATGTTTGAGAGATGAGATCAGTCAGTAACATCTGGACTGGGGATTAAGACTTCAGAGGTAACTACCCAGGAGTAAATGGTCAAAACTTCACTGAGGCCTTTCTTTTCCTGAGTACAAGTGCTAGCAGTGCAGACTATTAACTTCATAATTTCATTGATCTAATTTTCCTAGCCCATGTTAGTTTTGCTGATTCTCTGCATTACAGCCTGAGTAACAAGGCCTGGGCAGAGGACATAGCTGGGAGATAACCGTGCAGCTAAAATCTAGTGCCTTGTCATGTGAATATTAATTGAATACTGGAGTGGAATGTGTCAGGTCAGAAGGAACGGAGGGTCCCTGAGTTGTGGCAGGAATTTTCACCTCTCTCCAGAGAGCAGGAGTGTCACCATTTCTCTTTACTTTTGCAATAACAGGTTCCTCGGAATGAATATGGAAATGTCTATCTTTTCCTGCCATCCATGTTACCCATTGGCTGTGTGCAGCTGAGACTCCCAAATCTGAACAGATTGGCGCGGAAGCTGGACATTGACTGTGCTCAGGCCATCACTGGATTTGATTTTCATGGCGGCTACTCGCACCCCGTGTACGTAAAGCTGCTTCGTTGCAGCTGACAGATTTTGATGTCCTGCAGAAGTTGAATACCCTGTGTTACGGAGTACATGTGACGAGTTACACACTTAGACCCTATGAGACAGACAGTTCTGTCAGTATTCGGTAGCTTTTGGTTTGGCTGGGTCAGCAGGCATTTGCTCCCTTTCTTTTTTCTTCCAGTAGCTGACAGAGGATTGTGTTCTCCTTCCTAGTACCGATGGCTACGTTGTCTGTGAGGAGTATAAAGAGGTCCTCATTGCCGCCTGGGAGAATGAACAAGCAGAAATAGAGAAGAAGGAGAAGGAGGTGAGAATTATTTTGGAGCTTCCTTATTGGTATGTTTATTAAGTCAGTTTCATTGAAACTGTGGACAGTCGAAGCAAGGGTGGGCTGTGTAAGCCACAGGCACAGAGCTCTGTGACCGTGAGGGGCGAGTTGTGTCCCCCAGATGCCCCATTTGGGGTTTGCTGTCTGGCCTGCAGTACAGGGGTGCAGCACAGGTGTGTAGCAGTGTCTGAAATGGTGCATACTCTGCAACAGTTCTCTATGGCCGCTGGGAAACAAAAATGAGGAATAAATATAGGAAGCTAAAAGTTTTGGAGGTGGTTCTGGTGTAATTTACAGGCAGGGTGCACATTAGAAAGTGACAGTAATGGATGTATTTAGCAGATAATTGGACACCAGTATATTTTACTCGGGAATCCTACTGGCATGTATATCTTTTAATGTGACACATTTAAGTTGGCACAGGTTCTTTTAATGGCAGTTTAAAATCTTCAAACTTCCATTTTCTGTGGGCATAAATACATTGAAACTTAGAACAGTAATTTTTTCTCTTTTCAATAACAATCCTGCACAGAAGCGTGAGAAAAGAGCTCTGGGGAATTGGAAGCTGCTGACAAAAGGACTTCTCATCAGAGAGAGACTGAAGCAACGCTACTCCATCAAGGTATTCTGTATTTCTGTTAGTGATTTCTTTTTCAGGATGGTATTTCTGTACCAAGAGACTTTCCCAGTCTTTCCAATGTGTTACGTGTCCAGCTGTAGAGGGTAGAGCTTCCAGAGTGCAGCTACTGAAAAATCTTTTCTGTTGTTAGCCTGTGACTAGCAACTAGGAGAGAGAATTACACCAGAAATTCGATGTGGTCATGTCCATGAAAGATTCATTGTTGTTGAACAAGGATCAGTGTTGCCTAAAGCATCAGGTTTTTGGTACTACTTTCTGTTTTGACATACCCCCTTCCTCAATTTATTCCTCCAAGCCAAGCATGTAGCTTACAGGATGAGAGTGGGCTGCTTTTTGCTACGCAGTCAGGTGTATTTTCCCCATTGACAAAGGTGAGAAGCATGATCTTTTTAACAGAGGTTTGTTTCTATTCTTCCGTCATCAAAAATATTTTGCTTCTGTTGAAAGAATGCTTGACATCCAGGAATAGAAACACACTGGTTTGGGTGAGAAGCCCTAACGAGAGCCACCAGCTTTTCTGATGTCATTAAGTGTCACTTTGACGGAAGACAAGCCCTTTTGGAAAGGGGTAGTTATGTGATTTCTAGAGCAATTTTTCAATTTCCACACCTGTGTTTTCCAGACTGAGCCGTCAGCACCCGAGACAGAGAAAGGAGCAGCATTCTCTTCTGATGAAGAAGGAGGTCCAAGTTCAGAGACTGCAGTAGGGAACGTGGCCATTTCTTGGCCCCAGAATCGCTGGTTAGAGAAAGAAAAAGAAGAGAAGACAGCCAGAAAGAGCAAGCGAGAAAAGAAAGGAGAAGCAGCACAGTTGTTCCCTTTTGAGAAACTGTGATCAGAACAAGCTTTTCTTTGCCGCTTTAGATGCAAGAATAGTCACAACAAAAGTATCCTTTGCAAGTTAAGGACTTGGTCTTCTAGTGCACTTGTGTTTCTGAGCTATGAGGGAGCAGCCTAATTGAATATCAAGATGTTTCTTCTGCTATCGCAGGAAATTCCATTCATCCTTTTATCCTCAGCCTTACGAGAAGCAGATGTGCAGTTGCACCTTCTGAGATCACTTTGTGTTTGGAGGTTTTTTGCTCTCTTGTATCACTCAGCACTAATAATTCTGTTTTCTTTCTGTTGGAAAAAACTCGACTTTCTGTTGGAGTTTGCTCTCTTTTGTATCGCTCAGCACTAACAATTTTTTTTCTGACACATTCCTTTCATTAGCACTATCTTTGCCCATTTTTCTCCTTTCCATTTTTTCCTGCTTGCTCAGAACTAAAGCGTGCAGCTGCTGTGTAGTAGCCTGTGGTGAGCAGGTCAGGGGACTACAAACGTCCTCTTGGATTCATACCGTACCCAAACTGGCGGTGAGGTAGAATTCTGGTCTTACTACCTGTCCCGTCATCGCAGAAGGGAGAATACTTCCAAGGTGTAATGAAACATGCAGTCAAGATTTGGAAGAATTTGAAAATGTACTTTCTAAAGAATACCTGTTTTTTGTGAAAACTCAGTTTTGGTGTCTCTGCCTACCCTCTTCCTTTACTTTCAGAAACCTTGTGCATCAGAAGGGAGGAGCCCTGTCCTCATTTCACACTTAGGGTTCAGTATGTCTTAAGTAATTTAAATATAGACTTGTTGCAGTTTTGTTCTATCAAGACCATGTGGATATGTTCTGGAGCCAAACATGTACAACTGGCTGAGTGTCATTGTCAAGAAGGAAATTCACTGAAACCAGAAGGTTCTTGTAAATGTTCCCCATTTAAAAACTGTTGAGAGAGGAATGTTAAATCTACACAAGCTTTTCCTGCAGTTTTGTTGCAGAAATGCTGATCTGCCTTTTGTAGTATTTTTAGAACTAAATTACACTGTCTCTTCAGAAATACAAGGGAATGACAGTTTAGTCGTTGCTGGACATTGTCACAGAGGAAAGATTGAAATGCAAGAAAATGGCTTACATTTAATTATGTTCAGAAAAATCTATTTTTGTACTGTATTTGTAGAACAGAATAAAGTATGGAGAAAGAGGATGTTGTCCGTTACACTTCCCCTCCAGCCAGCTCGTTCTTCCGTAATTGGCTCCGTTTCCCTGGAAGGACTCTCGTACAAGGGTGAGAATGCAGCATGGTACTTCCAGCAGTCACAGATTGGGTCCCAGGATGTCCCAGAACTGGCTGCTTGTGAATTCTTTTGATGTTAATGGTCTTCATTCTCAGTTTTTAGGTTTTGCTACCAAATTATAAATAAATGAAGTAGATCTGTGACCTGTATATAAGGCTTCAAGAAAAATTCCAAATTTTGCATGAACTGGGTAAAGCTGCAGCGGGCACCGGGGATGTGGTTCCTGCAGCAGTGGGCAGTGCTGGTGTGGGGTGCACCCCGAGATAAGCATCTGGAACGGGGCAGGGAGCACGTTGAGCTCCTGCTGGTATTTGGTAATTTTTCATCCACTTAAACTGAGAGCTGGTGCCAGCCCTACCAAAGCGGCTCTGTACCGCCTGATGGGGGAACACGGCACAGGTGATGCCAAGCAGTGAGTCTAGTGACTATTTATAGCCAGCAGGGAAAGGGACGGTGACATCTTCAGCTGGAAGGATGGTACCTCTCGGCTACACAGGCAGTGAGCTCTCCTAACCTGGGCATGCGACACGAGAGTAAAGGTGCTTTAGGTGAGACAGAGCAGGAAGGGAAGGTGATTGACAGGATCATGTACATGGCCTGTCAGATTTTGGTAAGGAAATAAGAGAAATACTGCTTCAGTTGTTCCTATAGAAACTACGTGTAACTGAGGGGAGCCCTGGCTCCACAGCACACCTGGGCGACAGAACAGCATGTTCTCCATGACAGGAGCCTGTTGCTTTTGCATCATTCCTGCACACACCAGTATGGAAGACAGAAGCATTTTAAGCTGTTGGCTGCACAGTAAACCCCAGTCTCTTTAAAAAATATAGAAGTCTGTATCCAGTCAGGTTGAACCATCGTATTTTTCAAATAATCTTACGGAGGCAAGAATGTTACTATTGCTTAAGCAGTCAGTAATGGGCAGGCTGGAACCAGCCTTTCATCACACGGGTATCTAGAACAGGTAGCAGCTGTGCTGTTAATAGAACTTGCTTCCCAAAATGGGAAAATGTTTGCAGGATAAACACAACCCAGCTGTGCATTTATCCCACCGAAAATAGAAAACTAGTTCATGTGGAAGCTACAAACTAATTGTCTGTGCACCTGGATATGAAATATGCAATACTTAAATGTAATAAAAAAGAAGCCTACAGACCAACCTTTTGAAAATCTTATTTTATTAAATATACAAAAGCTCAGCACTTGTGTAGAAAACTGTATCCTCATCTCTAACGTGGTAATGCTGGTTAGGTTCCTGCCTCACTGGTGAAAGAGCGGTCTGACACCCGCTTTTCTCCCCAGTGAAGTGCAATTCTTAACTGATGGAGCAGAAGTTGGTGTTGGCGAGCAGTGGGCAGACTGCACAGTATCGTTATGTCAGCTGCATGCATGAGACCACTTACGCCTCCTATAACCTTTCACTGATTACTACTGCTTTGACCAGCAGAACCGAGCCATGAGACTGAATTGACAACATTCAAATACCAGAAGAATGAAAATAATTAAGGCTAATAAAGTAGGTACTACTCAAAATACTTATAACTCAGATTTCTATTTCAGTACCCTTTGTAGCAAACGTTTGTTCCTATGAATGTTCATGTTAAGTTCCTTTGGTACAGGGAACACATTTCTCCTGACAGTCATAACTGGATTTCATAAATTAAGACATTATTTTTGTACTGAACTGTGTATACTTGCAGAAGAAAACCCACCGTAGCATAGGGAGGGCACATCTGGAAGCCAGACTCTTACCTAGGTGGAGAGAGACTCAGGAACAGCACAAGACAGTATCTAATCTCAAGTACTGGTTAGAGCACAAATAACCTGAATCATCACAATACTGCAAGAAGGCATTCCTCTAACATGGTAAAAAGCTCAAAATTTAGGCTAATGTCTACAAAATCTAGTCACACAAAAATGTTTTCATTATTTGATTTCATGGAGTATGTTCATTGTCCTCACTAGATGAAATTCAAGAAAGAAACAGTATACACAGAAAACAAACCCCAAATATTTTAAAGAATATACATTCAATTATAGAAGTTAATTTTTTTTCAAAACAGCAGGTTGATTTTTAAAGGTTAGTGACCTCTAAGTATCCCCTTAAATAAGTGCAATTTGAAATTAAACTTTTGAAATAGTTATGTGATGGTATAGTCCACATTACCATTTTGGATGCTTAACCAAGAACAACTTCAGAGACTTAAAAAGTTGGAGGAAATCAATGCTTTGACAAATCCGCTGTACCACAGAGCACTGCTAACCTGGCTGCTCAGTATTCCAAAAGTTACTTTGAAAATCCCAAGTCCAAAAGCAAACATCTTGTGTATTGTGTGACAGCTGACTACGTTGTGGTTTTCCTTTGAACACACACACACTTCCAAACGCATCAGCCAAAGAAGAGTACGTGACTGTACACAGAAGAAAAGGCAGCAGCGGGAGGGTTTGTCAGAGACAGGTACACACACGCATTTCCTAAGGCTATCTAATCGTGGTCCATGTAATGAAGCTGAAACCTTCTCCACCTTGCCCCACCTGTCAGTGAGGACTTGCCAGTTCTCAGATCAGGGGGAATTAGTAAGTGGTAAAAGGTACAGATCTGCTTGTTCACTAACTTATAATCAATACAGATATTCCAAAATGCTTTTTTCCCCAAGTCAGTGTCATTGGCTTCCTACGAACAGCATCCTATAGTCATATTTTCCGTGGATACCGTGTATCAATGATCACATTCAAGCCCCCTCCCCAACTCTTGGTGCATACTGCTGAACTGTGGGACGCTGTAAGCATGCTGCAGCAACCAGGACAGAAATGCACTGGAAAAGTGTCTAACCAGGATTCAGCACAAAACCCGACCACCTCCTCACTGCTGCTTCTTTGGTGGAACACGAGATTTTGCAACCACAATTGGAACTACAGAGAGCAACCCGATCAGCAACGCCCAGAGAGGGCGGTAGAAGAGCCAGCCGATGGAGATGGTCAGCAGTGACAGCGAACTGGCTACGCAGAAGGCAAATGCTTTTAATCCAATGTTAACCAGATCTCTCACAACAGGAAACCAGTCCACTGCAGAAACAATTAAACAAGTGATTAAGTAGTTGATAAGATGATAGTTTAAAAGGAAGTCTTATTCACACCTTGGATTTGCACACTGACTATTGCAATCAAACGACAGACTCAAATTATTTATCAAGAGCACTGGACAAGGCATTTCAACAGAGTATCCTCAAGGCATTTGATAATTAAGCAACTGCTAAATATATAGGGCACTGGTATCCTCATCACTTCAGACAGGAAGTAATCCAAAATTAAGTCTGAAAGACTTGTCAAAGGCTTGAGAGGCAGAGTAGACTGATAGCCTTGCAGCTATGGAACAAGCCTAGGGCAACTGATACAATACGCTAGCGCAAAAGTTAATTCCTGGCAACAATACATCTTACAGATAACAGTATGTTTATGGATAAATAATAAAAAAAAACAAGTGTTCGCAGCTACAAAGCTAATGATAGCTTTGATGTCTGAAGTTTATACAAGTTTGAGGCACTGTCCCGCTTTCTGTAAGTTTTTATTCCAACATTTTCCTACATTAAAAGGATAAAGCAAAACTTTCTTTGCTGTTTGTTCATAGTAGTGTAGAATAACCATACACAAAGACATATTACTGTACAACTGCTCATTAATACCTGCTGGGGGGACCACTTTTGTATGGATATAGAAAGTAGTTGGATTGCAGCACCTTGAATTAAACATGAAAGAACCAGCCCAACATGTGCTTTGGCTTCTGATTTTGGTAAACACTAGGCTGGGATCTTCTGAGACTGGCAACAGATATTTGCATACTGTTTTTTAATGTCCACAAAGCAACGATCTGGTTCTGGGATCCTGTTTACCTGCAATTGCCTACAGTGACTTTCCGATCCAATCTGAGTTCAAACCAGATTCCTCCCAACCTCCAAACTGATTAATTGCTTATGTGAACAAGAGAAGACTCTCTAAGGATTATGATCCTATTTCTAAATAATTTTACCTTTCTGTAAAAAACTTACCTAAAGTGTAAAAGATTCGGGTCATTAGACTGATGCCTACAAACATTGACAGCCAGCCTGCTGCACGGAGAGCCCAGGTCTTCATGGTGTTACTCTCATGCTCTTTCTGAAACACTTCCTGAAAACAAACACCATGACATACAGCCTGTTTCTCAATTTCTTTCAAGAACCTCTTGATTCCAGTGTATTATACGCAAATCAGGGCTCACAGCATTTTAGAAGTACAAATTCTCTCATAAAAGATATGTTGCAGCTCATTCTGCACAGCCTTTTATGCGCTGTTTTGCAGCACACTACAATAGATTTCAAAGTGCAGCACAGGGGAAACCAGCATTTTTCTAAATTAAAACAGTTAAGCAAGCACTGTTTGACATTATAACCACAGGCAGAAAGCACACAGGTTTTTCTGCCAATGGATATATTCAACATTACTGTAGAAACATAAAACACTAATAAGCAAATGTAATAAAGGAGGAACAATCTGACTTCACTATGCTTGGAGGAAGAGAGAAAAGGCAACAGTATCCACTGATGGCTGAAGGAAAGGTATACGAAAGAAAGCAAAGAGTATACAGGGAAGAAGAGATAAAAGCTATGTGTGTATTTCATCAAGCAAAGCAAAACATCTATTTGCAAGAATTCCAAGTAAGATTTTTTCAAAATGGGTTGTGTGCCCCTCTGGCTCTCTAAAACATACACATGAAGATGGTTCAGACGTAATAAAACACTTAATGGGAAAAGACACGTATGACTGATCGATTACTTGTACATACAAATACTTTATGAATTATTCATTTGTAGTCAGTTAATTTCCAGTGATCTAAAATTCCACCTGATGAAGACTCAGAGCTCACAGCAGAGAGCTGATCCTACTGCTACTGCCTCTGAACTCAAAAGTCTTTCCAACTGCTTTTGGGAGCTCCTGTAAATTCTTGACATCTTGGATTTTTGCAACAGGGCATGAAACAATCACTAATGGAAATGAACCTACTTAAAGGAGTACATGAATCACCAAATTGCTGGAGCACGCAGGATTTATTGGAGCATAAAGCTCTGCCTGAAGGTTCTTTCTCAGCCAGAACAGCAGTAAACATTTCAGACAAGCCTAAACTTCTGTTACTAGAAGCTGAAGAGGATAGCTCCTACGGTTTGTTTAATTAAAGCCTGATTTTTACTATTTTTACACACAACCTTTTCAAAAGCACGTGCTTGCATGTGCAAGTGGGAAACTACCAAAGAGCACATAAAAGCAAAATGAGAAGGCACGGAAACAGCCTTTAAAGCAAAGGACATTCATCAGCAATACAAGGGGATTTAAAAAAAAATAAATATATAGCTACTTTAGCCATGGTTCCTTTTTAAAATTAAAAAAACCATCAGGGATAACCATAACCAAATTATTTACTGCTAGTGGGTGAAGCATGGCATTTTGCTGCAACACAAAGAACATGCAGAAACCTGGAAGGCAAACACAGGCTACAACGCATTGCCCTAGAAAAAGGAGAGAGAAAAGCCAATGTTTACATCAAGTATCTCCTCCAGAGCAGGTATGAAGGAGACTGTGAGCTTACTCCCCTGTTACTTCTGCACAACCATCTCAAATTTTAACCCCTCACTAGTACAGTGTGGTATCTCACCTCCACAGAGAGATCCCCAGGGTACAGAATCTGCAGGATATCTCCAGACTTGGTATGATATGGAACCAGCTGATCACCTCGCTGGCGAGCAATCACAGTCACCTTGGAAGAAAATATATATTGGATACTCAGCTGGGAAAAAGAGTATGCAAAATACAGAAACAGCTTGAGGACTCACCTTATCAGCGGAGCCCAAATGGGGGTCATCTCCACTCAGACCTGCATAGAAGAACGAGACACGAAGGTCTCCTACCTATAAACAAGAGAACATTGGAAGTTAGGAAAGATTTCTTTACAAAGAAGAATCACAGGAAGGACAACTCTGCATGGGAACACTCTTTATGTATCAACACTTCCTCTGAACGTTTATGTCAAGCCAGAGGATACCCAGAATGATTTCCAAGATGTACCTTTTTCAGGCCTAGTTGATAACTGAAACATAACAGATCAAATGCTGTTTTGCAATACCTCCTCTGATTTAGCTGCAGAAGCACATTAACACCGATGAGATCCTTTGTTCACCCCTTGCCATTTCTTCTTTTGGCACAGGAGGGCAAGCTGACAACAACCTATTTCACTCTACTCAGTTCAGTATGGCAAGGTAGAGGGAGAACCCACCTCCCAGCACCATCCTGTGTCTCCATTTAAAAGCATGGCAGACTCAAGAAAACAGGGGACAAAGAAGCAGGATCAGAAGCTTCCTGCAAGAAAGGCACTCATGCTGAAGGACTGTACTAAGGGTGTCATCCCATGTGATGGTCTGCAGTCCCATTTCTACAAATTTAAATAGAAATGGCACATGCCCCTACTTTCTTTTTCACATGATAGTAATTACTGCTTTGGTTTATTTTTCTCATCTTACTTCTGGACGCCTGGGGTTCTCGCTGTGGTAAAAGTAATCCCCTCCTCGGGTAACATCAGCATGTGGATCCTCAAGGTGTGACAAGCTCAACTGCTTGAAGTCATCAATTTTATCCACAATACCTAAGCAGAATAAAGAATCGATACCAAGTTTGGTGTCTAATTTGGATCAGCCAGTTTGCTGGCTGGCTTCCTGATTGTCACTTGACATGACTGCCATTGTGGAAAGAACCAAAGTCCACTGCTGATGCAACAGCAGGCACAGAGCCAGTACAAAGCAATCCTTACCCTTGGAAAGAACAAAGCTGCCAACCTGGACATTAGGAGAAACAGCAGTGAAAGACTCCACAGCCATTGCACTGAGGAACAGAAAGAGTCCCTGATTAGTCCCAGAATTATGATCAAACTCTTGATTTGCAGTATGTAATACAGAGTACTCTTAGGAAGCTGGTCAGTGGTGATACAGAGGTTTTGAGCGACAATGAATTAATCAAGTTCCTAGATGAATCCCTGCAACATTTAACTACACTCATAAATGCACTTTATTTCTAGTCTGCATTTATTTAGTTTCTGCTGTCAACTGCTACATTTTACCTACTAAATTAAGAAACCTAGATCATAAACCTTCTCCATATAATGGTACTTCTACATCATGCCCAAGTTAATCAAATTCCAGACTCAGGAATCCTTTACTTACAGACCTGACTTCATTCTCATAAGTAGTACTACTAGAATCTCCCTGGCAGTAAACAACATATTTTATTTTCACAAATGTCTAAGTCGCATAAAAAGATAAGATGGATGGATGGAAGGAAGAAGACATATAGTACATACTTAAAATAGAATCTCATTACTGCTAGGCATGAATTCTAAATTTCAGCACATCTGCATACACTGTGCTGTCTCAGACAAGGATCCACCACAGTTATGCTCAGTTTCCTTGGTTTGTACAAATACACTCAGATGAAATGTTCTTAGCTGCAGCACTTTTTAAATTATGTACTGCGATAGCACTGAATCAAAAATGTTTTTTACTCTCAGTTGGAGATTTGTATTTATTGGGGAAGGCTTGGAGAATTTTCATTGACAAAAAAGTGTGCATGGGGAGGAGACAAAGCAGGTGTATTATTTGTGCATCTTTTTTTTCCCATTGCTTCTCATCTAAACAAGTCTCCTAGTTGGGACTTACAATCAAAAACACACAGATCTTTGCTTTCCCTCCTTAAGTAGTACTTCCAAATAAAAACCAGTGTATTTGAATAAGCCCACAGAACCAAAATACAGTTCTGAAGATTTTGGGAAGTTCAAACTTTTATTGGTATCCTGGTCTTACTGTCTCTCCAGCTGTATTTTTCACTCACACATAATGTTTTTTTCCCAGATGGCATCCTGCAACCTAAGGAACTAAGCAGGTTCTGTGAGAATGACAGTAAAGCTAAAACTTAGCATTAAAAATGGCACATAGTGTAACTGAAATACTGCAGATGAGAGATACATAAACAAATTATATATGGGTGATTGCCACAAATAAGCCTGTGAGTTCATCCATGCTAGCTTAGAAAAAGCAGCATGCAAGTGGTGTGACAAGCTCATGGGATGTCTGCTATTCTAACCCTGTGCTTGTAATAGAAGAAAGAATTAGTAATGGACTGCACTAACAGACAGCAACAGTCAGGAACCCATTCATGTTCTCCTACTTGGAGATTACATGGTCCAGAAGTAATATAATAATAGCCTGATGTCCAGCCATTGCTAATGGATAGTATAATTCTGGTTCCATCAGGCAGCTTTGAACTGTTCTCTAATTTCTCTATGCTTTAGTTCTCCCAACTACCAAAAGACCAACAGTTTCCACCTGCTTCACTCTGTCATGAAGATTAGTCATTTGGCTTTCGTCTTGTCTCTGATCAGATACAGTGATAGAATCTAGGAGGACTGTGTCAGGTAGTAAATTACCTAGGGTTTTTGTGTCCAATTTCTCGATCAAAGTTTCTGCTGTTCACAACTTCCGATTTCCACTCAGTATCTAAAGAAAACGATAAGAAACTTGAGGAAAAGACAGGAAGAATTGCCACTCAGATCTTAGTTACTGAAGACACCTCTCGACCAATTAATCAGTTTGAAGTTACACTTTTAGTAATACTGTTTACATCAAAGTATGTACGTGATAGTCTGTATTGATACCTAAATCCATCCTCCTAGCATATTAACAAGGAATAGCAAGATTTAGGAACAAAAAAGGGATTCCAGGGATAAAATTGTAACTCAGCTTTGCACAGTGGGAGCTTTGCTGTTGGCATCTTCCAGGATCGGGTTTTGATTCCTCAATCCAGTCTTTGGGAATAACCTGGGTTTGTGAGGAAAGGCTGCAACTTCTGCTAGAATTAGCAAGTTTCAGTGCAGTCAAGCAACAGATAGAGATGGTAGCTGTATGTGCCATTGTAAAAAATGCATAATGCTGCCTTTGTCTGGGCTACAGCAGCCTTCCCACATCCCCAGAACAGACTCTACTACGTTCTTTATAAATCCCACAAACCTAGAGTCCCTTTCTTGAGCACCTTCCTTATTAAATACAGCTTGTTCTATTTCCATGAAGCAGTAGAGAGGAAGGAAATGGAGTTTGGTTAAACAGCAGAGGGAGTAGGGAATGAGTAGAGTGGCTTTGTGTGGCAAGGTTTTGGTAGCAGGGGGGCTACAGGGGTGGCTTCTGTGACAAGATGCCAGAAGCTTCCCCTATGCCCGATGGAGCCAATGCCAGCTGGCTCCAAGACAGACCTGCTACTAGCCAAGGCTGAGCTAACTGGCAGCAGTGGTAGTGCCTCTGGGATAATGTATTCAAGAAGGGGAAAATTAAATCTGTGCAACAAATTGCAGCAGAAGACAGGAGTGAGAATGTGTGAGAGTAACAACTCTGCAGACACCAAGGTCAGTGCAGAAGGGTGGGGAGGAGGTGTGCCAGGCACTGGAGCAAAAATTACCCTGTAGCCTGTGGTAAAGCCCATGGTGAGGCAGGCTGTTCCCCTCAGCCCATGGAGGTTCGTGGTGGAGCACATCTCCACCTGCAGCCTGGGGAGGACCCCATGCTGGAGCAGGTGGATGCCTGAAGGAGGCTGTGACCCATGGAAGCCCACACTGAAACAGGGTTGCTGGCAGAAGTTGTAACCCCATGGGGGACCCACACTACAGCAGCCTGTTCCTGAAGGACTGCATCCATGGGAGGGGGCCATGCTGGAGCAGTTCATGAAGAACTGCAGTCTGTGGGAAGGACTCACGTTGGAGAAGTTCATGGAGATCTGTTTCCCGTGGGAGGGACTCCATGTTGCAGCAGGGGGAAGAGTGTGAGGAGGAAGGAGCAGCAGAGACAACATGTGATGAACAGACCATATCCCCCATTGCCTGTTGGGAGGGAGGTACTTGGGAGTGAAGCTGAGCCCAGGAAGAAGGGAGGGCTGGGAGGAAGGTGTTTTAAGTTTTGAGTTTAGTTCTCATTATCCTACTCTGATTTGAATGGTAATAAATTAAACTAATTTCCCCAAGCTGATTCAGTGATTGCTGAGCCCTTATCTTGACCCACAAGCTTTTAGTTATATTTTCTGTCCCCTGTCCAGTTGACGAAGGGAGTGATAAGAGTGGTTTTGGTGGGCACCTGGGCGTCCAGCCAAGGTCAAACCACTACAAAGTGATATTCTAGTGTATTGGGTACATGGAAGGATTTTGGTGGTGGTGGGGTGCTGCAGGGGTGGTCTCTGTGGGAAAAGGTCAGAGGCTGCCCTGTGCTGGACACAGTTGGCTCTGCAACAGATCCACCACAGGCCGCAGCTGAGCCCATCACTGAAGTTTGGTGCACTTCTGTGAAAACATTTTAAAGAAAGGGCAGAAAACACTAAATGGGGAAGGGAGGGAACGAAAACGAGTAAGAAACTACAGAGGGAACACTAAAGTCATAGGAGGAGAAGGAAGTGCTCCACAGCAGAGCAGATACTCACTGCAGCATGGGAAGAGTCCATGCCGGAGCAGGGGAAAAGTGTGAGAAGGAAAAAGTGGCAGAGAGAAACCACTCTGTACTGACTGTAAACCTGCTCCCACTCCCTGCCCCACTAAAGGGACAGAGTGTAACCTGTGGCAATAACAAGGGTGAGAGGATTCTCAAGTTGAGACTGGGAAAAAGTGAGAGCAAATGTGTTCTGCCAACACCTGAACCAGTAATTACTTATTTTAATTGACAACAAATTAAGTTAATTTTCCCTAAGTCGAGTCAGTTTTGCCCACAGTGGTAACTGGTGTGCAGTCTCCCTACCTTTATTTCAACCCACAAGCTCTTTCATTCCTGTTCTTCCCAATCGCTTCCCCAGTTCTGCTGAGGGGGAGAGTAAGCAAGCAGCTGCCAGCCAAGGCTAACCCACCACAACTAATAACGCACAGACTTTTACTGGACAGAATCCACCAATATTGAGAGGGCAGCTGTTCTTTTAAATGGCATTTCTTTTTGGTCCCTGCCACCATAAGGTTTTTTCACAGCTCACAACCACTAGCTTTGCTCCTTATGTATCTCCATGCTGCAGGATCCCATGCTTCACTGAGCTGGGGTACTGTTATGATCACACCCAGAAACTGCTGCACGCCCATGCTGCATGCCCATGTGCTTTAATCAGAGATAAATGAAGCACAGAGACCAATCTCCAGATACACAATGACTCAGAATATTTTTCTGCCACTGGGTAGATCAGAATAATGCTCTCAGTTCTGCCCCTGCCAAAAAAGCATTTGGCAAAAGCCACAGTGCACATCAGAAGGTGCTGGTGGTTTTCATTAGCTGGTGTTAACATCTAAACAGATTCTCATCAGTCTATCCTACAGGCTGGAGCTACACTGTTCTTCCCTGTCTGTTCGCTTCTGCTCATACCTGACATATGCCCTATTTACTCCACTTCTGAAGAGTAATCAGCTTTGGTAACACTCCCACCTCTGCCCATCTCCTGTACTGAGGACCTTACAGGCCCTGTATCTGGAACATCCTATCCCTGGATGCTGCTCTGAACCTCTGGGAGTTCCAAGACAAGACTTAGATTTTCTGTAGTAGGTGTTTGCTAACAGCACACCTCCTTTCACCTCAGTTACCTCAAGAAAGGAGGTCCTGCCATTTGTTTAGGAAACAGAATTTTTGCTTATTTCTTCACTTTCTTTCCCAAGAAGAAAATACGGGGTTTACAACAAAAATCTGAATACACACATACAAAAGTCCAAAGGTACATTCATTAAAAAAAAAAAAAAAAAGGTGTTTCTGTTGATCAACTTACTATATGAATACTTTGTCTCTTTCTTAATCTCACCATTCTCTTCATATTCCCTGCAGAGAAAAGGGGTGGGATGAAAACCAGAACAGTACACACACACCCCTGCTCAGGGCAGAATACACTTTACAAACGAAATGCACAGATGGGTCACAAGCAACGCAAACTTACCTTTACAACTCTCTGAACTACCTGTTCTGAGGACATAGTTTCTCTGTATGAGACAACTACACACAAATGCTAAACAGCCACAACCCTTTTATTCCCATGTTGCCAAAAAGGTGTTGACTACATCAATAAGGAATAACCAGTATTAGACAGTGAGACAAGCTGACCTAAATCAGTGTCTTTTACAGATGCTGCACTATAAGTGTGTTAAAACTGAGAAGTTATTTTTCACACCTTCACAATGTCTGACTTTTTTTTTTCTTTTTTACCCCTGTATGACACAAAAGACATTTGAAATGCAAGTTCTGTGGAATCAGACTGACATAATAGCTAATAACTTTTATACTACTCTCTGAATTATTATTAGTAAATGAAACATTTTCCCTCTTGTGCTTGCAACTACCAGCAGAGTAGTTAACATCTAATTCGTTTTGTAAATCCCCTTGAAAAGGTACATACAATATTGCCTATATAAACTAATTTGACTGTCTCTCAAGCAACTAAAATTTGCAGTTTACTTTCACAGCTACAGTGTTGGCTTTTGATTATTAAGGATAAGGGGTAGCAGAGTCTTCTAAAAATCGAGAAATCATGTCTTGGTTTAATTAAGTACTTCCATTTGCACATGTATTAAGTACCAAAGAAATTAAGAGATTTCCCTCATAGTCACATGCCAAAAAGTCTCATGTGTCCACAAGTCTGCAAAAAGAATCTGATTTCTAGATTCAATTGGATACAACCAGGTTTTTTAATCGATTTGAAATATTATAGTGTTTGCTAGATTGTAGGTATCAAACGGGCAGTTTTGGGTCAATGGATTTATCAGAGTTGATACTGGAATTCATAATTCAAATTGTTGGATTCACTTTTGAAAAAAAAATTAAGACCCCTTCAGGAGATTTAAATAAAAACAACCAACCAAAAAAACACCAACAAGTAAATCATTGCCATTATGGAAGAAAGCCAAGGGAAAATAGGATGAAGTTTCTGGATTCAGCAAAAATCTTTTTATATTTCCTTTTTGAGGACAGAGGGAAAAAATTGGCTTGAGGGTGCATGCTCAAGTTTTAGAGAATAGCAGCAAGAAAGGCTTAGCAGATGCAGGGAAAAAGAGAATTATACAGTTTTACTTGAAAAAACTCAGGACTAAGTAGTCTGGGGCAATGGTTTTGATTCTAGTAATCAACTAGCAGGCAGGGAGTATAATAGGGATAGAGTTACAGAAACCCTGATGAACAGAAAGTACATCAATAAATAAAAGAAGCTTTAGGAACACTAGAAAGCATAGAAATTGGCTGAGTCTTTGGGGAAAACGTGAGTGTTTTCTCTTTTTTTTTTCTCTTTCAGAAATTGGTAAAGACCTTTGAATTCTCTTGACAACATATGACAGAAAATAGATTAATGGGGTCTGAGGTGGCCCAGCATTAGACAATACTAATGAAAAAAACCCACAGCTGCAGCATGGAGGCTAAGAAACCCCATATGAAGTTATCCAAAATCAGGAAGTGGAAACATTTGATAAAAGGCCTTGGATGTTACCCAAATTTTATCCGATGCAAGTTGTGCAGCATTGACCATCTACAAAACCTGACATCTCCAAGGAAATGAAAAGTGATTCTCTAAAAAAAGTCAAGAACTCTAGAATTCTCCAGCCATAAAAAGTTGTTTTTTTTCCTTTGGGTGTGGAGAGAAAAAAATATTGTGATAGGATTCTGTTAATAAAACAGCTTTATCAACAACTTTTGAAGATCACTTTCACTTACGTGGACTCTTCATATTCTACCCACTGGTACATTTCCACATTACGCTTAAGTTTGACAGCCTGGATGGAGAGCCCATAGCTGGGATCAAACAAAGGCTATGTGAAAATTGAAGAAAATAAAAGTCAGTATAAATGCTGTACCTCTCAAACTCAAATATTGTTCTTTTATTATCAAACACATTTACATACCTCACTGTATGTAGTTAGTACTACGTTACACACAGTTGAATACAGTATGTCATGAAAGACAAAAAGCAGCATCTCTTTATATCACTGATAAATCTGACCTAAAGAATCATCATCAAAAATTATTGCCACAGTGAAGAATAAAAACAGAAATGCTGGCTAATGGCATGCAGGCTTAAGAGTTTAAACCAGGGGGATATATTATTTTGCTGAAAGCTACCCTGCTGTGTTACCTTCTGCAATGCAGGCTGACCACGGAAAACATCATCATTACTGAAAAGTCAGAACTTGCAGAGCCTCTGTACTGCAAGAGCCTGAAGACTTTACAGCACCATGAATATACAACAGGTTTCCTATCAAAGGGGAATTGAAATTATCCACCAAAGGCAATGGGAGGGTAAACACAGCTAGAGGTAGCATGTTTCTTGGGAGCAGGGAGTACAAGGCTGTACAACATTTCCCAGCTTCCAGGCCAAGAACCAAAGCTTGGGTGGTAGCCAGCAATATTTATTGAGAAGGAAAGAAGCTACATGTCTTTTCCTGGATATCACACATAATTTTAATTGGCAAAGACTTTTCCTTCCCTCCAAGTTTGAAATATTCCTATCTGCCAAGATTTTATTTACCTTAGATGTACTCAGAGCACCAGCTAAGTGCACCAGTCTCCCTTCATTCTGCTGAGACACGCTGTGGATGCTATCAAGGGGGATCACAAGAGAAAGTCCCTCATCAAGAGATTTGGCTGTCCTTAAAGCTCGTCCCTGCAACCAAGAAAAGCAAAAATCAAGTCGTGGAGAAACAACAGCACAGCAGTATTTTGGGAAAAAGGTTTGCAGACAAGTTGTCCTCCTGTCAGCTGGGACAGAGTTAATTTTTCTTCTCAGTAGCTGGTACAGTGCTGTGTTTTGGATTTAGTATGAGAATAATGGTGATACCACACGGTTCTTTTCAGTTGTTGTTAAGTAATGTTTATACTAAGTCAGGGACTTTTGAGTTTCTTAGGGCCTGCCAGTGAGAAGGCTGGAGAGGCACAAGAAATCAGAGGGGACACAGCTAGGACAGCTGACCTGAACTAGCCAAAGGGACATTCCATACCATAGAATGTCATGCTCAGTATATGTATTCAGTCTGGCTGAGCCCCACAGCAGCCCTCAGAGTGCTGTGCTCATATTGGTAGCTAGAAAGGTGGTGATAACACACCAGTGTTTTCACTCCTGCTGAGCAGTGCTCCGCAGCATCAAGGCTGTCTCTCCAACCTCCTCCCTGCCCAGTTGGCTGGGAGTGAGCAAGACCTTGGGAGGGGACACAGCCAGGACAACTGACCCTTAAGTGACCAATGGGATATTCCAGACCATATGACATATGCTTAGATATAAAAGCTAAGAGAAAGGAGGAAGGGAAGGCATTTGTTATTTACGATGTTTGTCTTCTGGAGCAACCACTATGTGTACTGAAGCCCTGCTTCCTGGGAAGTGCTGATGGGAAGTAGAGAATAACACCTTTTGTTTTCCTTTGCATTATCTTGACCCACAAGTTGGTTTGTTTTCCATCTTATTTTCTCCCTCTTTGTTCTGCTGAGGAGGCGTGATAGAGTGGCTTGGTGGGCACCTAGCATCAAGCCAAGGTCAGCCCCCCACGATACATAAACTGGGGAGAACTGGCCAGGGCCTGCTGATCGCTGCCTGGGGACTGGCTGGGCATTAGCCAGCAGGTGAAGAGCAATTATATTGTGCATCACTTGTTTTTTCCCTTTGCTTTGGATTTAATTCCTCTCCCTTCTCTCTCATTATATTATTATTTTAATTATTATTTTTATTTTATTTCAATTATTATATTGTTCTTATCTCAACCCTCAGGTTCTACCATTTTCCCAATTCTCCTTCCCACCCACCTGCAGGAGAGGAGTGAGCAAGTGGATGCTTGGTACTTAGTTGCCGGCTGGGGTTAAACCATAACACAGGTGATCTGAAGACCACAAGGAAAAGTTGTATGTTCAGCCTCAAGGCATATTCTCAAAACACACTTGCACTTCTCTGCTCACTCTCTGTCTAACACAGTCTGGGGCATTGCTTCTTAAGCCATGCAGCAGGACCATTAACACTGACTGAGCTCCTCAAACATACATAGATTATTCCTACAAAGGTCCAAAGTTACTGCTCTTCACTTCTTATCTGGTTCATTGCTTATGAATAACTGCAAAAATTATGCCAGTTATGGTCCTTTTTCCACAGCCCCATATAACTACTTGGCAGAAGTTTTCCTTACCTTACCATCATGTTATGGTGTGCTTTCCCTGCAAAGTCACCAAAACTGGGAGTAGTTCTTTTTCCTCTTGTAGAAGTATAAAAGGAAGTCTTACATGAAAATTCACAGAATTCTGCTCCCTTACTCCAGAACTGCCAAAAGCATGTATGTTTGCAATGGTAGGGTGTCAGGATTCCCTGCTTACTTTAATTATTTTTTTAAAATCTATTTTAAAATCTAAAAAAAAAAAAGATATAAAGTAACACTGCGAATAAGTAACACCCTCAATTTTGCAACCTGGAGTATGAATTCATTTAATGCAATTATAACAACACTAGAAATGAGGACCTTATGTTGTCCCAAGCAAAGAGAGAAGACTGGCTCATATAATCCTTTTTCAATAATACTACAGCCTGTTTCTGCATGAACTTACACGTTTTGGATCTTACCTCTCATCACGCACTATAACTGTCTCTACAACACTCAGGGGGTACGGAAATACTGTCTGCGGCCCTGTGATTTCACTCTTCTGTTATACCCCAAGCATAAGCACTAGGCTGTCCAGACATGACGTCCTCTTCTCACGGATGAAGTAATAAAGCTTTAACGGGACCATTTTAGTAAGGCTATAAATGCAAAAGCAGTTGAATGTCACCTCAGCTGTGACACTTTAAAGCTGTACAAACACTGACAGCATTTTACTTACTTCATTGGTAAAAAGAAGGTAGAAAGACAGAAGAAATGTCACAAGTCCCATCAACATGCCTCCAGAAGTCTCGCTGAGCCTCTCCAGGAATCCTGGTTTGGACTCACTTGTGATTTTAACATGTTCTTTTCTGCTGCCTGTGTCAGAGAACTGTTGGGGATAAACCAAAAATGCAATACTGGTGTGAAAGGGGAAGGCGTTCTGTTTCAAAATAAGTCTTTTAGCTTTGTTAATACTGCTGCTCTACAGGGTAACACTTTCTGCCTTGGACCAAAACTTTCCCACACTTATTAAGTGCCTTATCACACTTTTGATACCAGAAATACAGTTAATAAACAAAACTTAATCCTGATGGAAAAAAAGTATTCCTATTATAGTGGTTCAACACATCCCTTCAAGCTTTCTTCACACTGTCTCTAGGTTCCCTATTTGGTGTCCACACCCTACATTCAGGCCATGACAAACTGAGTAATACTCCCGAATTCCAGACCAGCTAAAACATAGCTATAAATAGCAAGTTACATTTTACCGCACCAGTGGAAAAGTGCCTGCATGCTTTAAAATAACTACATCTTGAGCAACAAAAAGAAATAGCTTAAATCAAAGCTGTTACTGTTGTCCTAGCCACTGCCACATTAAAGCACGAAAGCCCAGGGGTTTATCTCCATATACGCTGGCTGTGGGGGACAACCAGGGTGCAACAAGATCAGCACGTGCAGCCAACACAGGAGGTGAGGCTTCTCTTTGGCTCATCTGGTGATGCCAGGAGGGATATGACAGCGGCCCCTCCACTGCACAGGGCCCCTCGCCAAAGGCAGGCCACCTCGGGGGAGCGGCCAGAGCGGGAGCGGACCGACCCGGAGGACCACCACACGCAGCGCGGAACAACGACAGGACGGGTCCGAGCAGCACTTACATTCCTCGACATCCTGATCGCCGGGTGCCACCCCAAAAAAGCCGTAAGAGTCGGGCACGGTGAGCCGCGCACCGAGAGCCGCCCGCAGCCGCGCCCTCCTCCTCAGGGCTCAGCCGGCCCTCCCGCCCCTGCAGTGCATGCCGGGACGCGTAGTTCCCGCCTAAGCCGCGCGGGGCGCGGGGCAGGCCGGGAAGTGTAGGCAGTGCCGCGGCCGCGCTGAGGGAGCGGCCTGCTGTCTGTTCCGCGCCGCGGGCGGCAGGAGGTGCGTCAGCGGCGCCGGCGGGCTGGGAAGGTCCTTCCGGAGGCGGGAGGTCATAGCGTGGAGCAGCTCACCGCTGCCCGCTGCCGCGGCTGTGCTCTGCTCTGTTCTGCCGGAGGAGCGGAGGGCGCGGTGGGGCCGGTCTGCGCGCGCGCTGCCGGGGAAGGCACCGGGCAGCTCCGCCATGTCCTACTGCAGGCAAGAAGGTGCGCTCGGGTGTCCTCCCAATGTCACGCCGGCGGGGAAGGCCGGGGGGGCTCGCCCTGAGGCGGCCGGGGGCTGGGGGCGAGGCAGGGCGGCTGCCCGCTCCCCTCAGCCCTCGAAGGGGAAGCGCAGCCTGCGAGGAGCGGAGAGGCGAAGGGCGCCCGCGGGCGGTGTGCGGCGGCGTGGGGAGCGCTGCCTCGCCTCCCGCCTCCGACCTTTCTCCTCACGGATGGCGGGAAGCCGTGGGGCGGGAGAGGGCGCCCAGGGTCCCCGGGGGGGCGGCCTGCGCTGCGGACGCTGCTGCGGGCTGGCGGGGCCCCGCAGGGCTGCGGCGCGCCCCGGGGCGAGGCGGTGTGCGGGACACGCGTCGCGGCGGCAGGCAGCGGGGGGCGGGAAGGTGCCGCCCTGCGGCCGGTGGTTTGCGCAACCCCGCGACATGGCCGGAGCTAAGCGTGTGGGCACCTCGGGGCTCGTGTTTTAGCTCAGCGGGTTTTGGTGTGGAGCAGCGAGGCGTGCCGGCGTGCTGCCTGTCCGGCGTGGAACGGGGCCCTTCTGTAGGGGTTAAATTTCTACCGTCTTAGCTGAAGTGGTCAGAGGTGGGTCCTTTTTCCCTTTTTGAGGAAAAAAACGGTAGAGATATATGGTGGGTAGAGCGCGAGCTTTAAGGTTCTGTATCTGTACGAGGTATTATCTTGTATGTACTTAGGAGACTTCCCCACTTCGTATCCAGGTGGCTGTATTCCTCCCCCACCCACCCACCCCTTAAGTAATGTAAAATGACTAAATATAAAATTTCACGCCAGATAAAAGACGTTCTGTAGTTCTGAATGCCATTTGGAAGTTACAGACTTTGACGTGCTCATTATAAACTGACGTAGTCATAGCCTACGGACCTCTTTGCTCTATGTTTTTAATGGTATTTCCTTATTTTAACATTTTGGATCTTTTCAAGATCTGTAAGTTGTCTTATGGCATCCTACAAAATTGCAGTGACAGGGGCTAGAGTTCATATGTTTTAATTCCTTTTATATAAGAAATGACTAGACATTCTACATTACAAAGTTTGCTGGAGTATGATGCAGTTGACAGAAAACTGATTCCCTTTTAAAAAGGGTTTACATTTATTTGTTTCGCAGACATGTTTAAATGCGGATTGGTTATGGAGCAGAATAAAGGAAGCTACTAAATAATCTGCTGGTTGAGGTCACATCGAGGGCAAAAAGATACTAGTTCCTAATATGCCAAGTCACACTGTAGTGGCTTTTATGAATTAAAGGAAGTTCTTTAGGAACTTACCTTTTTTTTTTCCACCCAATGAATACTCAGTTGTGCGTTCAGAAAAGTTTCAGCTAGCTGTTCTTTTTTGCATGCATCTGCGTCAGAGCATCTATTTTTTTTATAGTTCTACAGAGTTGTTAGAGAGCTCTGCTCAGGTTTCCAGCTAAGCCTCCCCCCACCCTGCTACAGAACTTCTTTGTTAAATCAAGAGTGGCACAAGAGTAGGAAGTACGCTGTTTTTTCTATCCTTGATAATATTGTAGCACCTTTCAGCATTGTTGGTTCTACATTGTTAAGGTGCTTTTGAGTACAAGTCAGATAATTACTGTAAAAGTTTACACTAGTTTTTAATGAAGAGTATTGTATTTAATTAGTATACCGTTGAACGCTTTAATTTACTATAGTTTTTCTTTCACTTTTCTTTTTTTTTTTGCCTAACCCCTTCATCTGGGTTAGTCCTGGTAACAGAGTAGTTTGAGCTTGTTTTGAAACAGCTTTTTAACTTCACAGTTCAATGAACTGTACTGTGATCTGCAGCCATTACAGTATGTTGCTGTGAAAATTAGAACTTCAGGAGACTAGAATTTCAATTTGTATGTGTTCTTCTGAACCAACAACTGTTCTAATTGAAGGTGATTGCTAAGTACAACAGGATTCGTTCAGTATTAATATTAATGCATCATGTTGAATATCCCATTACCTTGTGGTGTTTGGTAGCTTTGTAAATGACTCCTGTCTCAGCTTTCTCTGAACTTTTGCTTGTTCTCCCTTATATGTTAGGGAAAGACAGAATTATATTTGCAACCAAGGAGGACCATGAGACACCAAGCAGTGCTGAGCTGGTTGCAGATGACCCAGACGACCCTTATGAAGAACAAGGTCAGTAGTAAGCGGAAGAACAGAAGTAATGAGCAATGCATCGATTATATCATATTCTAACAATGTTAAAAAACAAAACAGAAAACAAACGTTGTATGAAGTAGGAACAAATTATTCATCCATTTTTCAAGATTGAGGGCAGCTAGTTATTTGGTAGATCAACACCCAAACTCTTAGTAGTTTTAGCTTCCAAATTAGGACATACAAAGTTACATGTTTTCCTTACGGTGGTTTTTTTCCTGCACTTTTACTGATCTTTCAAAGTGGCCTGTTCAAATACATCAGTTGATGGCTTATAGTTTTGGTTCGTAGCCAGAGATATGTAGAAAAAAACCTTTTCCTTCCTTTCTTCTTTTAACAGTATTAGAGCTTAATCAGTGAAAATCATGATTGTTTTTTTCACTGTTTTAAATGGCATCTTGCAGTTTTCAGATAGCTGAAGTGTTACGTATGCCGTCATTGATGTGAGTTGCTCACCGGCCTGTGTGCAGCTGAAACTGTTTAATTTGGTGATCTCTATGTGATTTAATAGAAATTCTATCTGATGAATCCTGTATTATACTAGTAGCAATATAATCAGTAACTAGTAGTAATATCTTTGGCACATGACAGGAAAGTTCCGATTACTTAGTTTTCAACTATAACTATCTTGTCTTGAAAAGATGTAAGTGAAAGTTTTCAGCGAAGGTTACATTTCTTATGTGAAGTAGATCTAAACTGAAAACGGAGATTTAAGAGAGCAGAATATTTCTGAGGTCAAGACTTGTAATATTGTTTTATTAATAACAATATTAATAATTTATTAATAAGATTCTGCTGCACATAACATGGTTTAGGTTGTTTCTAATGGGTAAATGACGTAATCTTCCGATCATGATGATCAAATAAATTTTGCCCTGGGTTAATAAATTTTCATGAACTTCTGTGAATTTGTGTTATTTTTTTAATTGCATTTATGCTTACAGTCTTTTAGCCTCTTCACTTTGTGTGAGGTGATCTCATTGCACGCTGAGATTGAAGTAAACGCTTCACTCTTTTTGAAATTTTGTTGAAAGTTAAGCCAGTGGCTCTGTGACCTTTAGAGGGCAGTATTTAAGCACATTTTAGCAGCTGGAGCACACGGGGTTGCTTTGTTAGCTGATATGGTGTGTAGTTTAATTCGAATGTGTCTTCCTGTGTTATTAAAATAACTTTTTTCATACATAGGGTTGTTGAAATTATTTTGCATTTAGCTGCCTATCCTCGCTTCATTTCACCTATATGTAGTCAGTAGATATATCTAAAGGTTTTGCTTGTCAGCAGTGATGAGTCTGTTCAGTCTTACGATGACCCAAATGAGAATGATGAGAGGATTTCAGTTTCAGAAAGGTATTTAAAAGGTGCAGTTTAGTATCTGTCAGGAATTCTTCTACCTCATATTTTGCTGGCTAAGACTCAATATCCAAACCTCCTATTTGGTGGAAACAATCTGTGCTTTGGGATTTGTCACCAGCCCCTAAAGACTTCAAACAGAGATGCCTACAGGCAATAAAATCTACTTGGCACTTGTATCTGTGACTGTCTTCACCAGGATGAGAGGTAGAACCTACGAATGATTCATGAAAAGTAGTTCATCCTTAGGTGGAAAACAGTGTCAGAGGAGAGCTCATTTTTAAGAATATTGGCTCCTGTCGATATGCTATGTGGAAGAGAAACAAAATCAACAGTTTTTAATTCCTGTCTGAGGCAAATTCAGAATTCACTATTGGGTCTGTTGAGTGAAAAATTAACAGCCTCTAATGATCAGAAGGTAGAATTAAGTTCCTCATTCTTTTTCTGTGGGCTATGGTTTTCTGTTTTTTTCTGAAAAACTGGAGACTGCTTGCAAAATAAAGCAAAGGGACTTTTTCCAGGTATCATATCTGGAGAACATATAAACCCATGGAGTTTTCATCGTTTGCTGCACTGTTGTGTCACCTTACATGGTGTACAGCTAAACAAAATGATTTGCTGTTTAGCTAAGTTCACGTATGCCATGTGTAGTGATGTTACATGTGGTTGTTTAAAGTTTTTGTATTCCTCCTTACAATCTATCATGGTCTTTGCTGGTAATTAAATATTCTGCTAGTAAAAGGTGGCTATCTAGCAATGACATGTGGATGCATATTGCTCCTATAACTAATCATCTGTATTTGATGCCTTTTGAGAGGGAGGGGAGCCTATCTCTGATCTAGCATAAACAACATGACTAGTATCAATGTAGCTATACTAATAAAGCCTTGGAGTGTTAACATGGAAAACAGTTCTCTTGGTACCCCTAAAGAGGGGATTCTCTTCCTTCCATCTCATGCTCCACCCCAAATTTTCTTTTTCTGGTTGTAGGTATACCACAAGTATATAGTCTTGTGCCTGTATTTGACTAATAAACTAGCCATAATTAAAAGAGCCACTTTCTCCTTGTTTAAATGCCATATTAATTGGTTCTTCTCAGGTGTATTTTGCTGGATATGGAAAGTCCATGGTGAGGAGGAGAGGTGATGGGTTTTTTTTCCTAGCAATTCTGTATTTACAGCATGTTAGACCACTTGCTTCCTGAACTATAAAGCAAGGAAGTAAACGAGAGAAAGGCAGAACCTGGTTATGTCAGGGGTGCCTTACAATGAAAATGTGTGCCAGTGTGATTCAAAATGAGAAGCTCTGTAAACTGTTTAAATACTGTTAATAAGTTTGGGTTGGATTTTTTTTGTGATTTTTTTTTTCTATAGCATGTGATAAGCTACTACTATGTTTTAAGGTTCTCTGAAAACACTTAAGCATTGGGCTACAGTGCATCAGATCAAAACAGAAACAATTGTCATGTCACAGAATGTAGCTGCATCTAATGGGAGTGAAATTTGTGGGCAGGAAAGACATGGGTATATGTTGAAGTGCAGAAGCTCTGGCTCATGTGGTTTTTATTTAAAAGAAAATTAGAAAGGGTTTTACATAAAGTAACATGCAGGCTTTTCTAATTTAGCTTCTACTTAGAAGACTTGGTATACAGTCTTCCAACTTCTGTAGCATAATTAAGTGTAATGACTCCATCTCTTCTGCTGTGCTACACACAGAACAGTCATATCTGGGAAAGAATAAATTTATTGAATAAAAATGCCATCATCTGGATTGTTTTCTAATACAGTGGAAACTTTTATTTAAAGTTTTGGTTTCTTGTAGGGGCCTTTTTAATATTTAAGATAAACAGTGTAATTCAGTATTTTTGAGTAGTCCTTATTTTGCTTCAGACATTAACAGTTTTTGAGCAGTCTACTTTAGTCAGTAACTCAGGAAAACTTGTGCTCTGATTTCCTTGGGAGAAAATAAAGTTGTATATTATTCTTCTTTATTTCTATCACTTATGAGATTTAATTATTAATTTATTTTGTTCTATGAGTTCCGAGAGTTTGGTAGGCAAAATGTTAATGGCTCACTTCAAGCCAAAAACACTGAAAGAAATGAAGCCAAGTGAAATGGGAAGGCAGACAAACCAGGGTAGGTTCAAGTTAGCATTTCGTATTGCAGTGTATTTCAAGGTTCATTGTATGTGCCTTTTAACAGCTGTGGCTGACAGAAACAAATTAGGAATTCATTTGCAGCAGTTTAGAAATAGTATTCTCACTGTAGAGCTTGTTTCTGGTCATATGTGTTGCAGATGAAAGAAAGAATGTGAAAGATCTCTCATTTTCCTTGAGATCTTTGCTCCCATCAGAATAGTTTTTTATTTTATTAGGCTTATATGAAGAATGCACTGGTGAGTTTTATGTACGAAAAGTAATTTTTATGAACGTTACAGCTGTGATAGAGTTGGCTGAAAGTGCTTTTATGGAATTGCAGCTCAAACACAGGTTGTTGCTGTCCTCTCCCTTCTCTTTGTCCAGACTTGTTCCTGTCCTCTTATTTTAAACACAGTTTCGAAATGGTTTCCACAGAGGAATGATGAAGCAAACCCCCTAATTCTTTTAAGAACGAACTTGATGAGTGATCAGATGTACAGTACTCTTTTTCCATATTTTTTTTTTTACTGGTGATACCCCTTCCAGTCCTGTTTCCTATGTGTATGTCATCTTACATTGTGAATCGTTATTGTTATATGTGAAAGTTGCTATTGGAATGTTTGTCATGTAACAGGGAAGAAACTTTTCTCAGAACAACAGTGGGACTTCATTATGGCAAGTACAAAGACAAGTGTTGACATAAATGCAGATGGGCCTGCCTTCATCGACGATATTAACAGATCCCATGAGCTAAGAGATTGTGTCATGCCAGCAGTTAATTGCTAACACAAGCCTTGATCTGCTGTGATGTAAACAGGGTTATTTTTTTCTTCCCCAAGTGCAGGCTGAAGTAGATTATGATTCACTGTATCAGTGAGGTTCAGACTGCATTTGAAGTAAGTTTTAATTTGGTTTTAATCAAAAGTAGTAATCATATCTGTTGCAGATTTACAATTTAGGAAGAGTGATGGATGAAATCTGGTTCCACTTTTATTGTGTTCTAAGCTAGCTGATACACTCACTCATTGAAGCGTGCTTTCTTTAATTATCAGGAAGTGTTTGCCTTATTTGTGTTTTTGTGGGTTTTTTTTAAGCATTGTTTCTGTGTATATAACATGTAAAACTGATGCTATTTCAGTGATCAAATAGGTGCAAATCAATGCTCATGTGATGTACAAGAAAGTACTGTTTATGGGATAACTTACATGGTTGTTAACATTTGCATGCTTACAAGGCAGTTCTGGTTCTAAAAGGAACACTTTATTTTAAGAGAATTATTTTACAAGTAATATTGCTGTGGTGTCTTCAGGAACATCTCAAAACTCTTCATGTGTTTGGGTTTTTTTAAGTATTAGAAAAAATGACTGTTTAAAATGACCTATTGATATTATTGAGGAAGCATATAGGACTTTAAAATCTAGTTTGCAAAGCAAGCTATATTTCTTCTATGCTGTATGTTCAACATCTTTCTGCTTTATGTCATCATTGGCAACAAGGAATCTGGCACCAGCCATCCATCTCCTTGTCTCAGAAGTTCTGCTTTTCTTGTAGGCAGCTAGAGATGCTGATGCACTGTGCTAGGTATATCTTCTCAGTACAGTGATTATTACAGATATTTTGCAGAACTATCTTGCCAAATAAAACATGATCTATGAAAAAATTACAGTATTACTGTAGTTGACTATATTATGCCGAGACAGCTGTTGCTTTCTATAATGAAAAGGAGACTGTTCAACACTGAGATTTTACTCTATTTTTCTGCTGAACTGTATTGACTGTTTTAGAGCACATTGTGGATGAATTGCAAATCAGAAAATTTTCCTTTCATTCTTTTTAATATAGCAATAAGTATGACTGAGCTGCTTTTGCTGTACCAGTACGTAAGATTCATGGTGTTGTGGCCTAGTGTCTAAGGAGTTGCTTGTGGGAGTGAAACGTACATCTGGAACTTCATGGTCCCACAGGACAAAGATGATAAATAGACTTACTGAATTATGTGGGAGTATTTTAGTAACATCAAGTTACATCAACCCCTAAATAGAATTTCATGTTTGGATCAGAATTAATGCAACTGTTCTTTGGCAATGGTATTTTCATACCTGCTTCTAAAGGGAAAGTAGTTAAACTTGAGGTTTATGCACATGCTGTTAGCTTCTGTGGAAACTCAACATGGACATGAAGTTAGGGAAGTCAGCTAGGAGACACGGAGAGCAAACTGTTGAAGTGGAGCAGAAACCAGCTTGGATCACAGTACAGTATTTCTCTTGTTCTTTGCAGCTGAACATAACTACATGTATGTTCATGTAAAACAGAGAAAGGGAACGGAGTTGTATTGCTTGAGAGAAATATATTAGGGATTCTAGAAGCCCACATGACTAGGTCTGTTATATTACATTTTTACAACTGCCTGTTCAAAAGGTTTTCTAAAACTTAGAGATTAATTCTCTAGCTTGCTGCTTAAAATTCATTGTGCGTATCAGTTGATGTCTCAAGGAACATACACCTATTTAAATTTTCACATTGCTACTCCATCACTGAAGTATTTCTGTGATGACTTTAACTGTTCCAGAGCAGAAGCTTACAGCTATTCCAGTTCAGAGTCTAAAATGAGACCTAACTCTTTCACTTGTGATCCAAAGTGCAGTTTTGTTTCTGAGAACCAGTCAACCTGGCTCTCACTACTCCTTGTGGTCTGTGGTGGCCTGACCTTGGCTGGATGCCAGATGTGCATCGAGCCACTCTATCACTCCGCTCCATCACTCCCCTCTTCAGCAGAACAAAGGGGGAGAAAATAAAGTGGGAAAAATCCAGACTTGTGGGTCAAGATAAAGGCAGTTTAATGAAGCAATAGCAAAAGTTGCATGCATGGAAGAGAAGGAAAACAGAAGATGTTATTCTCTACTTCCCATCAGCAGGTGATGTTTGGCCACTTCCCAGGAAGTACACATACACATAGTGCACACACACAGTACACATAGTGGTTGCTCCAGAAGACAAACATCGTAAATAACAAATGCCCTCCTTCCTCCTTTCTCTTAGCTTTTATATCTGAGCATATGTCATATGGTCTGGAATATCCCATTGGTCACTTAAGGGTCAGTTGTCCTGGCTGTGTCCCCTCCCAAGGTCTTGCTCACTCCCAGCCAACTGGGCAGGGAGGAGGTTGGAGAGACAGCCTTGATGCTGCGGAGCACTGCTCAGCAGGAGTGAAAACACTGGTGTGTTATCACCACCTTTCTAGCTACCATTATGAGCACAGCACTCTGAGGGCTGCTGTGGGGCTCAGCCAGATCCCGTACAGTGAATTCATCTGTCTTACAAACAAACTGACTTTCATTTTTTGTAATTCTTGTTTCCCAGTTCACATTTTAAGGGGGAAAGCTTTGGGTTAATATTCCAGAGTTCATTTAAAATGAAGAAAAATGCATCCATCCAACTTGATTTAAAAGACTTCCAGTCTTAATACTGGAATTAAATTCTTATGACTTGTATGACGCTATTCTAAGGCTTGCTTGTTCCCCAACAGAATCTGGCAAGTGGATTGACTTGACTTTGCTCTGTTTTGCAGTTTCATTAGAATATTTGTAGTGGTCTGTAGTTTAGGGAAAATGACTTTATTCAGACATGGATATAGAACTAATCTCACTTGTGGCCGGTAAAGAATCATACACATCAGAGATGGAAACAGACCGGCCAGGAAGTAAAAGGCATTTTAGTATACTTGAAGCTACAGAACTAATATGGCATTGTTAGTACTTCAGCTTACACCTGCAACCTAGCAGCTTTCACTAAATAAAATCAATTTTTGGAAGGAGTGCTTTAACTTTTCTTCTCTCTTGTTTGTTCAGGTTTGATATTGCCCAATGGAGATATCAATTGGAATTGCCCATGTCTGGGTGGAATGGCTAGTGGTCCCTGTGGGGAACAGTTCAAGTCAGCCTTTTCTTGTTTCCACTATAGTACAGAAGAAATAAAGGGATCAGACTGTGTGGACCAATTCCGTGCCATGCAGGAATGCATGCAAAAATATCCAGATCTTTACCCTCAAGAGGATGAAAATGATGAAAAAGAGAAGCCAAGCAAAGATTTGGAAGCTACTCCTATGGAGGCTTCTGCTGCCAAAGAGGAGAAGGGATCTAGCTAATGAAGATGCAAGGAGGCTGTTGTCTCCATTTCTCATTTTCAGAGACATGGACTTTTGCAGTATGTCTGTATTCTGAGTCATCAAGAAATGCTTCACCATTGTTCTATATGCTGTATCATAGTAAATAATCTGTTGCTGAAGGAGAAATCTCAGTGCTAGAGCCTTGCAAATAAATACTGGTAAAAACCGGGAGTTATGTGTGTGTAATGGAGTACTGTGTAACCTGCTATCAGAAAGTTCATACTTTTAACAGCTGTTTTTTACTCAAGTTCTCCTTCAGATTTGACATGAATAATGTCTAAATACATAGCTTTCAACTAAAATTCCACTAGCACACCAGGTCTGCCTTCATTTCATTATGTTCTGATCAGTAGCTGCTCTTTTTTAATGCATTCTGTTCTATTAATAGAAATCACATTAAATGATTGTTTTACCTTATTTTTTTTTCCAGAGTGATATAGGACACTGAAAATTATCTATGTCTAGAATTTGTAAAATAATTTCAAATGGTTTTATTAGATTATGGTTGCATTTTACTACTGACATCAGGTAAGGACAGGCAGAAAAATGCTGAAATGCGTATCTCCTTTGATTTCATTTATTTATTCTGATGGCTTTTACAGTGTGTTGTGCAACCATTGATAAAGATGAATGGAAAGAATGTTGGTCACTGACTTTATTTTTGCTCTGAAACCACAAGTTTTGGGTTCCTTTAGTTAGTACGTGCTCCTTCGGTGTATAGACAGGCTCTTGTAAAAATACTTTGTGAATACAATGAAAAAGTTACCTCGTATAATGATCTCAAAACCGATACTGTGACTTAAGTGTATATTAAAAAGAAAATACTTTTTACCCTCATTGAAAGCTTCTGTGTCTTTGTGGCTTGATGTGGTTTTTTGTTAACACTGCTTGGATTTGAGAGAACTTTTCTGTGTCATAAGTAGACTTTGAATCAACTTGTGGCTTGTGAAGATCAGTTGCTTCAGCTTGCCAGATTTTTATTCTTGTCCAATTGTTTTCTGCCCAGCTCCAGACAGGAAGACATAAAAAAAGTAAAGCATTCTCAGTAGCGATATTAGACTGGATCATGAATTGGCACTACAGAGGATCTGAACAGTCATTAAAATATTTGAAAATTACTTGAGGTTTAATACCTGTGGGTAAGGGAATTCTACTTGGTTTTCTTCCCTAGCAAAATGTAAGCTGTGAGAACTGTATCACAGACCAAATTGTACCTGTGGCTTCAGTAACTGTTCATTGCAGGGTGAGTTTTGTTGTTGTGAGGTTTTTTCCCCCTTTCCTTATGTGTGTGTTAACTTAAGCAAAGCATAAGAAGTTGTAGTAGCAGTAATGCAGCCCTGAAGGTCTAGTAATGTTCAAACACTTGCCGTCTCTTGTGGGCAGCAGTCTTGAGTGCTCAGCAACATTGCTTCCACATAACGTCCTGGTATCTTGTTTGCCTAAGTTATTTCAGTGTTACTGGTGATGCTTCCAAATGTTTGAGGGGAATTTTCCTTAAATTTTATGGTGTGTTTGAGCTGTTTATATTTCGGTACAGCTGTTGGATCCTCAAAAAATAGTTGTAACCAATTAAGCAGCTGACAACTACTCAGTTCTGAGGGCATGGGTAGCAGGTACTCTCAGCATCTCTTTGCTTTTAAGAGAAATGGTGTGACAGAGCTTCTCAGTCTGCCTCAGACATAGGAAGACAAATGCCAAGTTAACCTGAGTAAATGGGCACAAAAGCAGCGGACCGTGAAAATGGAATCTTAGGTAATCAGATAAACAGTGGGCACCAAATAAATAAAAAAAATCGCATGTACCCAAGCTTTTGGTTGTTCAAATGGAAATCTAATGCGTTATTTGTGAAGAAGCAAGAGTTGTTTGTGAAGGGGTGCTCTGTTCTAAGGGTGATTTGCCACCTTTTTTTTTCTTTTTTTTTCCTGCTCTGCTTTTCTTTCCCACATTGCCTCCATGCTTTACAGGTTTTTAACAGTATTTGTACTGTTACAGTATTTATAGTATCTGTGTACAAAATACAAAATGCAAGGATCCTGGTCGTACAGTAACTAGGGACCTGAACTTAATACTGACAAAGGGAACTTGCAGCATTTAACAAATTTGAAGCTGTGTTTAGGATGGAGTTGCTTCTTTCTGACTCTGCAGCGGCCTGATAACGTGTTTTGCTAGATCCAGTACAAATTCGGAGTATGTATAAGGGCCTTACATCAGGAACTGTGAAAAACATTATGTAATGTGTTTCAGGTGTTTTGAGGAAGGAAGTCATAGCTCTAATTCTAAAAAGGTCTTTGTGGAAGTTATCACTCTTCCTCCTATCCTTGTCAAATTAGAAACTAGTGTAACTGTTACAACTTCACTGTATTTGCATTCTGGATAATCCCTTAAATATGGAAGTGATATAACTTGCACTAAAAAAAAAATAATCAGGTGTCTTTCCTCCTTCTGCTCGAAGTGCCAGCCTGTTCTATTTTTGACTGATTGCCTCCCCACTGCCAACTCATCTTTCTTGACCATTATATATCCCTTGAAAGTATCACAGAATTTACATAATTTATTTCCCATCTCTAGTGGTAGACTTTTTTTTAACTCTAGATGAACAGGGGGGAAAATAAATTGTCTGGAATATCTTTTTTTGCTATGTAAACCAATGCAGTTGTCTATAGTGATGCCAAAACGGCACAGAGTAAACTGCTCAGAGACCCAATTTTGTCCTTAAGCAGCAAAAGCTATTTATTTCGTGCAACATTGGGGAGCTAGCCGATTCACACAGGACAAACTAGCTCCAAAGTTTTCAGTGAAAAGTTAGGTATTTTATACAGTTTTTGTGAGAGGTTACACAACATCTTTACATACATACTCATTTGATTTTGACACCTAATTATTCCATTCACAGTAGGTGGGATCTAGGTGGAGTAGACCTTTCAATTTTCTTTGTTCAATGATTTCCTGACTTGATGGTCTCCTTATCTCCTTCAGGTGCCCACCTTATCTTTTCTAATTATTCAGCGTACATTCCTTTTTCAACACAAGCAGAGCATCACCCAGAGCATTGTTCCAAACTCATCCTGACTAGTCTTTTTATTTTAAGACCTTGTTCTCTTTCAATAGATAATGTAACTCCTTGTTTCTATTATGTTTCCCGGCATTGCTTTGTTTACATGATTTTCCTCTTATAGTTGCATGCACACATTTTAAATCTAAAATAAATCAGTGGTTATTTTAGTATGGAATAAAGATGATAAAATGATCCCTGGCAATGCTTGTGAAATAAGCAGATAGTAAAAGTTGCATTGTTATTGTCTGGATTACAAAACTTAGAGCTGCATATTGCTGTGTTGTTCAAATGTGTTTCTTACCATCTGCATAAATAATGTCTTGGTTCTCTGTCTGCCATCAGTGAGCTACTGATTCTTGGGGTGAGTAGTAGATTCAAATGTTTTTAAGAAATTGCTTGAGTGGCGTCATTTTGTAGTAATTTTTATGCATGGTGTATCAGGTGCTTTTCTTTAAGTCAAAAGTAGTCATTGGTGAGGAGAAGGAAAGCTTGTAATGAAATTATTGCTCTTGATTTAATTATATGCCTTTTGGTTGATCTCTGTCCTATAAAAACTTGTGTGGAGTGTAATTGAATGTTGATTAGAGTTTAGCAAAAGGAACTGTTAACAAGGCATGAAGCACTTCTAGATGTAGTTTTAATACAAATAGAATATGGTTTTAATACAAATTACTTGGCCTGAACAGTTAAGTGCAGGTATAATCCCAGTTGGATTTTATCCATTTAGTTTTTAGAATAAAAAGAGGTAGGTTTTAATTGTATTCATCCTACAGGCTTTTATCACTTCTTCTGAAATACTGCCGTGTACAATCTTACTATGTAATACTTCAGTTTTCCATTTTAATCATTATTATTCAGTTGTTGCACACCCTTGTAATTCTGGAGTTAACACAGCGGTGAAACAGGCTGTAGTTTTGAAGGCTGGGTAGGGCCTTTTACAGCTGGCTGGAACCCTGCACGATGCAGGCCACAAATTCATATACAACTTGTGATAACTTCCTTTTTAGGATGGGGTTGTTCCTGCGGTCAACTTAAATTTGGATCAGTGGAGCATGTGTCACATCTGATGCAGATAGAGATTGTCTGTAAAACTTGTCTCTTATAGGAGATAGTTTTAACTGTATTTTACAATATATTTTGTTAACTACTGAAAAGTGGTTAAAATTAGATAAAATGGCAGAATGTGTTTAAAAATTACTCATTGATTTTTTCTGCTTTTCTCTGTAGTACAGGCTACCTCCATTTCAAAGACCTAAATTAAACTTTGTTTAGTAAATTTCTTAGAGATATGACCTTGCTTCAAGTGCAAAAACACCCTTTTCCCCCCTGCTCCCCCCTCTCCTTCCCTGCGACAGGAATGTACTTAGCAGTGTCTAGAGGGAGATGTTTATCTTGCAGTTCATTCTAGGGATCCTTAGATCTGGGGATCTGGCAGGGCTGTGCTGGAAACAAGATCTATATCCTATGCAGTTCTTACTGAGAATGTCCTTGTTAAACCTTACAGCAATGTCTCCAGTTCATCTAAGGCACTTATCTGATCACATGTCAATTAATCTCTTTGAGCAAAGTTGTTACCTAAATAGGTAGAACCTATTTCTTATTCCTAGGGAAGAAAAAAGGATATTATACGCTGCTTAGACTCTTGTTTTACTTCTCATTAAAATTCTGGTGGTGTTAGTGTGGGACAATGTAGAGAAGCTCCCAGCAGTTTGTTATTTATTCTTAATCAGCCCTATTCATTGGACATAACTTCATTTCGTTCCACAGCACCAGCCTGACTGCAGTTGTTTCTCACCTGCTTTTAACCCCTGTTTGTATTGTTAGTGATACTGAATACTGGAGAGAAGACCCACCCAGTAGAGGAAGAGTGAAGTGCAGCACAGACTTTTAACACCAGTTAAAAGTATGTTATAATTCTTTTCTGCTAATGCAAGATAGTACCTAATATGGTTCATGGATCCGTGTGAAGTTATTTAAAGTGTCAAACTAGGTAATTTGGCGGTGAATTCATAACTAGAGCATGAGGTTCTCAGGGCATGAAACAGTAAGATAGTAGGGTTTGGGGTTTTTTGGTTTTTTTTTTACAAGGGCCTGAGAATCTGGGCTAGCAAAACTTGTACTGTACGCTGGTCTGTGTTACTTGTCATGAAAGCACTACCCCTGACACAAAGCTACTACCTAGTAGCAATATATAGGTGTCCTGCTTTCAACTGGGATAGAGTTAATTTTCTTCTTAGCTGATGCAATGCTGTGTTTTGGATTTAGTATGAGAATAATGGTGATACCACACGGTTCTTTTCGGTTGTTGTTAAGTAACGTTTATACTAAGTCAGGGACTTTTCAGTTTCTTAGGGCCTGCCAGGGAGAGGGCTGGAGAGGCACAAGAAATTGGGAGGAGGGGACACAGCCAGGACAGCTGACCTGAACTAGCCAAAGGGATATTCCGTACCATAGAAAATTATACTGAGTATATCAAGTGGGGGGAATTGGCTGGGCCTGCTGATCCCTGCTCAGGGACTGGCTGGGCATTGTTCAGCAGGTGGTGGGCAATTGTATTGTGCATCACTTGGATGGCTGTGGTTTTTCCCTTCAAACCTTCTTTTATGGACTTTCTCTTTTCTCTCCCCTTTTCATTACAGTTGTGTAGGTGGTAGTGGTGGTGTTGCTGCTATTATTATTCTGTTTCAATTGTTAAATCATTCTTATCTCAAGCCTCGAGTTTTACCTTTTTCCCAATTCTTTTCCGCATCCTGCTGAGAGGGGTGGGGGGCAGTGAATGAGCTGCTGTGTGGTGCTTAGATGCCAGCTGAAGTTAAACTACAAAAACAGGGACAGCCTCCTGTATCAAAATTCTGTTTTAAGACTCAGACCTGTGCATATGAAAGTGGTATATCACTAAGTGTTTCTCATCACTAAGCCACAAGAAGAAAGAATGATGGCAAAATTTATTGTCATTAATATGTGTAGAATGAAGACTGGGTCTTAGAGGTACAGTTTTCCCAGCAGAAGTTTACAGGTAAAGTAAGAAATTGTAAGTACCCTGAAGAGTAAGTGCAACTGTAATGTAGAGTTGCAAGGGTAAGTCTTTGTAACACACTGACTTGATTTTAAATATGGAGCCCGACAAGAGCAGACTTCTATCTGCCTAAGTTCTGAGCATTTATAAGTAGAGCATCTTCTGCCTACCTGTCATGTGTTTCTATTTTCATGCCTTGCATCCCACAAATCAACTCTGTGTAAAGGAGCGGGTTTAGAACCTGTGAAGTATTGTGCTTTTTTGGTTTTAGTTTTTTGTTCTTCTAGATCTCAGACCAGTAAAACTTCATGTATGTATGTCTTATGGGAATTAAGCACATGCAAATACCTACATGTAAGATTTTTGAAGGATTGGGTTTTGATCAGTTACTGAATTAACATGCCACTTACATAAATTAACTGTACCTGGTTTGTGTTTTTAACCTGTACAAGTTCT